>NW_026991709.1:6473156-7073156 GCF_029215605.1 Mirounga angustirostris | reverse complement strand
TGTGTGAGGACCAGGACATGTGGACAGCGACCTTCTCACACATCGGTACACCTGCCTCCATAAGACAGTGGTGTTCTAAAGAGGGGAGCCATGCGAAGACCTTCTGGGGGTGGGGGGTTATGATTTACAGCTCCTGTTCCCACAGAGGGAATGCCATCACTGATTAAACTAATCAAACATCAAGATGCCTATTGTGGTTTTCTTTGAGGCCCAAGGCCATCCTTGATCCTTCTCCTTCTCCCCAACACCCTATGTGGTCTGCCCATTCCTTCTCTGCCCTGGCCTCCCATTACCCTCCCCTCACTCAGGTTCTTCCACACCGACCTCCTTGCTATTCCTGGAACATACCCAACGTTCCCGCCTTTGCACCTTTGCAGTTTCCCATTTGCCTGAACACTCTTCCCCAGATGTCCCAATGACTAACTCCTTCACCTCTTGTAAGCCTCTTCACAAAGGCCATTCTCTTAGTGGGGCTGACCTTGACCATCCCTATTTAAAATTGCAATCTGTCCTCCCACTGGCAAGTTCTATGGCCTGCTACCCTGCTTTATGTTTCCTTTTTTCCAATGCACTCATCACCTTCAACATACCTTGACATTGGCTTATTTTAGTATATTTATTACCTTATTGTACTTTATTTATTGTTTATTATACTATTATCTTATTATATTTATTGTTTATTGACCTATCCCCTGCTACAGTGTAGTGTCCCATGTTTGTTTTATTCATCGACATCTTCTAAGGACCTAGGACCCTACCTGTCACACAGCAGGAGTTCAAAAAATATTTATCAAATGAATAAATGTGTATTTTTCATGCTTCTCTAGCTAACATAAACTATGACTGTAATATTGCCATTGTAAGCATTTCTGTCCTCATCTCTTCCCTCCACCAACCCAACCCTCCATTCAGGGAAGATTTATAAGTGATGTGTTGAAAAACTAGATTAGTGAGCTGAGTGGTCTGGAAAGCCTCTGATGGCAAATATAACAGAGAACAACTGGGAGAGCAGCTCTTGACCCCCCATTTCCCTATCCTATGAAATCTGTGAATAGTTGTGTCTACACAAGGACAAGGTCTCCAGCCCCATCTTGTTATCTCTTTCCTCCTCTGCTTCGCTTACTTCAGTGTAGCCCTTACCCAGCCAATATAATAACGGAACAGATCAAAAAGCATTTGAGTGAGTCTTTTCTTTTTTTTTAAATTTTTTATTGTTATGTTAATCACCATACATTACATCATTAGTTCTAGATGAAGTGTTCCATGATTCATTGTTTGTGCATAACACCCAGTGCTCCATGCAGAACGTGCCCTCTTTAATACCCATCACCAGGCTAACCCATCCTCCCCCCCCCTTCCCTCTAGAACCCTCAGTTTGTTTCTCAGAGTCCGTCGTCTCTCATGGTTCGTCTCCCCCTCCGATTTCCCCCCCTTCATTCTTCCCCTCCTGCTATCTTCTTTTTTTTTTCTTAACATATATTGCATTATTTGTTTCAGAGGTACAGATCTGTGATTCAACAGTCTTGCACACTTCATAGCACTCACCATAGCACATACCCTCCCCAGTGTCTATCACCCAGCCACCCCAGCCCTCCCACCCCACCCCCCACTCCAGCAACCCTCAGTTTGTTTCCCAAGATTAAGAATTCCTCATATCAGTGAGGTCATATGATACATGTCTTTCTCTGATTGACTTATTTTGCTCAGCGTAACACCCTCCAGTTCCATCCACAGCGTTGCAAATGGCAAGATCTCATTCCTTTTGATGGCTGCATAATATTCCATTGTGTATATATACCACATCTTCTTTATCCATTCATCTGTCGATGGACATCTTGGCTCTTTCCACAGTTTGGCTATTGTGGACATTGCTGCTATAAACATCGGGGTGCACATACCCCTTCGGATCCCTCCATTTGTATCTTTGGGGTAAATACCCAGTAGTGCAATTGCTGGATCATTTGGTAGCTCTATTTTCAACTTTTTGAGGAACCGCCATACTGTTTTCCAGAGTGGCTGCACCAGCTTGCATTCCCACCAACAGTGTAGGAGGGTTCCCCTTTCTCCGCATCCCCGCCAACATCTGTCGTTTCCTGACTTGTTAATTTTAGCCATTCTGACTGGTGTGAGCTGGTATCTCATTGAGGTTTTGATTTGGATTTCCCTGATGCCAAGCGATGTTGAGCACTTTTTCATGTGTTTGTTGGCCATTTGGATGTCTTCTTTGGAAAAATGTCTGTTCATGTCTTCTGCCCATTTCTTGATTGGATTATTTGTTCTTTGGGTGTTGAGTTTCATAAGTTCTTTATAGATTTTGGATACTAGCCCTTTATCTGATATGTCATTTGCAAATACCTTCTCCCATTCTGTTGGTTGTCTTTTGGCTTTGTTGACTGTTTCTTTTGCTGTGCTTTTTATCTTGATGGAGTCCCAACAGTTCATTTTTGCCCTTGCTTCCCTTGCCTTTGGCAATGTTTCTAGGAGGAAGTTGCTGCGGCTGAGGTCGAAGAGGTTGCTGCCTGTGTTCTCCTTTAGGATTTTGATGGACTCCTGTCTCTGAGTGAGTCTTTTCTTGATGTTGGATTCCAATCAATCTGAAAAGTCAAGTAGAATAATGTCATTGGCTTTAGTTTCTCATGTGTGGTAGATAAATTGGTTCATCTCATTTAATGGTAAGGAGAAGACTCATTCAGTCACCCTTTAGAAACTGGGGTTTTATGATTCACTTAAGGAACCACCTGGTAAAAAGTGACAAAGAAGGAGGATAGAATCTAATGTACTACTAGCCCCATAGAGGATGAACAGCAGAGGTTGTTCAGGACTGAATGTGGCTCTGGGTTTTACATTGTCCTGCCCCATAAGAAATCAGGCATTCCTGGATCTTCACTGTGGTGCTTCCATTAGCATGCATCCCCTCCTGTCAGTTGGTCTTTGCTTCTGTCTAGGCATCTTCTTGCTTTTCTTTGTGGTACCAACCAACTGATTTCATCCATGTCTCCAGGAGAGAGAATGTGACCATCCTTGCTAACTGCTATGGTCCCTGCTTAGGACTTCTTTTATCTTGCAGCTTCTTATAGGTCATCACTCAGCCCACAGAGTAGCTGCCCTTGGTTTGGGCCAGACACCGAACCAAGCTTAACCTCTCCAAGGATGGGAATTGTGGTATGGGACATTGTGATGATTAAATTTTATGTGTCAACTTGACTGGGTCATGGGGTGCCCAGATATTTGGTTAAACACTATTCTGGGTGTGTCTGTGAGGGTTCTGGATAAGATTAACATTTGAATCAGTAGACTGAGTAAAGCAGATTTCTCTTCTTAATGTGGGGGCCCTTATTCAACCAGCTGAAGATCTGAATAGAACAAAAAGGCTAAATAAGAGGAAATGCCTCCTGCCCAACTGTGTGAGCTAGAACAAATATCTTTATATATAGATATACATAGATATAGATATATAGATATATATCTTATTGTTCTCTGGAAAATTCTGACTAATATAGACATGGTCACCCACGAACGAGGAACAGATTAGAGCTGCTTCCCTCAGCTTGGCTTTGGGCTGAGCAGTTGCCTTCACAGGGGGCCTCCATGGCAGGTGTGTGAGTCACAGCCTCAGCGCACAAAACATGGCTGCTTGAGCAAGCCAGGGGATCCAGTGGGCTTCTGTGTTTGACCATAGCTATGCCCAGCTCTTCTTTCAAGAGCATTCTCCTCAGGACATCTGGGGCTGCTGCAAGCTCACTACACTGCCCCAAATGCCTAGGGCCCCAGACTCTGAGTCTTCAGTGCCCCCTGGGAACATATTGTCCCTGCTCCTCCTGCCAATGGTCTAACTCCCCAGTCTTGAGTTTGGGGAGGATTTTTATAGCCTAACATGGAAATGGCAAGATCTCAAAACAATCCTGCTGGTTTCTGGTAACTCCCCAGCTCCCAGATGATGGCAACTAGAAAGACCCAAATCTCATTTCCTCAAGGTCCAGAATGGAGTTTGATTAGCATCAAGAGAATGCAGACACCAAGATGTCCATCGACAGATGAATGGATAAAGAAGATGTGGTATATATATACAATGGAATATTACTCAGCCATCAAAAGGAATGAGATCTTGCCATTTGCAATGACGTGGATGGAACTGGAGGGTATTATGTTGAGTGAAATAAGTCAAAAAGAGAAAGACATGTATCATATGATCTCACTGATATGAGGAATTCTTAATCGCAGGAAACAAACTGATTGTTGTTGGAGTGGGGGTTGGGGTGGGAGGGATGGGGTGACTGGGTGATAGACACTGGGGAGGGTATGTGCTCTGGTAAGCGTTGTGAATTGTGCAAGACTGTTGAATCTCAGATCTGTACCTCTGAAACAAATAATGCAATATATGTTAAGAAAAAAAAAAAGAAGAAGAAGAAGGTAGCGGGAGGGGAAGAATGAAGCGGGGGAAATCGGAGGGGTAGACGAACCATGAGAGACGATGGACTCTGAAAAACAAACAGGGTTCTAGAGGGGAGGGGGGTGGGAGGATGGGTTAGCCTGGTGGTGGGTATTTAGGAGGGCACATTCTGCATGGAGCACTGGGTGTTATGCACAAACAATGAATCATGGAACACTTCATCTAAAACTAATGATGTAATGTATGGGGATTAACATAAAAATAAAAAATTAAAAAAAATTAAAAAAGAGAATGCAGACAGTACTCATTGGCCCCAGAGAACACCCACCTGCTCTGGGGCTCCCCTCGGAGTGTGGAGGGTAAATGCAGTGACCACGTATACGGAAAGGAAAACAAAGGTTCTCGAGACTACATGAAGCCTAAAAAGTTCCATGGCATGTACCCGCATCCATAAATATTTCACTTGGGGAAAATGAATAAGCATCGGGCTCATCAATTCGGAAAACAACCTGTTGACCACCAGTGAATTTCATTTCACATGCTGTACAGCAGGGGCAGAAAGCTACTTGGTATGAACAGGACCCCTTGGTGTTTGTTTCCAACAAATATTTGCTGAATGCCTACTATGCACCAAGCTTCATGGTTAAGAGCAGGCCCCATCCTGTTGCTGTTTTCATTTCAGTCTCTCTGTTTTGTCTCTAACTTGCTGGAAGCTGCAAGGAATTTAGTGCTCAGGACAGGCCTGCACAGGTCCAGAGGAGTCGGCTGAGTCTCTGATTCGCTTTGCCATCCAAGAATAAAAATAGAGGCTGATCCATTAAAATGAGCCTGGGAGATTAAAGGATTTCTAAGCCCAAACAAGACCCAAGATAAGCTGCCTACGTGTGAGCGAGGAGGTGTGTGGCTTCCAGGATGCCAGCAGAGTCCGGGAAGGGCCCCTGCAGCCTGAGGAGACATGCCCTGGTGGCCTCTCCTCTCCAGAAGTCCTGCCGTACCCAGGCCACGCGGAGTGGCAGTGTGCCAGCCAGCCCTCTCATGGGCTCTGCCTCTAACCTTTACATGCTTGGTGATTCCCAGTTAAAAGTCACCATTGCTATTGTTTAAAGGTCCCCTCTACTCATCACAAATGCCTTTAATAACCAGGTTACTCTCCCGCCTTTGCTGAGCTTGGATAGCTCCCCTGTCCCCTACGAGGTTTGGATTGGGTGATTCCTCTGTTTCACCAGGGATTTCCTGTCTTCTCAAGGGCTCACCCATCTTGGCTTAGAAAAAAGAGAAATACTGACTGGGGGAGCAGGACCCCTTTATGCCAGGTGGTACCTGCAGACGCATCCTCCGCCTGGTGCATGTAAGGGGCCACCGCACTGTGGGAGCCTGTCCCCTACACGGGACCATGCGCCCATGTCCCAGACAGCATATCTGGACTGTGCGGGTCCACTGCCTCTCAAGCAGCCAACCACGAGCAGAGATGGAACGACAAACCATGAACCTTTTTGTTGTTGTTGTTGTTGTTGTTGTTTTTCAGGTTTTAAAGAACCAACTACTAAACCACTTTTGCCTTAGAAAGACACCAAATTTGGAAGCAAGAGGACGTGACTTCCAGCCCTCCCCCTGCCCCCCATCTGTCCATGTTAGCCTGGACAGCCTCTCAGCCTGTTTCCTCACCTGCAACTCATAGATAACACTCGTCATCCTACCTCGCAGGGCTGGTAACGGAATGTTCCAGATGGAAGATGCTCCGAGTGCACACTGTGCACAAGCCCATTTGCGGTACTAATATTGATGAGAACTCCTGTGTAGTGAGCACCCACTGGGCACCTGCCATTCTGCCAAGAACTCTGCGTGTTTTATCGCACAAAACCCTCGACACAGCCCTGAGACATCACAGGTACATAAATATCTCCCCTTAACACAGAAGACCACCTCTTCACACGGTGAGGCCTTTCCCGTGGACCCACAGCCAGGAAGACAAGGACTGGGACCCAGGAGCCCCCATGCCTAACACTGCGCCGCACTGCTCCCCACTGAGGAATCAATGAATGGACTCCCTTACTGAACAGGTAGGGAAACTGAGGCTCCAAGAGGAGAAATGATTTGTCCGTGTCAATCTGGACAAAGTCACCAGACCCGAAACCATGTCCTGTTCCCAGGCCAAGATCCTTTGGCTGTTTGGACTTTCTCGAGAAGAAATGCTACTCAGATCAGCCCTTCTGCCGTGCAGTCTCAGCGCTGATGTGGCCATCTGGTTTACCCTGGCTCTCCCTTCACATCAGGTGATCTACCCCACTGTCTGCAAATCTCACCTTTCCTGGACTCTCCCTTTCTTAGTATACATGCCACCCGAGTGACACGCTCAGTGCTGTAAATGAGGGTGTCATAGTGTGTTCTCAGGTCTTACTGGAAGTGCCGCTGTTAAAAAGTCTAGTAAACAGCCAGCCCAGTGAGCGCACGTCAGCAGCTCTGCTCCAGGGCTCTGATGTCAGCAAAGGCAGGGCCCAGGCCTCGGGCCAGAGCCCTTTCCAGCTGCCATCCTGCCACCGGGCCAGCCTCGCCTGCCCACATCTGCAGGATGAGATTGGCCAGCACCTCACAGCACAGACCTGCGGGCTTCTGGAGCTTCCAGATTTCCTGGGGAAAGCAGATTCATGCTCGAAATTGGGACCTGGGAGTCATTCCCCTTGAGAAACGACATTTGGCTGAGTGGGAAAAGTGGGCCAGAACATGGGTACTGATCGGATCTCTGAGACCCGAAACTGAAATTGCAAGGAGTGGTAATAAATAAAATGCTAAAAGCATTTATTTTGTGGCTGGGTGATCCAGCTCTGAGGTCTACGCTGTCCCATTTGGGGTCTCCTTGCCAATTCTTGACGAAGGAGAACAGTTTGCTCATAAAATCATAGTTCAACACAAGTTCATAGCAGGCTAAATAATTTATTGGAAGAAAGATGTGAAATTTCCTCATTAGAAATGTGAGGCTGGGGCTCAAACTGGCTTTTTAAAAAATCACAATAAGAGGGGAGCCTGGGTGGCTCAGTTGGTTAAGCATCTGCATTTGGCTCAGGTAATGATCCCAGGGTCCTGGGGTGGGTGGCTCCCTGCTCAGTGGGGAGCCTGCTTCTCCCTCTCGCTCTGCCCCTCCCCCTTGCTTGTGCGCGCTCTCTCTCTCTCTCTCACAAAAATAAACAAAATCTTTTTAAAAATCAAATCAAATGGGATGCCTGAGTGGCTCAGTCGGTTAAGCGTCTGCCTTCAGCTCAGGTCATGATCCCAGGGTCCTGGGATCGAGTCCCGCATCGGGCTCCCTGCTCCGCGGGGAGCCTGCTTCTCCCTCTGCCTCTGCCTCTCTCTCTCTCTCTATCTCTCAGGAATAAATAAATAAAATCTTTAAAAAAAAATCAAATCAAATTAAATCACAGTAAGAAAGAAAATGAGGGGACTAAGCCATGAAGACTATTAACAGTCTGAATAGACTGAAAGGAGGCTTTTCCCCTTGATCTGAAAGGAGGCTTTTCCCCTTGATCTGAAAGGAGGCTTTTCCCCTTGATCTGAAAGGAGGCTTTTCCCCTTGATCTGAAAGTTTACCATCCTTCAGCCCTGCAGAGGACACTGCTGTTGGGAAGCCATAAAAGTGGGTGTAGTGGTAAGTTCTGAATCCAACTGTTAATAATAACAGAAGTAATCAAAACAGCTACTATTTATGTAGCCTTAATCCACTAAAACGTCAGCTCTTGGAGGCAAGAACTTTGTCTTGTTCCTGCAAGACAAAGTCCAGAGTAGTCCTTGGCAGGTAGCAGCTCCATGTCTATGGCTTGGAGGGATTCGTGCGGGCATGAATCCCTATGTACCAGACACTGTACTGGGCACTGCCCTTGTATTATTAATGCTCATTCCACCTTATGAAGCAGGTCTAATCCCCATTCACAGCTCAGAGCACTAGGCTGACACACATTTCCTTCTTGCACTTAATCTTTTTTTTTTTTTTAAGATTTTATTTCTTTATTTGACAGAGAGAAAGAGCACAAGCAGGGGGAGTGGCAGGCAGAGGCAGAGAGAGAGAAGCAGGGCCAGGGAGCCTGATGCGGGACTCGATCCCAGAACCCTGGGATCATGACCTGAGCTGAAGGCAGACGCTTAACCGACTGAGCCACCCAGGCGCCCTCTTGCACTTAATCTTAATGGTCACGAGAATATCCTGGAAGAGCCTGGGCTTCCCCGATGCCAGCCAGTCCTGTGGCTGGCGCCGCAGCGAGTCAAGTTTTAGGATCACAGGGTGCTTGCTGAATGATTCTTCTTCATGCCTGTTCTTTTGTTTTGCGAGTTCGGGGTGTCCCTGTCCACTAAAGTGCTTTGGAATGTGTGGTTCCGGTCTCCAAGGGGCTTGAGCTCCAGCTCCTTCCAATGCCTCCCACCCTGAGGACCGAGGCAGTCCCAGGCTCAACAGAACCGACAATAAGGAATCCTATGTGTGAGTCCTGCCACACAGAGCTTTCCCGAAGCAAGCCCTCCCTCCTTATGAAAAGCATATGTGCTGCCGAAGCGAGCACTTTATGAAAAGCAGTGACACTTGTCACTCACACCCACCTGGGCCTGGCCCTTTATTTGCATTGAGCAAGGCAGGGAGGAGTGTGGTATCCAAACAATTTAATGGTGTCACCTGGCTTTGGCTGTCTGTGACTTCGGTACGTAACTACTTTCGTGTCAGAAGGCCTTCCCTTTTGAACATTTGCCTCTACGGAGCCAGACCCGCGCCTTGGGGTCCCCGCATTCATTGGGGTCACTAAGAAGGGACCACTGACCTTGAGAATGCCACAGGCCATCTCCAATATAAGTGAGGCCACCCACCTCCCTGGCCCCACACCTGGCCAACTTTGGTAGAGAAGGGGCCATCCATGCTAAATGTAATGGTTTTCAGACCCTGAGCCAGGAAGCCGCCACAGGGCTCCCTTCCCTCCTCCCAAAGCTCTTAGGGTACAAAAGGCAACCCCACCAACCGGCCTCACCAATCCCAGGCAGAGCCCAGCCCTGGGCCTGACCAGTCACCAAGGGCACCTGGCTGGGATTTCAGGAAGAAGCCAGCTTCCAACGTCGACTTCCAATGGCTGTGAATCACCCCATCTGATTCAGATGCAGGCTTGCAGGGACTTAGAGATAGAGAGCGGGTTGCTTCAGAGCAACCCCCGATTGCCTCAGCGGGTAATTTACCTCTGGGAGTTTCAGGTGCCAGAGAGAACAATGCATTGCCTATAAAGTCTTTAAACCCAGCCAGCAGCAGGCTGACCTTGGCTGGCAGTGCCCAGTGAAAGCCGGGAGGACTCCTGGGGTGCCATGCCTCCCCCATGCAACCCTCCTCCATACATGAGAAGGGTCTTCAAGTCGCTACTTGGTCCCCGCCCACTGCCCTGGAGAAGTGGGCACCTGCCTTGATGCTCCTCACCAGGCCTCTCCATGTCCCAGAGACTTTTACTGCCACCAGATTCCTCCTGCCCTGGGTGACAATCCACCTCCTCACAACTCCAGCCACCCTCCAGGTGCACAGGGCAGAAGCCAAGTCCCTTGGTCAGGCGATGTTCCTTCACATTTGTGAAGCTCTTTCTGTCTTCCCTGGGCTTCCTAACACATCATGGTTCTGGAACACTCCACCATCCTGTCCATTCTCCTCCAGCCTTGCTCTTCTTGGTGGCCTTGTTCTCAAAACATGGCAGCCATTCCAGCGGTGGTCTCACCAGTGTCACCTCCCTTGTTTCGGCCACCATACTCCTATTATTAATATCATCGAAAATCACATTGGCTCTCATGGAGGCTCAACCAAACGGAGCCTCATGATGAGATTTATTTATAGTCGACCAAGACCCTTTTAGAAATGGCACTGTCTGGCTTCCTCTTCCCTAGCTGGTAGCTGCTCTGTTGGGTTTGGGAGCTAAATGTCAGACTTTGCATTTGTTCCTCTTATATTTCTTCTTTTAATTTGGCCTGTCGCTCCTTCCCCATCATTCCTGGTCATTTTCTGTCATTTGCAAACCTGTTACAAAGGCCTTCTGTGGAGTGACCCAGAGTATTATTTAAAAAGCAGTTTGAGTTACAGATGGACCAAACCAGGTTAGCCCACAGCTTGCTTTTCTCTGCCTTTTTCAAAAGGTAATATGAGGCTGCTTGTTCATTGCTTTGCTAAAATGCCTGAAAATGTTAGAGCCAGAGGAGATGTTAGAGACCACGTGGTTGAAGCCCTTCACTTTACAGATGAAGAAACTGAGGCCAGGTGAGGCAAAGGGATGCTGAGTCCATGCAGAGCCAAGCATCCTGACCCAGGCATCCTTTGGTCACGTGCTCAGCAAGGAAATGATGGGCACACTGCACCAACTCTACTGGAAGCTTCCAACAGTGGACAGCATAACGCCTGCCCTTGTTGGGGAGAGGCTAGGCAGGCCGGTAAAGCAAGACCACTTAAAAGCCACATTGGCCCGGCCGCTGATGAACTATAAACAACCTGCGCTCCCGGCCCTAGGGCGGAATATACCCCAGCGGTGAAAAGAAAGGAAGCACTGACATGTGGACACAGATGAATCTTGACCGCGTTAGGCTGAGTGACGGAAAGCTATCACAGAAGACCACATATGGCCTCCTTGCATTCAGGCGAGTTGTCCAGAACAGGCAGATCCATATGGAGAGAAGCAGTGGGTGGTTTCCAGCGCCTGGGTCTGCAGGGGTGGTGGCGAGGGACTGCCAGGGGGCCCTGCATTTCTTGGGGAACATAATGAAAATGTTCTGGAATTAGTGGTGATGGCTACACACGTTTGTGACTACACTCCCAACCACTGAATTGTACATCTCTCAGTGGTTTAAACGGTGACTTTTATGGTATGTGAACTCTGTGTTTTTCAAGGCCAGGGGGACCCTTCCTCTCAGGGACAGTGGGAAAGAAAGGAAGTGCCCAAGAGGGAACCCTCTCTCTGTTCCCACGCCGGTGAGGAGGGCCACCAGGGCGGGGACTTCTCACAGCAAGGGCCGGGGTCCTCCCTGCAGCCCCATCTCCGTGCCTTTGGTGTGAAGAGGGACAGGATGCGGTCACCTGCTGTGCACCCTCGCCCCCTTCTGCCCCCCCCACCCCCGCGCACCCAGGCGCTGCTCTACTCCCACCCCCTGCCCCACCCCCTGCCCACACACGGGCTTCCCGCCGCGGGTCCCTGGGTAGGCAGTGCGCGGGGCCAGCGGGCTGCGGGGCGAAGCCCACCTACCCAGAGCGGGGTAGGGGTCCGCGTTTACACCAGCCGACCCCCGTCTGGGCGCAGGGCGTAGCCGGATGAAGGCGGGTACAAATCAGCACCGAGAAGCACAGAAGCAGCACTCTGGGCTTGTTTAAAAAAAAAAACAAACGACAGGCGCCTGGGTGGCTCCGTCGTTAAGCGTCTGCCTTTGGCTCAGGTCACGATCCCAGGGTCCTGGAATCGCGCCCCGCGTTGGGCTCCCTGCTCAGCGGGAGGCCTGCTTCTCCCTCTCCCACTCCCCCTGCTTGTGTTCCTGCTCTCGCTTTGTCTCTGTCAAATAAATAAATAAAATCTTAAAAAAAAAAAGTTGGAATCCCTCTGTCAGTTGGAAGTGAATTCCTTTCGTGCTGGCTTGACTGATTCCGCGTGGGCGGCGCAGCTCCTGGAAACCTGCAGGCCCAACGAGGCGGTGTTCCCAGAACAAAAGTTCACGGCTGCTGCCCCCCAGGCCGCTCCCCCCCCGCCCCGCCCCCAGGGCTCCGGCCCCTCCCTCTGCGGGCTTCTCTCCCCTCCCGGGACCGCGCGCTCCCCCCACCCACCCCCAGGGCTCCGGCCCCTCCCTCTGCGGGCCTCCCTCTGCGGGCTTCTCTCCCCTCCCGGGACCGCGCGCCCCCCCCCCCGCCCCTAGGGCTCCGGCCCCTCCCTTTGCGAGCTTCTCTCCCCTCCCGGGACGCCATCCGCAGCCCCCACCCACCCCCCCACCCCCGGCCCCAGGGCTCCGGCCCCTCCCTCTGCGGGCTTCTCTCCCCTCCCGGGACCGCGCCCCCCCCCGCCCCCACCCCACCCCCCCGGCCCCAGGGCTCCGGCCCCTCCCTCTGCGGGCTTCTCTCCCCTCCCGGGACCGCGCGCCCCCCCCCCCCGCCCCCAGGGCTCCGGCCCCTCCCTTTGCGAGCTTCTCTCCCCTCCCGGGACGCCATCCGCAGCCCCCACCCACCCCCCCACCCCCGGCCCCAGGGCTCCGGCCCCTCCCTCTGCGGGCTTCTCTCCCCTCCCGGGACCGCGCCCCCCCCCGCCCCCACCCCACCCCCCCGGCCCCAGGGCTCCGGCCCCTCCCTCTGCGGGCTTCTCTCCCCTCCCGGGACCGCGCGCCCCCCCCCCCCCGCCCCCAGGGCTCCGGCCCCTCCCTTTGCGAGCTTCTCTCCCCTCCCGGGACGCCATCCGCAGCCCCCACCCACCCCCCCACCCCCGGCCCCAGGGCTCCGGCCCCTCCCTCTGCGGGCTTCTCTCCCCTCCCGGGACCGCGCCCCCCCCCCGCCCCCACCCCACCCCCCCGGCCCCAGGGCTCCGGCCCCTCCCTCTGCGGGCTTCTCTCCCCTCCCGGGACCGCGCGCCCCCCCCCCCCCGCCCCCAGGGCTCCGGCCCCTCCCTCTGCGGGCTTCCCTCCCTCTGCGGGCTTCTCTCCCCTCCCGGGACCGCGCTCCGCAACCCCTGCACCGCGGCGCGAGCCACATCCGCACGGCGCCCCCGCGCCACACACAGCACACATCACACAACACCTGTCACACTCTCTCTCTCTCCCTCCCCACTGCATTTTATCCTGAGTGAATGAGAGGAGTTATTTAACTTATTCGAGCCAGTCAGGCTTCCAGAAAAAAAGGAAAACACGAAGGCCCACACTCTTACCAGAAAGACTAGGATGCATGGTCTTGTCCTTCTTAGCAAAATGAGGACCAACTTTTACGGAGCACTGGTGTCTTCAAAGAGCTTCACAAACATTAACTAATTAAGCTGCCGCCCCCCCCCCCCCACCAGCTGCTGAGGTCTGTGTAAAGCACGGTTGTCTGTGGTACAGATGAAGGAAGGAAGGAAGGGAAATGGCCGGCCCTGAGGCACAGGGCGAATCCAAAATGGGACAACAGCCCCAGAGCTCAGCTCCAGGTAGACCAGCCAACACGCTGACCTCTCTCTGCGAAGGGAGTCAAATTAGGACAGAAGGTGGGAACCAACTTTCCAGGTGCTAAAGGGTTAAGAAAGGAGGAAGGGTGGCTGGCGGCTGGTGGCTGGTGACATGAGGTCACCTCCAGCTGACATCCTGCCCTCACAGGGGGCACAGTCCGATGGCTTCCTGCCTGTCACCCAAGACGGCCAAGCTGAATAGGCCAGGTTGGGCACAGGCGGCTGTGAGGCCAGGATGGGCCCAAACTGCCAGTGTCCACGGGGCCGGGGCAGCCACCACTTCTGCTCTCTTCACCCGGTGCTGGCAGATTCAGGCCTCAGAGAGGCTCATGGACTTGGTTCATTCATTTCTCATTTATGGGAGTGATTCATTATTGCCACATCAACGCACCTCACTCCCGGGCAAGAGTTTTCCAACACATCGCACTGACAAATCTTTCTGTATCTGAGAGAAAGTGCATACACTGTGTGAATTCACCAGTGGGATGGAAATTCTTTCTCAAGTGAAAGAGTTTCGAAGACCTGTATTTCCGTGTGGGCTTTTTCTGGAAGGCTGACCCTGGGCAGAATCTCTCCCCCCATTCAAACCCCTCCATAGAAGCAAGCATCCTTCCTCTCTGGGAAGGAGTCATGCACAGCAAGGCTTAACTTCAAAAGACCTGGTCCTTGGACCTGGAAAGAAGTGCTAGGCTCATTGTCTTATCATGGAAAATAACATTACTTAGTGGAGGCACCTTCCTCCATCTTGGCCCCATCACTGCCTAGATCCACCCATCTAGGAAGAGGTTTGAAAGAGGAACTGCCCAACTCAAGACCAAGGACAACAAAAACAACACTGGCTTCTTTATTCATAGCTTGGGCTAACTGCTTGTCTTAGGTCTCAGTGATTATTTTGGCACATAATATGAAGCACAGAGAAATACATTCACCTTTTTTTGTGTGTGAGGGCATTAAAGAGAAGATAAATCTGAAGGCAAAAGAGACACAGAAACAGAAGCACCTAGATACACCTTATAGAAAAACTTCAGAAGAGAAAATGAGAATTATCTAGGACTTTGTTCTGAGCCCTTCATGGGAAATCTTACCCATTTTTCATTTTGCTTAAACTGGGATTTTTTAATGAAAGCCATTTCTAAAATGCTGCTGTGGACATTTTTGTAGTAGGCATGAACTCAGGGCAAATGTGTCATCTCAAAAATACAGTTTAACCAGGTGAGTTATATTTAGGTCAAAGTGATTTGAAATGCTAGTTTAAATTAACTTTGATAGTCTCTTGCTAGGAACAATGTGAACACGTATCTGTACGAGGTTAAAAGGTACATGCTGGGTGTTCTTAATCAGTAGCTGTTGGTAATGGTATCAAGAGTTCAAATTCTGTGTCTGCTATTTACTCACTGAATGACCCCAGGCTAATTCACCCCTTCTAGACTCAGTGTTCCCATCTCTAAACAAAGAATACTTACCCCTCACAGGCTGTTATAAGACTTCAATGAGATGATGTCTACAAAACTCTAGTTCATAGGAAGCATTTCTTTGCCCCTGGATGTTTTTTTCCATAATTAATTTTATGCACCTTAGAAAATCAAATGATGACAAACTAATTCTAAAATTTATAGGTAGAGGCAAAAGACCCAGAATAGGCAACACAATATTGAAAGAGAACGAAGCCAGAGGACAGGTACGACCCAACTTCCAATACTTACTGCAAAGCTGCGGTGATCAAGACAGTGTGTTATTGGTGAAAGAATAGACAAACAGATCAATGGAACAGAACAGAGAGCCCAGAAATAGAGTCAACTGATCTTTGACAAAGGAGCAAAGGTGGTACAATGGAGCAGAGATAGTCTTCTCAACAAATGGTGTTGGAACAACTGGACATCCACATGCAAGAAATGAATCTAGACACAGACCTTACAGCCTTCACAAAAATTAGCTCACACTGGATCATAGACCTAAATATAAACTGCAAAACTATAAAACTCCTAGAAGATAACACAGAACACCTACATGACCTTGGGTATGGTGATGACTTTTTAGATACAACACAAAAGGCGTGATCCATGAAAGAAATCATTGCTAAGCTGAGCTTCATTAAAATTAAAAACTTCTGCTATGTGAAAGACAATGTCAAGAGAATGAGAAGACCAGCCACAACTGGGAGAAAATATCTGCGAAAGACCCATCTTATAAAGGACTGTTATCCAAAATATACAAAGAACTCAAGAACAAGCAAACAACCCAACTAAAAAATTGGCCAAAGAGCTTAACAGACACCTCACCAAAGAAGATATACAGAGAGGAAGTATGAAAGCATGTTGCATATCCTATG
The DNA here is from genome assembly GCF_029215605.1 of Mirounga angustirostris. NCBI lineage: Eukaryota > Metazoa > Chordata > Mammalia > Carnivora > Phocidae > Mirounga > Mirounga angustirostris. The sequence continues at coordinate 7,057,279 of NW_026991709.1, read as the reverse complement.
TCATCGAGGAAATGGAAGTCAAAACAATGAGACACCAGTATATACCTATTAGAATGGCCAAAATCTGGAACACTGACCACGCCAAATGCTGGTGAGGAGTGAAGCAATAGGAACTTTCATTCATTGCTGGTGGGAATGTAAAATGGTACAGCTACTTTGGAAGGCGGTTTGGCCGTTTCTTATGAAATTGAACATACTCTTACCACAATTCAGTAAATCACACTTTTTGGTGTTTACCCAAAGAAGTCGAAAAACTTAGGTCCACACAAAAACTGTCCACGGTTACAGTGACTTTATTCATAAAGAACAAAACTAGGAAACAACCAACATGTCTTTCGGTGGGTGACTGGATAAAGAAACTGTGGTACCTCCAGACAATGGAATATCATCAATCACTAAAAAGAAATCATCTATCAAGTCTTTAAGAGATCTGGAGGAACCTTGAATGCATGTTACTAAATTAAAGAAGCCAATCTGCAAAGCCTTTACACTGTACGTCTCCAACTGTTTAGCATTCTAGAAAAGGTAAAACTGTGGAGACAGTAAAAAAAAAATAACGGTTTCCAGGGGTTGAGGGAAGGGGATACATAAGCAGAGTGCACAGGGTTTTTAGGGCATCCCCTCCATGGTGAGTATGTCATTACCTTGTGTTATTTATTGCACTTGGCTTTCTTGCACTTTGCAGATGCTGCATTTTTTACAAAGTGAGGGTTCAAGCCTTCAGTGGGGGGAGTCACTGCAGATGGGGTGGAAACAGAGAGCTAGAATCAGCCGTGGAGCCTGAAGATGGGACTGAGTTGCTGCAATCTCGTGATAAAACTTGACCGGATGAGGAATTGCTTCTTACGGATGAGCGAAGACAGTGGTTTCCTGAGATGGAATTGACCGTTGGTGGGAAATACTGTGAAGTCTGTTGAAATGGCAACAAAAAATTTAGAATATCATATAAACCTAGTTGATAAAACAGCCACGGGGTTTGAGAGGATTGGCCCCAATTCTGAAAGAAGCTCAACTGTGGGTACAATGCTATCAAACAGGGTCACGTGCCAAAGAAATCATTCATGAAAGGAAGAGTCAATCGATGCATCGGGACTTCATTGTTGTCTTATTTTAAGAAATTGCCACCGCAATCCCAGCCTTCAGCAACCACCACCCTGATCAGTCAGCAGCCCTCCAAATCAGGGCAAGAGGTTTCAACCAGCAAAAAGTTATAACCTGCTGAACGCTCAGATGATGGTTAGCATTCTTTAGCAATAAAACATCTTTTTAATTAAGATGTGTACATTGTTTTTTAGACATAATGTTATTGCATACTTAGATTACAGTATAGTGTAAATGTAACCTTTATAAGCACTGGATATCCAAAAAATTCATTTGACTCATTTTATTGCGATATTCACTTTACTGCAATATTCACCTTTTTGCAGTGGTCTGGAACTGGACATGCAATATCTCCAAGGTATGCCTGTATACATTTGTCAAAATCCATAGAGTATGCAACACCAAGAGGGAGTTGTAATGTGAACTATGGACTCTGGGTGATTATGTCAATGTAGGTCCATCGATTGTAACAAATGTCCACTCATGTTGATAAAGGAAGTGGCTGTGCGTGTCGGGAGTGGGGGTAGGAGGTGTATGGGAAATCTCTGTATCTTCCCTTCAGTTTTCCTGGGAACACAAAAATGCTTTAAAAACTAAAGTCTTAATTTAAAAAAAATCAAATGATGATTTGGTTATTTTACTTAGTGGAGCTAATCCCAAGGATGTCTATAAGGTTATTGAAATTTGTATTTTTGTTTCCTAGATCTTTTCATTAGAAATAAGGATTGATAACAGATGTTGACTACACTTATGGTGGTGAGCATTGCTAATGTATAGACTTGTGGAATCACTGTGTTATACATCTGAATCTAATATAACAGTGTATGTTGATTATACTTCAATAATAATTTTTTTTAAAGATTTTATTTATTTATTTGACAGAGAGAGACACAGCGAGAGAAGGAACACAAGCAGAGGGAGTGGGAGAGGGAGAAGCAGGCTTCCCGTGGAGCAGGGAGCCCGATGTGGGGCTCGATCCCAGGACCCTGGGATCATGACCTGAGCCAAAGGCAGATGCTTAACGACTGAGCCACCCAGGCGCCCTTCAATAATAATTTTTTTAAAAAGAAATAAGGATTGATGAAAGAAAAAGAGGAGGTTAGGGAAGGAAGGAAGGAAGGAAGGAAGAGGGAGGGAGGGGGGAGAAGATGATGAGCCTATGTTCAGCAAATAAGCATGAGTCCTTAAACTAGAGCTAACCCTACTTCATCCTAGCCTGTTCATCGACCCGTAAATCAGAAAGAAAGGAAAGGCCTTCCCCGCTGTTTGTTTCCTCACTCACTTGTGCTTGCAGACACTTCCCCTGGACAAGCCATGGCCTGCTGCACCCATTTATGAAGCTCTTCTTGTTCTGGAAACACTACACTGAATAAATACTCCTGGAATTAAAAATATGTAAAAGCACCCAAATAGTAAAAATAACTAAAGAAAGAACTGCATTATACACAGTAAGAATTAGCTCAGTAAATATTTGTGGAATGAATTCTAGCCCTGAATGACATCTTTGGGCATAATGTACTCCACTTTCCGTGGGGCTGGCTGCCGAACTCTGACCCCATGTCAACTTTTTGTGTTCCTGTTGTCACTGCACGGACAGGAACTGCCATTTCACGTCACCTGCCTTCCAGGGTCTAGAGTGCATGTTGCAGACCACGTCCATCACAGCCTCTGCTGAAAAGGTATATTCCAGACCACTCCAAATGCCAAAGCCAGAGTTCTGAACAGATGCGCGCGTTGTAACTGACTTCTTCGGGAGGGAGGGGGAGACAGACGGGCTTCTAGAGAGGGGAGCGAGTGGGAGCAGGTGGGATTCCAGAGCCAGCTTGGGGGTAGGTAGAGCGGGGGTGGGGTCCAGTCTCTCAGGAGGGATGGAGTCAGTGGGGGAGAGGAGGGACAGGCCAGGGCCCTCATGTCATTATTTTTCAAAGTGAGAGCCTTAGAGAGGGTGTTAAAGAGACAACAAATCTGTTACTTTGACTTACAAAGTCAACCAGTTGAGAAACCAAAACAGCGTAATAACTATATTGGCAGGAGGGAAGAAGAACAGATGGACGTCTCTAATTTTTATGACAGAAATATATAGATATTGCCATAAATGGGTATTTTTTAGGAGGTATACATATATATAACTTAGTAACCCGGCAGGGATTACCACAAGGATCAGAAACAGTGACAGTTAAAGATTGCATTTACAAGGGTTATTTCTGCAGAGCTAGATAGGTGTGGAGAGGGTAGGGCAGGGAAATTCTTTCTTCCATGATAAACCTTCCTCCACGGTCAATACTCCCTGAGCCGTGTCTTGCTTACACAAGAAAGTTATGATCGGTGTTCGAAGGGCTCCTCACGCTGGGGTGTCAGCCCCGCTGGCTTGAGGGCCCATGACGGTGCATGATGGGAACCTCCCATGGGAGCCCAGAACAGCTGCTAGACCTCGCCAGCACCAGGGAACGCTACGCCAGGCACGAACAAATGAGTAAATCATAGAAGAAAAGTCTGTCTCATAACACATGTTATTCACGTAAGAGGCAACGCGGGCCATTTGATAAGCACAGGAATATGCCCTCCTTGCTCGGGGCCCTGGCCAAGCCAATACAAAAGCAAAACTGGCTGTTCCAGGGTGACACAGTCAAGCTGCTTCTCTCTGATACTCCTCCTAACTCCTGCATCCCCTCCTAACCTATTCTAATCTTAAAAATAAGAAATTGGTATTGAAAATATTGAACAATACATCAGACACAAATCATTTCCCAAAGTGGCCTTGGCTGGCAACACCACCCTGGTGCTCCCTGGAGTGGCCCAGGGATCATTTCATTTAGACCCCACAGAAATCTGCACCAAGGACAGATGCCTCAACTTACAGAACCTTCCAGCAAACCTTAGTCCTTTTGAGACTTAAATCAAGATCCTCAACAGAAAAAGCTAAGACAAACACAAACAACAACCAGATTCTAGTTTTCAACCAAGCTCAAAGAGCCTTTGTCAAAGCGAATCAAAGCTCTCCCGGTAGCCAGCTCATTAGGTTTAATCATCAACTGTGCTTATCAGATCCCTGATTTCTAAGTACCTTGAAGACAAAAGGTGCAAAAAAGAATCCTTGTGTGCTTTGGAGATTGATTTCAAAGCAGGCCTTGAGGTCACCTGCAGAGATGCTTTAGGCAGCAATTATAAGCAGGAAACAAAATGCACTCATTTGATTTCATAAAATTGGACAGGACCCCTGATGCAGACCTACCCTTGAAATCTAAGCGTGGCTGGAAGCGCCAGTTCACACATCATATTTATCTGGGGGTGGGGGGAAGGCAAAAGGTTGGGGCCTCCTCTGACCCCCCTGGAGGTGCTCCTGAATTGTGATAGCTGGGCTGAGACCAGAGGGGACCTGTCAGGCTTACCTGCTAGAAACAAATGCTCACCTTGCCGTCCAAGCTTCTGGAAAAAAGGGATCCCTTGGATTGTCTGAGTTTGGCTTTCCTTGGCCCATTCTGCATTACAATTTAGAGATGTGGGGTCTTTAGGTGGCGTTTAACTCAATCAGGGTGACGCACTTGATATATCTGAGAGTCAGGACCCAGATCCACGTTTCTAGTTCCATTATCCTATTCTGGGGAGAGCAAGCAAGAAGACCTACAGGTAGGTGATGATAAGAAAGAGTTAATATTGATGCAGGATCTAGTTACAATGTAGCTATAAACTGCTGCCTTGTCTTTGCCCCCTGCTCAAAATAAAGCTTTTACCTTTCTAGCCCTGTCCGCCATGATGCTTAGCAGCCAGGGATGCATGGTCTCAGACATGTTTACCAAGTAAAACACTGACTTGAGGGGCGCCTGGGTGGCTCAGTCATTAAGCGTCTGCCTTCGGCTCAGGTCATGATCCCAGGGTCCTGGGATCGAGCCCCGCATCGGGCTCCCTGCTCAGCGGGGAACCTACTTCTCCCTCTCCCACTCCCCCTGCTTGTGTTCCCTCTCTCGCTGTGTCTCTCTCTGTCAAATAAATAAATAAAATTAAAAAAAAAAAAGAGTTAATATTATTATCAGTGAAATCTGCAGTAAAGCCCTTGATTTGCTGTCACCCTGAAGCTAGCCAAGGCATGGCATCTGATTGAAAAACCAAACAACCCAGAAGGCAAAGAATAAGTCAAAAAGCAAATGAAGTCTCTCCCAAAGGCCAAAGGAAGATTCCATCACAAGACACTGTAAACCTTCTTCCTACCTTCTTTTTCCACTCTCTCTATATCACATTTCAGTTTTTAGAGACTCTCTCCTCCCCAAACTTTTCTACCCTCTCCCAGGATGCTTGTATTACTTTCTCTCTCCCTTTTTCATACAACAGCAGTTCTCAAAGCTTTCTGTTGAAAATCCCACCAATTTCTCCCTTTCCGGGACTTGCTCTCTGTTCCTTCCCCTGTACTGTACCAAAAGATCAAGACCCAGCAGGTATTACAGACTGGGGGAGGGGGTCCCTGGAGGAGGACTGAGATCATGCGTGCATGTATAGTATGTAATCCCTGAAACGCCTTTGATACCATGTTGATGACCTACTATGTGTTACACACCACATAAAACTCCTGAATGTAATAGGTGTCTAAACTGGGGTGTTCTAAGTATGCGCTGAGGTCACTGTTCCAGGGAGATGTGCCTTGATGAGAGGGTTTGACAATTAACTACATTTGGACAATGTGTTATCCCTTACACGTCTCCTGGAAATGCCCAATGCACATTAAATTTCTGATAATTCCTGTGGTAAATATGCATATTTACCATTGGTCAACCTGGTGTTGCCCTAACTTACTTGATCACTAAACTTACTCAGTTGTGGGGAAAGAAGTCGTAATGTCAGCAGCACATTTGACCCACACAAATCTAGAGAACAGATGCTTGTTCTGTGTTTGCAGGTGCTGGAGAACAGGCGGGTCTCCACCCTGATTTATTGCATATTTGTGGCAGTGTAGATATGGGCTTGATTATTCTTTTTTTTTTAAAGATTATTTATTTATTTATTTATTTGAGAGAGAGAATGAGATAGAGAGAGCATGAGAGGGGGGAGGGTCAGAGGGAGAAGCAGACCCCCTGCTGAGCAGGGAGCCCGATGCGGGACTCGATCCCGGGACTCCAGGATCATGACCTGAGCCGAAGGCAGTCGCTTAACCAACTGAGCCACCCAGGCGCCCCCAAAATTATTATTTTTTTATGAGTAGATTTTAAAGGTCCCTTCTGTTTTTTTTTTTTTAAGATTTTATTTATTTATTTGAGAGAGAGAGAGAATGAGAGACAGAGAGCATGAGAGGGAGGAGGGTCAGAGGGAGAAGCAGACTCCCTGCTGAGCAGGGAGCCCGATGCGGGACTCGATCCCGGGACTCCAGGATCATGACCTGAGCTGAAGGCAGTTGCTCAACCAACTGAGCCACCCAGGCGCCCCTGGGCTTGATTATTCTTGATGGGGAGGTTTTATTCCCCAGGCATAGAAGACGGGTAAAGATGAGCCAGTAAGACAACTCAGTGGTGGCTTTAGAACCGAGAGAGAAACCCATGATGGGACCCCAGCAGTGCTGGGGGGAGAGGGAGCCCCTGTGAACCCCCCGGGGAAGGCAGAGAGGGGCAAGTGCCTCAGAGATCCGAAGGTCAGACCCGAACCCAGAAGCTAGCCCTGGCTTGCATGAGGGCAAACGTGATGTAAATCCACAGCACCACACCGAAGCCCTACATTGAAGCTTGCTCTAGACTCTGGCTGGTAACTAGAAACAGAAAAGTCAGTAAAGCAACTCGGTGCTACTGGATGAGATTTATCCTCCAGAAATGGTTATGACTTTCCAAAAGCCCCCAGATCCTTTTGTTTTCTTTCTCACACTCCCTTTCTCCACCAACCCCACCCCCTCACTCAGCAGCATGGTTTCTTAAATCAAATAAACTTAGCATGATTGTAAGACCCGGAGAAGGTTGGCGAGCCTGACTTGCCTGAAGAAGGGAGTCCCTTCCAGCCTGGAACCAGCCCCGGATAACCGGCATCGGGGCTGCTATTTTGAAAGGCGGCTTTGAGATATGTGGCTCTAGGCATTTTGTTATTTTGCTGTTTGCTTTTGGAACTTCTTGAAACAAACCTCAAAGAAGAGAAAACTCCTGTCTGAAACAGATTCCTTTTAGGATCCAAGAAATGACTCACACAGGCTGTTTTAGCATTTATGCTCCCCGTTGAGTTAAAATGATTAGACTCATGAATTCTATTTTTGAAATGCAGACTCTGTACCCAGAATATTCCTCCAGAACAACAACAAAAAAACTGGGAGGAAAATGACACCCCTATTTACATATTTGCTATATCTAAGTATATGCTATTTGCCCACTTACTTTGGTCTTTCGTCTATTTTTTCCATCAGATTAAAGAGCTCCAGCAAATTCTTCAGTAAAGTTGCCGAAACTGTTCTTTTTTTATATATATTCAAGTAGCCACTGTACAGTACATAATTAGTCCTTGATGTAGTGTTCAATGATTCATTAGTTAAGTGTAACACCCAAGGCTACATGCAAGCTAGTAATATAGAAAGTTCTATATTCACCAAATGTCCACTGACAGATAAATGGATAAGCAACATGCAGTGTATATACTCGATGGAATATTATTTAGCCTTAAAAAGGAAAGAAATTCTGAAACATGTTACAACACAGATAAACCCTGAAGACATGATACTAAGTGAGATAAGCCAGTCACAAAACGCTGCATGGTTCCACTTACGTGAGGTCCCTAGAGTAGTCAAGTTCACAGAGCCAGAAAGCAGAACGGAGCTTCCCAGAGGCTGGGGCGAGTGGGGACTAGGGAATGACTATTTAATGGGGATGAAGTGTGAGTTTGGGAAGATGAAAAAGTGCTGGAGGCGGATGTGATGAGTGCTGTACAACAGTGTGAATGTCCTTAATGTCGTCCAACTGTACATTTCAGGATGGATAAAATGGTAAGTTTTTGTTATGTATATTTCACCAAACATGCACACACGTTCTCTTCCCTCTGGGAGCAGATGTAGAACAATGCCCGTGGACTGAAGCTGCCCCCTGCTTGGCTTTGATCTGAGCAACCCACTACTCCAGAAATAACCAAACTGCTTGCTCTTCAAAGCTAATGCCCAGCCGGACCTAAGTCCTACTTCATCACAGAACTGGCACGTTCCCACCGAGGGAGGTGGTTTTCTTACAGCATGTGATGGGCGGTCTTGGCAGGAGGCAGGTGCAAGCTTTCCTTCCTGGGGAAAAGTCCCAACCACAGAAATGTGATGGCGCCTGAGATTGTCTCAGTCAGTGTAGTCGTTACATAAGTTAACGTGCGTACCCCTTTGTTCTTGCGTAATAAACAGCTGCGAGGGTTCATGGACACATGGCTCTCCATTCAGCCATAAACTTCACTCTAATCTAAAGACTGCTCTAGGTTTCATTTCAACTTGTGCAGCAAGCCCAAGTTTTTAAGCGTTTCGTTTGTTAGATAATTTTTGATTACTCCTATAAAGCAATGTTGCTCATAATAAAGGACTTCATGTGTCCCTATTAAGAACAACGAGCCACGCTAACCACAACCCTCAAAAGAAGTATTGTTATTTGGAATTTAAATAAAAAAATAAAGATCTTTATTCTTGCCACTAGAGTAAAGGTCTTTTGAGAACTTCATTTTTGAAAGAGTCTCTGGCATGACCATAGACACAATAAACACCCATATCATATGTATTCTCATGCTTTCCCTTTTAAAGCACATTGTGCATTTTAAAATTGCATGTTAAAAGATATATACGGCCAGGTGAGTGACCTCCGTAACATCCTCAAAACAATACTTGTTAAATATAATCTTCTTAACTAGATTTGCCCCGAGCATCTTATTCATTGTACTCAAGTAGCCACCTTTCTCTATTTACAATGGACCCGGATGGATTTTGGAGAAGTAAGGATTGTGGGGGACTGAGTGTGTCAAACAGAGACCAAATTGTCAGATAAACTTTACAAGTTAAAAGTCTGCCACCTGTTTTTCAGATGCAGGCCATTCTCAATTTCTTAATTGGGGCGAATTTGGAGTGATGTTAAAGCACTCTGGTTGGCTTTATATTCTCACTTGTGGACCACTCCAGCTGATGTACCCTAGGGGCCAAGAAGGTGGGGAAGATGGATAAGAACTCAATTAACACCAGTTTCCAGGACCCCTAATTAGGAAGCTCTCTTTTTGGCCAGGACAGTGGGAGGTACCACATAATACAGTGTAAAGGGCGTGGGGCTTAGCTGGATTTGATTATTGCCACTTGAGATGCAAGGCTGGGCACCATCTTGCACCAACCAAGACAACCGGCTCTTATAAGGGCAGAAAATTAACTTAGGCATGGTCATCTTCATCTCAGCTCTGTTGACCTCCCCCTGCCACTCTTTTCCACCATCCTTTGAAGTTTGGGCAGGAAGAAGAATGAGATTCTTTTGGAGATCCTAAGATAAGCCACAGGAAAGCCCCTCCCAAAAAAGTATATATTTTGTGGTCATAGAAGGCAGGCATGGTTGGAGCCCAGCACAGAAAAAAAAAAAAAAAAAAAAAGCCCAACGCAAACCCTAAAGGATGCTGGGAAAAGACCTCCCTGGTTCTCAGAATGAGAGCATGGGGGGTGGGTATGAAGCGGTGTCCTTTGCTCTGGAAGGGCGGGTGGCCGACACAGGCATGTCCTGAACTTTTAGAAACTCTCTTGACTGGAAAGAACCAGATGAGATGGTGCAGGCAGGGCCAGCCCCTGATGAAGTTGCAAGCTACAGATAGATGGCAGGTTAGGTGGGCAGTCAAGCAATAGCTGTGCTAAGACTTCAATGGTGGAAAGGAGCCAGGAAAAACTATAAGTTGGAAAGCTTTGTATGGGGGTACCACAGCAAGTGCAAAAGCCCTGAGGAAGGAAGGGCTTGGGGTGTTCAGCTAGCAACCCAGTGTGTGGTTGGAACAAAAGGAAAGAGAGACGTGTAGGTAGCTGAGCTTACCCATGGGCAAGATGCCCTCACTCAGAGCTCAAAGGGGAGGAGTGAAGGTGGTGAGGACTCCAAGCATCCTCTGGGGCACTCTCTGTTCTCACCTGAAGCCCTGGCCCACCCAGAAGGCCAGTGGACAAACCGACTCAACAGCCAGCAAGACTGACCTCCTGTCACTTGTACGCACCACTGATGGAGGCTTATACCTGCCCCAGTATTCCCGTCATCCACCTTAAACGTCTCAAGCCATTTTCCACATACCATGTATAGCTTATTGTATTCTCAACAAAGAAGACCAAGCCAAGACCCCAGCCCATCCTCTCCACCATTCTGTTTTTCTTCATGGTTTAGTCAGACCAGTCCTCCTCAACCGGGGGTGATTTTCCCCCTGGGAGACATTGGCCATGTTTGGAGACATTTTTGGTTGGCACAAATAGTATGGGGATGTTACTGGCATCTAACGGGTAGGGGAAGGATGCTGTTAACTTCCTACAGTGCATGGGACAACCCCCTAACAACAGAGAATTATCCCATCCAAAATGTCCATAGATGGAAAAGAAGAAAGACCATCCCAGGGAGATTACTGGGGAGAATTTTGTTCCAGAAAAAAAAATGACCCAGAAGAAAGCTGGCTCAGCTCCTTTCAAAATTAAATACCTCCCTCCTCTGTCACACATTGGAAAACAAGCGAGTTTCTATTTCAGTCTGTGGGGTGGGTTTTCTGCCTGTTAGGCTGGCTTTTTTGGCTGATGCATCATGGACAGCTCAGTGTGGCGTGCTGTGTATCAGGAAGAGAAGTCCCAGAATGGGCCGGAGATACACACCTGGGCAGGTGGATCACCCTCAGAGCTCCCAGAAGCTGGCACACACCCAGCTGGGTCCTCCCCAGGGGAAATGACTGGAGGCAAGGCTTACAGCTGTAGGGACTTCCTGGCATCATAGGTTTGCCCTTTTAGACTTTTCCCCTCCTTTCTTGCATGGCCACAGGGGATCCAAAATTCAAAGCAGGGGTGTATCTAAAAATACCCTTGAATAGATATGTCAGCAATGTCATTGTTATGGGCTGAATTGTGTCCCCCCTCAAATTCGTATGCTGAGGTTCTAACCCCCAGGACCTCAGAATGTGACTGTATTTGGAGGTAGGGTCTTTAAAGAAGTGATTAAGGTAAAACGAGGTCATTACGGTGGGCCCTCATCCAATATGACAGGTGTCCTGAGAAGAAGAGGTAGATTAGTTCACAGACACGCACAGAGGGATGACCGTGTGAGGACACAAGGAGAAGACAGTGTCTACATACATGGAGAGAGGCGTCAGGAGGAACCAGCCCTGACACCCTGATCTTGGACTTCCACCCTCCAGACTGCGGGATAATAAACTTTTGTTTAAGCCCCTAGTCTATGTTACTTTGTTGAAACAACTTAGCAAACTAACACAGCAGTCTTAGAGCTGAGAGGGGTTCAGGAATTCTCCCGTGCACCCTGCTTCCCAGAACCACCATCTCCTGTGGACATAGTTGGATCACTGCTGGGAGCCAGGGGGACCTCATGACTCAAGAATTTGTTTAGCAGGACGTATTAGTTTTCTCCTGCTGCTGTAACAAATCACCACACGCTTGGGAGTTATAAACAACAGCGATTTATTCTCTCACAGTTCTGGAGGCCAGAATCCAAAAGCAGTCTTCCTGGGCTGTGCTCTGTCCCCAGGCGGCCGGGAGAGCCTGCTGCCTTGCCTCTCCCGGCATCTGGAACTGCGTTCCTTGGCTCGCACCCCTCCTCCATCATCACGTTACCTTCTCCTCTTCGGTCTGCGTCATATCTCCCTCTGTCTTCCTTTCATGAAGCCCGAGGTGGTATGCAGGGCCCACCTGGATCATCCAGGATACTGTCCCATCTCCAGATCCTTAATCACATTTACAAAGTCCCTCTCACCATGTAAGGGAACACATTTGCAGATTCCAGGGATTAGGACATCTTCGTGGCCAGGAGTATTATTCAGCCTACCACAGGCCTCAAGGCAGGTTTCTTGTGTCAGACCGTTCCACTGGTCACCAGCCAGCCCGGGGGCAGGTGGCCAAAGTGGCAAAATTGTGAGACACAACCTAACTTGGCAACCTGTGGGTTAGAGAAGCTGGGGTATGGCCGACCCTCTAGTGGGCCATGCTTACAAGTTGGCCCAGAATATTTTCCTCATATTTTTGAAGACAGCTTTGGATGAAAGGAAGAAAGGTCAGATAACAAGCGCAGTGTTAAGGATGAGACCCTTCCCTTGGGCCAGAAGTCACCCACTCTATTGAAGGAAGGTAACAAGCAGAATCCAAGAGACTTGGAAAATTCTGAAAGGGGTGACATCCCCATCCCCAGACCTCCTCCTTCCCCACAAGGTTGTGCAAAGTACTGCTTAGGGGAGGTGAGCACACGCCCTTCTCTGCCGCCCTAGCCTGAGCATGGCCGGGTGCAATTTGCAAAGTGTTTGTGGAGGTTTGGCTTAGCTCACGTTCTTTCCCCGACCCCGCAGTTTTCCCCCTAAAAGCATGCCTTTAAAGAAGTGGCCCCCAAATAGTCACAGGGAGCTCTAATACTAACAAACACATCATTAAACATATACGACTTCCTTCCAGTACATTCCGTCCAGATGCAAGAGGACAGTTAAGACTTTTATTTTCAGACCACCCTCATTACTATTCCCGCCCACTCTCGTTTTATTAAGTTGCCTTCGGGCGAAAACAAAAACAAAAGAAGTCATAAAGATCTAAGCTGCTGCTTCTCCTTTTTCTTTTTTCAATTAAATGAAGCTAAGGAGGCAATCCCCAGTTCCAGAAAACGGCTGACATCTCCTCATTTTCTCTATTTTGCAGGTCCGGAGAAGCTGAGGCTGTTCGTAAGCCTTGGGGACCTCCCAAGCAAAGTCCCCTTCCCGGGAGGAACAAAGGCTCTGAGCTGTCAAGCTGGCCAGAGCCTGCTGCCCACCTGCCCACTTCTACCAGGGCCAAGTGGGGTGGGCTGAACTGTGTCCCCAAGAGAGCGTGTTGAAATCCCGACCCCCAGTACCCATGAATGGGATCTCACTTGCAAATATAATCAAGTTAAGATAGATCAGACTGAATCAGGCTGAGACCTACATCCGCTGACTGGCGTCCTCATAAGAAGAAGGAATTTGGACACGGACACACAGAGGGAGGATGGCGTGGGGATGCGGGGACCCGGGCACAGCGCCCTGCGATGGGTGTGCTGGTCTGCACACCCCGGAGAAGCCAGGACGGCCCGAGGCCTCCAGAAACCAGAAGAAAGCAAGGACGGAATCTCCCTCTGAGCCCCCGAGAAGAAATCAACCGTACTGACACCTTGATTTCAGACTCCTGGCCTCCAGAACTGGGAGGCAATTAATTTCTGTTGTTTTAAGCCGCTCAGTCTGTGGTGGTCTGTGCTTTACAGCAACGCCCCTAGCAAATGACACACAGGGTTAGACCCTAAGACGCCCCTTTTGGTCCCTTGAACACAAAACCTGCTGTCTGGCTTCTGCTTCTCCCAGCCATACCCCGGACGCTAGAGCTTCTCCCGGCCTCTCTGGACGTTTCCTAAGCCTGCTTTGGGCTGCAAATCTTAGTAAGAACCACCAATGGCCTCACGGGGGTTGACCAGCTTTGAAGGGGGAGGCAATGGAATGCCTCGTTCCAGCCCTTCCTCCCCCAAGTTCTCTTAAGGTAGGGGAGAAAACAAAACGTAGTATGTGGTCCCATTTTTGGAATTATTTTGCCATACCTTGTGTTATGGGCTGAATTGTGTTCACGTAAAATCCATGTTGAGGTCCTCACCCCCAGTACCTCTATGAAAAGTAACTGTATTTAGAGAAAGAGATTTTTAAGAGGTGACTAAGGTAAAATGCAGCCATGAGGGTGGAACCATCTCTAATCTGACTGGTGTCCTCATAAGAAATCAGAACACAGGGGCGCCTGGGTGGCTCAGTCAGTGAAACGTCTGCCTTCGGCTCAGGTCATGATCCCAGCGTCCTGGGATGGAGCCCTGTATCGGGCTCCCTGCTCAGCGGGGAGCCTGCTTCTCCCTCTCCCTCTGCCACTCCGCCTGCTTGTGCTCTCTCTCTCTCTAATAAATAAATGAAATTTTTTTTTAAAAGAGAGAGAGAGAGAGATCAGGACACAGACAAACACAGAGGGATGACCATGCAAGGACATAGGGAGAAGATGGTGTCTACACACCAAGGAGAGAGGCGTCAGAAGGAATCAGCCCTGCCGGCACTTTGATCTTGGACTTCTGGCCTCCAGAACTGTGAGCAAATACATTTCTGTCATTTAAACTCCCAGCCTATGGTACTTTGTTATGCAGTCCAATCTAACCACTACACACTGGGCATTTCTGTGTCTCCGGTGGATCATAAACTCCTGAGCACTAGAACTATGCCTCTTCATCTTCAAATTCCCAGCATTTAGAATGTGCCTGGCACGATTAAAAGGCATAAGAATGATAATGATAATAAAATAATACCGATAACTATCATTTATTGAGCCTTTACTATGTGCCAGGCCCTGTGTCTAGAACTTTATACTTAATCCTCATGGCCATAATGTAGGCACTATAATTATCTCCATTCTAAAAATGAGGATCCTGGGGCACCTGGGTGGCTCAGTCAGTTAAGCATCTGACTCTTGATTTCGGCTCAGGTCATGATCTCAGGGTTGTGAGATCGAGCCCTATGTCAGGTTCTATGCTGGGCACAGAGCCTGCTTAAGATTTTCTCTCTCCCAGATATTTGCAAATGACACATCAGATAAAAGGCTAGTATCCAAAATCCATAAAAACTTATCAAACTCAACACCCAAAGAACAAATAATCCAATCAAGAAATGGGCAGAAGACATGAACAGACATTTCTGCCAAGAAGACATCCAAATGACCAACAGACACATGAAAAAGTGCTCAACATCGTTCGGCATCAGGGAAATCCAAATCAAAACCTCAATGAGATACACCTCACACCAGTCAGAATGGCTAAAATTAACAAGTCAGGAAATGACAGATGTTGGTGGGGATGCAGAGAAAGGGGAACCCTCCTACACTGTTGGTGGGAATGCAAGCTGGTGCAACCACTCTGCAAAACAGTATAGAGGTTCCTCAAAAAGTTGGAAATAGAGCTACCATATGATCCAGCAATTGCACTACTGGGTATTTACCCCAAAGATACAAATGTAGGGATCCGAAGGGGCACATGCACCCCAATGTTTATAGCAGCAATGTCCACAATAGCCAAACTATGGAAAGAGCCTAGATGTCCATCAAAGATGAATGGATAAAGAAGATATGGCGTATATATACAATGGAATGTTATGCAGCCATCAAAAAAATGAAATCTTGCCATTTGCAACGACGTGGATGGAACTAGAGGGTATTATGCTGAGTGAAATAAGTCAATCAGAGAAAGACAAGTATCATATGCTCTCACTGATATGAAGAATTTGAGAAACAAGACAGAGGATCATGGGGAAGGGAGGGAAAAATGAAACAAGATGAAACCAGAGAGGGAGACAAACCATAAGAGACTCTTAATCTCAGGAAACAAAGTGAAGGTTGCTGGAGTGGTGGGGGGTGGGAGGGATGGGGCGGCTGGGTGATAGACATTGGGGAGGGTATGTGCTATGGTGAGCACTGTGAATTGTGTAGGACTGATAAATCACAGACCTGTACTCTTGAAACAAATAATACATTATATTTTAATTTAAAAAATTTTTAAAAAAGAAGTAGTAAAATTAAAAAAAAAAAGATTTTCTCTCTCCCTCTCCCTATGCCCCATCCTTCCTCCTTCTCAATAAATACATTAATTGATTGATTAATTAAAACAAAAATGAAGATCCTGAGGCACAGAGAGGTGAGGAAACTTGCCTACAGACACACAGCTAGTAAGTGGTGCATGTAGTGGGCTGAATACTGCTGACCCCAAAGATGTCTGCATCTTAATCCCTGGCACCTGTGAATTTTACTAAAGAGACTTTGCAGGCATGATTAATTTAAGGACTTTGACATGGAAGATCATCCTGGATTATCCAGATGTACCCTAAATGCCGTCACAAGGCAGGGGGAGATCCGACAGAGGAGAGGGCAGCAGTGTGTCTACTGAAGCAAGATACTGAGCTGCTGGCTTTGAGGATGGAGGAAGGGACCTCCAGCCAGAGAGAGCGGGGCCTCCACAAGCTGGACCAGCCAAGGAATGGATGCTCCCCTAGAGCTTCCAGAGGGAGCTCAGCCCTGCCAACACCTTGGTTTCGGCTCAGTGAAACTGATCTCAGACCTCCAGCCTCCAGAAGTGTGAGACAACACATTTCCATCGTTTGATGCTTTGTCACAGCCACGGAGGAAGCCCCTACAGCAGAGAAAGGGTTTAAGACCCTGTATTCTGTCTTCAGAAACTGCATGGTTGTTTTGTTTTATTTTGTTAAGATTTTTTTTTTTAAGATTTTATTTATTTATTTGAGACAGAGAGAGAGAGCACATGAGAGGGGGGAGGGTCAGAGGGAGAAGCAGGCTCCCCGCCGAGCAGGGAGCCCGATGTGGGACTCGATCCCAGGACTCCAGGATCGACCTGAGCCGAAGGCAGTCGCTTAACCAACTAAGCCACCCAGGCGCCCTATTTTGTTAAGATTTTGAAAAGCTTTCTTCTTCAGGTTTTGAGATTTAAAACATTTTTTCACGAGGCAAATTTCGTAGAGTGAAATGCGCAGTGCATTTTGACAAATGTAAATACCTGTGCAGGTCCCACCCCAATGGGAAAAAAGAGCACACCTTCCCCCTGTCCAGTCAGTCCATCCCGTGTCCTGAGGTGGTGGCCAGTGTCCCAATTCCTATCACCCTAGATTGATTTGCCTGTTCTTCAACTTCCTTAAATAAGAGCATATGTTGTTTGTGTGTATTCATACTTGTTGCTTCTCATCCATACACAGTTAATCATTTATTTGGTGTCCCCAAGAGGGAATTTTGAACATCTCCTGCACCGCTGAAGTCAAACTAGAGAGAAACACAGGAGTGGTGCCCACGCCAGCCAGGAGGGCCGTGTGGTGGGATTTGTTGTGAGGCTGAAATGGGACGATCTACAAAAGTCCTGGGATGGTACCTCTCCAGCACACAGCTAGTGCCCCAGAAACAGCCCTTTGCTAAAGAGAGTTCGTCCGTCTGAAAAGTAAGCAGCTTTGGACCATATGGCCACAAAATGACATTTTATGAACTGTAGAGAAGGAAAGACTTTCCTCTACCCTCCTAGGTTTCGTAGCTGAGTGCATGAAATAAACAGACAACAGGCACATTAACAGTGGAAAAGTAGACAAATGTATTCATTTTTTTTTTAAAGATTTTATTTATTTATTTGAGAGAGAGAGAGAATGAGAGAGAGCACATGAGAGGGGGAAGGGTCAGAGGGAGAAGCAGACTCCCTGCCGAGCAGGGAGCCCGATGCAGGACTCAATCCAGGGACTCCAGGATCATGACCTGAGCCGAAGGCAGTAGCTTAACCAACTGAGCCACCCAGGCGCCCCAAATGTATTCATTTTGAATATTATGCACTCAGGGGCGTCATAGGGAAAAAAGAGAATACCCAAAAATGGGTGGGATTTGAAAGCTTATATATGTCCTCATAGGGGAAGGGGAAAGCAGAGGGCATCTCGGAAGACGTGATGGGGAGTCTGACAGTTTGGGACAGAGTGTGTCTGGGTGCAGGGCCGACTTCTAGTCTCATGTCTCTCATGATGAGAGTCCATCTTCCCCCTTGAAGACACACCCAGGAGGGGACTGACGATGACCGAGGTCCTTCTGGAGGATCTGTCTTCAGGCAGATGATGGGGTTGGGAGAGAACCTCGCCCATCTGCTGTTTTCCAGTGCCTTCGGGTCAAAGTAATCAGTGTACCAAAGTGGCACATATTGACATGGCATGTCCTGAAGTCCTTCAAAATCATATTTCTTTTACTCTTGCTAAAACCTTTGGACTGCTCTTTCCGTCCTCCTGCTACCCAACTGCCATTCACAGTTCCAGAGACTAGTCCTCAAACTCTGCGTAGGACACAGAGATCTTCGTTTACATTTATCACCAACAACTGTGACCGCTGATAGCATTCCCTTCCAGGGTGACACATTACATAGGTCTAGCATGAAAGACCTCCAGGGAAACAGCCCCAATACTTCCTCTTCTCTCCCTCTCTCCAACTTCAGGCTCACAGAAATGGATCCTCAGCCTCTCCTGACTAGACATGCATATACGCATGTACAGTATCAGAATAAACTTTGGGGCATCCCCAGGCAACAGGAGATCCAGAAGATGAACAATAACTCATAGCCACTTGTGTGCACCTCCTTTTTATAGGCACCACCTACCCTAAAACTTGTGTTTAGCCTTATTTTTTTAATACCACCATTTTATTTCACATACGTATTCTTAGAAACATACTTTTTAGTTTTAGCTGTTTTCTACTTTTGCCAAAGGTTTATCATATTGAACATAATTTTCTGGGATTCATATTTTTCAAGGTTAGGTAGCCAAACTCATTCGCATGGTGGGGGTAGTTGTAGTTAATTCTTTCTTACCACTGAGATATCCCATTACGCGACTGTGCCACCATGTGTTTATCCACCGTCCAGCTGGTGGGAGTGGGTTATTTCCAAGGTTTTGCTCTTCCTGACAGTGCTGCTTGTAAAGATGCTTCTGCAAGTTTCCCCTTCGGTATGTGGCTGGCATGGAAGTTCAAGTTTACAAGATCATGCCAGAGTCTTCCAAAGCAGCTACACCCATTTTGCACCCACAGCGAGTGGTCTGTAGTTCCCTCACTGATGAGGAAAGTAGGAACGGCTCAGGAGATGGAGCTGGAGCCTTTCCATGTGGAAGAAGCAAAAGTGGGCCCTCACCTCATGCTATCCACACCACTCCAGGTAGCTCTAGGACTCAAATGCCAAAAGCAGAAAAGTAGAAAAGTGATGTGAATATTTTCCTAACATGGGTAGGGAAGGGTTTCTTAAGACACCAAAGGCACAAACCATAAATTAAACACTTGACAATTCTGACTCTTTTAAAGTTAGTAACTTCTGTTCATCATAAAATACCTTGAAGAAGGGGCACCTGGGTGGCTCAGTCGGTTGAACACCTGACTCTTGGTTTCGGATCAGGTCATGATTTTGTGGTCGTGAGATCAAGCCCTGCATTGGCTCCACATTCAGTGCGGAGTCTGCTTCAGATTCTCTCTCTCCCTCTCCCTCTCCCTCTACTCCTCCACTTTCTTTCTCTAAAATAAATAAATAAATAAATAAATAAATAAATAAATAAATAAATAAACCTTAAAGAAAGTGAAAAGACAAGATGATACTTTAATACACATAACAAAAAAAGGATTAGAATCAGAATATATAAAGAACCCCTACGAAATAAGTCAAGTCCAAACAAACACAGATATGCCAATTTTAATATATATGTGATATATATACATTCTCTGACATTTCAGAGAACACAAAACAAAAGCAATAAACATATAAAGGGACATTAGATCTCATTTGTGACCAAGAAACTACAAATGCAGACCATAAGGAGGTATGGGTTTTGCACCCATTTGATTGGCAAAACCGAGGCTGCCTGGCCGTGCCAAGTGCTGAAGGAGGGTCACTGTGGCTGTCACCTCTCCGTCCATGTCCCCACTCTCTGGCAGCCACCACCATCTATGCATCTCTCTGCAGACCTCCAGGACCCCCCGGGGGGTTCTCTGTTCATGCTCTGGCCCTCCCACAATGCCTTCTTCACAGAGTAGGAGCTGTGCATGGTCTTTTCAAAGATCTGAATCAGGGTCCCCTCCCCTGCAGCTCCCGGGGCTGGTTCCTGAAAGAGCCCTTCCTGACCACCCACTCTGAAGTCACTTCCTCGGCTGCTTCCCTCTGTCACCGCACACCACAGTTTCCTGCACGGCTGTCCTGCTCCCTGCTCCCCCCAGGAGGAAGGAAAGGAAAACACCCCTTCCTGAGCCCGGATCAGGTCAGCCTGGGGGAGCAGGAGTTTTAGCAAAGGGAGGTTGCCTCGGGTGTCGGGAGAGCACCCTGTAGCATCCCATGCGTAGCTATGCCCAGGACTCTACCTAAAGGCAGTCCTTCCATTTCAGGGCCCCCCAGCTACCACAATCCCAGGCGAGCACACACACACACACATGCACACACAGCCCTGGGATGTCAGTCTCTGCACACACACACATGCACACACAGCCCTGGGATGTCAGTCTCTGCACACACACACATGCACACATGCACACTCACTGCAGATTAAACACTCCACAAACTATTTCTCTGAATCCTCACAGCAACCCTCCACATGAAGTTGGTGTCATTGCCAAGCCCCCTGTCACTGTATGGACGAGGCTCTGAGAAGTGAAGCCCGTTAGCTGAGGCATCAGCTCATGAGTGGCGGAGCTGAGCTTCGAACACAGAGCTGACATTGTGTCACTTCCTGGAAGCTGCAGGATCCTCCTCACAGCAACCCAGAGAAGGCACGTGCAAGGACACACCTCATGCCCACACAGACCCCACGACCAACTGTGAATCACCACACATTTCTGTTTACCTGTCAGGAACTTGGCCTTTTCTGTCTGCGTCAAAGGTAGGAGGTAGAGGATGGGGAAGTCACTGCTGCCTCTAAATATATTTTTAATAGCCTCCCCATTCTCGTTGTTACACAATGGAAAATGTGGGAGGAAACAGGCTGCTTTTGCCCATCTGGTGCCTTTGTCCATGATAGAAAAGCCTCCCCTTCCTCCAGATAGACCAGGTGCTCATCCGGGCTCATAGACTGTGTAATGAGCAAAGGCAAGCTCAGCCCCACGGAGCCCTCCTTTGGGTGCCTGGTGCAGGCCGCAACCTGTGCAACTGTACATAGCAGCCCCGTGACAGGAGAGGAGATCAGCTTCAGATGCAGTGGGCTGGAGGTAGCTTTTACTCTGGTTGGTTTTGCCAAACCTCCCGGTGCCACGCTCAGAACAGAGGAGCAAGGAGAGAGAAGCGCCAGTCTACCCCCAGCAGGGACTGCAAACCTGTTCAAAGAGAAATGTGCCTCTTCCCAACGCCACTAACAGCTCCAGAAGTGCTTCTCCCATTCCGTGTGTCTCTCTCTGTTCTCTCCTCTCTCTCTGTTAGGCCTTTCTCTGTGTCTCCCCCCCTCCATAGATTCTATTTAAATTTGCTGCAACAACCACGGAGGACTTTACAGAATAGCTTCGTTCAGAGTGCAGGCCTGAACCCCGCCTGCGATTGGCCAGGGACCCCGTTGCCTTGGCAACGTGACTGGCGCTTCCTGCCTGACCCCCTGTGCTGGCATCCCCTTCATTACCCTCAGCGACACCATAGATTATTAAAGCACTTCAATTAAGTCAGCTTTGGTGTGGGGGTCTTAATCGTTTTTGCAGGGGCAGGACCCATCACCCTCTGCGGGGACCCGTGCCGCCCTGCGGCAGCTCGAGAATCAGTTCCAGCCCTTCTCACATTTGGGGCTAGAAGCAATTTATGTCCAAACAGTGCTGGGTCAGATTCTAAGGAAACAGCTATCGCCCGCCTCTTTTGCCTTTCGCAGGGCATGAGGTCCCTGTATCTTTCTGAGACACATTCATCTAGTATAAATACTAATGTCTTTGAGAAGAGGAGTCCATTGTTAAAAACACCTAGGAAGAGTACAATTTGTAGGGCTGCCAGCGCTGGGGAGACCGCGTGGACCAGGGTAGACCCACCCCTGCCTTCCTGGAAGGAGGAAGGCAGGCAGGGAGGGAGGGACACAGGGGATGCCATGGAGCCAAATCAAGCAGGCAGGGCTCCTACCCTGGATCCAGGATTCCGAATGGTTCAACCTTGCATTTTTAATTTTGACCAGTCTCTAACTGAAATTCATCATTTCCTTCCAGTATGCGTGTAGGCAACAATCACAGTATGTATGCAGTCCTTGCGACCCTGACAACAATAAAAATCACGTGATTCCACACCATGTTCCATGTACTATAGATACCTGGACGCATCATTTATGCCCACCACCACTTCAAAATGGGCATGGGTGTTAGTCCTCCCCATGGGTCCTGTCATGGGTCTGCTTATGATATAGCATATAGGTGGCTCTATCATTCATTTGTTTTATAATTTTATCTTAATATAACTGATTTCCTTTATAACCCATGTGTTCTATTTCACACACTTAAAAACCTTATTCTGAGAAGGGGCCCACAGGCTTCACGGACTGCCAAAGAGGGCCATGGGCATATATGGTTAAGGATCCTGGAAAAGAAAAGGTACCATCACTAATATTGTCCATTCTTATCAGTGTTTCTCCCTTTGTGGAACCTCATTAAGAAGACATACATCCGTATTGATCTGTTGTTCAATCCACTGATGGATAGATACAAAACTCTGGATAGGTATAGATAAATCTGAGTATGGGGTATGGAGAGAGAGAGAAAAGGAGAGACAGGTGGGTTTGTTTGCAATGAAAATTAATGATTTCAACATTTGTTTACCTCTATGTTTGATGATTCTAGTCCTTTACACATGGAAATGGAAACAGGTGAATTTGACCTGGGCTTTCTAGTGGGGAAAAACATATTTAAAAAATTAAGACCCAAGGCACAGACGATCATCTCATGAAGCTCGTTGCATGCTGGAAACCATTAAACTGGTTATTTAAAACCTAACTCTGTTGTAATTAATTCTACCAAAGTAGACACTGAAGGGGGATCCTATCCAAGATATCTAGAGCACACACAAAGCCCCAGAACTAGTGTTAAGAATTTTATATATATGACCTCTCATTTATTCATTTCTTTGCTTTGTTTAATAAGTACTCATGTGCCCAGCAACAACCCAGGTGCCTCAAAAGCATTAGCTTATCTAAATTATTCACCACATGCTGGCATCAACCACTGCTCCCATTTTCAGATGAAGAACTGAGGCGCAACAATATAGTAACTCAGTGAAGTCCCCATAGACCAGCTTGGTGCCCCTACCTCTGGCTCCACATCCCTAAGCCAACCCCCCCACCCCCCTCCGGGCTTCCCCTCAGGCTCCTGGCCATTCCAAGTCTTCTCACCACTGCTGCCTGGTAGGACTCAAATCCAGGTCTTTCTGAACGAGCACACGCACTAACCATCAGGCCCTCCTGAGCTGTCATTCAGGTGGGGAAACAGGCATCAAGGAGCTCAAGGAGTTTGGTAAGATCACGCCTTGGACTGCTTGGGAAATCCTCAGAGCTGCTCACCACCCTGTCCAATCATGGGAGGGCATGAAGTGTGAAGAGTCTAAAAGGAAACTCCTATTTCCCTGACTTTGCTTGCTTATTTTTCGTTCTTCAAAGGACAACTGTTGTGTAGATACCAAACCAGCATCAGATAAAAAGCTCAGGCGCAGTATCTAATGGGTCATCTTTAATAGCCACCTGCCCCAACAGGTCCATCATTATGAACAAGCCAGCTACTCAGCACTTAAGCCGCACTTGGCAATTCTTGGTAATTGGTTCTAAGCATCACGTGCTGGCCGAGCATACCAGCACAGCCCCGTGCCTCGGAACAGGGTCAGGGACATCGCTTCCTTCTGAGGATGGAGCAGCAGGGCTCAGTGACTTGGCTCAGGCTCAACACAATCATCAGGGGCAATATCTGAATTCAACTCCGTCTTGGCGATTCTCCCTTCTCCCAAGCAAGGACTATGACACTCCCTTGTTTTTGAATCAACATTCTTGATGTATAATCTATACACATAAAATGCGTCTATTTTGTTTGTTGGTTTGATGAGTTTTGACCAATGTAAACACTTACGTAGTCAACACAACAAATATATAGAATGATCCCATCACCCTGAAAGTTTCTCATACCCTTTGTAGTCAATCCCACCCTTGGCCCGAGGCAACCACCAATGGCTCTGACACTAGATTTGACTTCCCTTTTCTAGAACTTCATATAATTGAAATAAAATGTAATCTGCATATAGATGGAAGCTGGATGCAACGTTTGTTGAGCTTTTACAATTGCTGTGCTCTGCAGAGTTTGGGAGGCCATGGACAACAATGCCGTTTGAAGGCACTGGTCCATCCTAAATAGGGACTCCTGTCTCACGACCTAGGGTTGGGAGAGCCTGGTTGAAAACAGGAATGACCAAGCAAGCTGCTTCAACCTCCATGCACTCAGCGGAGCCTTCTGCACACAGCTCCACACACCCACGTACACCTGTCCCCTTCTCAGTCCGGTTGCTATGGAACATTCACTCCATTTCATCTTCATAGATGACGCAGCACATCACCTTGAGTCCCTGGGGTGGCTCTCGTCACCTCGGCTTCATTGCCCCTTTCTCAGCTCAAACCTCTTTCGGGGCCTTCAAGGTTCCCAAGCCTCTCCATCTTGAATTCCCAGTCTCTCACTTCTAGCCTCCCTCTTAGGGTGGAACATTTCCATCACTGGCTCCCCCACCTGCCATGGAACATAACTCATTGTTTAAATTCTGTGCTTTCCCTTGACTCACAAGCAGAACCGATGCATTTCAATAATGATAAACTGTTAAGATAGGCCAACATTTTCTCTTTTCTGTATCGGCCTGGGAGGGCCTCACTGGGCTCTCCCAAAAGCCCCTTTTTTACCAGAGAAGCACAAGTAGGTGGTTCTTCCTGTTTTCCTTTTGGTGAACAGGAATGCAAAGCTATGGGCGACGTGTAGAGGCTACTCTGGGAGAGAAGAATCTCACAGAACAGGATTTTAGGCCTGGGCAGCCCCTCCCATTGTCAGACAAGAGAGGCCCATGTCCTGGAGACTGTTCCCACATGAGATACCTGTGCTAAGTGTGGTAAGGGGAGCCCTCCCCACCAAGCCTTGCATGTATCACGAGTGCCCAATAAGTGTTCACCATTGTTCATTCACAGCTTGCCTTGGTCGCAGAGGGTAGGAATGAAAGTCAGGGAGAAAAACTGGCAAAGAGAGCCATGCCCTAGGCAAGCCCACTGCATCGCTCACTTTATAAAAGCTTCATGCTCAGATAATGAAACCATGCCCCTGTTTCAGAATTGTGGCAGGCACAGTGGTCCCCAAAGATGTCCCCATCCTAAACCCTGGGACCCATGGATATGTTGTGTTTCCAAAGGGACTTTTCAGATGTAATTAATGTTCACACTTTAAAAGAGAGAAAAATATCCTGGATTATCCAGGTGGGGCCCAATCTACCCCCATGATCCTTGAGAGCAGAGAAATTTCTCTGGCAGGAAGCAGAGGAACAAGGCAGCAGATGGAGAATCAGAGAGACTCCAAGAAGGAGAAGGGTTTGTCATGCCTTTCCTGGCTCTGAGATGCAGTGATGGAGAGCAGGGACCAGAGAAGGCCCCCAGCTGCCAGCTGCAGGGAAGCAGGACCTCAGCCCCACAAGCAGAGGGAACGGGGTTCCGCCAGCCACATGGAAGAGTTTGGAAGCAGATTTCCCCTGAGCCTCATGCAAGAAGCCAGCTGGCCCACGCCTTGATTTTAGTCCATGAGACCCGAAGCAGAGAAACCAGCGAGCCCACCTGGCCCTCTGACCTACAGATCTGTGAGATGACCCGTGGCGTAAGGTCCATGCCTGCCTGTGCTGACCTCAGGGAGGTCAAGTCCTGTCTGCACAGCGCCTGATCCCCTGGCCCCTGTGTGTCCTCCACAGCCCGGCCACCCTCTCTCCAGCTGATGGCCTCCCGACTTTGCTGACCCTGGCCAGGCGTGCCCCTCTCCCAGACGCCTTCACCCAGAATGCTCCCATCCACCATCACTTCTTCCCTCACCTCCTCAGGGACTTTGTTCAAATGGTACTTCTCAGTGAGACCCACCATGGCCCAGTATCTCTGACCCCTGCTCGATCTCTCTGTCGTTTAGCATGTGTAGATTTCCTTATCTGTGTTATTTCTCCTTTGGCTTTTCTATTAGACCAATTGCCACCAGAAGGGTATGATGTCTGCCCCAGCCCCACCGCCACCCCCAAAGGGACAGGTGGCACTGTCTGGAGACATTTCTGATTGTCAGGGACAAGTGGGATTGCTGCTGTGTTACTGGCATCAGGCAGGTAGAAGCCAAGGATGCTGCCAGACCCCCACGATGCCCAGGACAGCCCCCCACAGCAAAGAGTGGTCCTGCCCAAAATGTCAACAGGGCTGCAGTTGAGAGACTCTATCTTAAACTACAAAGTCCATGAGGACAGTCTCCTTTTCAGCGCCGTGTCCCAGAGCAGAGCCTGGCACATAGTAGGAGCTCCATGGAGATAACGACTGAGAAGAATGTAGAAGGTTGTTCTTTAGGACTCAGGAGCATTTGCGCCTCCATCATTGGCTGGTCCCTGGTCATCCACCATCATCTCTTCCTTTCCCAGAGTCAGAAAACCAGGAACCACGTTCGACTTTCTTCTTCCTGCTTCCCCTCCACAGTCCACAGCAGTCCCTCATCACTGGGCATGGGCCCCCTTGCCCCTCTTCACCCTCCTGTGCCCACCTCCGTCCTCCCAACCAGCAATCTGTGGGAAGATGGTGGGATCCCATGGTCCCGAAGGCAGGAGGGGAGCAAAGAAACCGAGGCAGGCCCTTCCTCTCTCTTCCAAAAACGACCCTCTGTGTCCTTTCCCTCCTAGCTCTCAAGAGCATTCAAGAATTCAGGAATGGGAAGAATCAGACGTCAGTCCACCTCACAGTGGGGACACCAGCACTAACATTTTGTTCCCTGGGCTCTGGAATGACCAGGGTCAGGGCAGCCTGATTTACTCAAGCTGCTTTAACAAAGTAAGTGAATGGAGGAGCCATGGAGTCCCTGTAAATAAAGGCAGACTCGCTGGTCGCCCGCTGAGCTGAAAACCACAGGAAGAAAGAGAAGAGATTCAAGCCTTGGCTCTCAAATAAGACTTTCTCCCCGAACCTAATGTTCTGGAAAAATCCTCCTAATTAGTCATTAATTGGTACATTATCAGCGCTGTGTGCCCAGGATTAAATGGGTAATGGCCATTATTTCTAGAGAGCAAGGTAATGCATCTCCAAGCTGGGCAGAATGCCCCTTCACTTCGGTAACCCCCAGCAGCACCCCAGCAGCGCTGCAGACTCTCCTTTCCCACTTGTTGGATGGACATTTTTTGAGAAGGGCTTTTTCCTCTTAAAGAACCCCTTATCGTGAACATCTCATTCTCCCGTTCAGGAACTTTACGTTTCCAACCTCTTGGTCATTCAAGGAGAACACTGCAGGTAATTTTAGCATCGCTAATTGGCTCTGCTGAAGAAACTTATTTTAAACAACTATGATTCAGCTTTTAATCATAGCATTTTGTTATAGTGTCATTATGGAAAAAAAAAAAAAAACCACCCTGGACTTTATTCTCCACTAAAAAAATTAATTAGTTAAGCATCTTAAAGTTTGGCCATATTCTCTATTGGTCAAAACCTTCTATATTTTTATATTATCCAAATGTCTTATGGCCAAGGTACATGGAGACAGAGAGAGAGAGAGAGAGAGACAGTAGGAGAGAGACAGAGAGAGAGGAGAGAGACAGAGAGAAAGAGAGCAGGGAGGGAGGGAGAGAGGAAGGGAGGAACACTGTGGGAATCAGAAGTCTTAAGTTTGAGTCCCAGTTCATTCTTGCACCTGATGATTGCACAGACATGTCCTCACCCTCTCTGGACCACAGGGACAACCCCGTCTCAAGGGCAGGGAGGGGATGATTTCTCAGGAGAAGTGAAGAGAAGCTGCGCTGAGGGAGCAGCTGATGAGCAGGATCCCCGACCACCAGGGAGAGGCAACACCTGGCCTGGAGATGCTCAGATTGCAGGTTTGGACACTTGGGCCCGGTCCACCAGTGGGACAGAAGGACCAGAAAGTGGTGGAGAGGGCTGCAGGGGGACAGTGTCAGGAATTAGGGAGAACTCAGGGTCTCTTTGGGTTGAAAAAGTAATCCCTCCTCCTCCTTTCCCTTCTCCTCCCAGGACTTTCAGAAACAGAGACACTGAGGAGTGGGGACAGATGCCTTGTCTTGGCTCCGTGCTTCTCTGCCTCTTCTGTCCCAAGCAGCCAGGACTGCGATGGAGGTGACGCGCATCTGGACCAGGGCCAACAAGGGACCGAGTTCATTAAGTGCTTGACCCTGCTAGGAAGGGGGTGTCGTGGGACCCTCCTGGACACTGTCCTCCCCCATTTGTTTGTTTCCTGCTCCTCTAGCCTGGGTTGAGATACCTGGAAGACCTCCTGCATCTCTGGGGGCTAGGTTTGTGCCCACGGGTCTGTTTTCCCTTCTTACTGAAGGGTCTGGCCATCAGTGGACCCCTGGCAGCATCTCTGGGGTGTTTTTAGGAAGCACACTGCACGTGAGAGCCCACCGAAAACGTCAACAATGCTCTCTTGAGTGATCCAGGAGATTTTCCTTTCCAGATTGTAACACAAGATCGAGAAGGCTGTGGGAACACACGTACCACAAAGGACGTCGGTCTAGGTGAGGCCACCCTCCTCTCTAGATGTCTGCACCCTGGGCACCTGGTAGGTGGACCACCAGTCTGCACTCACTATGCAGACAGCCCCCCATTTTAGTCCAAAAAAGGTGTAAGTGTTAAGTCAGGAAGTGAAGGATCTACATATTCCATCAGTTAGGATAAGGATGGTGTCAGAGATGCCAAGTAACAGTGGTTTAAACACATGAATAGGGGCTTCCTTCTCTTGTAAAGTCTGGCAGAAGTGATCCAGGTCCACGCCACCAGGCCCTAAGGCCCAACTCCATATGTCCTTCCAGTTGGCCACCCCTACTGTTGGGGTCCTTGTCTCATGGTCCACAATGGCGGCCCAAGCACCCCATCTGCACTCCAAGCAGTGGGAAGGCTGCAGGCCCTGTGGCAGGATTCTGTTGCTCATTGGCCGGAACCAGTCACATGTCTTCACTGGGTTGGCAGGAGGCAGGGAAATGTAGTCTTTCTTCTAGGCTGCACCTCCCCAGCTAAAATTTCTATTCTTTGGAAGAAAGATATTTAAGGGAAACAGCAAACTCTACCTCACATATAATGGCGTAGGCAAGTGGTTCTATTCCCGGAAAACAAAAATGCCTCCACATACAGTTTCTGTGAGCACCTTCCTGCATATGTCCAGACGACATAGCAGGAAGGTGAGTACAGCCCAAGAGCAGGTCCAGGTGAGGGTATAGAGCTGGCGCCACGCCCAGGCAACCCCCTCCCCAGTGGCCGGTGTTTCTCCCCAGGTTGAGAATAGTGCCGGGCAGCCGTATGCTTTCTGCAGGGACCCACTGGATGCCTACAACTGGGCTCAGGCAAAGACTCTTCTGCAGTCACCACAACGCAAGTCCTGTGGGCCACCATCACCAGTCCCTCACCTCAACACACACCCTGCTGGCCCCCTACCCTAAACCAGAGTTTCCCATCAACACTGTTGACTGAATACGTCTCTGTTGTGGAGCTGTCCTGTGCCATGTAGGATACTTAGCAACATCCCAGTGTGGTAACCAAAAATGTCTCCAGACATTGCTAAATGTTTTTTTATCCCCTGGGAGCAAAATTACACATCCCTCTCCCCTATTGAGACCACTGCCCTGAGCTCAGTACCAACTACTTCTACACCCCCAGCTGAAGCTTCCATGTTTGTAAGACCCAGAAAGGGAGGCAGGGATGGGACCTCTTCCATCTGCAAGGAGAGGAGGTGATTTTTGAAGATGGGGTGCAGGGTTTCAAATGAAAAGTTGGGAAACTGGGAAAAGAGAGAGGCAGAATGAGACAAGGGAATGCTACTAGAGATGTGCTCATTTGAAAGCTTTTTGCCTAGAGGTGGCTCAGACTTCTTCGGGGAAATTGAAATAGAGCTTAGGGAAAGAAATCACTTCATCTGTAGGTCCAGGAGCTATTAGAGATCATCCTGCAACCACATGGAGAATATCTGCCTTAGGCTGAAGTTAAGCACTGGCAGGTAGAGCTGAGAGTTGGGAGAGAGATCGGCCTGGTGACATCACCTGAGACCCTGGATCCAACTCGGTCTGAAACCCCATCCTTCTCTTCTCTTCTCTTCTCTTCTCTTCTCTTCTCTTCTCTTCTCTTCTCTTCTCTTCTCTTCTCTTCTCTCTCTCCTCTCCTCTCCTCTCCTCTCTTTTCTTTTGCTTAAGCCAGTCTAAACTTGATTTCTGTCACTTATACCTGAAGGAGTCCTGATCTAGGTAGTATTAGTCTTTAGGCCTAGGTAGTATTAGTCAGCTCTATGAAGCCTCAGCATCTTCATACCTAATTGGTCTTAATGTTATTTAATTTCTGTTAATTGAGTGAGATGCTCTCTGATCCAAGATTTGCATTTCCTCAGCATGAAAGTGAAGAACAGAACCTAATGCAGACTTTATTTCTAACTGGAATCCAGATAGTTTGCCTTCTAGAAAAAAATAGAAAAGAAAAGAAAGAAAAAAGTCTTATGATTTGAGCACAGAGAATGGGCTTAGGGGGCATCTTTGTGTGAACATAAGTGGTCTGTGCTTGCTCGGAACCACCGGGAGAGGCCTTGCCCGCAGCACAGGTCAAGCACAGAGTGGATTACTCACTTAATGTTCTTTGCTTCAGAGAAAGCATCTAGATTGTAAGATTCATGAAGCTCTTGGGACTTTTGTGTTTTCAATTCCTTTGCTAGACTTGACTCAAGTCCTGGACTAGAGATCACTCTCCATAAGTAGTATTTATAGTTGAAAGAACGTAGGTGACGGGAATCAGATACCTGAGGTTGTTCTTTGATTTTAACAACCTATTATTCATTGAAAACCGTCCAAGTAGAAGACATGGTCCTAAGTTTCATACGCTATGGAATTACTTTTAAGCTGCAGAATAGTATTATATTTATTATGAAAATTTGCTGAATAAGGAACAATTCAAGTTATAGCAAAGAAAACCCAAAAAGTACAAACAATCAAAAGCTTAGAGGATAATTGAAAATAATTTAATTTGTAGTATAAATAATATCAACAGTTTTAAATTAGCCAACTGTGTCCCAGAAACATAGTGCGATTCAGAAGATTATTATTATACTTAGGATCTCAGAAACATTTCTTTTTACCTTTGTTTTTTTTCTTTAAACACACAAGTATAATCTCAGAGATATCCCTCCAGTGTCTAGATTTTCTGTTTGTATTAGAGATGTTTTGTTGAGAGAAAATTATCATTTGTTTCGGGTAACAGCAAGAATGGACCAACCGAAATAAAAGCCTTGGTTAATGAAAAACTTCAATAGGAGGGAAAAAAAATCATCGAAGTAGAGCGAGTTTTCATATGTTTACCCTAAAAGTAACCTAGATTCCATCTTGAAGGTAATAGATATACAGACTGTTCGTTGTATATATTGGCACTGGTTTAAAAAAAATGCTTTTGTAAACATATCCTATTAAAACTTAATTGCTACTTTTATCATTTACTCAAATAACATATGAAAGGACTAGGGCACATTCATCAGGGAAGTAGTCATTTTATGAATGCTCAGGGACGGTGACTTATTGCACAATGTGCCCTGCCTTCCTGGTTTATGGGACAGTTAGAGTACATAGATGGTAAGTGTTATCTGCACATGGCTGTAAAGGGCCCTTTAAAGATGATCCAGAAGCATCAACTCATTAAATAGCTCTATTTGTAAGTCTGTGCGCATGTATTTTTCAATTTCCTGGGTCATGTTTGTTTAAGAAAACCCCAGCCAACTATCTTTCAGTCCAAACGTTGGATTTCAACTCTGAATGTGGGGTGAAGTGGGAAACTTTCATCAGGATCGAAACATAGACCCAGGGCAACTTCCAGAAATCCTATTAAACCCTGAGAGTCCCAGATGTTAGATTGACATTGACAGATTTCCGTAAGTTTATTCCCGTGTGCTTGGGGCTAAGCCAGGTCCAGCATCTATTGTTAAATCCTGCGCAAGATTCTACGAGGTTGGATTTTTGTTGTTGTTGTTGTCTTCTTTTTACTATCAAGACATGGCAGTTCTGGGAGCTTTGCCTTGGAATGGAGTCAGGTGGCTGACCTTCAGTCTTTGAACAGTCCTTGCTAGCAACATGACAATCACCTCAGGACCATGTGACAACGCAGGTTCTGATTCAGATTGGGGGTGGGGTTGAGTATCCACATTTCCAACAACCTCCCCATACTGCTGATGTGTCAAAACCCCAACACAGCTAGAGGCAGAAGTCCCATCTGTCCAGCTAATAAGGAGCTGGTCACAGCCATCCCATCATCAGACTTCCCATTGGAAAGTGAGCTCCAGGATGCCTAGAAACTCCTATGGCCAAAATTTCTCTGAAGACACCAAAGCAGGGACACCTGCCATTTTCATCTGCCAAGTGAGGATATCGAGCCTTCATTTAGAAGGTCTGCAGGCTCAGTGCTCTCATTATAGCCCAAAGAAATCTAGATGACACTGGAAAATGACATGTGGCCAATTCCCACAGAAATTATGGAATTTTTGGTCTGGGAAAGACACTAGAGGGATGAGCTCACTTTTCATCATTGAAAGAAATCTATCGTTAACAGCCTCTGCTTCACGTGAACACATCCACGGTCTCCCAGAGCCTGAAGTACTCAGCAGAGCTATGACGGCGGCAGGGGAGAGGCCCGGCCAGGTAACCCCAATCCCACTCTGTGAGGCCATCTGAGGCCTCCCCAGTGGAATTCTTCAGGTTCCAGAGGAAAGTCGGAAATGCTCAGATGTAGTACAATACACCATTTTTTTCCCCTTCCTTTTGATCACGGAGGGGAAGTTCACATAACATAAAATTAACCATTTAAAGTAAGCAATTCAGAGCCATTCGGTATCTTTACAACGCTGTGCCTGTACCTGTCGCTTCAACACATCTTCATGCCCCCTGAAGCCCCACGCCCACTTACCAGCCACGCCCCCCAGCCTTTCTGTTTCTACGCATTCACTTAGTCTAGAATCCGATGGGTATGTGGTCTTTTGTATTGTCTTCTCCCGCTTTGTATAGGCTTTCAAGCTTCATCCATGTGGTAGCATGTATTAGAACTTCATTGCTTTTTTTTAAATTTTATTTTATTATGTTATGTTAATCACCATACATTACATCATTAGTTTTTGATGTAGTGTTCCATGATTCATTGTTTGTGCATAACACCCAGTGCTCCATGCAGAACGTGCCCTCTTTAATACCCATCACCAGGCTAACCCATCCTCCCTCCCCCCTCCCCTCTAGAATCCTTAGTTTGTTTTTATTTATTTTTTTTGTTTTTTTGTTTTTTTGGGTTTTTTTGTTTTTTTGTTTTTTTTAATTTTTTTATTGTTATGTTAATCCCCATACATTACATCATTAGTTTTAGATGAAGTGCTCCATGATTCATTGTTTGTGCATAACACCCAGTGCTCCATGCAGAACGTGCCCTCTTTAATACCCATCACCAGGCTAATTCATCCCCCCACCCCCTCCCCTCTAGAACCCTCAGTTTGTTCTCAGAGTCCATCGTCTCTCATGGTTCGCCTCCATTGCTCTTTATAGTGAGTGATACACCATTGTGTGGTAGGCCACACTTTGTTTATTCACCTGTCCACGTGGATTGGGTTGTTTCCACCTTTTGGGGGATTGTGAATAACGTTGCTACGAACATGCAGGTGTATGGATTTGGGTCCCTGTTGCCAATTCTTTGGGGGCATACACCTCAGTGCACCAGTTCTGTAGGTGAAGAAGCAGGCCACAAGAGGCTGGGTGACTGGCCAGGGACTAGACGCCAGGAGCCCGAGGGGCCGACCCAGCTCCAGGGAGCCATACCAGTCCATGGTACCCCCAGCCAGTCACCTCCACACTGGTTCGTGGGCTGGGGGAGCCTGCCTTGTTTCCCTTCCTTGCCAGTTCTTTCCACCTTCAGATCTCAGCTCTCCATCCACCTTCCCGTTGGTTCATGATCCTCTCAGGAACTGAAACTGGTCCCCATATGCAGAGGGCAGGGAGAGCTCAAAGAGAAAAGTAGCCACTACGGGCTGGCAGTTTTAATAAGCAAAGGGAACCTACACATGAGGCTTTTGTTGGGCAGCAGCGAGATGAATGAATCCCTGCCCCAGCCCTGACACCAAATCTGGAAAGTTTAGAAAGAGGCCTTAACAGGGTTCAGTCACGTGTACCCCACAGGTATCTCAAGACCACATCACCATCGCAAGGTCATGTCCTTGGAGCAACCTGTAGGAGCGGGAAAGGCCAGCAGAACTCACATTCCAGGCATGAGCAGAGGTGAGGAGCCTCCGAGTGCCTGGGTCCAGCTCACAGGTCAACTGGAGGGCACGTCTTTCTGATGACCCGCCCCAACACTTCCCCATGAGCCTTCCCTGACCCAACCATGGTCCCGCAGGCCCTCTTTCCTCTACCGTCCACAGTCTTATAATAATCTCAACCAAATCCCACACGGCATGCCATGCAATCCCACAAAGCCACTTGTTTCAGGGTATCTTGCCAACCGCGTTGACTGTAAGACCTTGGAAGACAGGAGCTCCTTGAGTCTTCGTGACAGAAGCCTGGTGACATCCCATCTGTGGGTGTCCACTCTGGCTGATGTCATGGCTGCTGTAAGTGGATATGGTGGTGACCGTGTACCTCATTAGCTGCAACACTGAAGGGCAGCCACTCTGGGTTCTGGAACTCTCTCTACAGCCCATTATATCACCTGCTGGTGATGGCCACAGAGTGAAGTCACCATAAATGTGCAGAGACATGCAAACCGTGTCAACCCCATCCTGCCTGCTTTAGTCCATTATCTGAGTGTAACCAAGAGGGGAGTGGACGGCCCTCCTCCCAGCCTTGCATGCAGAGTGGCCAGTGGAGGCCCCGCTGACTAGCGATTAGCTCCATGAGCTCATCTGGAGGACCCAGACATCAGTTTTGCCAATTTGCACACTGGATCTTTTTTTTTTAAGATTTTATTTATTTATTTGTCAGAGAGAGAGAAAAAGAGAGAGGGCGGGCACAAGCATGGGGAGCGGCAGACAGAGGGAGAAGCAGGCTTCCCGCTGAGCAAGGAGCCCGTTGTGGGACTCGATCCCAAGACCCTGAGATCATGTCCTGAGCCGAAGGCAGATGCTTAACCGACTGAGGCACCCAGGCAGCCCTGGATACTCGATCTTTTATAGAGATTGTTAAGGAAGTGCTCTAGGGCCTCTGGAAAAAATGCCATTAAAAAACACAATTAAAAAAAAAAATCCATCCCAGAGATTTCCATTCCCCAATTGGGTTCTCTACCTCTGTTTAAAGGTGTGGAAACCAAAGCTTGGGGCAAACTCACATGGCAGTGACGAGGAGACCAGGTGAGAAGCCCCAAGGCCCTGCTTTCCCCCCACACCTGCAAGAACGCAATGGAAAGTAGGGACCTTGCAGAAGAGTCTGACAGGGGCTGCCAGTGCCCGCTCCGGCGGCACCTTGCCCGGGCCCGCCACCTCCATGTGCCTCAGGTTGGCTGGGCCCCAGGGAGGCACAAGGCCCCTCGACCTCTTCACCTGCTGAGCAAACCCCGTCGTCCAAACAACCAGGTGCCCACAGGTGCTGTGTATACAAGACTCCAATAAGAGGACACCTGTGTGTATCCAATTTCTCACCAACACCAGCTTACCCAGGAAGCATAAAGGGGAGGAAAGCTACTGAGCTGTTCGTCAGGTAAATAGTCACTATTTGTCTTTGTGCTAGAATAATCCCCTCTGCAGAAAGAAAAGGAAGTGTGGAAGGTGGAAGACTTCAGGGGGGCAGGAAGCAGACCATCGCAGCTAGGGAGCCCCCTCGTCCACTTGCGTGGACAAGTTCCTCCCTCTCAGCCTCAGTATTCCTGTCTGTGAATGGGAGTAACAATCAAACCATGCTCGTATAAAAATAATATTTGTCTGGGTGCCTGGGTGGCTCAGTTGGTTAAGCGACTGCCTTCGGCTCAGGTCACGATCCTGGAGTCCCGGGATCGAGTCCCGCATCGGGACTTCCCTTCTTGGGAATTTTATAAGAACCGGGTGAATGCGTGACTTTTCCTCCTGTGATTTTGCTTCAACTATTTTTTTGTTTCCATTGTTCCATCTGTGATGTGATTCTTCCAGCTCT
Source organism: Mirounga angustirostris (assembly GCF_029215605.1). Lineage (NCBI taxonomy): Eukaryota > Metazoa > Chordata > Mammalia > Carnivora > Phocidae > Mirounga > Mirounga angustirostris. Next base: position 7,021,160 of record NW_026991709.1, on the reverse strand, counting down.
GTAATCTGGTCTAATAAACCCTAATTATTAAAGTTTCCCTGACAGTGCTGTGCTCCCTGGCTCCCGGGAACCTGAACCAGAGAGGGACCTTGGCACGGGGTCTTCGTCCTCCTGGGAAGGGCCTGGGTCACCAGCTGCGTCTCGCTCAAGGTCAGCTCCTTCGGGCTGGGACCTCGTCTGTCATGTTCTTAGCGGTACCCAAATCGGCCTGGTGCCTGGCACACACAGAAGGCCCTTCATAAATCATTCCCGAATGAGCGAGTGAGTGACTGAAAAATAAAAGTCTAACCAGCATATCGCCCTTTACGAAGTACACACAGTCTTTTTGGCAGCTGTCCCTGAAACTTGTACCTGCGGGAATCGTCAGAGGAGAACTTGCTGCTTGAAATGAGAAAGGATGTAGATTTTGCGAGGCTTCCAAAGCCGTATTAAATACCTGTATTTCTACTCTTCAGTTGAGGTGGACAACAGTAAAATACATATTCTTTAACCCCCAGAGAGGTGAAAATATACGTTGTTACCAAACCCTTAGACAGAAGCTGTTTGCATTTGCTGCGTCTGTAAGTGCACAGCCCGTGGAGTTATCAGAAAACTGCTCAGGGGACAGATGAGCGTGTGTGTGTGTGTGTGTGTGTGTGTGTGGTGTGAAGGCGTTGACTTAGCTTCAAGCTGAAGAGTTTCCTTCTCTGCAAAGCTGTTGCTCTGCCTGAGCAAAATGGTTCCTCCACGGGTGGCCTCCCCAGGAGGCATCTCAAGTCTATGGTTCATTGTGTTCTTTGAAATGGCCATTGTTCGAGGGACAAGATTGCCCGTGAGGACAGGAGCCCTGGACAGCATAATTGGGAACAGTCCATGTGCACAGGGTGTGCATCTATTCCGCCTCCTGCCCCCACGCTCCCAGCGTTGAGTTTCTGGGCTCCAGAAAGCTAACTGCACAACCTTGCCTTGCTCACCAGACTAGGCTGTTTGTGCCCCGGGGTTTTGCCTGTGATGGGCCTTTTGCCAGAAATGCCCTTGCCCCCTCTGACTGCCCCCACTCCAATCCCATCATCATCTAAGGATCCTGGCTACTCCCCATCTGGTCCCAGCATAGACAGCACATGGGGGCCGAGCAGGGTCTCAGCTCCACGACCTGAGGAATCCGAATCTTTCTGTGAGAAGGTCTTCAAGTGATTCATATGCGCTTTCTTTCTTTCTCTTTTTCTCTTTTTAAAATTTCTCTTTTTAAATTTGTCATGGTTCCCACTGGTAGCAGCGTCGGCTCCATCAGGTAGGACGTGCGTCCCCTTGGAAATCCTCCCCCTGCACTCCAGCCCCTCCCGAAGCTGCCCCTGGGGTCCCTGTTGTGGGAGCAGCTGGGAGGCGAGACCACCTGCTCACGAGGGCCGTCAGGGACGGTGCAAACCTGGCGGGAGGCCGAATGGACAGGCCTACTCCACGCCGCACTCCTCAGAAAGCGGGCTCCCCACTGCGTGCAATGGGTCCATGCCTTGCTGACTCTCCTCAGGGCCCCACGCAGAGATTTCTCTAAGGGTTCCTTGAGGACGCCCAGACAACACACAGCGATCTTCCAGAAGGTGGGAGTCTTTCTTCCTGCCTCTCCTCTGACCCCCCAACTGCCCCAACACAGCCCCGATCTGTCCTCCCCCTCCATCTCCATGATGACCACCCCAGTGCCAGCCCCCAGTGCTCCATGCAGACCCCGTGAGCCCCCTCCCAGAATCCAGCCCCGTCTCCCCCTCCCCTCGTTCCCTTGTCCCCAAAGCCACGCAGATCTGTGCAGAACACACATCACACCCGTGCCTAGCCTCCTGCCCCTGTCTCCAGGTCTACACCTGCCCCGGGTGTCTCTACCCTGCACGAAGGAGAGCTCTGTGCAGGGGCCCTGCTGCCTGCCCCCTTCCCTCTCACCTGTGCCCGGTTTCCCCAGCCCCGGCAGCACAGCCCTGCCTCGGCCTTGACACTCCTGTGCTCCCTGCCTGGAACATTCTGCCCCCTGCTCTCCCAGACTACCTCCTGTGACCTTCATCTCAGCCTGAACGTCCCCTCTGGTTGTGGCCCCTGACCCCTATAGTCATCACCCTATTGGAATTCTCCGCAGAGCAGAGATTGCTATTCCTTGTCCCCTTGTTCTTGATTCCCTGGCCTTGCCCCCACTAGGACAGAAGCCCTGGGGGTCCTCTGGCCTCACCACACACGGCAGGACAGCGCTAAAGACATCGTAGAAGCTGCAGAGATTCTCACCACATATGTGGGCGCGAATGCAGACAGTAACACACAGGCACACTTTGGGTCAAAGAGAGTCATGAGTGCGGGTCCTTCTCCAAATTGCTCCTGGACCCTTTTTTGGGCACCTGGGTGGCTCAGTCAAGCGTCAGCCTTCTGCTCAGGTCATGATCCCAGGGTCCTGGGATCGAGCCCCACATCGGGCTCCCTGCTCACGGGGGAGCCTGCTTCTCCCTCTCCCACTCCCTCTGCTTGTGTTCCCTCTCTCTCTGTGTCAAATAAATAAAATCTTTAAAAAAAAAAACGAAAACAAAACCAAAAAACAAATTGCTCCTGGACCCTCTTCTGCCTGCCCTGTGCTTGAGGCTGACTCTACTGTCTGCTCTCCAGGCCCTCTGGGGGTGGCCCTGCACCAGCAGTCCATGGATGCCTGGAGGGCAGAGGGGGGTACTTTGCCCCATTCCTGGGACAGCCCCCCACTGGGCTCAGCAGATGCCACCGCCCTGTCCTCCCTCCAGGCCAAGGGGTGGGACCGCCTCCCCCTGTGGCTGGAGGCTGGGAGCCCCCTCCTTGGTCCGGTCCTCTTCCCTGCTGCAGCTGGGGACTGTCCCCGGGCCTCTTCCTCCGGACTGTGTGGGAGAAGCGCTCCTGCCTGGGATCTTCCCTCGTCCATCGGGACACTCTGCTCTCTGTGCAGAAGATCAAGGAGACTTTCCTCTCTTTACACATTGCACACACACGTTTTTTTCCTTTAAGTAATTTATTTATCTACAAGCAATTAATGAAATTGTCAATTCTATTTTTACATTTTCAGGTACTCACAAAACAACTACAATAGTCTAGATTCTGTATCCTGGGGCGTGTGCGTGTGCACGTGTCCACGTGCACGGGAGTGTATGCTTGTCATCGGGAGAAAACTTTGTATTTTGACTGCTTAGAATACATAAGTGTTAAACAATAAATAGTATCTTAAACAAAACAACAAAGATTAAGAAAAAAATCACGGAACAAGGAAGAAATGGTTGCAGATTTTTAAGCTTTCCTATCTATAAGTTTAAGATTAAACTCATCCCATGAATTTAGGACTAAAATAAGAATTAAGGACTAAAATATGAATTCATAAAACAACTACAGTGGTCTAGATTTGCATCCTGGGGCGTGTGCGTGTGCATGCATCCACGTGCATGGGAGTGTATGCTTGTCATCGGGAGAAAACTTTGTATTTTGACTGCATAAAATTCATAACTGTTAAACAACAAACAGTATCTTAAACAAAACAACAAAGGCTAAGAAGAAAAAAATTGCAGAACAAGGAAGAAATGCTTGCAAATTCCTAAGTTTTCCTATCTATAAATTTAAGACTAAACTAATGCTATGAATTTAGGACTAAAATATGAATTCAGAACCAAAATATGAACTTAGGACAAAAATGTGAATTTAGGACTAAAATTTGAATTTAAGACTAAAATTTGAATTTAGGACTAAAATTTGAATTTACGACTAAAATATGAGTTTTAGGACTAAAATTTGAATTTAGGACTACACTAACTATTTCATACAGTTTGAGTGAGATGTTGTTTTGTTTAAGTTTTTTCTCTCTCTCTTTTTTTAAGGCAATCACATAAATACTGAGTTATTTCTGCAGAACTGTAACCCTAGTCCTAGAGCACAGAAATGGTCTTGTTTGAAAGTCTCTATCCATGTCCACGACAGAGATGTCTTCAGTCCCAGTGGCATTAATTTAAATCCGACCACCATACCGACAGCAGAGAGTTCTAAAGCGTCCGGCGGGGAAGCTATGTATTCACGACAATGTGGACGAAGCTCTAGTTACACAGTCCGCGATGGGCTTCCACCGCTACCCTGCGGAGAGTCACTGTGGCGTCAGTTCCGAAAGAGGAGCCGTTTCCCTAGAGAGAGAGCCATCAGACGTTCTTCACGGAGCTCCGCGCAGATGCTGGGCCGGGCTTTGGCTGCCCAGAGCCCAGCTGCCCTGAGCCCGGTCACCCTTGCAGGCGACTCCGGGTCCCGGGGCCCTCACGGTGGGCCTTCCACCCCCCCTGGGGGCCCGATGACCCCAGGGACCCCCGGACACTTCCCAGCCTGCGTGGGCTGTGGGCGGAGCAGCAGGACCAAGAGGGTCCCTCAGGACAGGCCGGCAGCTGGACTCCACACCGGCTAGCATCCGCCTCAAGCGCTCATTCTCTTTCCTTAGCCCCTGGAACTCCCTCTCTCTGGGCGCCGCTCCCACCCAGCTCTTTGTGGCTCTGTCCTGATGGAAGAGGACCAGCTTGCGATAGTAGGAGGTGGTTCTCTCCAGCTCCTTGCCCAGGTCTCGGGCCATCTTCTTGTAGAGGTTGCGAATCTGGCACGTGAAGTTCATCTCTCTGTACGCGTTGGCCAGTTTCTTCTTCATTTCCAAGCACTGAGCTTCCGCTTGACAGACTTTTCGGCGAAGTTGCAGGATGTATTGGTCCTGTTCATCCAGGGGGTTCTGAAGTTTCAGCTTCAGGGACTGAATCTCCCTGTCCAGCTGTGAAGTTTCCTTCTGCAAAGAGGCTTCCTGGGTTTGCAGGCTGTGGATTTGTCGTGTCAGCTCCGCCGCGATCTCTCGCCTTTCTGCCCACAGTCGTCTGGCTCTTTGTTGCTGTTCCCCTTCGGGACTTGGAGGGGACCCAGGGCAGCCAGCATCCTCAGGGACGCCCTTCAGATCCACTGCTGCCCGATGGGCGGGCTGATCGCCATTCCCTGCTCCCCTCTTTGGCTGGACTCCCCGGGTCCCGGCACCGGCGTGCTCTGCAGGGAGGTCAGGCGGGGGGACGGCCTGCAGCCCGGGTCCGGCCCTGGACGGGGACTGGCTGGCTTGATCTTTCGGGACCGGCTCCACGCATGCCTTCGACGGCTCCAGCCTTTCTTCCCCCTCCTTCTCCTGCCCTTTCTGCCTCCATCTCGAAACTTCTTGGTTGAGCGGTTCGGGTCCTTCTGGAAAAGGAGTGTTTTCACTCCGATCCTTCGTTCTTTTCGTCAGAAGCTCTTCTCCATCCTTCTCCGATGTTCTGAGGATGGGTTTTTCCCCAGGGACCTGGGGCAGGTCGGGAGGCTGGCTCAGTTCCTTCAGTGCCTTCCTCAGAAAGTTGACAGTGTCCCTAAGCACCAGCCTGCCCAGGTCTGTGTTCATTGCCGACAAGCACAGGGCTTGTAACGAGGGAGGACTGGCCACCACCGCGGGCGGCCTGAGGGTGGCCTCGGCTTGTGTGGTTGGGCCACTCTCCTCACGGCGGGCTCCACACACTCCGTGGCGGGCAGAGCCCCTGTGGCCCAGCGCCTTCGCGCCTCTTCGAGTGAGTCGTCTCTTCACTAGGAGAACCAGCAGCAGAGTCCATAGGAGCACCGCCAAGGGAAACACGGGGAGACTCAGGCTGTGTCCCCAGCTTCCCGAAATCAGCAGCAGCGCCCCCCACAGCTGCACCAACACCTGGCAAGTGGATCCGGCGGCCGAGGGGGGGCCCTCCATGGCTGCGTCGGGCTCCCCAGCTCTGTCTCCAAGTGCCAGAGTCCTGTGGCCACAACGGACCACTCAGAACCCTGTGGAGAGTTCCACCTATGAGGTCAACGGTGCCCGGCAACCAGGGCAGAGCAGTTGGGCCGGGGGAGGGGAGGCCAGCCAGGTTCTTTTAAAATTTTTTTTAATTTTAATTCAATTAGCAAACATATAGTACATCATTAGTTTCAGATGTAGAGTTCAGCTATCATTAGTTGCATATAACACCCAGTGCTCATCACATCAGGTGCCCTCCTTAATGCCCATCACCCATTTATCTAGCCCCCAAACCCACATCCTCTCCACGATCCCTCAGTTTGTTTCCTATAGTTAAGCATCTCTTGGTTTGTCTCCCTCTCTGATTTCTTTCCTTTCAGTTTTCCCTCCCTTTTATGATCGTCTGCACTGTTTCTTATATTCCACCTATGAGTGAAACCATATGATAATTGTCTTTCTCTGACTGACTTATTTCATTCAGCATAATACCCTCTAGTTGCATCCACGTTGATGTAAATGTTATTGATAATTTATTTAAATTTCATTTTGAAACTCTTTGTCACTGGTATACAGAAATACCATATGTATCTGTATATCTACACTATATATAGAAATATATCCAAAGAAGACATAGGAATGGCTAACCGACACATGAAAAAATGTTCATCATCATTAGCCATCAGGAAAATTCAAGTCAATACCACATTGAGATACCACCTTACACCTGTTAGAATGGCAAGAATTGACAAGACAAGAAACAACAAATGTTGGAGAGGATGTGGAGAAAGGGGAACCCTCTTACACTGTTGGTGGGAATACAAGTTGGTACAGCCACTTTGGAAAACAGTGTGGAGGTTCCTCAAAAAGTTAAAAATACAGCTACCCTATGACCCAGCAATTGCACTACTGGGTATTAACCCCAAAGATACAGATGTAGTGAAATGAAGGGGCACATGCACCCCAATGTTCATAGCAGCAATGTCCACAATAGCCAAACTGTGGAAAGAGCTGAGATGCCTTTCAACAGATGAATGGATAAAGAAGATGTGCTCCATATAGACAATGGAATATTACTCAGCCATCAGAAAGGGTGAATACCCACCATTTGCATCAACATGGATGGGACTGGAGGAGAATATGCTGAGTGAAATAAGTCAAGCAGAGAAAGTCAAGTATCACATGGTTTCACTTATTTGTGGAACATAAGGAATAGCATGGAGGACATTAGGAGAAGGAATGGAAAAATGAAGCAGGGGAGATCGGAGGGGGAGTTGAACCATGAGAGACCGTGGACTCTGCGAAACAAGCTGAGGGTTTTAGAGGGGAGGGGGCTGGGGGGATGGGTTAGCCTGGTGATGCGTATGAAGGAGGACGCGTACTGCATGGAGCACTGGGTGTTATATGAAAACAATGAATAGTGGAACACTACATCAAGAACTACTGAAGTATGGTGACTAACATAACATAATAAAATAAAATAAAAAAAAATAAAGATGATAAAGAAATCTGGGAGGAGAGGTGGCTGCACTGGGTATCTGCAGAGTGTTCCAAAACCCATGATTACTCCAAATGGTGCAGATGCACACAGACACCAAGCCATCAGTTGGCTCTTTATGTGACACATCAAGGAGTGAACAAAACGTCAGCCGATTTAGAAATCCTAACTGGTGAACAAAGCTTGTTATAAGACAACATGAGGAGAGGGGCGCCTGGGTGGCTCAGTTGGCTAAGCGACTGCCTTCGGCTCAGGTCATGATCCTGGAGTCCCGGGATCGAGTCCCGCATCGGGCTCCCTGCTCGGCAGGGAGTCTGCTTCTCCCTCTGACCCTCCCCCCTCTCATGTGCTCTCTCTCTCAAATAAATAAATAAAATCTTAAAAATAAATAAATAAATAAATAAATAAATAAATAAATATTTGTCCACAACACCCAAAAGGTGGAAGCAACCCAAGTGTCCCCTGATAGGTGAACAGATAAACAAAATATGCTCTCTATATACAGTGCACCAGTATCCAGTCTTAGAAAGGAAGGACGTTCTGACACCTACTCCAACATGGAGAAATCCTCAGGACATCGAAATCAGCCAGTCACGAACAAAAGGACGGATACTGTCTGATTCCATGTGTATGGGGCCCCTCGAGGAGTCGGATCCACAGAGACAGAGAGAGGAGCAGTGGGTGCCAGGGGCTGCAGGGAGCAGGGAGTGAGGAGTGTTTCATGGGGACAGGTTTTCACTTTTGCAAGAGTTCTGGAGATGGACTGTGAGGATGGCTGCACAACATTGGGAATGTATATAATGCTGTTGACCTCTACACTCAGAATTGGTTAAGGTAGTTTTGTGCATTTTATCACAATTTTAAAAATAATAATAATTATTATTATTTGCCCTATTCTATATCTGTTTGCCCTATAATATTTGCCCTAATTCTATATCTGTTGCTGGGGAGAAAAGAAAGCCACCCTGCATCATGGAGCCTCACTCACTAAGTCCATTGTTCTCAGTCTTGGCTGCACATTAGAATCTGCCCGGTGGTATCGAGGTAAGACTAAAACCACCAACGACCAATGCCCGTCTGGACAATTCAAATCAGAATCCCTTGGGGTGGGGCGTGAGAGGCAGATTTTCCTAGAAGTCCTACTGTGGGCCACGCATCACCACCTAGACGAGAGCGCCACTCAGCTCAACAGCTTTAGGTCTAATGCTTGTTTATCATCCAGCTGAAGACAGCAAGACGCATGGGGGGGTGTGCATGGACAACTGTGTGCATTGCACTGAATTTTGTATTTAATTCAACTCAGGAAACATGCATTGTCTACAATCAGGGCTGACTTCATAGGCAAGGGTAACAGGTGTGGTGGCGTGGGCCTACCTCCAGAAGGGCCCCACTCTTGGTTTCATGCTCAGTAGTCACAATCTTGAAATTCTTAATTTTTGACCACGGGGCCCCCAAGCTTATGTAGCCAGTCAGCAGGCCATCGAATGTGAACTTGGGTCTTTGGTTTGAAGTCTGTCACTCTGGCACTCACAATAATATACTCTTTGGTTGAACCACAAGCAATGACATTTGGCCAAATGCTATGGATTTCACAGGCAGCATGTGATCTGGCACAAACTCAACGAGTCCATAAGCACTGTAGGAGGTCAGTGAACCAACAGATAAATCTAGATCACTCCCCCATTCTGTAATTCCCTGGGCTTGGTGAACAGTTCTCCTAAGGAGAGAAGGGAGGAGAAAGGACACATGAGTCGAAAGCTCTGTCAGGACAACATGTTGTGGGCACTTGCCTTCTTCCCTCAATCCAACCAGCTTGCTGAACAAGCAAGAGGGCCAGTCTGTTAGAAGGAACTTTAAAAAAAAAAAAGCGAGTGTGAACAGGTGCACTCCAGATAATGAACCTGAGCAGGGCCATTAAGCCACGCTAGAGATAATGCTGCTTTTCTCAGGAATAAATCTAGGGCGAGGTAAACTGAAAAATGTGTAATCTCAGGTGAGAAGTGATGAACACTCTGTCTTGGAGCTTCTAAATGAAGGTTGTGCAGCTGACTGCTGGGTAGCTATGGTGTTAGCACCCAGGCGGCAGATGGCTTTGGACACCAGCCGTCTCTGGATCTCCCCAAGAAAATACCACTCCATACTTTGCCACCAGCTACTTCCTCTCGGTGGAAAACTACTGCCTCCTTAAACTAGTGCATGGAAAAATACATGGTCAGTGCCACTCCGGGCTAGAGAGGCACACATCCCACAGTGATTTCAAATGATCCAGACTTTCATCATTTAAAAAAAAAGTCTGTGGGCGGGAAAGGAGGAAGAATCGTGAGCCCCCGAAGCAGATGAGTCACTTCAGAGAGAGATGACAAAGCCATTTTTGAACAGATGGGTTGACAGGACACTTAGCCAACTTCTCTTCATTCATTCATGCAGGCATGCATGCATTCATTCAACAAATATTACTTAGGGCTCACTGAGCACTGGGATCCAATGTGGGCGCTGGAGAAGTCTGCAACGCATAGAGCAAAACCACAACATGGCTCTTCTCTTAGAGCTTCCACTTGTGGAGGGCAGAGAAGCAACTGTTAGGAAACCATTTCACGTGGTGACGAGCTGGGGGTTGGGGAGGGGAAACTGGGTGGGGCGGGAGTAGGGGCTGCTGCCATTTTAAATGGAGATAGCCTCGGGGGAAATGTGGTATTAGAGCAAAGAGCTAAAGAACGTGCTACAGGAGCTAGGAGGTTGTCTGGGGGAGAGGGGTCCCTTCAGGCAGTGGAGGACCCAAATAGCTGGAAGTGATAGAAATGGCAGCCGGGGGCCACACGTTTGCCTCTTCTCTGTGTGGCTGTCCTGCTCATGCACACCTCTCCTGAGCCTGCTGACCCAGCAGGAAGGCCGCTTCCCCTCCCTTCCATGGAAGCAATCACACTTTGTAACCTGATTCTTGTTTTCTCCAAAGACAATCTGTTTTTGACATCATGATTGGGAATGAGTAAACGATAAGTTTCAAGGTCTTCAGCCATTTATTGTTCGGGGCTTATCAGAATGAAATAAAAAGTAAAACAGCCTTCCTTCCTCATCCAGAAACCTCAAGGCATGCATGTATTTCTCGTAAACAAGCAATGTATTGATCACCCGAGATGAAGAAGCAATTAAGCTCAGACCTCAAATGCAAATTATTGCAAAGCAAACATCCTAGCAGGTGTTACTTGAGCTAACCTGGGTAATGATTAACTCGGTTTTGTACCTATACCTTGAGCCATTTTCCAGTCAATAAGACGCAATTCTATGTCATGTTTCAGAAGATGCTGCTCTTATGCACTGAAGGTCTTCCACACCCATTAAATCAGTGTGAGAATTTTCCCTAGGAAACCCCTAGGGGGCTTTGAGTGGGAAGGTTTTAACCAAAGGCAGCTGGAGTGGGTTGAATGGTGGCTCCCCAAAAGATTCGTCCATGTCCTAACCCTCAGATCCTGTGAATGTGACTTTTTTGGGAAAAGGGTTTTTGCACACGGGATTAAGTTAAGGATCCCAAGATGAGGTCATCCTGGATGTGGGGTGGGACCTAGATCCTTATAAGAGACAAAAAGGAAGAGACAGACACAGAGAGGGGCCACGTGAAGACCGAGGCAGAGACTGGAGCCATCGGAAGCTGGAAGAGACAGGGTTGACCCTGCCCCGGAGCCTACAGAGAGCCCAGGACTCTACTCACACTTTGATCTGTGACTTCTGGCTCCCAGAACTGTGAAAGTATGAACTCCTGTTGTTTGGGGCAACCCAGCTTGGAGTGCTTTGTTGTAGCAGCCCCAGGAAAGGAAAGGCACACAGCCCTTGATTTCAAACTCGTGAGTCCTCGAGCAGGGAACCAGCTGAGCGCATGGTGTCTCCACTTCCTCCTGCAGAACCGTGAGCTAAGAAATCACAATGCTTTGTTACAGTGGGGATGTCGTGTGAGGGGCCAGCAGGGACATTGGTCGGTCTTGCCAGACGGTCGGGGAAGCGAGCCTCCTCAAATGAGTGGCTTAGGCCGGCAGTGAAGCAGTGGGTCATGGAGAAAGCCCACGATGAAGGTCTCAAGGACATCCTCAGTTTTCATTTATAGTCACAATCCCAGAGCCAGAGAAGTCATCGAGGGTCCTGAAAAGCAGAGAATAGAGAACCCAAAGGTCTGGGGCAAGACGGCAGCCTCAGTGGCAGCTGCGAACGCTCTTGCTGGCCCAGAGGTTGAAGGTACTTGGGCCATGGCGTTTTATGTGTGTATGGTGATAGTCCAGGCAGCCCCATGACTGACACCTCCTTACATCACCCAATAAATACGGAGTAAAACCAAGTCAACCGAGGGTAAATGGCACTTTTCTGTGGGATCCTGCCTCCTTGGAGACTTTCCAGTGGAGTGTAAGGCATGATGCTGGCTTTAAAATTTCTCAACAACATCAGCAAAAAATCCCCCAAGTGGTTTCATCTTTCTCCAGTTTCTCTCCAAATGAAATTCAAGTCTGTCCAAATGTCTGCTCCAAAACATTATTCAGACGCCAGTGACATTAAGCAAAGTGGCAGCTCTCGGAATATCTTGGGTAAGTGGCTAGAGCTGCATGCACTTCCTGTGCCGAGAATCACACAGAGTCCACAGTGTTTGTGTTGCGCCTCCGTGGGCTCTGAAAGGCTCCATACAGAGCCCCCGTCCACGGTCCCTGAGGAATGTGGTCCCTGGGGGATGAGGCCCCATCACCCACAGTCAGTGAGATCTTGAGAATATTCTAAACACACGGGTGCTGTCGTGTTTCACTATGAAATAAGTTTGAGTAGCATCTTGATGTAAAACTAAACAGATCAGAACACCAATTTACAAAATCTTCACTACATCTTTCCGGCCACACACAACAAGGCATTCCTGGTGAACATTAAATGCAAATATGATTAGAGTTCTGCTGTCCCCGGAAACAGGTCCAAGGGAGGGGTCAGGTCCTGCTGTGATGATAAGAGCTTTCCCGTTGTGTCTCTGATCTCCTCACACACACACCCGCCCCATCCAGCTCCCCATCCACGCCAAGACTGCAGGTGGGGTTTGGGGAGAAGCACACCTGAGACGTGGAGGCCTCGCGAGGATTCACCTGCCTGGCACATGCAGAGTGAGCTTGTGAAGAATGAGCAGGGAGTCTGCAGGCCAAAGAAAATTTAGCTTGTGTGTGATTGGCAGAGGCTACTCTAACACATGCTACCGCTTCTGGAGTCGTGTTCTGTGAGTCTAGGGGAAAAAGAAATCACAGCAAATCCAGCAGCCGTGGGGCAGCTCTCTGAGTCCCCCTGCCTGGGGAACCTCCACGTCACTTGGGACAGAGGTTTCAGCTGTGCTTCTCGCCCACGCCTGCCACCAGCCGAAGGAACTGGCTCTTATAAGAGGCAGATGGGTCCCTGAAAATCCCCTTGGATCCATTTGGTATTTCTTGGTGGGATTTAGTTCCTTGATCTTCCTTCCCTTCATCTCTATTATTTTCCTACGGCTGCTGTAACAGATTATACAATTTTAGTGTCTTAAAACAACACAAACTTATTATCTGATGGTTTTAGAGGTCAGAAGCTCAAACCTAGTCTCACAGGGCTACAATCAAGCTGTTCGCAGAGCTGGTTCCTTCTTCTTGGCCTTTTCTGGCTTCTAGAGACACTGGGTGTGCCCGTTGGCTGTGGTCCCCCATTTTTAGAGCTAGCAGGAAAACCAGAGCTTCTGCCAACCTCTCTCTCTGCTTCCAATGTCACATTCCCTTTCTGGTTTCATCTTGTTTCATTTTCCCTCCCTTCCCCTATGATCCTCTCTTTTGTTTCTCAAATTCGTCATATCAGTGAGGTCATATGACAATTGTCTTTCTCTGACTGACTTATTTTGATTAGCATAATACCCTTTAGTTTCATCCACGTTGTTGCAAATGGCAAGATTTCATTTTTTTTGATGGCTGCATAATATTCCATTGTATATATATACCACATCTTCTTTATCCATTCATCTGTTGATGGACATCTAGGCTCTTTCCATAGTTTGGCTATTGTGGACATTGCTGCTATGAACATTGGGGTGCAGGTGCCCCTTCGGATCACTACATTTGTATCTTTGGGATAAATACCCAGTAGTGCAATTGCTGGATCATTTGGTAGCTCTATTTTCAACTTTTTGAGGAACCTGAGATACTGTTCTCCAGAGTGGCTGCACCAACTTGCATTCCCACTAACAGTGTAGGAGGGTTCCCCTTTCTACGCATCCTCGCCAATCTGTCTTTTCCTGACTTGTTAATTTTAGCCATTCTGACTGGTGTGAGGTGGTATCTCATTGTGGTTTTGATTTGGATTTCCCTGATGCCGAGCGATGTTGAGCACTTTTTCATGTGTCTGTTGGCCCTTTGGATATCTTCTTCGCAGAAATGTCTGTTCATATCTTCTGCCCATTTCTTGTTTGGATTATTTGATTTTTGGGTGTAGAGTTTGATAATAGTTCTTTATACATTTTGGATACTAGCTCTTTATCTAATATGTCATTTGCAAATATCTTCTCTCACTCTGTCAGTTGTCTTTTGGTTTTGTTGACTGTTTCCTTTGCTGTGCAAAAGATTTTATCTTGATGAGGTCCCAATAGTTCATTTTTGCCCTTGCTTCCCTTGATTTGGCGATGTTTCTAGGAAGTTGTTGCAGCTGAGGTCAAAGAGGTTGCTGCCTGTGTTCTCCTCAAGGATTTTGATGGATTCCTGTCTCATATTTAGGTCTTTCACCCATTTTGAGTCCATTTTTGTGTGTGGTGTAAGGAAATGGTCTAGTTTCATTCTTCTGCATGTGGCTATCCAATTGTCCCAACACCATTCATTGAAGAGACTATCTTTTTTCCATTGGACATTCTTTCCTGCTTTGTCGAAGATGAGTTGACCATAGAGTTGAGGGTCCATTTCTGGGCTCTCTATTCTGTTCCATTGATCTATGTGTCTGTTTTTGTGCCAGTACCATACTGTCTTGATGATGACAGCTTTGTAATAGAGCTGGAAGTCCGGAATTGTGATGCCGCCAGCTTTGCTTTTCTTTTTCAACATTTCTCTGGCTATTCGGGGTCTTTTCTGGTTCCATGCAAATTTTAGGATTATTTGTTCCATTTCTTTGAAAAAAGTGGATGGTATTTTGATGGGGATTGCATTGAATGTGTAGATTGCTCTAGGTAGCATTGACATCTTCACAATATTTGTTCTTCCAATCCATGAGCACGGAACGTTTTTCCATTTCTTTGTGTCTCCCTCAATTTCTTTCATGAGTGTTTTATAGTTTTCTGAGTACAGATTCTTTGCCTCTTTGGTTAGATTTATTCCTAGGTATCTTATGGTTTTGGGTGCGATTGTAAATGGGACCGACTCCTTAATTTCTCTTTCTTCTGTCTTGTTGGTGTATAAGAATGCCACTGATTTCTGTGCATTGATTTTCTATCCTGCCACTTTACTGAATTCCTGTATGAGTTCTAGCAGTTTTGGGGTGGAGTCTTTTGGGTTTTCCACATAAAGTATCCTATCGTCTGCAAAGAGTGAGAGTTTGACTTCTTCTTTGTCGATTTGGATGCCTTTGATTTCTTTTTGTTGTCTGATTGCTGTGGCTAGGACTTCTAATACTATGTTGAATAGCAGTGGTGATAGGACATCCCTGCCGTGTTCCTGACCTTAGGGGGAAAGCTCTCAGTTTTTCCCCATTAAGAATGAGATTTGCTGTGGGTTTTTCATAGATGGCTTTTATGATCTTGAGGTATGTACCCTCTATCCCTACACTGTGAAGAGTTTTGATCAAGAAAGGATGCTGTACTTTGGAGACGCTACTCTTGTCTTGCTCGCCCACATCCCCTTTGCCCAGCACAGGGCTCAGCTCACCACCAGTGCTCCCTGGTGTCTAGGGGGGGAAGGGAGTGAAGGTAGCAGAAGATGCCACCCCAGCATAGGTCTCTTTGGCAGAAAGATTATTTTGAGCTGGTTATTTTTGAGAAACTGCAGACACAGGAGAAGCTCTGAAAACAGAGCTGAAGTCAGAGTTTATAAGGGACACTTACATGTGGCCATCTCTGTGGATAAGTGTATCTCCCTCTCTGCACCAGGAACAGGGGGTGTCTCGAAATCTCCAGAACCCTTATCAGTGGACAAGGCCAGACTTCAATCTGCATAACAACCTCACCCTTGTTAGGTGTGCTTTTCCTGCTCACCTCCCATAACCTCCTCCTTCTCCCCAACAATATCTTTCTTTTGTCTGTAGCTGAAGGTGATATTTAAGGTGGTGGCTTGGACCCTCTCGGGGTGTGTATTCATTTTCCCTGGTCTCCCCCATGTATCCATGAGGTATACACACAATACACTTCTTCTCCTCTTTGTCTTGTTAATCTCTCTTTTATGACAGCGGGTCTCAGCCAAGAACCCAAAAGGGTGGAGGGAACATTATTTTTCTCTGCAGGAGAGAAAGAAGGAATTGTTAAGTTTAGCTTCTCCTTCACGAAGCTTCCAAAGGCATTGTTAGAACACTTAAAATATTTGAAAATAAGACCTATATAAGTTATATGTTAAGTGAATTATGCTGAAGAAGACAGTCTGTGGCTGTTGTCTTCTCTCCTCTGCCTTTAAATATGTTTTACCATCTCAGATAAGAAAGTAACAGCTCCAAAATGGTGAGATAGTTTGCTTCTCTTTAAAAAGTCATAGGAAGGACGCCTGGGTGGCTCAGTTGGTTAAGCGTCTCACTTCAGCTCAGGTCATGATCTCAGGGTCTTGCGATCGAGCCCTGGGTTGAGCCCTGGGTTAGGCTCTGTGCTCAGAGGGGAGTCTGTTTCTCCCTCTCCCTCTGCTCCTCCCCACTACTCATGCTTGCTCTCTCCAATAAATAAATGAAATTTTTTTTTTAAAAGTCATTGGAATAATGAAGTCCTTTAAGAATCTATGGGTCACCTTAGTTACCAAACCCCTGACCATGGCCATTTCTGGCACACCCACACTCCCTCACTCAGCCCCCCACCTCACTGTGACCCTCTCTACCTAGCTTCACTTGGAATCCTGTTTTTTTAAAAACACAATTTTGGTGCTTTTTTTTTTATTATGTTCAATTAGCCAACATATAGTACATCATAAGTTTTTGTTGTAGTGTTCAATGATTCATTAGTTGCGTATAACACCCAGTGGTCATCACAACATGTACCCTCCTTAATATTCATCACCTGTCACCCCATCCCCCCACCCCCCTCTCTTCTGTAACCCTTAGTTTGTTTCCCAGAGTCCTGAGTCTCTCATGGTTTGTCTCCGTCTCTGATTTTGGCTTTCTAAAGAATGCCCTGGGCCACCCTAAACCAGAGTCAACAAACTCTGGTCCTCCTGTTTTTGTTAATAAAGTTTTATTGGAACACGGTCATTTGTTTATACACAGAGCTGAGCAGCTGGGTATGAGACCCTCTGGCCATAAAGCCTAAAATATGTACTGCCTGGCCGTTTAGCAAATGTTTGTAGACTCCTGCTCTCAATAAACCCCACTGGCCAAATGGCCTCCGGCCCTACCTACAGTCTCTATTGGTGTGGTAGAGATCAATTGTGCTCACTGGCAGCCCATTCCCCTCTCCTTTCTGGCACAAGGGAATCCACCCTTGCCACCCCATGTGACCCATTCTGGCCCATGAAACACAAGCAAAAGTGATATGTGTCCCTTCCAGGCTGAGGCAGTGACAAGTCCCTGTGCAATTCTCAGCCCCTCCCTGTATCTTGATGGGGACCCTGAGTGATAATAGAGAACGGAATCCCCACCACTGCTGATAGAAGGTGAGCGTGCAGTGAGCAAGAATAAACTTTCACATATTATGCCACTGAGAGTTTAGGACTGTTTGTCACAGCGGCATAAGCCTGGCTTGTCCTGACTACTACAATGGTCTTCTGGGGGAAAGAATTAACTTGTGTTTCTTAAAGCTTAAAAGGGTGCACTTTCACAAAATCTCAGATGGGCATTTGTGAACTTACCCAGAGGAAAAAACACAACTGAGATAAACAGGCTTTTTTCCCAGCAAAGACGGCAATTCACTAGTACCTCTAAGGATGTTAAGGACTCCAAGACCCTGGTCTCCACTGCGCACCACCTGGCTGATGAGAGTCCTTGTATGGACATCCACTGCTACTATTACTACTGCTAATACCACCACCACTCCCACTAGCAACAACTGTGCAGCGAGAACATTTTAAATATGCCAGGCCCTGTGGCAACTGCTTTCCCAGCATTATCTTACTTAATCTGAACAATACCCTCTAAGGTAGAGAGCTTTCTGATCCCCATTTTATGGATGAGGAACCTGAGGTCCAGAGAAGGTAAGTGACTTGTTCAGGGTCACCTACAGCTGTCAAGCGATAGCACTTGGATATAAAACAGGCTCCTTTTGCAGGCTACAGAAGGAAGGCAGAAAATACAGGATGTAAGAGACACTCATTCACACTGTGTCCTTGCAAAGGGGACATGTTGAGAGACACAAAGGCAGCTGTCTAGGGTAAGCCTCTCACTGGTTGCAGGAGGAAAATCAATGGTTATTTCTGACTTTGCAGCCAAGGAGGCCTGGGGACATACATGTGAGTCCCTGCCTTACTTTCTATCAGCAATATCAATGCCATCCCCTTGAGATCAGATCCTCTATAGAAAATTATGACCTTGGGGAGAAGGAATAAAGGCAGCTGAGACATCTTTTTTTTTTTAATTCAATTAGCCAACATATAGTAAGTACATCATTAGTTGTTGATGTAGTGTTCAATGATTCATTAGTTGTGTATAACACCCAGTGCTCAACATTATACGTGCCCTCCTTAATGCCCATCACCCAGTTACCCCATCCCCTCATCCACCTCCCTTTCCACAACCTTCAGTTTCTTTCCCCGGAGTCCTGAGTCTCTCATGGTTTGTCTCCCTCTTTGATTTCTTCCCATTCAGTTTTCCCTCCCTTCCTCTTTTGTCCTCTGCACTATTCCTTATATTCCACATATGAATGAAACCATATGATAATTGTCTTTCTCTGATTGACTTATTTCCCTTAGCATAATACCCTCCAGTTCCATCCATGTCGATGTAAAAGTTAGGTATTTATCCTTTCTGATAGCTGAGTAATATTCCATTGTATATATGGACCACATCTTCTTTATCCATCCATCTGTTGAAGGACATCTCGACTCCTTCCACAATTTGGCTATTGTGGACTGAGACATCTTTGCTTATGAACCAGAAGGGCAGTATCTCCCCACGCCAGATAACCCAACCAAGAATCAAGGGGTGATTCTTATGGTACCTTAAAGCGTTGTAGCTTGGATATGGTCACTTTGGAGACCACAGTTCTTAGCACTCTGGTTTGTGTTTTGTGATTATCAAAATATCTACCTGAGTCTTCAGTGGCCCCAAGTCCTGGAGCCACATGTAAGTGGTTCTAGTAAAGGGTGGGGAACGTCGAGAGGTGCCGAGTTGCCTGGGGGACCTGTGGTCCCTCAGAAGGTCCACAACCATCTCTTTCTTGCCAACCTAGAGGGAGAAAAACCCCAGCAGAGAGTAATTCTGCCCCCCAAGGTTATTTGGCCACATCTGGAATAGGGAGAAGCAAATGAAGAACAAGGAAAAAAAGCAGAAAGTCTTCTCTCCCTCAGGTTCTGCAAATGCTGGTTACCTCACTTGCCCACCCTTCTGGACTGGGCCTGGAGGCACTCTTGGCTGTCACAATGGGAAGAGGGGTAGCTACTGGCTAGCCCTACTGGGTGGAGTCCAGGGTCATTGCTCAAGATCTTACAACGTGCACAACAGCCCTCAGGACAAAGAATGATCAGGTCCAGAACGTCAGCAGTGCCAAGATTGAAACCCCTGGACTAGCTTTGTGTATTTAATAAAGAAATGAGAGCCACAGTTGGTTCTGGAATTCTAAACTCTTAGGAGAGCCAACCGCCAAGTTTCCACCCTGCTGTAATTACCCAGGCAAAGTGACTTAGCAATCTGAACCTCCCCATAAAACTAGCCCTCTAATTGTTGTGGTTTAACAGACTCAGACCTCAGCTTGAGCAGGAGAGGGAGGGCAGGCCCCACAGAAGCCAGACGAGGCCACTGCCACGGGGAACACTGGGCAAGAGCACTTGAGCCTAGCCCTATAGTTCCCATTTGTTTTACAGGGAATACAATCTCCAAGGCCACCCATAAGCCTGACATCACATTAGGGACAAAACAAGTGAAGCTGAGCTGGTGATTCAAATATCCCAAACCACCTACCAAAATTGTAAACCCAGCATTATTTTATTCCACTAAAAGAGCAGTGACGTATCACTGTGTTACTATCCACAGCTTTATCCCTTTTGGTTGATGAGTAGACTGAGGTTTAGGGGGTCCAATGACCCGTGGGAAGTTGTACAGCTAACAACAGCAGTCCTGGGCAGCCACGGTGTGCCTCCTAGACCTGCAGTCAGTGCCACATCTACTTCGAAACCAGGGAGGAAAGAGATAGCACCTACTCATCTGTTATAAACCCTTTCTTTACCTGGGAGGCCAAGAGAGGTTCTCATTCCAACTTAACACGGAAAGGTCTTCCTGCAGGTTCAGGCTTGACCTTGACTCTCATAGATGGGAAAGGCAGCACAGAGCCTTTGAACTTCCTGTACCAAATAGGCCATGTGTCCAGACAAGGGCCACTCAGTGATGAAGGATACACCAAGTTTCATCAAACAAAAGAGGCTGTGTCAATTTCAGACTTGTTTTTCTCTTAAATTGTGCATACTAAGATCTTTCTGTGTCTCTCTTGGAAGACCATCTGAACCGGAAATGGGATCAGAGATTTGATCTTGGATTTTTGGGTCATTTCTTCTCCCAGTTCCTAATTCATTCCTCTCCGTGGTTTTACCACAGCCTTCTTGGGTCCTATAAAACAAAACCTGGATTCAGCCCAAGGCTGCTTTCAAACAGAAATGAAGAAACCATGTTAAATGCTAGAGATTCTGTCTTGCCCCACAGGTGTCCTTGCTTACCCTGTAAATGGTACCAATGGCTCTGATGCCCATTTCTTGGACACAGAAGCCAGAAGCTGCTCTCTAGAAAGTGTCATGCACTCTCCTACCTGTAGCCCCCACCCCAATCCCACTCTGTAATACCCACAATAGTGCTGGCATTATCCACCCTTAGGAGAACCTACTTTGTGCCAGGGCCTGGCCCATGAAGGCATCTGCAGATGCTGAGAAAACGGTCAGATGTCAGCTCTGTACAAGTTCTGCTCACTCACCTGGGACACACCTCAGGGGGCACTCAACTCACAGGAGGGGGCGTGGCAAAGAGGTACGCATATCCACTCAGAGCTGGATTGCGGGATTGAACCCCAGCTCCAACTACTTAGGACCATGTGATGTTGGCAAGCTACTCAGCTGAAATGTGCCTTTTCCACTTCGGTCAAAAAGGGATAGAAACCAAGCCTGGTCCTAGAGGAGGCTTGAGAATTAAATGGGTCACCAAGTATGAAAGGCTCAGCCAGTGCTGGCCAAGGGAATCTTCAGAAACAGGGGCTGTTACCGTGTACATTCACAATAACCCTGGAAGTGGGTATTTTGGGGCCTCTTATCACAGATGAGGAACCTGAGGCTCAGAAAATGTATGTGACTCCCTGAAGTTCACTTAGATGGTAAGGGGCAGATGCATGTAACCCTAAAACCAGTAAACCCTTCCCCAGTGTAGCCAGTGCAGGGCTCAGCCCAGTCCAAGACTAACTGGGAAGAGGGGGCTTGCCTTGCTTTTGGTGTCTGTACACCCTTCCCGAGTGTGTTTTTGTTATGACTCTAACCTGCTTCCAATGGAGATCTAACTTCGAGTCTAGCCAGGATGATCACGGTGCCAGGAGGCATCTTCGCTCTTTTGCTGATGTAAGGATACAGCCCTGCCTGGTGGTGGGCTGTAAGATCGTTTGTGGACTTGATTTGAAAAGCTCTCACTTCAAGAGTGGGGACTCTATTTAATCCCTGTTGTGATGCTGGAGGAGAGGATTTTTTTTTTAAGATTTTATTTATTTATTTGAGAGAGAGAGACAGCATGGGCAGGGGGAGCAGCAGAGGGAGAGGGAGAAGCAGGCTCCCAGCTGAGCAGGGAGCCCAAAATGGGGCTCGATCCCAGGACCCTGGGATCATGACCTGAGCCGAAGGCAGACGCTTAACCATCTGAGCCACCCAGGTGCCCCGAGGAGGAGAGGATTTAATTAGAGAGAAGCGTGGGGAGAGATGCCATTGGCTGCTCACTTCTTTGCTTTATGTCTGGTTGTGTTGCTGTGCCTGAATCGTCTGGACGAGTGGCCACGAGGGTAGGAGCCCCCCACCCTGTGGTCCGGGGTGGATGGAACATCGGGAGAGGGGGAAGCAGAAGGCGGAGCCAACGTCTACTCCAAGAGGAGGGAACTGGCCTTCCACTCTACGTAAGACTCCCCTGACCTCTCCCCACGGACCCCCCTGCTCTCCCCACACCCCTCCTTGGCCCCGTGGACATCTTCCTAATGCAACCCCTCTTCGTGGGCAGCTGTCTTCATGACTGAGAGAGTAAGCGACACATTAGCTCGGCCTGTTGGATGGCTGAAGGAAGGAGGGAAGGAAGGAAGGAAGGACGATCTGTTCTGACATCTGTGTGCTCAAACAATAAAAGTCGTGGCTTCTGTGATGCGTGACACTGAAGTCCCAAGTCCCCTTTCCTGCCCCCACTCCGGGAAACTAGATTTGCTGCTGAATCCTGACCTCACGCAGAGGCCGGGCCAGCAGGCCTCTTTCATGTTGTCACTGTCCTTGCTGACCCGGGCATGAGGGCTGGGGGGTGAGGAGCCCAGAGAGAGGTGGGGGTTTAGAAGAGCCCAGACCTGGCTGGTCTCAGGCAGTGGGTGAGGACAGAGCAGAAGGAGCATGTCTGGCGAGGAACCACGAGAGCCGCCTCCCCAGACAGGTGTGTCCCCACACCTGCGTCAGGGTTCCTCCGAGTCCTGTACGCGGCTAGGACCATGCCCCCGAATTTGTTCATTAGAGCCCTTAGCCTCTTCATCGAAGCTGCCTTAAACTCCCCATCTGAGCAGTCCAACCTCTCCGCCATGCCTGAGTCGGGTTCTGATGTTTGCTCTGCCTCCTCAAATTCCCTTTTCTCTCTTTCGGTATGCTTTGTGATTTTTTTATTGAAAGCCAAGGTGTCAGACTGGGTATGGCTCCCGGGGAGGTTTCCGCTCGTATATTTCTGCTCCCAAGCTGTGCTTCTCTGCCTGTCGATCTCTCACATTTCGGAGGCCGTGGTTTGCCTTGGGACCTTGGTCCTCTGACAGCTGTTGAGCTGCTTTCTTGTTGTGTGAATGGGAGTGATGGCCTCCAAGCTCCTGACATGCCGGGCCCGGAATCAAATCCACCCATTCCTTTCTTGCCCCACACGCCTCCTGACATCTGTCCCTGGGGTGACGTTGTGAGCTCTCCCTGGGTCCTCTCCCTCCCCTCCCTCCAGTTCCATGTCTCAACATCTCTTGGGTCTAGCTAAAGGCGATTGCGTCCAGCAAAGTCTTCCCTGACACCCCAGTGGCAATACCTTGGTTCTGTCCGTCCCCCGGCCCACCGGACACTGCTCTGTGGAGTCACGCTGCTTGCTGCGGACTGTCCCTCATGAGGCTGAAAGTGTGGGCCTGGTCATCTTTCTATCCCCAAGAGCGGATGCTTAGAAAATATTGACCAGACAACTAAACGTGTCCGTAATTACCATCCTACAGCCAACCCATGTCGTATGCATTTCCAAAAACGTATTATCTTGACATCACCAGCATATCTCTTAGGGAAGGGGGGTGTCTTTGTTTAGCAAAATTATCCTGATGCATCTGCTTGGGGTAGAAACTGAAGACCCAAGGGCATGGCTCAGTGTCAAAGAAGGGGCAGAAGTGCAGCCCAGGGGGGCAGAGGGTCATCCTGGGAACTGGGGAAGGGGAAAGCGCAGAGAAGCAGGGCCGGGGAGGTGAGGGCTGGAGGGCTGAAAACCACAAAGCGAGCCGTGAGCTGGCGCTGAGCCGGCTGCCCACGGGGACTGTCTCAGGCACCGAAACGTTTCTCCCCAGAGTCACTGGTGTTGCTGTGGCCGAAGCGCACCCGCTCCCCACGCCACTGGCCAAATCACACACGCTCTGTGTGAGTGAATTTATAACGGAAAGATCCGGAACCCGATCTGGGTGGACACTGTGAGAAACAGGGATTGTAGAAGGTCTCTAAAGGGAACCAAAGCAGCTGAAGCAGATATTCAGAGGAGTTGGGCTTGTCATGGCCTGCAGAGCAGGAGAAATGCAGCCTAGAATGGAAGAGGCCGAGTTACCGCCGCCGAAGTCTGCAGCCCAGACGCCCGAACCAGGCCTGACCACTGCGCCTCAGGAGGGCCTGCTGTTGTGGGCGCTGCTGGGATGTAGGGGCAGGACCGGCCACAGATAGAGTGAAGGGAATACGGCACACACGGCACACACCTCTCCCGGTTTGCTTTGTTCTGCTGTATTTTGCAAAGCAGACGTAATAATGACGTCATCCGCCCTGAACAGAGTGAATGGGGAGGGATGTGCAGCCACAGTCTGCCACCCATGAGCGAGGCGACCATGCAGATGAGGAGCAAAGACACTCGGAGCCACTGGGCTCGTCAGGTCTTGTCAGGGGACCCAGGGTGACCAGTCCTGCCTCCTGCCTGGGCTCAGGGTTGACCTGGGAGTGGGCGCCAACCTAGGATGCTTGGCCTGGAGGTAGAGTCTCTCTCTCTCCCTCTCTCCTCTCCTCTCTCTCATTTCCGTCTGGAGCCTGGTTCTGAGAAGACTGCATCCTCACATTCCACCCGTGAATCTTCTAGCCGGAGTCCCTCCAGTAACCCCATTATCCAACACAAGGGAGAAACCCCAGACACATAATACAACATAAACTAATTGCTGGGAGACATCCCCAGCAATCACATGGAAACTCTACCAAAGGAAAATAAATCCAAACCAAAAACACCCCCTCTACAAGAGGCCAAGGTGCTGAAGTACGTTGTAATGCAACATGGGTAATTGTGCTTGGGAAAACAAAGACTCGTATAACACATGGCTTTTAACGAAAATTCTTGAATGCTTTCAAGCAGCTTCAACAGCAGCGCTTGGTGGATTAAAGCCGTAACTGTACCTACAGGTGTATATCAAGTTCAGACATCTGATTCCTGTTACCAGGCCCTGGCCGGGCTGGTGGGCTCAGAGCAGACATAACCATCCTGCTCACCGCTTTCCTCAAAGTCCCTGTAATTCACTGTGGGCGTTGTATTTCATGTTTACATCGTCTGGCCTTCTTTGTTCTTAAGAAAACAACCAGCCAATACCAGGAGAGCAAACATTCTTAAGAAACATGAAATCATAGAAGGTCAGCCCTGGGAGGTGGTTCAGAAATCCAGGTTGCCCCTGGGTTCTCAGGAAAGGTATGAGGTCTGCAGAAGGGAAGCAAAAGGCCAGGGGAGCATGGAGTCTGGGGAGCAGAGGGACAGCCCTTGGCCAAGAACCAGATTCCAGAGCTTACACGAAATGGTACCTTCCAATTTCACAACACCTGGATTCAACAATAAGAAAACCCAGTGTTTGTCTGATGTTTTTCCAGTTTATAAAGAGCTCTCAATTGGAATCTCTTTTGAGGATCACAATGTGTGTCTGAACGTGTGTATTATGATTCCCATTTTATAGAATGGGAAATGAAGACGATGATGGTGATGGGGCAAATCAGTGATTCGCCCAAGATCCCAAGGCTGGAGCAAATGGTGGGGTTAACCACATCTTTTGTCAGTTTTGAGGGTTGAAGGGTCACTGGTGTGAACCACGAGGGTCGGGTCACCCTACCTAAGGCCTCGAGCCACGTTGCCCCTAATAATCACTGTCCATTGCATTAGGACTCATAGTTTTCAAAGGACTTTTGTGGCTCTCCGGTGCTAAGTGACCCTGTGAGTCAGGCGGGACAAGTGCAGGAAGACAAGATGAAGCGTCCAGAGTTGGCTTTTTCAAGGCGATCTGAGGTCCCTTACTTCTGCTTTAGGCCCCCTTCTCTACATGCATTTACCCCACCCATGAAAGGGGGGGAGTGTTCATAGACTGGTAACATATGAAACCAAAATTATTTGTTTAAGAAAAAGAAAGATGATGGTAGACGGAAGCAGCACCTTCTCAGAGTCAGGCTTCCAGGCAAATTCCCAGAATCCAGCTTGTGAGAGCAGGCTCTGGACAGCACGCCTACCCCTTGAACTGGGGAGATGAGGGGGACCTCATCATCGGTTGTCCACCCACCATGGAGTGCACAGCTCTGAGAAGGAGGCAGCAGCCTGGTTATGTCGGTTTTTGAGGCCAAATCACAGCCTGACTCAGGCCCCCAGAGCTGGGAATCAGAGTCTGGTTGTAACCAGACCTCCAGGCAATTCCAACAGGCAGCCAGGTGGGAGCCAGGGATTTCAAGGATTCCATCAGCCTTGCAACGATGTAAAAATCTCCCTTTTATTTCAAATAAGACAATGAAGGAAAAACCAGTTGACAAAGTAAAAAGTAGATTATATAACTATTATCTTTACAAAGCACTTTCACAAAGCAGTTTTCAGGGAGGTGGGTGAGGGCTGGATTTGTTTTTTGGTTTTTTTTATTATTATTATTGTGTCATGTTAATCACCATACATTACATCATTAGTTTTTGATGTAGTGTTCCATGATTCATTGTTTGCGTATAACACTCAGTGCTCCATGCAGAACGTGCCCTCTTTAATACCCACCAGGCTAACCCATCCTCCCACCCCCCTCCCCTCCAGAACCCTCAGTTTGTTTTTCAGAGTCCATTGTCTCTCATGGTTCATCTCCCCCTCTGATTTCCCCCGCTTCATTCTTCCCCTCCTGCTATCTTCTTCTCCTTCTTGTTCTTGTTCTTGTTCTTCTCCTTCTCCTTCTTCTTCTTCTTCTTCTTTTTTTAACATATAACGTATTATTTGTTTCAGAGGTACAGATCTGTGATTCAACAGTCTTGCACAATTCACAACGCTCACCATAGCACATAAACTCCCCAATGTCTATCACCCAGCAGCCCCATCCCTCCCACCCCCACCACTCCAGCAACCCTCAGTTTGTTTCCTGAGATTAAGAATTCCTCATATCAGTGAGGTCATATGATACATGTCTTTCTCTGATTGACTTATTTCCCTCAGCATAATAACCTCCAGTTCTATCCATGTCATTGCAAATGGCAAGATCTCATTCCTTTTGATGGCTGCATAATATTCCATTGTATATATATACCACATCTTCTTTATCCATTCATCTGTTGATGGACATCTTGGCTTTTTCCACAGTTTGGCTATTGTGGACATTGCTGCTATAAACATGGGGTGCACATACCCCTTCGGATCACTACATTTGTATCTTTGGGGTAAATACCCAGTAGTGCAATTGCTGGATCATTTGGTAGCTCTATTTTCAACTTTTTGAGGAACCGCCATACTGTTTTCCAGAGTGGCTGCACCAGCTTGCATTCCCACCAACAGTATAGGAGGGTTCCCCTTTCTCCTCATCCCCGCCAACATCTGTCGTTTCCTGACTTGTTAATTTTAGCCATTTTGACTGGTGTGAGCTGGTATCTCACTGAGGTTTTGATTTGGATTTCCCTAATGTCAAGTGATGTTGAGCACTTTTTCATGTGTCTGTTGGCCATTTGGATGTCTTCTTTGGAAAAATGTCTGTTCGTGTCTTCTGCCCATTTCTTGATTGGATTCTTTGTTCTTTGGGTGTGGGTTTTGATAAGATCTTTATAGATTTTGGATACTAGCTCTTTATCTGATATGTCATTTGCAAATATCTTCTCTCACTCTGTCAGTTGTCTTTTGGTTTTGTTGACTGTTTCTTTTACTGTGCAAAAGCTTTTTATCTTGATGAAGTCCCAATAGTTCATTTTTGCCCTTGCTTCCCTTGCCTTTGGCAATGTTTCTAGGAAGAAGTTGCTGCAGCTGAGGTCCAAGAGGTTGCTGCCTGTGTTCTCCTCAAGGATTTTGATGGACTCCTGTCTCACATTTAGGTCTTTCAACCATTTTGAGTCCGTTTTTGTGTGTGGTGTAAGGAAATGGTCCAGTTTCATTCTTCTGCATGTGACTGTCCAATTTTCCCAACACCATTTGTTGAAGAGACTGTCTTTGTTCCATTGGACATTCTTTCCTGCTTTGTCGAAGATGAGTTGACCATAGAGTTGAGGGTCCATTTCTGGGCTCTCTATTCTGTTCCATTGATCTATGTGTCTGTTTTTGTGCCAGTACCATACTGTCTTGATGATGACAGCTTTGTAATAGAGCTGGAAGTCTGGAACTGTGATGCCGCCAGCTTTGCTTTTCTTTTTCAACATTTCTCTGGCTATTCGGGTCTTTTCTGGTTCCATACAAATTTTAGGATTATTTGTTCCATTTCTTTGAAAAAAGTGGATGGTATTTTGATGGGGATTGCATTGAATGTGTAGATTGCTCTAGGTAGCATTGACATCTTCACAATATTTGTTCTTCCAATCCATGAGCACGGAACGTTTTTCCATTTCTTTGTGTCTCCCTCAATTTCTTTCATGAGTGTTTTATAGTTTTCTGAGTACAGATTCTTTGCCTCTTTGGTTAGATGTATTCCTAGGTATCTTATGGTTTTGGGTGCGATTGTAAATGGGATCGACTCCTTAATTTCTCTTTTTTCTGTCTTGTTGTTGGTGTATAGGAATGCCACTGATTTCTGTGCATTGATTTTTTATCCTGCCACTTTACTGAATTCCTGTATGAGTTCTAGCAGCTTTGGGGTGGAGTCTTTGGGTTTTCCACATAAAGTATCCTATCATCTGCAAAGAGTGAGAGTTTGACTTCTTCTTTGCCGATTTGGATGCCTTTGATTTCTTTTTGTTGTCTGATTGCTGTGGCTAGGACTTCTAATACTATGTTGAATAACAGTGATGATAGTGGACATCCCTGCCGCATTCCTGACCTTAGGGGGAAAGCTCTCAGTTTTCCCCTATTAAGAATGATATTCGCTGTGGGTTTTTCATAGATGGCTTTTATGATACTGAGGTACGTACCCTCTATCCCTATACTCTGAAGAGTTTTGATCAAGAAATGATGCTGTACTTTGTCAAATGCTTTTTCTGCCTCTATTGAGTGGACCATATGGTTCTTGTTCTTTCTTTTATTAATGTATTGTGTCACATTGATTGATTTGCAGATGTTGAACCAACCTTGCAGCCCAGAGATAAATCCCACTTGGTCGTGGTGAATAATCCTTTTAATGTACTGTTGGATCCTCTTGGCTAGTATTTTGGTGAGAATTTTTGCATCCATGTTCATCAAGGATATTGGTCTGTAATTCTCCTTTTTGATGGGGTCTTTGGTTTGGGGATCAAGGTAATGGTGGCCTCATAAAACAAGTTCAGAAGTTTTCCTTCCATTTCTAGTTTTTGGAACAGTTTCAGAAGAATAGCTATTAATTCTTCTTGAAATGTTTGGTAGAATTCCCCTGGGAAGCCATCTGGCCCTGGGCTTTTGTTTGTTGGGAGATTTTTGATGACTGCTTCAATTTCCTTAGTGGTTATAAGTCTGTTCAGGTTTTCTATTTCTTCCTGGTTCAGTTTTGGTAGTTGATACATCTCTAGGAATGCATCCATTTCTTCCATATTATCTAATTTGCTGGCTTATAGTTGCTCATAATATGTTCTTGTAATTGTTTGTATTTCTTTGGTGTTGGTTGTGATCGCTCCTCTTTCATTCATGATTTTGTTGATTTGGGTCATTTCTCTTTTCTTTTTGATAAGTCTGGCCAGGGGTTTATCAATCTTGTTAATTCTTTCAAAGAACCACCTCCTAGTTTCATTGGAGGGCTAGATTTGAGCAGCAGAAGGTCCCAGGCTGAGATGCTGGCCCTGACCCTGCCAAGCTGGGGGACCTCAGGCCAGTCACCCCATCTTCCCAAACCTTGATTCTCCCAACTGTAAGGTGATGATGACAATGATGATGGTGACAGGGCTCTTTCATGAGCATCAAATTATATACAATGTCTCTCAACCGCCGTGGGCATTGGGAGCATTCAAAACACAATAGCTTTTAGAGATAGTGTTTTGTTATCACTGTGTAATTTGGTCATGTGGGAAAGGCACACTATGAAGTGCAGGACTGTACTTCCTTCACTGAATCACCACTTGAGCACCCAGTTTGACCCAACGCAGCTGACCGTCTTTTGCCTCACACGTTGCACCCGGGCCTGCAGTCTGAGCCGGCGTCCTGCTGTCCTAGGTCGAAGGCAATTGTAGAAGCACAGAGTAGTTCTTCTGTTGAGTGCTTTCCCCCACTGGTTCAGACCCAGGGCCTCTGGGGGAGATAAGGGAGTTGGGTGAAATCTCTTCCCATCAGTAAAGTAGGAGGACCACAAACCTGAACATGAGGCAGGCATTCAAAGGGCACAGTGGGAGTTCCAAAGTGTGGCTGGGAAGGGGTGGGGGTGGAGGCATCTCAGCCAGACTGTGACGAATAGATGAGATCTGGGTACATAGCAGTGGCTGGAAGAGCTCTCTGGGCAAAGGAAACAGTGGACAAGAGCTCAGAGGGAGGTCACAGTGGCCCGGAATCTGAGCAGTCATGAGTTTCCAGCCTGGTTGGTTGTGTGGCCACACTTGAGAGGGGAGAGGGTGGGGAGAGCGTGAGGCCAGCCCTTTGCACCTGCTCTGCCTCCCTGCAGATGGGGGCCCTGCCCCTAATCCTGCAGGACCTTTCATTCCTCAAGAAGGGGACTGACCGAAACCAGCAGGGCAACCCACACCTGAGTCATCTCTAAGAACACACTTTGCACAATGGGCTGAGAGGGACAAGAGCACATCGGGCCCTGTCCTTTCTTCTTCTCCATATGTATACTGCTTACATTCAGAGCCCAGGATTTCCCCAAGGGCCACGTTTTGGCTTTACAATTAAACTACCATCAGCCCCGACTATGTGATTATTTGTGAGCATTACACCAAGAGTTGTCAAAGCTAGACTGGAGAGTACCTGAATGCTAGAAGGTGCTTAGAGGTGCTGGACAGTATTGGCCCAGGTGAGAAGCCACCATGAGGTCTGAGTGACATCCTGGCCATGGTCTTTCCAATGGTTGGCACTGGGATAACATTTGAATTGGCCAAAGTGGGGGGGTTGATACACAGCCCCGCTAACTCCTTTTGAGACTCATTTCATTTTGATTTAGTGCTCAGGACAGGGCATTGGGGGGTGGGAGGGTGTGTTGGTGAGTTTTCTTTCTCCAGGAGCCCGGTTATGCAGCCTTGAACCTCGTCCACTAGACCAGTACTGGTGGTGAGTTCCCAAGTTGCTTAGGCATTGAACACATTCTTGCAATCAAAAGCTTTGTATCCCAAGGCCATGAAATTCAGGAGTCATATTAAATGTGGAGTGGTCCTTTCTCTGCAAGACGATGGATGCCTCAGTTGAGAGAGGGGTAGGATGCATAGGAAAGAAAGCAAAGTAATCAGGGTTTCGGGGCATGATCCCGTTGCATGCAACGCAGCTCCATGAAGGCAGGCCTGGGGCCCGGTCTCGCTCACTCTTGGTCACCCACGCCTGGCACTCGAAAGTGCTCAATAACTAGTGGTTTAATGGATGAAATGAAAGGAACAACTCTAGGTCGATATGAAGGCAAATGTTACAAGCAGTCTGAAACAGTTATTAGTAGCAAATTTCATAGTCTGGCTTCATACTTAGCCCTTGGTGTTTCTTTTTGCCCGTAATTTACCTCCAGGTAGAACTTTTATCAGAATGGATCCTGTTTTTACATAAATCATAATATTAACACTTTGGGTCAAAAGACAGGTGAGTCATGTGGCTTCTCTCAGATCGTTCTAGGTGGAGGAAACTGGGTTCTTCAATCAGGGTTCTTCACACCAGGGTTCTTCAATCTTGGATTCACCTAGGGGACTCATGAGAAAGCAATTTCCTAGTCTCACTGACCAAACTCCCTGGCCCTGGGCCAGGAATCTGCATTTTTCTACGCTCCTCAGATGGATCTAGTAGACACTAACGTTTGAGAGCCCACCTTGACTTCATCAAGCAGTGTCACCATTCACCAAGGGGGGCTCCCTCTGGGGCACATGGTAGGTACCCAGGGGCACAGTCACTTTTCCCAGGGTCACCCTGCCACTACATTGAGCTCTTTTAGTGATGGAAAGCTCCCAACTATGAACAAATCCACTGCCCCCAAAACAAGTAAACCAGGAGAAGCGACACGGACAAGACCATGTATGGAACTGACGACAACTTTTCTTGCAAAAAGAAAAAACTGCAAACACCTCTCATTCATGTCTACAGTGAGCAGAGCTGACCCCACAGCCTCTGCCACATGAGTAAGCAGGTTTATAAGCCCTATAAATAAATCTGAGCAGTGTTATGATGTAATTATCTTTCCAAAACTACATCTCATAGCCCGGAGGTTGACCTTCATCAAGACCTTCATCAAGACCCACCTGTGGGGCATCATCCAGTGGGCTCAGATAATCCCTCACCAACCTTTGCAACCAGCTCTTTCTTCTGTTCCGTGTGTCCCCATGTATCACATCCCTCCAGCTAATTGTGGTCTTGTGTCCTTAACCTTGGCAATTAGCCATCACAAAAAGAAATGTTTTACCTCCTCAAAGAAGCCTTCTTAAGCTACAAGAGAACTCATCCCTCCAACCTCCCACCATTGCTCCACTGGACAAACATTTGCAGATCCCTAAACTACTGAAGCCATGCAGGAAGGATAGAAGATAACTAAAGAAGAATCTGGAATCAGAGACCAAAGTCAGTCCCCCTGGTTCCTGATGGGCTAAGCAGAACTTCTCTGCAAATGTGTAGACACAAAGAGACCTTGTATCTCTTCCTGCTGGATTAGATGAGTGGATCCCAGGGCCAGCTCTGGACCCAGCACAGGGAGCCATGCCAAGTGCAGGACATGGATGAGAAAGGATACACAGGCTTTCTCCAAGAGCACCACTGGGCACCTCTGCCTGTTGTCCCATGTCTGGGTGACAGAATGTGCCCCGTCCCTGTAGGACACACTGCTGGGTGCATTTGGCCCCCATGAGGCTGCAGAAAGGACCTCTTTCTTTCCCAACCAGGTAGGCTCTGGTTGTGGATTTGGCCAGGTGACCCCAGAGAACCAGCTGATCTGGGGGGAACCTGTGTAGGTTTAGGGCTCCTGCCTCACCAGTCTGTACCCCACGGGGCACTTGTTGGCATTTCAACACACCAGTTTGGTTCATTACTAACTCCCCTTCCCTGGAACCTTCCTTCCCAGGGCTCCTTGGGCTGCGAGGGGATGTTCATGGGAAGGAATCTGAGAGACCCTGGCCTCCGACACATCTGCCATGCCCAGGTTAGAAGAACAGAGACATGCAGAGTGCAGACATCCAGACACACCTGCATATTTTCAGGAAGACGATGCAACTTGACCAAGAGGTATTCAAGCTGCCTTTTCATAAATGAGTCAGGAAAGTGGCAGCAAAGATGTCTCCAGATGCCCCAAGTTCCAGCCTTTCACAGGCGTGGTGGGAACCCAGGGGGCCCTCAAACCTTCGCAGTTTGGCTTGGACTGCACTGTAAATTCAAAAGCAGGAGCGTCTCAGTGAGAAAGCCATCCAGGGCTCCAAAGGAACCCCGGCACAAAGAGCACAAGGGAAGTGTGCACAGTCGGCCCCAGCCCACCACGGCCTTATGACTCTGGCACACATGCTCCTCCCCACCCCCGGGGCAGCAGCTCCAGGCTGGGCGCCAGCCATCCTTACATCCCGTAACTCGTGCGCTCTCCCTTGGGCCAGTTCCATGCCATGACTACAAGCTTCCACAGTTTCCCCAGTGGTTTTTGATTCTTATCTGGACCAAGGACAAACAGAGGTGATTACCATGGCCTTGCCCACAGCTGGAGCCTGCCCCACTTGCAAAGGAACAAAGGCCATGAAAGCCCCACCCCATTTAAAGCACTGAGCTCCCCGTGGCAGAGCCAACGGCAGGATCTCCTTCTTCCTGTGCTAGCCGCTGTAAACCCAGGCCACCCGTGCCCACTGCAGGGTCCCCTCACCCTGTCACCCCAACACCAGCTGCCTCCTCCCCACCAACAAGCCCTGTTCAAGCTGTTGTGGTTGGAGCATGAACGGTCTGCCTTCATTTCTTATTTTGTTTTCACTAGGGCCATCATAAAAAAACAGACCAATGTTCAAGAAATACCCCCAACTGCAAGAACATGAATTGGGTGATCCCATAGCCAGTGGGTCCCCTTTTCTCCAATCTGGGTACACAGTGACGCTCAGTTGAGTGGAATGCACCCCAAAAATGAGGAGTTTAAGTTTATTTTATGTCTAGGTCAAGGACACCATTGCAATCTCTGGACCTTCATGAGAAAACGCAGTCTACCTCTTGCCTTAGTACATACAGTGGAGGAAGAGAATTTACTCATGTGTTGGGTGCCTGGGTGGCTCAGTTGTTAAGCAGCGGCCTTCAACTCAGGTCATGATCCCAGAGTCCTGGGATCGAGTCCCACATTGGGCTCCCTGCTCAGCGGGAAGCCTGCTTCTCCCTCTCCCACTCCCCCTGCTTGTGTTCCTGCTCTCACTGTCTCTGTCAAATAAATAAATAAAATCTTTAAAAAAAAAAAAAGAATTTACTCATGTGTTTCTGAGTGAAGAGGTCTGTGCTCTGAGGTTGTGGTTCCATGGTGGTCCCACAGGACCACTCTCTGCCGTCTCCTGGAATGTGGTGGAATTTTGAAATCTCTCTTCCACTTGTCTGCCTCTCATTTGCTTCTCTCTCCACAACGTTATTTGTTGGAAAAAATGTCCAGTTAACTGAGGACTCTAGGTGTTACGCCATTAATCCAGATATTAGTATAAAATAAATATAAACATCAGTCTAGAGGGGTACTGCCCAAAAACCTGTCTATATTGTTGGAAAGTTTCCATGTCTGTGTTGTCCAATATGGTAGCCACTCACCACCACTCAAGTGGAGGAACAGGATTTTAAGTTTTATTCAATTTTAATTATTTTACATTTAAATAGACACATGTAGGAGCACCTGGGTGACTCAGTCGGTAAAACATCTGACTCTTGGTTTCGGCTCAGATCATGATCTTAGGGTTGTGAGATCGAGCCCCGATTTGGGCTCCACACTCAGTGGGGAATCTGCGTGAGATTCTCTTTCCTCCCTCTCCTTCCCTCCAACCCTTCCATCACTTGCACTTGCTCTCTCTCTCTGTCTCTGTCAAATAAATAAATAAAATCTTTATAAAAATAAATAAAGATTTATGTATTTATTTTAGAGAGAGAGCACAAGTGGGAGAGGCAGAGGGAGAGGGAGAGAGACTCTCAGACTCCCTGCTGAGCACGGAGCCCGACTCAGGGCTCGATCTCATGACCCTGAGATCAGGACCTGAGCCGAAACCAAGAATCAGATGCTTAACCAACTGCGCCACCCAGGCGCCCCTCTGGTGCTTTCTTATGGCCACCCCAAGACACTCTTCAGGTGTCATCAGTTTGCCTCGATGGAAACCAGGTTCCTTTATCCAGTGTCTTGTTTCTTTGGAAAAACTGTGTAGGATGGCGTGGACCCATCATATGGGTTCAGGCCCGTATGAAAGGAACCGACACAGCTTAGCTTGACACCTTGAAAGGGGTTCCATTTCTAGCCTCATCATGAAGATGCAGTTCAACTAGGATGGCTTGGGGAAGACGAGACAGGACTCAGAAATAGCAGGCAGCCAAGGGTCATGGAGCTGCCGGGGCAAGCACGGATGTGCTCACAGGGTGGCTGGGGCAGGTTAGCATCAACATGTGCCCAGAGCCACCACCACTGAGGCACAGAACATGGGCTCTCCCCTGGGTTAGGAGTTCAGCAGTCTGTGAACTAGGATGGGCAAGAATTCCAATTTTTTTTAATTATTCATTTATTTGACAGAGAGAGAGCGAGAGCAGGAACGCAAGCAGGGGGAGTGGGAGAGGGGGAAGCAGGCTTCCCGCTGAGCAGGGAGCCTGATGCGGGGCTCGATCCCAGGACCCTGGGATCATGACCCGAGCCGAAGGCAGATGCTTGACAACTGAGCCACTCAGGTGCCCCAAGAATTCCATTTTTATTGTCACTGACTGCTAATAGAACACTAGCATTTCTTTTTATTAGGAACACAGGCAATAACGCAGAGTGTTGGCCATGCCCGTGGTTGTCCAAGTCACAGAGTTTCATATTGCATTTCAGTTCCTGCAAATATCTAAAATACCTTCCATGCTTATCTCTATTTTGAAATTATGGTAGTTATTAAACAGAGCACTCATTCTTATTTTTTTTTAAGATTTATTTATTTATTTGAGAGAGAGAGAAGGCATATGCAAGTGGGGGTGGGGGCAGAGAGAAAGGGAGAGAGGGAATCTCAAGCAGACACCATGCTGAGCGTGGAGCCCAGCATGGGGCTCGATCTCACAACCCTGAGATCACGACCTGAGATGAAACCAAGAGTCAGACGCTCAACCAACTACACCACCCAGGCGCCCCTCAATCTTATTTTTAATGCATCAGGACAGAAGCACATGGGGAACCATGTCACCGTTCTGGTTTTTTGTAATATTTTGTTACCTGTAATGTTTATTACCTTTGTAATCCTGTGTAATGGTTTTCTTTGTGATCCTGTGTAATTTATTTCTTGCATGTTAAGTCCGTATTCAAAGGAGGGGTCTGAAGGCTTCACAAGGCTGTCAAAGGGATCTCAGACACAATGCAGGTTAAGAACTCCTGATTTCAACATTAGAAACCTACACAGGTATTGTTGTGTCACTTTCAAGACAAGTGTTGGGCAGCTCGAAATTTTTAAAGACGCACTGTCACCTGAAGAAGACAGGTGACTGTCCTTAGGCATTAACCAGAAGCAAACAGATTTGTCTCCATCTTTGTAGAACAATGCAACTGATAAATGGCCAATAATCTCCACCAAATTGGCACTGGTCCACTGCCTAAAGGGAACAGGCATATTCATCTCTGTAAATTGCTTTACTATGATGCTGTCTTATTTCCAGGAATCAGACGGTAAAAATGATATATTTTTGTGGTTTGGCATTTGGAGCTTTGCTCTGGCTTTGCTGGTTACTGCCAACATCTGCAAATTATTATGTGCTTTAAAAAACCCAAACCACCACCGCAGGCTGCTCCCATAATCCCCGGCTGGGCTCGGCCTCAACAGGGCAAGTTGTGGGACCCAGAGGCAGCTGGGTCAGGACCAGAGGTTTCCCAGCAAACCCTTAAAGGCATCTGTGACTGGAGCTGCGTGCACCATCTATGTGTGGCTGCCTCGTGATTCACAAGTCCTGGTTCTCAGCATCATGGGTTCATCTGTTTGAGGAAAGAAGAAACAAAGCTGTGGCTGCCCAGATAAAAATTATTCATCATGTTCCTGCCCATGTCAAGAGACATTCGGTTTCTAGACACATTTTAGCCCAAGGCCACTAAGACAAGTGAACGCAATTCTGGGTACCTGTCTATAAATGCAGTGGGAGGCGGTCTGCCAATCACGGACGGCCGTGCAATCCGACGGAGAGGCTCAGGTCTGGCACTCGGAAACTTGGCAGCACCCAGCACCTCACCCAGGCATCCACCCCTTACTAGTCTGAGCCGGCTGGCTCTCATGACTGGCTGGTAACAGCAGAGCAGATGTTTGTGTGGGAAGCCAGCCACGCCCGACATCTGTCCTGCGGTGGGAGGCGTGTGTGGTCACAGTCAGTGCTGGGGTTCCCTGGGGGGCAGGGCGGGCAATTAGTGGCCAGCATCACGGGCAATCTAATTACAGGGGAAATGGGGTAAAGCCCAGTGCGATAAGCAGTGCCTCTGCTCTGGGTGGCTCTGTTATTTTTCCTCCGTTAATTTGCTCCATAGCTCACGTGAATGTCAAACAGGTTATTTAAAGAGCATGGGCGGACTTCTGTCATCTGTAACCGGACAAAAAAGTTCTGCGGGCCTGTTCGTGTGTGTGGAATGGAGGAGGGAGGAGCAGGCCTCGAGCGTGGAGTGAAATCGAGGATTCAGGAAAGAAACTACAAAGGGTTTGGGTGTAATCAGACACACGCTGTAGAGCAATATATCGGTATGCACCCAATTATCATATACTCAGATGGATGATAGAAACGGTGAGGATGGAAAGCAGAGGAATGATTCCAGGAAGCCTTCCTGGAAGAGGCGAGCTCTTAAAAGAGATGACGTGCATTTTTAGTGGGGCAGGGACAGATATAGAAAAAAGAAAAGACATTAAAGCCAAGGAAAAAGTAGGAGCAGAATCAAAGGGGCGAGAATCCAAACCACATGGTTGGAACTTCAAGATGAGGAAGCCGACTCGAGGGAAGGGTCTCCTTCAGAGATGCCACCTGATCCAAGAAGGGGTGGCAAGGGTAGAGGATGTCCAACCCCAGGCTGAGGACAGACACCCAACCCTTGTCTGCAACGCGGGTCAAAGCAGCAGAGCATTCCATTCATGTCACTCAGAGCCCCTGAGACACCGAATGTACAGACACGTGCACGCCAGGAACACCTGAGCTTGGTGACACCTCGGAACTGCACAGAGTAGGCGAGGAATAGACAGGTGTTGTCTAACCTAAGAACTTTGACCTCAGACTCACCACCTCCACTGCTTGTGGATGAGCTGAATGAAATAGCCCACGGATCATCCGTGGTAGAGGCCTTGCATCGTCCTCAACAAAAGATCACAAAACTGGAGTTTTTGATTTGTCTGCATATTAGATCACATTCAAATTACTTTGTGCTTTCAGAACATACCCAACTAATGGAGTTGGAGGGTGAAATGCAACACATATCACCCTCCGAGCAGGAGGTGTGTCTGTGAAAGCCACATTTCCTAAGAGGGGTAGGAGTCCTCATCCCCAGACATGAGACGGACAGTACCAGCATGAGCCCCCTAATCTAGTCACCTTGCTGACAATATCTCAAGCAATTATTTTAATATGAGACTTCACAATGACAATCAAAGATTACTTGAGTCTGACCCCAGCAGGGAAAGCATTATACAGAGCACAGTAAGTAGATAACGTAACGTAGGTTCATCCAAACACACACACCTAAGTTAGGAATATTGACAATGTACTTCTGGGATTGGGCATGAGAAACAGCTCCAGTGTAGGTCTGGCCAGATCCTCCTTATTTTTGTGTCTGGATCTACTGTTCCTGGTAGACCTTCTCTATGCACGCTGCTATTCTACTCCCCTGTGTGTTGGGATAGCCTCCTCCTTGAATTCAGGACTTGAGTTAACTGCAGAGGACGCTCCGTCTTCTTATCTGCAATCAAGTGAAGGTCACCCCAGGGCTGCTGTAGCCAAGCACCACAGACGGTGTGGCTTAACCACCAGAAATTCACTGTCTTACGATTCTGGAGACCAGAAGTCCAAAATCAAGGTGCAGGCAGGGTTGGTTCCTTCCAAGGGCTGTGAGGGGGAGTCTGTTCCCTGCCTCTCTGTTAGCCTCTGGTGTTGCCAACAGTCCTTGGCGTTTCTTGGCTTGTAGACACATCACTCCGGTCTCTGTCTCTGCCGACACATGCCCGTCTCCCTGCGCCTGCGTCGCTTCTCTTCTTAGAAGGGCACCGGTCATTTGGGATTAGGACCCACCCTCAGACACAGCATGACCTCATCTTAACCAGTTACACCTGCAAAGACCCCATTTCCAAATAAGAACACATTCTGGGGTACCAGAGTTTAGGACTTCGAACACGCCAACATGTCATGTTAGGAGACAGGACACGATGTAACTCAGAGCAGTCCCTTATGCAGACCGTCCTCAGCGGCTGCATATACAGACCTACTTTCTGTGGTTTCTAAGGGATGCACTGCTCTGTCTGAGGCTGAAAATCAAGGAGAGTCCCTCTCTGCCAAGGCTGTTTGTCGCTAGAAGTTGCCCCCTTTCACAGCACACACCCCTGTGACAAGAGGCTGCACCAATGTTTTCAGACACACCCACATATAGACAGCAGGACGTTGGCAGGAAGAGAACAATGTCTAGATGGAGTCTGCTTGAAAGAGACTTCCCCCAGGAGTGTTGCCACATTTCAATTTCAAGTTCAGACAAACAATGAACAATTTTTCAATAGCAGTATGTATAGACTTACAAATAATATTTTTACATTAAGAATCATGAAATCGAAATGTAATCGGGTGTCCTGTATTTTCTATGGCAACCCTACCTCATGCGGTGGGAAAATCGTTGATATCAAGGGCTGTGGGATCCTCCCCAGCCCCGTCTTCTATTCTAAATGGCTCTGACAGCTCTCTCCACAGACTCGCCAAGGTGACCCTCCTCCCCCTTCTCATCCAAACCTGATGGAAACGATGTCCTCAGTCTGGGGTCCTCCCTCCTCATCTGCCCCGTCCAGTGAACGCAGCTGGGGATGGCTTCGAGGTGGTCCGTGACCGCCTCCACTCAGTAGCTGGCACCCCCTTGCCTTGCCCCTTGGCCCACGGAGAACCAGCTCGCCTTCTCACCCCCGCCTCCCGCTCCCTGCCCTCTCCACCTCCGTGGACACATTTGGGAGCCGGACATCAAGCGACCTGAGTGGCGCTCCAGAGACTCTGAGAAGCTCTTGTGACCACGCCAGGCTTCGGAGCGTTCTAATCCTCCACACGCACAGCTTCTGCCTCACTTTTGCTCCATCTTAAAAATCAGAATAGAAATGTCCCCTTAAAATAAGGCTTTTTCAACGATGACAAAGCATATAATTTTCTGGAACCGCAGCCCTAAGATCTGATTGCTAATTTCCAGGGTAGTTTTGCATCTACTCCTGACCTTGCTGTGCACCTGTCCCTTCTGCAGGCCACACCCACACCCCGCTCCCTCAGCTCAGGAGACCAACCGCTGACCCCACTCGCCGCCGGACTGACAACAGCTGCTCTGTGTACCCCAATCATCACTAGCAGTTTGGAATCCGATGACTCTCCCCTACCTGCCCTGGTCACAGGAAGCTAGGCATCAGCTCTGACTTCTGGCAGAAACGTGTCAAAGCATGAAGAAGATTGTAGGCGCCCAAGACCATGATGCGGGCAACAGGTGCAAGCTAGGAGTCTGAGCTGTGCCCCAGTGGAAGAGGCAGCAAGTAGGGGTTGGGTGGGCACTTAGAGGTCAGTAAAATGTGAGACAGGTTGGTGGCAAAGCCCACTGTCCACCAGGCAAGGGACTTTGTCTTGCCATCAGTGAATGGATGTCCTTGAAGATGGGAAAACAGTGTCCTTCTGGTTGGTCACCTGGAGCTATGCTGAGCTGGAAACAGTGTCAGGGTCTCCACCCCCCAGAATGGGGACACCTTATCTGAGCCCCTTGCTATGGCCCCTGACACCTTTCTAGCCTTGACTCCCCTCTCGGGATAAATGGTCCCCCTGTTAAAAAAAGAAGTGAATAAATGATAAGAATGAGGAAAAGCGTTTTTCCTCAACTGGAAAATCCATACCAGCATCTCTCCCTGTAGCCTGGGCAGGCGAGGCTCATGAACAACTGAGTAGATAAGCTCTTTTACCAGAGCTGCGCGCCGGCCTGGAAGTCACTGTGGTCTCAACCCCCCGCTGGTCTCAGACTGGTATTGTCCCCAAAACAAAAACTCCAAGAAAATGAGATTAGAGTCTGCAGGGGGTTCGTGCGTTTACATCAGGATCACATGTCCCTTTCATGTCCTGCTACAAAAACTCCCCACCCCGCAGCTCCGGTGGAGGAGCTCGTCCGGCAGGGTGTATGTGGGCTGTTCATCCAGGCCAGTCTTGGGGAGGCTAGCCCTTCCTGCAGAGTGTCTCTCTGGAGCAGAAACCCACCAAGAGTGATCACCAGGTCACCCGTCCTCTTTGCATTTTCTAGGGAGGGACTGCACCCAGGGCATCTGCAAGGGCTTTTTCTGCCCCTTGTTCTTCTTCTTTGCCTTCTCTGATCCATGTGGGAGACATCCCTCTGGCAAAAGCCCTGCAAAGAGACGTGCGGCGATC
This sequence comes from Mirounga angustirostris, assembly GCF_029215605.1. Classification (NCBI taxonomy): domain Eukaryota; kingdom Metazoa; phylum Chordata; class Mammalia; order Carnivora; family Phocidae; genus Mirounga; species Mirounga angustirostris. The sequence goes on along the minus strand of NW_026991709.1, from coordinate 6,979,893 downwards.
AGGCCCTGGACAGTGGCGCCGTGCAGGACAGAGATGCTGCCCACATGCCTGCAGAGAAGAAACGCGCCCACATACCTCCCGGGGCCCCAGCAAAGAGAGGCACCCTGTTGGCAGTGAACTCACAAAAATGCTGGTGGGAATGGCGCTCTGGAAGTTGGAGGCACAAGGATTGTTCGACCCAGCCTGGCTCTGTGTACAGCAGACGGGCTTTCTGGGGAGCGGGGTTTCATGTTCATTTGAGTACACATAGCCCGTTAACCCAGTAGCCAGGAAACACCCCACCACTGGAAACAGCGCTCTTCAGAGAATTCCACCCCCATCCCCGACTCCCCACACAGAAACTCCTCTGCCAATTAGAGGGTGTGCGCCCACGTAAGAGTCTGGGTGTGTGTGTGCCCACACGTGTGTGTGTGGGCACGTGTATGCATGTTTAATGACAAGCAACTTGTTTGGAGTCTGTCAAAGGCTTTGAGAATCAAGCGTGGGGGCGCCTGGGTGGCTCAGTGGTTAAACGTCTGCCTTCGGCTCAGGTCATGATCCCAGCGTCCTGGGATTGAGCCCCGCATTGGGCTCCCTGCTCAGCGGAGAGTCTGCTTCTCCCTCTCCCACTCCCCCTGCTTGTGTTCCCTCTCTTGTTGTGTCTCTCTCTGTCAAATAAATAAAATCTTTTTAAAAAAAAAAAAAAAGAACTTTCTTAAAAAAGAGAGAGAGAGAGAATCAAGCGTGGCTCTGAGTGTCTCCGCTGCGGAGCGAGCACTCTTCGAAGGGAGGCGTTGACTGCTCAGAACACGGAACCAGAAGCCTGGAATGCCATCCACCCAAACCCAAACCAACTCTGATGCAGGGATCGTACACAGCATGTCATTCCTCTGCTTGTTTTCCCTTCCATCTACAAAAATATGGAAGTAGAAGGGAAAAGAACAGGAGACCAAAAAGGCTTATTATTACCTGAACCAGAGGGTCATTGGAATTGACCAAAGTCAGCGAAATGCTTTGAAGATTAATGGGACCATATAAACGTGGACTTATTATGAGGTTTCTCCGAAGACATTACACAGAGCACAGAGGACCTGCATGTAAAATGCAGCACGAGGGCCCTCGGCTTTCATGACGGTCCCTACAGGCCTCTTGATGACATTCAGGTGAAGCCATTGTGGGGGGCAATGAGGAGCTAGTCCGGCGTTCTTTCTTTTAGACAAAAAAGTGAGACTTGGGTTTGATAGGTTCTTGTTGCGTGGGAAGCAGAGATGCCAAGGGGAGGAGCTAACGACAGTCCCTGAAAGTGGGGAGAAGCAATGGCCCTCCCCACCCCACCCCCACCCCGCTGGGGAACTCAGAGTCCCTTGAGCAGACCCAGGTGACAAACACCTTTACTCCACCATCATCTGCAGCGCGCTGGCTCTCCCTCTTCTGCTTTAGAGACGCATCCCAAGGTGGCCCGGTGACCACGGGCTTTCGCGGGGATCCTAACTGAGGACCTAAGAGCTGGAAAACCCCACCTTCCCACAAAGTCAGGGTGCTTCTTGTGGGAACACACTTCATACCTGTCCACAGGGGAAGGGGTCCAGCTGGCCTTGAAATCCTCTCAGGGACATAAAAATTAAACCAAATTAATAGGACTTCGCCTGAAGGCCCAGTTTTGGCAACTGGTAAAGAGGACGGCCTGACTGTGGCCCGAGGGTCCCAGCGAGCTGGAAGTGACAGACTTCATGGGGCCGCCTCACTCCTGGCCGCTTGCCTCCGTGCTGGCCTGCGGCCGTGGAGGGGGCAGGGTTCGGAAGACCGATGGGAAACGAGGAGAAAAATCGAGAAGAGGTGAGTGGTGGGGGAATGACCACCACATCTGCTCTTAGAGGGTTTTCGGTGAAGTTCACATACTCTGTGGAAGTGAGCAAACGTCCCATGGAGGCCACAGCTGGTGCCTTAGCTACTGCCGTGAGCCGAACTGTCTCCCCCAGATTCGTGTGGTGAGGCCCTAACCCCCAGCACCTCCGAATGTGACTGTTGGCAGAGATAGAGTCTTTAAATGAGGCCATTAGGGTGGCCCTAATCCAACCTGATAAGAGGAGGAAATTTGGACCCAGAGGCAGACACCAGGAATGCTTGCACCCAGAGGGCCCACTGAGTGAGGACATGGGGAGAAGGCAGCCATCTGCAGGCCACGGAGAGAGGCCTCAGGAGGAACGAAACCTGTCAGTACATTGATCTCGAGTCTCCAGAACTATGAGAAAATAACTGCTGTTTAAGCCACCTAGTTTGTAGTATTTTGGTATGGCAGCCCTAGCAGACCAACACAGCTACGTTCAGAGACCCACCAGCCTGGACACCTTGGGTACCACACCCCCACTTGGGGTCCTGTGTGCCCCAAGCTCCCCAATACCAGCTCAGGGCTACAACTCCACGGCTCCAGGAGCCAGGTGGGCAGTGCTGGGCAGTGAGGAGAATGCTCACCTGAGGTGTCACCTCTTCCAGGCAGCCTTTCCTGATTGCTGCCCCCTCCTCTGAGCTGGGTATCCTGTGCTCTTCCTTCAGCCTTTCAAAGAATCCTAGAGTCCCACGTATAAACCACTTTGGACGCCTATGGTAATTTTCTGGTTCCCTCAGCCAACCCCAGGAGACCCTAATCCTGTGTCTTTTGTTATGCCCTGTGTCCTTATGCTCAGCTCAGTGCCCGGCGCATGGGGTTCTTTTATCCAACAGTTATCAACTGACTACAATGAGCAGGCCCTGGGGAGAGAGCGACAGCCCACAGGCCTGGTCCTTGCAGAGCTGACACGCCAGGTGAGGAGGTGGCTGAGCCCAGAGGCTGACCCTTGTGGTCCTGCCTGAGCCATCCCAGGAAATTTTGAGGCATGTGGGAGCACGGGATCAGGCCCCTAATGCGTTTATGATGGCCACACTCGGGGGGTAGCCCACGGAAGCTGAAACCTGCTGGCAGATTAGGATACGGCCAGGCAAGGTGGGGAAGAGTGTTTTGTCAGAGGGAACAGAACATGTGACAGCCCAGAGGTGAGCAAGGGCAGTTCCTGTAGCTAGAAGTTCAGGATGACTGCAGGGCAGAGCCAGAGTCTGTCTGGCCTCTGCTCTGGGAAGACTCCAGCCTGCAGCCCAGGCGGACAAAGACAAGCTTCTGTCCACATGGCAAGTAAATAGCACAATCTGGTCCACTGGATATGAGAAGTCGAGATGGCTTTCCGGAGAGCAGAAAAAACATGGCATTGCTAGCGTGTCCTTGGCTGCATCGGAGAGCCCGGTCACGGGGGGCTATTCTTACCAGAAACCAGCAGAACTGGGGGAGTTGACGAAGGAAACATGAAGCTTTCCGAACAAAAGGAGGAAATGGCCAAAAAACAGAGGAAATGATCATTTCCAAACAGCTCCTGAATCTGCAGAATGGGAGAAGAATGGGACAGGATGGTGGTTCTTCAAACTGAGCGGCATCAAACTCCCCGGGGGGGGAGAAGGGGGGCTTGGCGAGCCCAGACATGTGGGCCCTACCTCGGCGTTTCTGACTCGGGAGCCCTGGGTGGGGCCAGAGAATCTGCATTTCCAGGCGTTCCGAGTCGCCGCTGACCTCTGTGCTGGGGCAGGGCCGCCCCTCTTAGGAGACATAGGAACAGCCGTGAGGAGGGGAACACCGCATCACTGACTGCTTCCTCACAGACCAGGACTGAGCAGGAGGCTGCCCGTCATCGCCCCCACCAGCCCACGGCCCAATTCACAGGGTGTCCGGCATGGCTCTGCAGGGAACCCCAACATTGGCAATCCAGTCCCCTACACAAACCTGGGGTGGCCGTGCTGGGAAACAGACACTGAACAAACCCAAGCCCATCTCAATTATCACAGGCTTCTCTCCCAGCAGCGGCCCCCACCCCCCCCAGCCCACATGAAGGGGGGGGCAGCCGTGCTCTCTGGGATGTGACCTTGGCCCCTCGTGGTGATGTGGCACTTTTCCCACTCGGCTACAGTATGGGAACAGGGAACGCTAAAAATGGTTTCATCGGGTTCATCCAGGGACCCTGATTTTCCAGGTCATCTACTCAAAGCCAGTCCCCAGGGACCCAGGGCATTTCCAGAGGGCACCTAGCTACTGCCTGCAAACTCACCCCTCCGCTGCCTAAGGAGCAGCCCTGTGCCCCCCACCCTCACTGTGGTGCCCACTCTAGGGTCGGTCTGCCCTGCCTCCACCTGTCAGCCCACCTGACTCCTGCTTCTAGACAATAGGTAGATGAGAGAGAGAGAGAGTGAAAGAGAGAGATAGGATAATATAGAGATATATGTCATCTTCTATTGTTATTGAATGTGTGCTTTCCCCAACTAATCTCTCCCCATCTCTCATCCCCCAGCCCCCCGCACTGCGCCTACCTCTCGACCCAGATCCAGAACACCTACCTCCCCCAGGAGAGCACTCTGAGCAACTCAGAATCACTAATCTGTATAGACTATTATTGTTTATAAGTATACAAACACAAATTTATATCATACTGTAATTATTATTTACATGGGTATATATTTGTGGTAGGCAGAATAATGCCCCCCAAATTATGCCCACGTCCCACGCCCCGGGAACTGGAGATGTGCTACAACGCACGGCAGAGGGCCTCCGCGGATTGGTGTGAGCCGGCGCAGGCTGGGGGGGTCCTGGATTTCCCAGGTGGGCCCACCTAATCACACGAGTCCTTACAAGCAGAGACCCTTCCCCTGCTGTGATCACGGAGACATGAGGACGGGGAAGGAGGGTCAGAGATGCAGGGAGGGCCCACCAGCTGAGGGGCCACTAGGAGCTGGAAAACACAATGAACCAGGTTCTCCAGGAAGAAATGCATTTGGCTGACACCCGATCTTAGACCAGTGAGACCTGTCTGGACTTTAGACTTGCAGAACGGTAGAGAGTGCATTTGTCTTGTTTTAAGGCCCCCCCTTCCCCCCCCAACTGTTGCCACAGCAACAAAACAGGTACCGTATTACATCGTATACACGTGCATGTGCCCGCCTATCCCCGCCATACCAGAGGTCTAGGGGCCAAATGATGTCCGATTCACCTCTATCCCATAGGGAACCCAGAAAGTGCCCTCACACAGTGCATGTTTTGTACATGTCTGTATAATTCTACCGACCAATTGGTAACTTTTCAATGACACCACTGAGAATGGATCAGGGCCAACGTTCATTCCTAGGCCCAGAAAAATGGGCCTGGGCAGCAAAAAGGAAACGTGATGGGAGCCCTCGGGGTGGCCAAAATCTCTCAACCGGGAAGAGGCTTTCTGAGAGGAGGACGTGGCCCAAATCAGACCACAAGGGATTGCCTCTCTGGCCTGTAATTACTTCATTTGATAAGGACCTGAAACCCAGGCCGCTTGCTGCCAGGGAAGCCTGGGCTGCTGAGTCACGTTCAAGGGCCTTCGCCTCCTCCTGACCCCGCTCACGGGTGCTCGCGGATGGGGCTGAGTAGCTGAGCAGCTGCAGGATGTCAGAGGGCTGAGTCTGTGGTCGGAGCAATGGGAAGGGCCCAGGCAGGTGCGGGCTGCCTGGATTCTGGAGAGGGGGCGGGGCGGGGCGGGGCGGCGGAGGGGAGGGGCGGCGGAGGGGGTGTCCCCAGGATGGAGACTCCTCTGGGGCACCCCTGATCCCGACCCAGCGGCCAGGACCCCGGGGTCCCCCGCTGAGCTTAAGAGCCTGGTCGCAGTCACAGCACCTGGTGTCCCAGCCCAAACCGGCCAGGGCAGGTGCATGAGGACACCAGGGCTCTACTGATCCCCATAGCTGGCCGAAATCGGAGAAAAGCTCTTCTGCTGATGAAGGCAAGGCGATGAGATGTGTGGGTACTTCCCTTACAAAATCAGGGAAATGTTGTTCAAGACAACCTCCAGCTGAACGGACACTGGTTGCAGGGTTACCATGGACCAGGCAGCCAGGACACGGAGGGGACATTTCCAGTCTGTAGGGAGGAAGACTACGTTCTTGGGAATAAAATCTGAAGGGCGCTTTACACAACCCCCGACTGATCTTCACAGCAGCAGATGCGGTGCCAGAGGTATCAGCAGATGCCCATTTTACAGAAGAAACACTGAGTCTCCGGAAGTCAGCAGTTGACCCCCGGTGGGGGCTAGGTGCTGTAGCCTGGGTCCTTCAGCGGGTGAGTTGCCAGACCGTGTAACAATGACATACAGCTTTTCTTCCCTGTCCTCCTGCCAGACACCCAGGCAGCCCGAGTCCGGGTTCGGAGGCAGGAGGGTATTGTGTTTGGAGCTGGGGCTGCCACACTGCCTGGCTCTGGCTGACGCTTCCTCTCCCTGCCTCAGTTCCCTCGTCTGTAAAATGGGGATAGTGCCTCCATAGGAGGTAGTGCGGAGTCCTGGGATCAGTGCACACGGGAGCCGCTCACAGGGCGCGCTCAGTACATGGTAGCTCTCTTAGGCTATTTTACTCCCAGCTTTTGAGTAGCTGTGACCTCGAATGACTTACTGTCTTGGCAACCCAACGTACAAGGTCCCTTCTTTCGGGAGTCGATTATGGGGTCAGTGAGTGTCCAGCACCCGAGAACGGGAATCCCCAAAGGAAGGTATCACTTCTGCGTGCCACCGAGTCTCGCGAGTGGAATCCGAATTTCTGGCTGGACGTTGGTCTTTGGTTTCTCGGTTTTCTGTGACAAAGTTCTCTCACCCTGCTGCATCGCTCAGAAACTTCTAGTCAGGAGATCATATCTAATTGAGCATAGAGTCATTGTCTAAAAGCTGCAGAAACACTTGACGCTTTCTCAGAAACAAGGGTGAAAGGTCAGTGTGGTTCGTGCAGTTGGGATCTGTCACACGCATTCGTGTCCCCATTCACGTCACCGCAGTGTGGGGTGTGACGGCATGATGCTGGGGGGCCTGCGTGTGAGTCCCTCCTGCCTGGGGCACAAATACGCCCAGGCTGAGAACTACTCCTCGGGGAGATGAGAACCCAGCCAGGGCCGCCCGGCCAAAGCGCCACAGTGGGGCACATGGTCGTGGGAATTTGCCAAACAGCAACATCCGTTACCAAGGAAACCCCTGCGTCACTACAAGATGCTGACAGCCACCGTGTGACAGCGCTTGACAGACGCGACAATGTTCTTGCCGGTGCTGTCTCGCGCGTCCCCAGCAGGTCTGTCCAGGGCGCACGTTTGCGTGTCATGAGCCCATTTCTCAGCTGAGCAAACGGTGTCTCAGAGCACGGCGCTGGAGGTCACACGAGACAGAGCTGTGACTGCAGGTCTCCTCAGAGGTCTGGGAGGGGACTGCCAGGCCCCCTTTCTCTTCTCTCTGCGTGAGTTTGTCACTTTGCTCTGCGCAGAAGCCGGGCTCCCACTTCCTCCCTCTGCCTTATCTCCTGAGCACACAAAGGAAAAGAAACACCGCAACACAAGATTTCTATCCAGCTCGGAGCCTCCTCTTGGGTCCCCTCCTGCTACGCCGGGGGCCTCTCCAGGGGGGAGCCCCGCGATGAGGGAGATAAGGGGGGTGCAGGGGCTCCGCCAAGTCTGGACATTATTGGAATGCGGTTTCTCTTTATTTTAATTTTTTATTTAAATTCAATTTAACATATACTATATTATTAGTTTCAGAGGTAGAGGTCAGGGGTTCATCAGTCTTATATAACACCCAGTGCTCATTCCATCACATGCCCTCCTGAATGCCTATCACCCATTTAGTCCATGCTCCGACCCACCTCCCCTCCAGCAACCCTCAGTTTGTTTCCTAGAGTTAGGAGTCCCTTAGAGTTAAGAGTCTCCTCCTCAGTTTTCATCTTATTTTATTTTTCCTTCGTTTCCCCTATGTTCATCTGTTTTGTTTCTTAAATTCCACATATGAGTGAGATCATATGGTATTTGTCTCTCTCTCACTGACATATTTTGCTCAGCATAATACCCTCCAGTTCCATCCATGTCATTGCAAATGGCAAGATTTCATTCTTTTTGATGGCTGAGTAGTATTCCATTGTATATATGAACCACATCTTTATCCATTCATCTGTCGATGGACATCTCAGCTCTTTCACAGTTTGGCTATTGTGGACTTTGCTGCTATGAACAGTGGGGTGCAGGTGCCCCTTCCGATCACTACATCTGTATCTTTGGGGTAAATACCCAGTAGTGCAATTGCTGGATCATATGGTAGCTCTATTTTCAACTTTTTGAGGAACCTCCATACTATTCTCCAGAGTGGCTGCACCAGCTTGCATTCCCACCAACAGTGTAGGAGGGTTCCCCTTTCTCTGCATCCCTGTCGTTTCCTGACTTGTTAATTTTAGCCATTCTGACTGGTGTGAGCTGGTATCTCATTGAGGTTTTGATTTGGATTTCCCTGATGCCGAGCGATGTTGAGCACTTTTTCATGTGTCTGTTGGCCATTTAGATGTCTTCTTTGGAGAAATGTCTGTTCATGTCTTCTGCCCATTCCTTTACTGGATTATTTGTTTTTTGGGTGTTGAGTTTGATAAGTTCTTTATAGATTTTGGATACTAGCCTTTTATCTGGTAAGACATTTGCAAATATCTTTTCCCATGGAATGTGGTTTCGTCTATGCTTTCAGACATATGTCCCCAGAAAAAAAGCCTTCCCCACCGTATTCCTTTCTAGGGCTTCTGTAACAAAACACCACCAACTGGGAGGCCAGGAGTCTAGAATCATCGTGGCACAGCCCCTGATCCCTCCCAAGGCTCCAGGGGAGGACCCTTCCTGCCTCTCTCAGTGCTGACAGCTTCTGGAGGTGTCCAGCCCTCCTTGGTGTTCCTTGGCTGGGGCTGCATCACTCCAGTGTCTGCCTCCATCCTCACATGCCTTCTTTCCTGTGGGTCTCTGTGACTGCTCCTATTCTCATCCAATTTAAGGCCCACCCTAATCAGCATGACCTCATCCTGACTTCACTAATTATATCTGCAAAGCCCCTATTGAAGGTGACCCAAAATAAGGTTGCAATCTTTTTTTTTAATTTTTTTATTATGTTATGTTAGTCACCATACCTTACATCATTAGTTTTAGATGAAGTGTTCCATGATTCATTGTTTGTGCATAACACCCAGTGCTCCATGCAGAATGTGCCCTCCTCAATACCCACCACCAGGCTAACCCATCCTCCCACCTCCCTCCCCTCTAGAACCCTCAGTTTGTTTTTCAGAGTCCATCGTCTCTCATGGTTTGTCTCCCCCTCTGATTTCCCCCCTTCATTCAATAAGGTTGCAATCTTGAGGCTGTGGATGGAAATGAGGGGTGGGGGGACACTATTCAACCCACAACACCAGCTTATCAGTGCCCTGTACCCATGCCTCTGCCATGCTTCTCCTCAAAGCAAGCAACTGGAGAAGACCACCCAGACAGCCTTCAAAACAGATTCCAGCACCTGGCAGACAAGTCAATCCATCATCAGAAAGGCTAGAGAAGGGGGCTTGGGTCTCAGCACCCCATGTCCTGCCCCCCTCCCTCGGTCCTTTCTTTTGGAAAGACCAAAATAGCATTCTTCCCAAGATAGCAAGGCAAATAGCTGAGAACCTTCCATTTGTGTAATACCCCAACTTTTTCCACAGCTAAAGAACACTTGGTGTAGACTAGGGGTGACTTAAGAACCTTTTCCATTTATTCAAATATGACACAGCACTCTAAAGTTTCCAAAAGGTATGGATTGGGAGGTGAAGGAGGGTGGGCTGTAGGAACCTCAAGTCTGACTTAGTCCATGCTTAGGCATCACTGCATTGTTTCCTGGGTCCATGCAAGCTGGAAAAGACGCATTTCTGTAACTCGCACACGTGGCCCTCATTCCTCAGTGACCCTGCCTCGTACAGAATGTTCACCAACTAGTTTTCCAGCGCTGGGTTTCTAAGCATCACCCCCCGACATTAGAAGATTCTCCACACTGAAAAGACCTGCAGTTGGGGTAGAAAGTCCTGGCTGGACTTCTGGGCTTTGTAGCTCTGGGCAGGTCAGCCGGTCCTTGGCCAGAGTTTTGGCATTGGTGATATGGAGGGAGCCTGCGGTGGCCCCAGGACAACTATACACTCACTGCTCGTACTGCATGATCACCAGTCTCATCACCTATCAGAATGGATCCCATGGTGCACCGGAGTGGCTCAGGTGGTTTGGCGGCCAGCTCTTGATCTCAGCTCAGGTCTTGATCACAGGGTCGTCAGTTCAAGCCCCATGTTGGGCTCCATGCTAAGCATGGGGGAAAAAAAAAAGAATGGCTCACATGACAGCTGAGATGTTTGAGATGCGCACATGGGGTCAGAAAGGAAAGGGCGTGCAGCGGATAACAGTCCCCCACTGCTGGGCTCTTCACCGAGGGACGTCCCTCAGAAGGGAGCGGGCGGCAGTCACTTGAAGAGGGCCCAGATTTAGATCCGAAGGCCTGTTTAAACCAGGCTGCTCCTGGTTCTCCACTTGGTTTAGTCAAGCAGGCTGATTCCCTCCCTGCACCCCATGGAGTGACGTCATGGGTCCTGTGCTTTGTTTCCTCCCTCCTGCCAGCCCCCAGTATTTAAGGAACCAATCTACCCTTCAGGTGGATGACACCTGATGAAAACAGAATACTGAGCCCACCCAACAGGGAGACTCACAATTCACTTTGTGCTTGAAACATTTCTTTTTCTTTTTTCTTTAAAGATTTATTTCTTTATTTTGGAGAGAGAGAGGGAGAAAAGAGAGAGAGAGAGGAGGGGCAGAGGGAGAAGGAGAGAAAGAATCCCAGGTAAACTCCCAGCTGAGCACAGAGCCCAACACAGGGCTCGATCCCAAGACCCCAAGATCATGACCTGAGCTTGGACGCTCGACCGACTGAGCCAGCCAGGGGCCCCTAAACATTTCTGTTCTTTAACCAGAACTAATGGGCCCCTGGCTGGCTCAGTCGGTAGAGCCTATGACTCTTAATCTCAGGGTCGTGACTTCGAGCCCCACACAGGGCTTGGAGCCTACTTAAAAAAAAAAAAGCAATCATAACCCAAACTAAATTTGGGAGCTAACCAACAGCCTAGAACTCACCCCAGAGCACTGTCTTCTCACCCCATCCTAGTCTGGCTTCCCCGCCCTTCTTCCTTGGCCTAGAACCCTGCCCCCTTGGCCCGTGGAAGGTTCTGTGCTGCTCGGTGCTCACACCTGAGGACCGAGGGCCCGGGGGGGGGGGGCAGCATGTACAGCCCACGGCCACTCAGCGAGGGCAGGACTCGAAATTCAAACCCAGACCCTCCCGACCCTTCCTATGCTTACTCCCTCATTACCCTTAAGACTGTGGGGAGAATCTGAAATGTTTCCATGTTAGGATAATGTTTCTTAGATTAGATTCCATGAGCTGCATCTCAAATTGAAAAATGTTTCAATTTTGTATTTTCATTTCAGTGATCACATAAATATACAAAATTACTCTACTTTCACAAATTCAACATTGAAAGGTAGTTTCACAGAATAAGACTAACTCGGTGTCTCACAAATGAAAGAGAATTTATTATTTTTCCTCCTCTACGTGCGGTCTAGGCATCACTCATATTTGGAGGGAAAAACCAGATTTAGAGTCTATAATCCAGTGGTCCCCGAGGGGCTTCTGTGACCAGCGGCGGCTGCAGCAGGATCACCTGTGAACTTGTTGGAAATGTAAACCTCTGGGCTTCACCCCAGACCTGGAGTCAGCAACTCCAATCAGTGTAGCAGCAATCTTTCCAGGGAATTCTGACCCTGACTGACGATGTGATCTCATGAGTAGTCAAATTGTTACACCAGAACATAGACTTCCTACGGTATGTCATTGCACCCGGGACATTTCTGCACATAGTCTCACTGCTACCTATATCGCCTTGGAATGGGTCCCTTATGACCAATCGTATAACGAATACTTCCAGAGAAGCTTCAGCTTGACCCCTGGTGCTGCTACCCACTGGCCTAACTCTTCACAGGCTGGCATCATTCACTGAGCACTTAACTCTCCCAACAACCCTTGAGATTTAAAAAAAAAATTATTAATTTCATTCCGCGGATGAGAAAAATGAGGCCCAGAGAGGGTAAGCAATTTGCCCAAGGTCACACAGCTGATTGGGACAGTGGCGGGGCTGGAGCCCACGTTGCCTGATCCCCACACCTACAAGCTGTCAACTCTACAGGAAAGAACATTTCAGAGATGCGTTCTAGAACAGAATAGATGCCCAAATGACAAAGGACTTCAGAGGTAATCAAGTCCCATCCCAAAGGCCAGGGGGTGGGTGCGAGGCGCAGGGTTCCCAAGCAGAGCCAGGACAAACCCAAGGTCGGAGACTTCCCAGCGGGTGTCTCCCCTGCACCATCCTGTACTTTGCACTTTGAAAAGCAAGAGGCCCAGAGGGCAGTGGAGGGGGCGGCTCTGAGGCCAGGAGTCCCTGAGCACGGTGCTGAATTTCCCAAGCTTTCACAGTTCCCAAAATACAAGAACTCAAGACCTGACTTAATGTGAACAAAAGAATATTTCAATTAATAATGAACCAAATAACTCTCTTCTTCGGAGAAGGATATTTTAAGGAGAATAACTCTGGTTGTAATAATTCAGCTTTTTCTAAGGAAGTCATTACTCTTCCTGACATATCACATCAAAGAGGATTTTTACTTCAAGTTGTTTTAACCTGTTTCTGGTTTCTATCAAGCCTGGATGTTGAGCTGTCCCAATAAAAACCTCCTCTCCCTCCTTTCCTTTTTTTTTTTCTTCTTCCCCCATCATCGTGACTTCTGTTTTCAGGTGCCATCTGCCCCCATCCTCTCCAGTCTCTGCACATCTGCTTACAAAGATGAATCTCCATTTTTCTCATTCTGGAATGTTCTACCGCCATTGGTTCTTACCCCTATCACTATGTTCCAAGACTAGATTTTGAGCTCTAGTCATTTTCATGGCCCTGCCTATGTTTCCTCAACAAAATATACCTTTGGATGGCCTTATTTATGCCCCACCTCTGCCTCTTGAATGACTGTTTCTCCTCGTGTTACCATAATGTAGGTTTTCATCACAGATGTGTTTTTCCCAAAACACTTGGCCCCCAGGACCTGCCCCTTTTGGCCCGGCTGCCATGTCGTCTTAACAGTATGCCCGCATATCACACGCTTCCTACACCAGGCAGCATCCCTGTGCCCCAGGAGGCCTTACAAACTCCCTGGGAAGACAAACTCTGCACTCACCCAGTGTCAGATTAGGAACATACTGGGCTCACTGGGTGGCTTACAGAATCCCTGTCCTGGGTGAGCCACAGAATTATGACAAGGGAGCTATGGACCCAGACATCAATCAAGTATTGTCTCAAAGTTGAGTAGGTGCCATTAGGATTGACAAAACCCAAATTCCTTAGAAGAGTTAGGAGTTTATAACATCTTTTTGACAATCTTTTCCCAATCAACAAATGACAAAATCCTATGGATCTTTAAGATGTGTTAACATTACAAGGGAGACTCACTTTCCAAGACTCTGGGAACCCCTGGTCTGGGCAGTAGATGTTCTGGAGACTAAGGCGTGGGAAGGGTGGGGACAGGCTGGGAGCAAAATGTGGAGGACTGGGGGAAAGACCCAGCAATCGCACTACTAGGTATTTACCCCAAAGATACAGAAGTACTGATCAGAAGGGGCACCTGCACCCCAATGTTCATAGCAGCAATGTCCACAATAGCCAAACTGTGGAAAGAGCTGAGATGTCCTGCAACAGATGGATGGATAAAGAAGATGTGGTTCATATATACAATGGAATATTACTCATCCATCAGAAAGGATGAATACCCAACTTTTACATCAACATGGATGGAACTAGAGGGTATTATGCTAAGTGCAATAAGTCAATCAGGGAAAGACAATTATCATATGGTTTCATTCATATGTGGAATATAAGGAATAGCACAGAGGACAATAGGAGAAGGGAAGGAAAACTGAATGGGAAGAAATCAAGAGAGGGAGACCAATCATGAGAGACTCCTGACTCCAGGAAACAAAGTGAAGGTTGTGGAAAAGGAGGTGGGTGGGGGGATGGGGTAACCGGGGGATGGGCATTAAGGAGGGCACGTGATGTGATGAGCACTGGGAGTTATAGCAGCTAATGAATCATTGGACACTACACCAAAAACTAATGATGTACTATATATTAGCTAACTGGATTTAAAAAAATTAAAAAGACAGCATTCTTGAGGTTGAGACAGAATTTGAGGAAAGGTGCGGAGGAAGAAGCAGATCTGACCTTGGCCTTTGTCCCCCGCTCCTCGCCCCCACCCCCACCTCCTGTGCATTCGCTTGTTGGCATCTGAAGATCGGAAAATGGGGAGCTTCTCGCTTGGGCAAATTTGACCTCTGGGTACACAGGTAACTGTCCTCCCAACCCCCCGCATTCCCCAGCACCTCCAGGCCTTGCTCAGTCACCTGGCCAGCCAAGGTGAATCCGTTGAAAAGGCAGCCCCTGGAGCCAGGAACCTCACCCAGGGCCGCAGGCAGAGCTGGAGGGACGCCGTGAGCCCTGTGAGCCCATTGTCCCACTGAGGAAAACAGATTTGCTTCCATTATATGTTTGGGGTGAGAGGCAGAGACCCAGAAAGGAGGCTGGATCACCTGGACTTAATCGGCACAAATGATAATGGGCTGGGAGGACTGGAGCACTTTCTGTTGCCGTGGGAGCTCTTTGATGATGTGGATCAAATAGCATGTCCTCGATTGCCAACTTCCAAGATGAGGAAAGGGAGCCGAGGGGTTAGCCCACACACCCCCAAAATAAAAATACTCTCCGTGAGTATTCAGACCCAGCAGCTTACTGTCAGGGGTCCCGAGGGCCCTGCTCCGACGGGAGGCCGCCGCGTGCTGGCTCCAGTCCCCTTAACCGTGGCGCACATCCTCTTCCTGCACAGTGGTTAACAAAGCCTGACACCACCCCCCACCACCACCACCAGCACCTCCCTCCACACTCCCCCCACCCCCCATACCCCAGCTCTCATGTTTCCGGGACTGGCCAAGGCCACTTCTCATTCCAGGAATCCCCGTACCCCTGGCGCTCAGGAGATTTCGTCAGTCTCTCTATCTCTTATGGTGCCTTCCCTGGGGCAGGCCGGGGGGCCGGGGGACCATGGTGTTCAACAAGACAGACAAACTATGATCTCATGGCGCTTACAGTCTCATCTTGGAGAGAAACTAAACAATCACAGGCGTGGCTATGTAACTACCACTGATGTAAGTGCCACCAAGGAAAAGAACGCCATCCTACGAGAATGTGACCAGTGGGCTGGGGCACTGGGAAGGTGGGGGGGGGGCACTCTGTAGAATGAGAAGAGATGTTCTGATCAGAATGCCAGATGCCCTTCCATTTCACCCTGGCAGCCCCTGGAGGATGGGTTGGAAGGAGCTGAAAATGGGCACAGGATGGTCACCTGGACATCTTCCGCAGTGATCCAAGAGAGACATGGTGACTGGTCCTAGGGGACACAGTGGGGGCAGAGCCAAATGCACAAAAGGACTAGTGGTGTGGGAGAGGAAGAGAGAGCATGTTAAGCAGAGTTCTCCAGAGAAACCCAACTGAGAGGAGATACGCATACATTTGTTATAAGGAATTGCCTCTCGCAGTTATGGAGGCTGAGAAGTCCCTGAGCTGGGAGTTGGCAAGCTGGACTTCCAGTCTGAGTCTGAGTCTGAAGGCAGGAGAAGATTGATGTCCCACCTAGGGGTCAGACAGAGAGAGGAAGTCCTCCTTCCTCCATGATTTGTTCTATTCAGGCTCTCAACGGACTGGACGTGGCCTCCCCACATTGCAAATCCACCCATTCAAAAGCTCACCTCATCCAGAAACACTCTGACAGACACACGCAGATAGTGTGTTAGCAAGTGTTCAAGCACCCCATGGCCCAGCCAAGTCAACACACAAAATTAGCCATCACAGGGAACGATGGAGCGGAGGGCAAGACTGTGTGTGCAGCCTGGGGGTCCGCATGTCACCCACACGGAGTGGGAAGCCACACACGTGGGGGTAGAGCTAAAAAGAAATCACAGGAACATGGATGGGGGCCCAGGAGATCATGAGCTTTCTGAAGGAGAAGGGGCCTCAGTGAGAGGCACTTCCTGGACTGAGCCCCTAGGAACCCCAACATCTGAAGCTTGAGCAGACAGAAGGATGCACGTGGTGAAGACACCTGAGAAGGAGCTGGGATGGGCTGGCCCAGGAGGAACCCCGCCTCTCCAGGGGCCCTGTCCACCCATGTGCTGGCCCCTCATCGCCCCTCACCCTGCAATACGGCTCTGGGGGTCAGCAGAGAAGGCGTATTAATCACTCAAAATGTTTTCGATATTATTTTTTTTAATCTTCTCCACTAGTTTCCTGAATAAAAGTATGAATGAATGAATGTGTCTTGCTCTCTGCACTTTTCCCCTGTAGTGGCTCAAACAGCCCCATCACCATGGCTCCATTGTCATCGGCACTGGCACTGTCTATAGACATGGGAGTCCAGTACGATCTTCTGTCCCAAACCTAGCCCTAGAAATACACAGCAGGCAAATTCTGGGGATAAGAAAGAGCATGGCTTTTGTGCCACTAGTTACAGAAAGAGCCATGTATTTCACTTAATTTGAGGTTGACCCAAAGAAGTGTGCACGCACCCTTACTGAAAGTGTTTTAAAATATGTGTAAGTTACTATTAAAAAAATTGAAATAGTCATATCAGAGTGGTGGACTTGGAGTTTCAAATTTTATTCCTCTAATGTTATCATTTTACACTTTTAAATACTTATTAAAAGGAGAAATACTAGCCCATTTTCTTTGACCTTTTCAAGTGGTCGCAGTGTCATGCCCTGTGTCCACACCTGGGAGCTGGGGCTCTCAATTCCCTGCATCTGCTGTACACCATCACCTAAGCATCCTGAGAGACCCGGCTCCAAGGGGCAGAGGTGTCTAGCCCTCACGTCACCCCACTGGGTCACCACAAATGTTTTCTAAGAAAACCGAAATTTCCAACTTCATTACTAACGCGTGTTTTTCTTGGATACCCGGTAGAAAGGCAACACCAGTTTCAACAGAAATCTCATGAGCAGTTACCAACACACAAACAAAGGAGAAGTAAGCACCTTGCCCACTGTTGTGGTTTTTGCTTTTCTGGGAAGTTTACTTTGTACATCCTCTGCTTAAGTCACTCTGTAATATCACTAAGCAAAATTTACTCAGAGCTATGAGTGTTCCTGAACTGCCAGAATTCAGTGAATGTCACTAAGGACATTCTTTCTCCTGGAATAAAGTTTCCACCCTCTCTAAGTTAGGGTTGCCCAATCAGAGCCACTTCCTTTCTCACTCAGCAGTTGGAGGCTTTCAACTATCTGAAGGGAGTGTCTGTCGGTAAATGACACAGACGCAGAATCCAGCTGCGGCTTTTGTTTCCTTCTAGCATTCAGAGTAAGCTGGGTGTCAGAAGAAAATTTGCCACCCTAAAATGTGTCTCTTTGGCATGTGGATTATTTTAGGCTGATTATTTTTAAGAAACAGAAGACTCACAAAGTTTTTTGGTGTTTTGTTTTTGTTCTTGTTTTTGTTTTGCCTCCTCCCCAACCTCCTAAAAGAATTTAGATAGAGGACCTCTTCCAGGAAGGGAGCTATCATGATAAATAACTTTCATATACTATGAACTAGGTATGGTAGACAGAGAGAAACCGAGCAAGGCCTGTTTGATCAAAGTCCTCTCTAGGTCCCATTGTTTCTGGGTGGTCCAGCAAACATTTGTTTACCAAACATTTACTTTTTACATTCTTTCTGTGATTGCCTTCCTTCCCTCTGAAGCTCCAGCCCCCTACCCCCTTCCCCTCAGTCCAAAATGATGTATGTACCTCATTTTGCCTGACTGTCTTTGTAATCTCTCAGGATTCCCCATATGTATGTAACTAAATTTTATTTTCTCTTGCTAATCTGTCTCATGTCAAATTAATTCTTAGATCAGCCAGAAGAACCTTGAATGCTATAGCAAAAAGTTTTCCTCCCCAGTGGCTGCTTCCTTCCCCAGGGCCTCTGGTCTCTCTCAAGATTCCTGGATCCCATTTTTGTAGACTTACCAGTTTTCTAAACCCATATGCACTCTCTGTCCTGGGTTCTCTAGAGCTCCTTTTTGGGTATCCACAAAAAAAAAAAAAAAAAAAAAAATCCTGTTAAGATGAACTTTTTTACCCCATGGTAGAAGCCTGCCATGCTCAGCAAACCTTTGAAATAACCAGGGCTCCTGGAACCTGTCCTACAAAAAATAGCAGAGTGGCTGATCAAACAAGAGTCAGACAAGCAAAGTTCCATTTTGGGATAGGCTGAGGTGCAGCAACTAGACCGAATCATTTACCTCCATTCCTCGGTTTAAAAAAACACAGAAGAAAAAATACCTGTGAACAACCATCTGGGCTTTGCTGAAAGGTTCTCCCATATTGATGAGGGTTTGTCTGTTTTTCTTTCGTGTGCCCAAAGGGAAGTGAAATGATCATAAGAAATCTTATCCAATGGAAACACCCCTAGGAATGTTATGGGGAGAAATAAACACACATGAAGGGCTCTGGGCTCCAAGGGGAAGGGAGCTTGCTTGGTAAGTATAGTATAAGCAGCATGATTACTAATATGATGATAGTGATGATTCCCTAACTACTGGGTGACTCCAGCATCAACATCCAAACAAAGATAATGACAAGTTGAAGGGGACAAGGATGGCTTGCCCTTGAACACGTTCCTATCCCATCAAGTCAATTCTCTGTGTAGCTCTTTGACTTCTCAAAAATCTGAGTTCAAGACTTTCTTGAAAAGCTTTCTCGGCTTTTCCTAGCCCTTCCTTTACCACCTCCCACCTGACTCGGGCAAAATTCCCTGCAGAGGTCATCCAAGACAAATGTTGAAAGTTATTTAGGGAAGTTACGTGTGTTCAGCTTTAAAAATACTCTCTTTCCACAAAGGTGAGTCGATACAAAAATATTGTCCCAGGAACTGAAGCCAATGTTCTGAGGGCGGGGGTTGGCCAACTTCTTTCTGTAAGGACCAGATAGTAAATATTTTCGGTTTTATGGACCATTCAGTCTTTTTGCAGCTACTCAGCTCTGCCACTGGGGTGTGAAAAAGTAGCCATAGATAATATGTAAGTGAATGGCATAAATATGTTCCAATAAAACTTTATTTATGGATGCTAGCATTTAAATGTCATATAATCTTCATTTGTCACAAAAATAGTGTTCTTTTGTTTTTTCCCAATTACTCAAAAATGTAAAACGCATTGTTAGCTTGTGGGTCATACAAAAACCCCTGTAGGCTGGTGTTGATTTGTGGGCTTAAGTTTGCAGACCCCTGGTCTGACATTTTATCAGTAACAGAATCACTGTGCTTACCTCTAATGATGTTCATGCACACTGTATGTGTATATGATAAAACATAGTCAAAAAAATCTATACGGTGATTGACATTCTAGAATTTTCTTCCTGAACTCCTCCAGTGGGTCATCTTACAATGCCCTGGGTACACCCACTTTGGAGACACCTGGCCTAGCAAATGAGAAGAGAAAATTCCTATGAGATTTACATTTTCTATTAACCCACTGTTTCAAGAGATAAAGGAACTACGGAGCATGCAACATATCCATCTGAGTTGTTTTTATAAAACGAAGACATGCTGGCTTGTATTCACAAAGCTTAAACATGAGAAACGGAAAAAAAAAATCAGTATTTCATGATCTGAGTAGGGCCATGCTAAAATCACTCGGCTCAAAATTTGCAGAGGCACTTTGGTTTGCTCAGAACCAGTCAAACTTGTGCTGTGGGAACAATAGGTCTATTATTTTATCTCAATTGGAAAAGGATGTGCTGTGCCTTCCATCCACCTCCTTTATTTTCTGAACTGCGTGAAACCATCCCAATTTCTTTTTCAAACTTTGACAATGAATCTAAGGTGTCATGCTAGCCTTGGAACGGGCCATTATTGGATGCCCATAGAAATAGTCTATGTGAGGGGTATATCCTTGTTTATCTTCTGTAGCCTTGTGTCCCAGCCTAAATCTGGATCAGTCAACAGTCTGATCTCCCCCAACTACCTCAGGTTTAACTCTGTCCCCCAGACAATTCAGAACTAGAGGTTGATTCAAAAATAATCTAAACAGCCCTTACTCACTACCCAATGCCTCTCTCTTGGTCCCTCTCCATCTCTCTGTCTCTATCTCTCCCTCCCACTTCCTCCCTCTCTCTCTCTTTCTCTCTCTCTCTCTCTCACACACACACACACACACACCTAAGGTCAAGCCATTGAAGCCAGACCCAAAGGGAAAAAGGGAAAACAGTGTTAGGAATAAAGCATGTCAAATCATCATTCCTGCTCCTAAGTGTCTTTGAGTTCTGAAACTGCCATTGGGTAATGTGCAAGAGACTGAACGTTCTGGAAAGCAGGCTTAGGCACTGAGAATTTCCACCAAGGCCTGCAGATATTGCCCCCTTGTGCAAAGTGACAACCTTTTCCAGGTTAGTGCCCATTGCAAACATTCTGTCTTCTTGTCTTTTGACTGTCCTCACAGACCAGAAAAACAAACATCGGTCAGACCACGTGTCCTGATTTGAGGGTCAGACCATAGGGTCATAATCCCTCTGAAGATGAATTTTAAACATTTTTAGAAATTGTGGCGAATGTACACTCAGTTCATTGGTCACTAAATGCTCTATTCTACCCCTCCCTCCCACTTTGTGGGGATAAAGATATCTGAGAACTTCTGAAGAGTCCAAAGACAGGTGACGTGGCTCCTGGGCCATGAGGAGATCTGTGGAAACTCTACATGAGCCATCCTTTGGCCTCTAAAAGGCCTGAGATGAAAATCCTGGTGAATTATCTATGTATTGCAGGAGATTAAAATCAGGAAAGTGAACAGAAATGAAGAGCTGGCACTTTGGATGGATAAAAGGCCCACCGCACCCTCCCGCCCGCGTGGCACCCTGCCCTCAGGACACCCCGCGTATCAGCAATGGCTGCAGCCCCTCAGTACAGACATCATCTGCCTGATCCTGTCTCTTCAGTCGGGAAGAAAATCACGGGCCTCTGAAACTCCATCATCAGCTCACGCAAGACACAGCTGCAGATCGCCTTCCAAATAAATCCCTCTCTGTTGTCCTACAACATGCTAATTGCCCGTAATAAGCAAATTATAATAATTACGGACAGTTGCACAAAACCTTTGACTTAAGTAGCAATCCTTCACCCATGAATTGTAGGGCCTTTCCTAAATATTAATTAAAGGCCACACCAGTCACCTGAACTAAGACAGCGTTAGCCCACTTTAGAGGGGGGAAAACAGAGGCGCCGAACAGCACGTTTCTTATTCTATTCCAAAAGGCAAACTTGCACACTTTAATGAATTAAAATTAAATTTTAGACATTATCTATAAGGAGTTGGTTAAATAAATGGCTTAGCTTTTCCAAAGAATGGTAGGTAGCTGTTAAAAATTTCCTGTTTTCAAAGACACTGGGAAGAATGCTGATGATGGAATTTTAAATGAAAACAAAGGATGTATGCTGTATTTGTAGGGTGGTCTCCATCGTGTGCACAAGTGTAAGTGTCTGGATGTCTGAGCGTCTGGTTATCAAGACTACGCCACAAAGTGAGCAAGGTTTGGTTGTCAGTTTCTGATGGGATTCAAGATGATCTTTAGCTCTACCCTTAAATTTTCCTGTCACTTCCTGTCACTTCTAGATTTTCTGCAATAAACATTTAAACTCTTATGATAAGAAAAAACAAAGCTGAATGCTATTTTAAAGATGCTTAATTTTTTAAAAATTAAGACATTTTTAAAGACTTTCCTAATCCCCGTTTTAAATCCGTTTCCTTAATCTTCAAATGCACCTAGGACATTTCCTTTTCCAGTTCCCACAGAAATGCAATCCCCAGTTACCTTCACTCTTGCTTGTGGTGAATGAATAAGCATGTCCCAGGGTGGGACCCTCGCTTAAGTTGCGCCCTGGCTGGAATTCACCTAGAGGGGCTGGAAAGGTCCACTGAAGTCTGGAGACGAAGCCTCCGACCAAATCCCGGGTCTCAGAGCAGGTGTCCCTCGGAAGGAGCTCGGGAGCCCCCAGGTCCCTGTTCAGATTCCGTGGAGTGACTTTGGCCGGCCACTGCTTTCCTGGAAGCGGATGCATGCCCGCACCTCCCTCGAAGCCAGCCGGCTGTCCGGTGGCCAGGGAGAGAGGAGGGGGCAGCCGACATCAAAGACCTAGCAACTGCCTGGCGAAATCCTCCCCTGCCAGCCCGGGGGTGTCGCTTCCTGCTGCAGAGGAGCTGCTCTCTCTTCTTGCCCTTCAACGAAGGGTGGAAGGTTCACACTGCCCTGTAAACACCACCTTCACCCTCTAACACACCTGCGCTAAACAGAGCAGCACCCAGACATCATGGGCTAAATCTGACACCCCTCCAGGGTGCAAGGGCTCGTGTCCACCAAAAAAATCCACCTGCCACACCCCAAAAGGAAAGACCCAGCACCCCTTAATCTCCTTCCGCTCCGCCCCTCGGGCCACCTGGCTGCTGCTAGGGGCTCGGGGACAGGGAGTGCTGGGGGGTCCTGGCATTGCTGGATGCCGCCGAGGGTCCTCTCTGCCACACTCAGGATTCTGGCTGCGCGTGGAGAGCAGGGGACACAGCGCACTGTGGGCAAAGCCGCAGCCTCAACCTGTCTCTGGCTTGTGACTCCACAGAGCAGTCCGGGCCAGTCTGATTCATCCTTGCAGATACAGCAATCCCAGGCTCTGCGCCCCCCTTTCTGCAGGGTTGTGCTGCTTTTGCAAGAAACTTGCTCAGAAGTCTTATCTTCGTGAAGCCCTGCATGGAAGTTTCCTGTAGGAAGGACACCTGTCAGGGGGGTGTAGGCCTGAAGGAAGCCTGAGTGGGCAGAGAGGGGCTGGCGGAAGGGACGCTAGGCAGGGTCACAGCTTCACGCACCCTTCTGGGGGAGCAGAGCTGGCCATTTCATCCCACGAGACAGGCCTGGATGCAAAAGGGAGGTTTGGGGCCGGCGTTCTGTGAGGGAGCACAGAACACAAACCACGCCGGGGACGTGAGGAAAGAGACGGCACCTGGGCCTCCCAGCAGAGGCTGAGCAGACAGGCAGGAGGTGTTGTGGGTGCTCAGGGATTCTCTCGCACCTGCCAGCTCATGGGTCAGCACTTACCAATCTGTCGTGCAAAGCTGCAAACAGGAGCAAGCATGATCTTTGCCCCAAGAGGGTCACAGCCCCGTTGGTTGGAAGCTGTCCATTTTGAGGATGAGGATGGGAGGAGGGTGTTCAGATCTCCTTTCCCCCGAACTGGTGGCCCAGCGTGTGGGACCCAACCCGTTCTCCTCAAGCCCCCCACTTCCTCCAAGTCCACCCTGGCCCACATCTCAGGCTCTAGCTCTTTCCACCCTGCAAGCCGCCTCTCTCCCAGTGGAGCTCCTGACCACAAATGCTTTTTCCCAGGGGCCACCCAAACCTCCCTCCCACCCCACATACGACAGGCCTGTGGAGGCAGAGCCTCGGGGAAAGCTCCGCCACGGCCTCGGGAAGCCACACCGGGTGGTCCCAAAGACGGTCACCGTCCACACGAATAGACCCCCAGGGAAAGCGCTGTTGAGCCACCCCACCGTTGGGCCACTATTTGGTCACTGGACTTGCACGCTCAGTGACTGGGGACAGTGTCGGTAGTAACATCTATTGTTGCCATTCCCATAGACAGGTGTTTTTTTGTCTCAAATATGGGACAGGGACAAAGCCCCGAGAGGAGGATTCGGGAGACTTGGACCTCCCCCTACTTCGGGCTCTCACCCTTGTGTAATGTAACCTACAACTCTGCCTCCATTTGTCATTTACAAAGCTGTTGACAAACCCCTGGGACGTTCTCTCCAGCTGGGAAACCAGCACTGACAACAGGGTCCCTGCCTCCCCTGCCATCACCAGCCTCCCCCTCCCTCACCCCAGAGCCAAGACCCCCCCAGCACAGGGTGCCCCCCTACATCCCCGTCTGGCATCATGCAAGTGAGACAAAAGCCCCTAAGTGCCGTTTTCCAGCTGGTTGAGAGGAGATGATATTCCTGCACCAAGGACGTGGACATGTCCTTTCTGGGGAGAGAGGCACGGTCGTGGCTCCCGCGGGACCTTAACAGCAGCCTCCTTACCCCTGCCTCTGCGGTAACTCGGGCTCTGAGGGGAGTTGATCTCTGCCAAAGCCTAGCTGCTACCTTCAGCTTAGCTCAACATTCAGTGCAGGGAGAAAACTGACCGGATGGGGGAAGGCTCACCTTTCTGTGCCACCAGAGAGTATTTGCGAGCTCAGCAAAGCTGCACACCAGCGGGTGAAGATGCACTGTTATCACTGACATTAATTCAGGCCCCACATCATCAGCGGACACTGAAATAATGATGCAAATGCTGCCGGGTCAGAGGCAGGCCCAGCCGAGAGGCAGAAGCGCCCAGGATCAAGGCCTCAACGGCACCCACGCCGGGCTGCTGGGGCTGCCATGTCAGGGACCGGGATGCCCAGCAGTAATGAGGGCGGGCAAGTTCCGGGGCGAGGGGAGGGAGAGGGGAGCCCTCCGCGAGCCCGCACCTGTCTCAGCCCGTGGGCGGAGCCCCCACCTGCAGGCTGAGGACACCCGGCCAAATGCTGACCAGGAATGCGAAGCTGGCCCACGCGGACCCCCGGCCGGGTGCACGGCCGCCTTGAGGGGCGAAGTCTTCAGATTCCATCCTCCCACTGGAGAATGCCCACGTAGCCCGTCGGAGGCCCCACCGCCACAGTGGCTGGAACTGCACCAGGCTCAGCGTGACCTGGGAGCGGGATCTGGGCTTATGTGGGATACTGAAGAGAATTCCAGAGTTGGGGTCTGTGTCCGTACGCTGGGGCGGCTGCAGGGTTAAAACGGCAGGAGTGGGTAATCTCACAGCCTGGAGGCCAGAAGTCAGGAATCAAGGTGTCCCAAGGCTCCAGGGGATGACCCTTCCGTGCCTTTCCCAGTTTCCCAAGGCGGTTGGCAGTCCCTGGTGGTCCCAGCTGGCAGACCCACCCCCCGGCTCTGCACCACACGGCCTCCTCTCATGTGTCTCTGTCCCTGCACTGTGCTCCCCTCCTCTCCTGAAGACCAGTCCTATCAGATCAGCACCCACCCTAACGACCTCACCTTAGCTGGATTACAACAGCAAAGACCCTATTTCCAGATAAGGTCCCATCCAGAGGTACTGAGGGTTAGCACTCCAACTTCTATTTGGGACAACACATCGACCCATCACTGAGTTCTTATACTTGTCTTCAAAAGAAAGGAAACAAGAGAACTCAAAATGCGGGTCCAGAGACCACGCATGCCAATTTTTCACTGCAACATTATAGCTTAAAAATATATAGAAATGACCTGAAGGCATGGTATTTGGAATTTGTATTTGGTGGACTCTTGCGAAGCCATTAAAAAAGATTATTGAGAGACCATGTGGCAATATGATGAAACATTTCTGGCCATGCTGAGTCACACCTCTGATATGATCATGTGTGAACGTGGCCTGGTGCAGAAATGAAAACAGCCCTGTCAGAGGTGAGGGGTTACGGGCAGCTTTTCTCTCTGCGTTTTTCTCTTAAACGTCTCTTTATGTGATATATTTTTTAAATTAAAAACAAGGAAGAGGGGTGCCCTGGGTGACTCAGTCCGTTAAGCATCTGCCTTCGGCTCAGGTCATGATCCTGGGGACCTGGGATCGAGTCCTGCATCAGGCTCCCTGCTCCGCGGGGAGTCTGCTTCTCCCTCTGCCCCTCCCCCGCCCATGCGCACGCACTCTTGCGCGCTCTCTCTGACAAATAAATAAATAAATAAATAAATAAATAAATAAATAAATAAATAAATAAAATCTTAAAAAAAAAAAACAAGGAAGAAACGACTGGTTGCCTCATCTCTAACACTCAAAGGCTATGAGATCAGGGAAGGCATTTAGCTCTGCAAACCTCAGTTTTCTAACTGCAGAGGGGACAGAACATGTGTCCCTTCAACCTTCAAGAATAGTTGGCGGGCTTCCAAGGGCCAGAGTGACCGGAGGGTGGGGAACCTCCTTGATGGCTAGGGCCACCGAGCCAAACCTTTCATTGTTTCTGTTGTGTCAGGGCAAGGCCGTGTTTCTGTCGCTGTCCTTCCAAATGCCCAAGAGTGCTCTGTGACTCACAGATATTCGGGGCAATAAAAAAAAAGGAAGAGGAGGAATTACCAGATCTAAAGAGCACAGAATCAGGGCACCTGGGTGGCTCAGTCGGTGAAGCATCTGCCTTTGGCTCGGGTCATGATCCCGGGGTCCTGGGATCGAGTCACGCGTCGGGCTCCCTGCTCGGCGGGAAGCCTGCTTCTCCCTCTCCCTCTGCTCCTCCCCCTGCTCGTGCTCTCTCTCTGCTCTCTCACTCTCTCTCCCTCTCAAATAAATAAATAAATTTTTTTAAAAATAAATAAATAAAGTGCACAGAATCAAAGTGAACTCAACAAGCACACAAGGGGAGCATGGGCAGAAACTTCCGGAAGTTTGGTTCGCTATCACGTGATTTTCCTGCCACATGCTGAGCCTTATCTCGGAGCCGCCCCAAGAACTCACTCACTTCTGGAGCCCAAGGGCCGGCCTCCCACCCCCTCCACCAGTGCATGCTTCAGTCATTCTGCATCATCCACCTGCTGAACATTCACAACGCCATGAAAGCATTCCTCTGTGATTGGGATGGGGCAGGGGGCAGCACAGAGTCCCCGAGGGAGACAATCAACAGACAAAATACACACAGCAGGTCCAGAGACCACGCATGCCAAGAGGGAAAAATGAGGCAAGGAAGAGCCCTGCTGGATGAGGACGTGTTTGGGCAAAGACATCATGAAGAAAGGGAATGAGAATTTGGCCCTGTGCCCGGGAAAAAGCACATCTCATCCAGGAGGACCAGCAAATTCAAAGCCAGACATGGGGGCAGGGTGGGTGTAGAGCAGGCCCAGCAAGGAGACCAGTGTGTCTGAACAGAGCGGGCAGGAGGGACAGGGAGGGGCAGGAAAGAGCTTGGGGAGAATTGGGGGCCAGACCACCTACAGCCTTGAAAACAAAGATGTGGACTTACAGATTTTAATTTGCATGAAAAGGGAAGATGCTACAGGGTTTTGAGCAAAGGAGTGACATCTTTAAAATGATCACTCTGACTGCTGTGTAGGGGACAGGTGGGGGACAGCAAGGTGCAGGCTGGGGATCAGCAAGGGAGAGACGGTGCTGCCCCCCAAGGGCAGAAGTGGTGGGAGGGATGAGAAGTGCCAAGGTTCTGGACAGATGGATCAGATGGAAGAGGAAGGGAAGAGTCTAGAACTCAAGAGTTTAGATCTGAGGACCTGGAATAATGGATTTTCCATGTACTGAGATTAGAAGACCCCAAGAGGAGCAGATTGGGAAAAGCAAGGGGATGGAGAGGTCACCTTTGGTTAAGACTACAGTGAATGAAGTCCTGCTGAGTGAATTCAACCAGCCCTGAGCCTCCAGGCTGCTTCAGTGCTGACCGAAGCCAGCCTTGTTTCCAGAATTGCTCCCGGCCAGCACTGCGATTACCAGAACACGACATCAGAAACTAATGACGTACTGTAGGGTGACTAACATAAAATAGTAAAATAAAATAAAATAAAATGTAAAATAATAGTTTTAAACCCAGAATTTAAGATGTTTCTGGTTGGAAAATAAATTGGTGTGGTATTTTTGGAGAGGGGAAGAATTTGGCAGTATAAATTAATATTATTTTTCTCCTCTAATAAGATTCGGTAATTCCACTCCTAGAATTTATCCCTCAGAAATAAATGATCAGAAAAATGTCCAGGGGCACCTGGGTGGCTCAGTCGTTAAGCGTCTGCCTTCAGCTCAGGTCATGATCCCAGGGTCCTGGGATCGAGCCCCACATTGGGCTCCCTGCTCCGCGGGAAGCCTGCTTCTCCCTCTCCCACTCCCCCTGTTTGTGTTCCCTCTCTCGCTGTGTCGCTCTCTGTCAAATAAATAAGTAAAATCTTTAAAAAAAAATGTCCAAAATGTGTGTGTAAGTATGTTAATCACAGTGTTGCATGCAATAGTGAAACACTGAGAGCAATTTAAATGTTAGACAACAAGGCAATGTTCAATAAATCATGATGCATTTAAAAAAAAAAAAAACTGTAATTAGAGATGGTCTTCCACACAGGTTTTGTGCAAATACATGAAAACACTGTTCAAAGGAGGGCATTCCCTCCTTTAGGGCTGCTTTTGGTGTTGAGAAGAGGGAAGGCTGTTCTTGGTGCCGTGCCTAAATAAACCTGTGACAGATTTTGGGTTTTCACCCTGGAAAGGGGTCCTGACAGGGGGAGAAGAGAGCCAAGTGGTTTAATAACCACACAGGTGCCTCGGACCTGCCACAATCGGGGCCTTGGGTTTGTGGGTGGCCCAGCAGGGCTTGGGACCAATAGCGGTATATGATAAGAATGTGAGATTATGGTAAGAACTGGTCCTTAACCGCTGGGGCAGGGGCCGGGGAAGCCAGGGTCGGCCAGGTACCTGAAACGTGGGCAAGGACAGACCAAGCGCACCCAGCAGCCAAGGTGGGACGGCCTAGGGGAGCTCAGGGCGTGATGGGTGAGAAGCTGTCAGCAGGGCCTGTGGTGGGGGCACAGGGATGCAGAGCGGAAGAGAGAACAAGCTGTGATTCCCTGGGTACCTCTGCTCTGTCCCCCACTGCCTTGGACCACAATTACCTTCTGAGCCTCACACAAGTTTGCAAGGTTGTTGTATAAAATGCAGAATGCCCCATTAAATTTGAATTGCAGATCAACACTGGATCGTTTTTTAGCATGAGTATGTTTCATGCAATATTTGAGACATACTTATCCTAAGAAACTATTTGCTGTTGGTATGAAATTCAAATTTAGTTAGGAGTCCTATGCTTTTCTTTGCTAAATCTTTGGCCAGCTTCTACCCAAAATTTCCAAGGAAGGGATCCAGGGCAGCCGCACCTGCTACCATGATTGGGTGCTTGCGACACCAAGTCCAGCTCATACATGTAACCCCCACAGCGGAGGAGGGCAGGTTTCATGACTACTGCATTGCAGATGGGAAAACAGTGTCCGAAATAAAAATTTACCAAAAATTTTATAGGTGGGAATGATAACAGCACTTACAAGGTCAGGCACAACTCTGATAGGTCTGTGCATAAGATCTCATGCGATCCTTTTTAACAACTCTACGGGGGGCTGTTGTTGGACCCATTTTACAGATAAGGAAATAAAGTCACACCGCTAGTAAGTGGTCAGGGTTTGAACCCAGGGAGTGTGATTATAGTCTGTGCTCTTACCCATCATCTTAAACCCCCACTGAACATGACCACCACCACCTCCCACTCCTGACGAGGTGGGATTCATGCACAGGACACCCGCAGAGTCCAGGTGGCAGGTCCGGTCACGAGCCCATCGGGATGCAGTGAGATGCATGAAACTGACAAGGGAAGAGGTAGAAATCACCGTGGTTTGGTTCGTGGAGCAGATAAGTGGGTGACCTGAACAGTTGGAAGACGCGGCAAAGGGGAGGTTAACGCCCACGTCGGGAACTGTAAATACGTAAAGTAAATATCAGGGTTCACTGAGCACTTCCTAGGGACTGGGTGTTGTACTACCAAACTCACCCGAGTCCTCATGGTCACCCCCTCTCTACAAGCTAGAAAACGGGGGTTGGGAGGAAGCCAAGCAGCTTGCCTGAGGTCGCCCCATCAGGAAGAGGCAGGTGCAGGATTGGAGGTGACCCCGAAGCCGACGCAGGCAACATCCGTGCCATCTTTCTTCCTCGCCTGCTTGTAAGCGTGTGCATCCTCAGATTCAAGACTGAGAGACCCATGCAGTACAGCTGGATCCAATGACATGTGTGTCATCACTGCTTCCATGACAGTAACAGAGCGGGGGTTTGTTCTGAGAAATTCGGTCTCCATCCCCCAGGAGGCAGAAGAAGGGTGAGCAGACAGCTCACCCAATAGAGAAAACTCTGGCAGGGGCTTCCACCTGGGGACCATGGAGGAGGACAACAGGAATGGCCACCTCCTCCCCGGAGACCACCTCGACACCATCCCTGCGGGTCTCGACTTCATCCACGCCTTTTCTTGCGAGTGCACGAGTTTCCCAAGAACGCCCCAGTGGGTGCTACAGAGCTTCGGTCATAGGGGTGGAGAGCCTGGGGTTCCGATCCACATTCGCCACCCACTCGGCAAGGCCAGCCGAACACACGGTGGTCAGCGTAACTCTGAGTCACCTAATCAGTGAACTAATTAGCATAAGACAGGGTTGGGCATTAGACTGTGTCCAGGGCATTAATGGGGTCACCCCGAAGGAATCGCACTTGGAAGACCTAGACCCACAGTCTGAGACCCAGCTAGGGGCCTCCCGTGTTGCTCTATCTTTTTGCTCCTTTGCCTCCATCTGCCCTGGGCTTGAGGCCATCAGAGAGGTCGGTACGAATAGTTCAGACTGGCCAGTGCACTCCTCCATCCCACCATCCACTAGAAGCCTGCGGCTGTCTCAGCCCTTCTCTGCACTCCTTCTAGGCAGCAAGTCGTCAGGACAGCAAGCCCAGAGCGGAAAATCAGAGGGACGGGCACGTGGACTTAACGTTTCCTTTAAAATAAGAAAAAAATAATTTCAAAATGTCGAAAAAAAAAGGAAATGAAAAGTAAAACTAAAAGAAAGGGATGTTGAGGACAGCAGTTGCCAAACGTTACCCCTGGGCCACGGACTTCACCCCGTGTCACCTACAAAACACACCACACTTTCTGTTTCACTAATTTAATAAAGTCTTATCCATCTGTGTAATAAAACACAGAAGTACGTTGCAGGGGTGGCATTGACCTGAAGGACTTTCTGAATCCCAGAAACATGGAATGGAATCCATTTCTCAGTCAGGAGGCTTTTCTCCTTTGTTGCTTTAAAATAACCCAGTGGATGGCACTGAATTTCAGAAATTGAGCTATGCATGTATTTTCCCAGCAGGAGACAAAGAGCAGCCCCATGGAGGAGGGCAAGGTGGGCCTGTGGGCTTTATCCTGCAGCAGCGTGTGGCCACTTCCAAAACGGTTCTCAGCTGGGACCCATTGTCCTGACCCGCCCCACAGAGGAAAATCGCTATTAGTACCCATCTCGGTCGATGTTGGTGCAGGATGCACAGCCCTCTCCAGATGCCACTTACAGGCAGTCAATCCTCATTCAACAGAAAAAAAAAGAAAAAGAAAAAGAAAAAAAAAACAGAAAGTAGGCGGGCGCAAGGGAAGAATACATTGCTCTTCAACTATACCAGGCCACCCCCATCTCCGGGACCTTGTTCCAGCGGCCCCCTCTTGCTGGAACCCACTTAACCCTGAAAGGCTTCTGGCTCACTCCCTCACCTCCTTTAGGCTTTTTTTCCAGCTTACTTTCTCACTGAGGTCTACACTGCCCTACCCTGGACTGGGTCTATAATAGAAGCCCCCCAAATTCATGCCCATGTGCAACCTACACACAAATAAATTTCCTTATTTGGAAATAGGGTCTTTGCAAAGGTGATTAGCTAGGAATCTTGAGATGACATCGTCCTGGATTTCGGGTGGGCCCCGAATCCAATGACTGGTGTCCGTATAAGAAGAGGAAAGGGAAATTGGAAGCACACGGAGACATAGAGTGGAAGAGAGCCACTAAAGACAAAGGCCAAGGTGGAGTGATGCATCCACAAGCCGAGGAACACCTAGAACCACAGAAGCTGGAAAAGCCTGGAAGGATCCTCCCCTAGAGCCTCCAGAGGGAGCATGGGCCTGTCGATACCTTGATTTTGGACTTCTGCCCTCCAGAACTGTGAGAGAATCAATCGCTCTTCTTATAAGCCACCCAGTTTGTGGTCCTTTGTTACAACTGCCCTAGGAAACGAATCCACTCCCCTGTTGGCTCTCGCCGCCTGACCATTCCCTTCCCACCCTCAGTGGCCCCACTCCCCCTACCCTGCTCTGCCTTTTCTTTGTTTTAATACATACATACATATATGTATACATACCCAGACACCTGAGAGCGGCTTATATACATCAGGGCCCTTTACACCTCAATACCACACGCTCCCTTACAGAGCTGCAGGAAAGCTATCAAATCCAGAAAATTTAGCTTTGATACAATACTTCTCTTTAACCTGTAGTCCGTATTCCACTTCCATCAATTACTCCGACACGGTTCCTTGTGGCATTCCCCCCCTTTCATGCGGGATCCTGTCCAGAATCGCGGATTGCACTTCGTTATCATGTCTCCTTAGGCTCTTTTAATTTCCCTTAATAGCTCTCAACCCTGCTTGTCTTCCGTAACATTTGTAGAATGCAGTCCAAGTAATTGTATAGCGTGTCCCTCTACTTGGGTTTGTTTGATGTTTCCTCGTGGTTAGCGTCAGGCTCTGCACCCCAGCTAGATGCGTCATAAGGAATATTTTGTCCTTCATGGGGTGTCCCATCTGGGGCACCAAGTGTCACCTGCTCCTGAATTGTGATGCTGATTCTAGTCGCCCAGTAAAAATGTGGTCTGGGGTCTGCACAGTGCTCTCTATTTCCTCCCTTGCAGATAACGAGTTATCTATGCAACGTGCAGGGAGATGCTTTACGAAGATATGTAAATATCTTGCTCCTCAGCAAACTCTCTCTCTCTCTCTCTCTCTCTCTCACACACATATACACACTCACTCACGCTCACACATGCACAATGATATTCTGGCATAAAGCAATATTTACTGCGATGATGGCAATATGTTGATTTTTGCAACTACAACAATTTTGCTGCATTTATCAGTCAGCACCCTCCTGTGAGAAGAGTCTCCCTTTCCCTCACTTACTTATCAATTTATTGTCAGCACAGAGAAAGCCTAGCTTTCGAGATTATTGTTTCCACTGTGCACTTAAAAACAGTTCGATATTTACTGCGGAAACTGAGCAGTAACTTCTTTGTTCTCAATTCCACCTGCATTTTGATGGAAGAGATAGACACTTTTGCATCCACAAAAATTACTGGGAATAAAACACATACCAAGCAACCTTTTAAAAATATTATTCCAACTATGCAGCCATCAAAAGGAATGAGATCTTGCCATTTGCAACGACGTGGATGGAACTGGAGGGTATTATGTTGAGTGAAATAAGTCAAACAGAGAAAGACATGTATCATATGATCTCACTGATATGAGGAATTCTTAGTCGCAGGAAACAAACTGAGTGTTGTTGGGAGTAGGGGGTGGGGTGGGAGGGATGGGGCGACTGGGTGATGGACACTGGGGAGGCTATGTGCTCTGGTAAGCGCTGTGAATTGTGCAAGACTGTTGAATCTCAGATCTGTACCTCTGAAACAAATAATGCAATATATGTTAAGAAAAAAAAAAAGAAGAAGCTAGCAGGAGGGGAAGAATGAAAGGGGGTAAATCAGAGGGGGAGACGAACCATGAGAGACGATGGACTCTGAAAAACAAACTGAGGGTTCTAGAGGGGAGGGGGGTGGGAGGATGGGTTAGCCTGGTGGTGGGTATTGAGGAGGGCACATTCTGCATGGAGCACTGGGTGTTGTGCACAAACAATGAATCATGGACCACTTCATCTAAAACTAATGATGTAATGTATGGGGATTAACATAAAAATAAAAAAAATATATTATTCCATGGTGGTTATATTCCAACCCAGAGAACATAAGTTTGTAAGCAACATAATGCTAACGTTTTAACAGAAGTAACTAAATATTACATGGTCCTGAAACTGGATGGAAACCATTGATGATCAGCGTAGCAATGAAAGAGTATGTTCTGTGTTTAAAAAGACTGACGGAAGGAGAAGACACGGACACCACATGGCCCAGAGCGTGAACAGAGATGCACAGGGTCTTTAGAGTATTTAGCCAAGCATAACATCAAAGGTCACCGGGACAGGAGGTTGTTTTCAGAATATACGACAAGACACTCAGGCAGGTAAAAGATGGCCAATGTCGAATACAGATCCAAAATCGGGCTGGAAGGCCAGGTCCCATAGTGATGGTGGCTGTCGATAAACCAGACATTGGCAGGAGACCCGATACTAATTCAAGTAAAGCATCTGACCAATTCCTGGCATGCCTCCTTAGAAATTTCATCTCTTACAACTTTGCCTGGCCCCAGTCACTAGGCGGCCCAATACCCAGTCACATGGGGAGCCTTTAAGCTGAGAGATTCGAATTAATACAGCGACCTAGGGTGTGACCCTGACCATGACCTCTCGTGACCCACAGGGATGGGGTGGGGGGTGCAAAGGGTCTACCTGGGGTCTGGTGTAATCACCTCTACCTCTTCCCGATGCTTAGACCAGTATATCCCACAGGGACTAAATTCAGTTTTAACTTAGGTTCCTAACACACAGCATAGTTCACATGCAACCCGAGAACCACGTTTTAAAACAAACTTATTCTCTTTCATAAAGCCATAAGTTGTAAATAAATATATATACCCAAGTGAGTTGAAAACCTGTGTCCACACACAAACCTGCGCACAGATGGCTAGCGGCTTTCTTCATAATTATCAAAACTTGGAAGCAACCCAGGTGTCCTTCAGCAGGTGAATGGATAATTCACTCTGGCACCACCATACAATGGAATGTTATTCAGCAATTTAGAAGCAAGGAACTGGGGCACCTGGGTGCCTCAGTCGTTAAGTGTCTGCCTTCGGCTCAGGTCATGATCGGCTCAGGTCATGATCGCAGGGTCCTGGGATCGAGCCCCGCATCGGGCTCCCTGCTCCGCGGGAAGCCTGCTTCTCCCTCTCCCACTCCCCCTGCTTGGGTTCCTTCTCTTGCTGTGTCTCTCTCTGTCAAATAAATAAATAAAATCTTTAAAAAATCAAAAATAAAAGCACGGAACTATCAAGCCACAAGAAGACATGGAAGAACCTTCAATGCGTGCCACTAAGGGGAAGGAGAGAATCTGAGAAGGTTGCACACTCTGTGATTCCACCTCTCTGACATTCTAGAGAAGACAAAACTATAGAGACAGTAGTGCTCTGGTAAGCGCTGTGAATTGTGCAAGACTGTTGAATCTCAGATCTGTACCTCTGAAACAAATAATGCAATATATGTTAAGAAAAAAAAAAGAAGGGTGCCTGGGTGGCTCAGTCGGTTAAGCGACTGCCTTCGGCTCAGGTCATGATCCTGGAGTCCCGGGATCGAGTCCCGCATCGGGCTCCCTGCTCGGCAGGGAGTCTGCTTCTCCCTCTGACCCTCCTCCTTCTCATGCTCTCTGTCTCTCATTCTCTCTGTCTCAAATAAATAAATAAAATCTTTAAAAAAAAAAAAGAAGAAGAAGAAGAAGAAGGTAGCGGGAGGGGAAGAATGAAGCGGGGGAAATCGGAGGGGTAGACGAACCATGAGAGACGATGGACTCTGAAAAACAAACAGGGTTTTAGAGGGGAGGGGGGTGGGACGATGGGTTAGCCTGGTGGTGGGTATTGAGGAGGGCACGTTCTGCATGGAGCACTGGGTGTTATGCACAAACAATGAATCATGGAACACTTCATCTAAAACTAATGATGTAATGTATGGGGATTAACATAAGAATAAAAAAATAAAAAATAAAATTAAAAAAAAAACTATAGAGACAGTAAAAAAGACCAGTGGTTGCCAAGGCTTTTGGGGGGTGGGGGCTGCCGAGTCAGAGCACAGAGGACTTGCAGACAGTGAAACTATTCTGCATGATACCGTCGTGACGATACATGTCATTACACGTGTGTCAAAACATAGAATGCACGACGTGAAGAGTGAACCCCTAATGCAAACAAGGGACTTTAGTGAATGATAACGATCAGTATTGGCCCATCCTTTGCAGCAAATGTGCCACACTAATTCAGGCCGTTTATAACTGGGACACTGCGGGGAGGGAGATGGTACAGGGGACTCTCTGTACTTTCCACTCCATTTTTCCATAGCACTAAAACTGTTAGAAAGAAAATGGTATAATATGCATAAAATCCGCTCTCAATTATACAGGCTTCATATGGTACCGTTGTACATGTTAACATGAATAGGCCAAAGATGTCAATACCATCTACAGGACTTGGATCCCACAATAGATATGACTGTACCCTGAAAATGAATACTTTGAAAATTTAGACAGAAGTGGCCCAGCTGTGATTTCTGGCACAGATGAAAGGTTATTCATCTCCAAACACGCACAGATAGGTCAAAGGAAAATAGTAGAATGTTTTTAAAAGATAAATTTTAAAAGAAAAAATTCAGTTGGATGTTTCAGCCTTTCTTAAATGACTGAGTGGAAACCAGACCCTCTGCCCACTTGTTCCCAACACGTCCTGATGAAGTACAAAGTCTAAAACACAGGGATGCTCCCCCAGGCCATGACCTATGTTCCTTTGATCTATTCCTGCTGACGTACAAGAGCTTTTTTTTTTAATACAGCCTCAGTAATACAACCTCTCAGTAAACTGAGAGATAATCCTTCAGCAGAACACAGCATCCCATTTCAGAACTACATATAACTTTCAGACAAAAGCGTCCGTGTTTGCCCAATATGCTCTTTGAAATTAACACTCTTCACACCTTCCAAGAAAAATAAAAAGCTATTTTTCCCCCGTAGCTCTAGAGATCACACTAAAGGTTCTACTTCAATACAAACCTAAACACACATCCACCCATGGTGACTAAAGCTGTTTAAACACTCAATGTATACAATAAAATAATTTGCTCGTACCAAGTTTCATTTGCCTTAGGTGGGGGCTCTGTTTCTCTGGCTTCTGAGCCCCTCCCCTGCCAAGAAACGTCTAATTCCAGTAAAGATTATGAGCCAATTATCAGGGGTTATTTTAAAGAACCACTCCTAAGTAGACAGATTGCCTTTGTAAGAAAACCAATCTGTAGAGCGCTTTTAAAATGAAATAAAATTCAAGAAGAGCAGACTTCTGGTTTAAAGTTCAACCTGATAAGTTTAGTTAATAAAAAAAAAAAAAAAAAAAGACGCTATCATGGAATTCTGGCTCCAGGTGACCATGAGCTAAGTGCAGGACGGCTATATGATGTGGGCCCCCACAGCAAAATGAAAATATGGGTCCCCTTGCTCAAACATGAAGAAATTCGCCGTGGCAGGAGGATTTAGCCAAGTACAGGGGCCTTCCAGGTGGGACGCCGGTGGGGCACGGGAAGCCTTGGACTTACCCTAATGTCTTAGTTTGCCTTTTGTAGACCCTGGGCAGCCCCCCATGCACAGCCGGGATATTGGAGCAAAGGGAAGTGCACAAGGCAATGTTTTACTCCTTTGTCTCTTCATTCATTTAAAACAAAAACTTTGACTTGCATTCACTATGCAAGAGTATGAGAGGCGTGTGCTTTTTAAAACATTTTGGAAATAATAGTTTTTGTCAGGACTAGGCCCTTTTCTCTCCTGCTTCATGTGAGTCTCCAGAACCCATACCCAGCCCACACCTGCGTTGAAAAACGCCACCACCTCCTTCTACAGCTTTTGTGAATTGAAAGCTTCCCTTCTTCTGCCACTTCCTTCCTGCAGACGAGGGACTCAGGGAGGGGTGTCCTGGGGTCCAAGCTGACCATTTGCACATTCAGGTACCCTCTCAAGGAATGCTTGGCTGCTCCTGGCCCCTTCCAAAGAACACTGCTGTAACCCCACACTCAATCCAGCATTTCTCTACATTCCCTTTCTAAAAATCAAGCCAGTGGATCAATATAGGGTAGCTGAGCGGAGCCAGACAGTGGCGATCTGGGCCTGAGCCTTTGCGCACGCATCCCAGTTACGCATCAGTAAGTCCGCCGTCTGTTAATACAAAAAGGTCATTCATCTCAGCCCAGGACTGCCTCAGTTTACAGGAGTCCAGTCCTCGTCTAGAAAACCAAAGGGCTTCAGTGAAAAAGACTTGGGTTGCTTTTGACCTGGGTTTTATTTTATTTATTTATTTTTTATTTTTAGACTTAGTTAATGTTTGAAGAGGTAACACACATGCAGGGTATCAGAGGGTATAAGAAGGCATACATAGGAGAAGTTCCCCACCCCCCCCCACCCACTGCCCAGAGGTCCCCACTCACAGTGGATGGTTTTATATATTCTTCACAAGCTATTATGCACATACAAGCAAAAATATATTCCCCCCTTCACACAAAGGGTAGCCTGCTGTATTCTGCACTCTCCTTTTTAAGTGAACACTCAGAGCAGTCCCCTTCCGTACTGAGAAAGCACACCCCTTGTTGCATCCTATTGTACGGATGTCCCCTGATGTACAACCCATCTTCCCTTAGGGGACATTTACGTTGTTGCCAACATTACACAATTACAAAATTACATCTCTTCTTCAAATGTGACCTGTTGACTGACGTTGGGCACAGTGCCTGAGTCCATCGCTGGATGTCCCACGGGGCACTCCGGGCGCAGTGTCGCCGTCCTGAAAAGTAGATTTCCAACAGGTAGCGCTCAGTTTCACCCATCAGAAATTTGGAGCTGAAGATTTTTCCCTCTCCACCTAAGTTCTTCCAGAAAATTTTCTGAGAATTTGCCTTCAGTCTAAGGATGTGTGACCCCCTTGTTCCCAATATGCGAAAGAGACTAGGGGTACCACAGGGGCAAACAGCTCAAAGCTATCAGACAATTAAAGGGCCCAGGAGCCCCTTCAAATTTCCATTAACATTTGATTCCTATGACTCAAGCCCTTTGTTATGCTAAAAGTACACAAATGAGAGGCGGATTTTAACAAGAGAAAGAGCTCGGCAAAAGGACTAACCCACTAACCGGTCGGAAGTGCTCTGTAAATAATAGTGAAAAAATCA
The DNA here is from genome assembly GCF_029215605.1 of Mirounga angustirostris. Classification (NCBI taxonomy): domain Eukaryota; kingdom Metazoa; phylum Chordata; class Mammalia; order Carnivora; family Phocidae; genus Mirounga; species Mirounga angustirostris. The sequence continues at coordinate 6,941,133 of NW_026991709.1, read as the reverse complement.
ATGAGCCACCTATATCCTACTTCCTAGAGTCAAAAAAATAAGCACTGATGAAACACTCCAAAGATATAAATAAACACTGAAAAGAAAGTTTACTACCTGCAACACCTCAGTTTCCCCACCCCCGATTTCTAGGTCAGTATGTGATGGTCGCAGCCAGACTTCAACCTGGAACCCTGCGCGGCACTTAGATGTGGGGCCTCTAGAGTCAAGGCACTGCAAATTCCTTGACAAAGGCCAGTGCCCATGGTTCTCAAAGTGTGGTGAAACTGGGGATCCCTGGGGTCCCAGACCCTTCAGGGACTCCATAAAGTCAAAGCCATTTTTCTAATAGCACTAAGACATTATTTGTGATTAGCATTCTGGTTCTTCTGTAGCGTGGGGTTTTCTAGAAGCTTTGTAACCTGTGATATTACAGTGGGTTGAATTCAGAGGCAGATATAAGAATCCAGGGTCCTCCATTAAGCCAGCCCATAAAGGGACTTGAAAAAATGCAAAATAATGCTGTTCCCTATTAGACGATTTTGCTTGGGAAAATACAGTTTTTTAATAAAAGGATTGTATTTATGCCAACATGTAATGGGTTTGTTACTTTCTTATCAATGAATAAATAAATACTTTTGAAATTTCTCGGTTTTACTTTTTTTTTTAAGGTTTTATTTATTTGACAGAGACACAGCGAGAGAGGGAACACAAGCAGGGGGAGTGGGAGAGGGAGAAGCAGGCTTCCCGCTGAGCAGGGAGCCCGATGCGGGGCTCGATCCCGGGACCCTGGGATCATGACCTGAGCCGAAGGCAGACGCCCAACGACTGAGCCACCCAGGCGCCCTCAGTTTCACTTTCTAATACAATAAAAATTCTCTGTTTGGCACAATCCACAAGAACGAAAGCTCTTTGAGGTCTTCAATAATTCCGTTCGTGCACAAGAAGTTCCAGAAGGGCAGCCAGCCTGTGGACTTGGTTCCGTCTTGCCTCCCTGGCACACAGCATAGCACCCACACGTGGTGGGCGTCCCAGGTGTGGAGGAAGAAGGGAGGGAGGGGGCGAGGAAGACAGGAGGGCCTTTCCACCGAATGTTAGTAAATAACACAACGAAGTCAAATGTAGGAAAACTCTCCAATGGTAAATGGCAAGTTATTTGGGGTGAATTGCTTACTACTGAAGAGAATGAGCAAATGGTAAAAGACAGGAGATCGTGTTGAGAGGAAGGGAAAGACATCAGTAGAATATTCATGACCCAGTAAGGACTGTCCAGCACATCCAGTTCATCACCTCTGCTGGCGCTCCACGAAGAACTCCGTCCACATCACCCACCAGCTGGCCCCAGCCGCGGGCAGCCAGGTGTGTCCAGCGTCCTGGGACCACCCGCAACAGTGAAGCCTCACCCACATCCCCCTCTGGTTCTGATGAAAATGCATCTGAGATCTTTACCCAGAAACACTATTGCTGGCTGATCCCGTTCCCAGTTTTCACACTGAATGTGCCTGTCTCAAGATAGATTAAGTGTACCATTTTGCTCTCCAGAGTACTGTACCTGTCTACACCTGCCAGCAAAGCCTGACGGTTCCTCTATCCACTTACCCACTCGCATTTAGCATTAGAAGCCTTCCTAATTTTCCCAATAGACCTAAAGTGGTATCTTATTCTTTTGCTTTGTGTTTCTCCTGCTGCTAACGGGGGTCTCCTCATATGCTTGAGTATCAGGTCACCTCTCCTATAAATCACCTGCTTATATCCTTCACCCTTTCCCTCCTCCCCAGCATTGCTTCTCTCTCTTATTGGTTTGTAGGCATTTCTAGAATATTCTCCATTGGTTTTAGTTATGGACATATCTTTCCACAACCTCCTCTAAATCTGTCATCCTCTAACTTTGTTCATGGGGTCTTCATGGACAACAACATTTTATCCACTATTTTTGCTTATGATATGAGCTTTTAAAAGTTTGCCTACTAGGGCCCCTGGGTGGCTCAGATGGTTGGGCGTCTGCCTTCGGCTCAGGTCATGATCTCAGGGTCCTGGGATTGAGTCCCGCATCGGGCTTCCTGCTCCTTGGGAGCCTGCTTCTCCCTCTGCCTCTCTCTCTCTGTCTCTGTCTCTCATGAATAAATAAATAAAATCTTAAAAAAAAAAAAAAAGTTTGCTCACTAATCCTTTCCCATCTCTAGGGCCAAAAATATCCTCCTACATTTTCTTCTATTGAATTTATGGTTTTACCTTTCACTTTCAGGGCTTTGGTCTAGTTGGAGTCAAAAGAGATAATGAAATATTTTTATGTAGTAAAACGAACAGTAGAACAGCCACTGCATAAAGCCAGGAACTTCCTTGCAATGACCAGAGGTTGCCATCTGGAGCCTACACCTCTGGGGACTGCTCTGTAGGTATGTCCACATTCTAGTGGCTGAAGGCATCAGAGAGGATACTTCTAAGGGAGCTGCTCCATTCAGAGCCCCTGGGAGGAACACCTTCTCCTTCCTCACCATGACAAACCCCACTGAGCACAAGCACGTTGGACCATCTTGGCGCACAGTTTCCAAGAGAAACCAATTTGTGGTCCTAATATGGTAGGAGCAGGGATCATCAGAGGAGTGCCTGAAATACGTTCATGTTCCACTAACCCGTGTCTACTGTCTGCCAGGGACTATTATAAGCACTTTGCACACTTTATCCCAGGATCCTGTCTGCTGTGTAAGTTCTCCCCAAAGCCTCAGTGGAGACACCCCAGGAAGTGTTGAGACATGGCTGGTGAGAATTCATCGGGTTGGCTCTCGCTGTGGAACATGGAGTGACACATTACACTCCGACAGACCAACGCTCTTAGCCAACCTTCCCGCACCTGCTTCAGGAAACCACTAACAGCTTACGTGTCTTTGAGCCCAGCCCTCTGCTGGAGGGTAATGGTGACAGCTTGACTTCTTTAGAAGCAGGGCAAAGGCACAGCCATGGTGAGACATTCTCCCTCTTAAAGTTGTAACCCAATGTGAGATCTTAAAAAATAAATAAATAAAAGTCAAACTCATAGAAACAGAAAGTAGAAAATTGTTGCCAGACGCTGGGGGTTGGGGAGGAGGGGGAGGTCGGGAAGAGGGTACATACTTTCAGTTACAAGATAAATAAGATCTGAGGATCTCATGTATAACATGGTGACTACAGTTGATAACATTGTATTGTGCAATTGAGATTTGCTAAGAGAGTCGAACTTGAGTTTGTCTCACACAGGCACAGAAAGGTAAATAGGTGAGGTGAGGGGTGGTGATGAACTCAGTGGTGGGGATCTTTCACAATGTGAATATATATCAGATCATCACATTGTACACGTTAAACATACTATAATTTTATTTCTCAAGTATACCGCAATAAAATGGAAAAAATAAATCTGTAGCCCAGGTGTTAAGCAGGGTTCTCCCCACTCCGCAGACCTAACTGAAGGGAGCTTAAACCCCAAACTCCATGTGGGCTGCAGTGTGTGACGCCCTTCCCGTTAATTCTAAGGGTTCTTGAAGTGATGGTCTCCAGAAGCACAGATGGTCCACTTGGGTTGTCTCTGTATTGCATGGTGATCACCAGATGGAAACGCAGCTTCTGTCTTACACAGAAACACGTGAGCGTGCATGAACAACACACGGGCACGCCTGGACACGTGCATGCATGTGAACACAAACACACACACAAAGAGCTCAGCACAGTGAACATTGCACATACGAACACAAGCACACATGCGTATTTGTGTATGTGGGAACATGTGTGCATGCATGCACCCGTGTGAATGGGTATACACATGTGACGACCTACATACTCATGAACAGGTGTGCACACATTCTCACAAAACTAACTCATACAGAACATCTGTTAGGGTGACTGGCTTGACTGAAGATCAGGGTCAGAGAAATATGGAGGAGGGTTCACACTGAAGGCTTGAAAACAATCTCCCATTGCAGATGAGGCTCTTTGATTAACAGTCCTCTCAGTTCCTGTCCGGCCCTCCCCAACCCAAACACCACCATCACTAACATTTCCTGACATCGCAGTTCTCCTCCCTCTTTCCACTTCTGCCTCTTCTTGTCTCTGACAAAGCCGTTCACATGTTGGGTTTCACAAGCCCCCATAATGCACTGCTTCTTGAGGGTTTTTTCCTACCCCCAAGCCTTCAAGGTGTTTCCAAGCATCATGATGATTTCCTCCTTGAGAAGATTCTGCTGCCAGTGGTTTACACAATTAATTTTTTAAATCTCTGTATAATTAGAATAAATCTACAATGTCAAGAAATTCTTCTCCTGGGTTAGCCAGTCCAACGTGGACTCTTGAATGGGGGTCTCTGTCACCTGCCACAGAAAGGTGGGTAGGCTGGAGGGTATTGAGGTGTCTCACTGGATCAGAACCAATGTCACAGGGGCATCTGGGGGGCTCACTCTGTTAAGCAGCCGACTCTTGACTTCAGTCCAGGTCTTGATCTCATGAGTTGTGAGTTCAAGTTCCATGTTGGGCTCCATGCTGAGCTCCATGCTGGGTGTGAAGCTTACTTAAAAAAAAAAAAGAACCAATACCAGAATTCCAGAACAATGCACTGAGGCATTCTCAATGAACAGGCAAGCAATTCACACTGGTAGCTGATAAACATTTTTAATCCCTTGGGACATTTCCTACGGACCACCTTCTCCACACCCAGTTCCATTGCTCATGAAGTTCATCAGCTTGGAACAGGGAGTGGAAAAGCCCACAGAGACAACACAGTAAATTTGGAACTCTCAAAGGCAAGTGGTTCAAGACACCTACATTTAATGTGGCCTTTCAGAAAAGTGGATGAGGTAAGCCCTGAAAAGAAGACTCCATGATGGATGAGGAGGGGCCAAATCAAGGACATAGAGTCACCTTCCTCAGGAAGAAAAGGAGTGAAGCTTATCTTTAATTTTAAAGTAGGTTCATCATGGGCTGTCCAAACTTTTTGGTAGATCAAGTGTCAGTATTATTTATTCTGAAATAAAGGATTAAAAGGGTAACATAAATTTTCCAATCTCACATTTTGTCCCCTTGGGAATTCAAACTATAAAATGACAAAGGAAATTCTGGATTCTTTCCACATGTTCATCCTCTGTTAAGTTGATGAGTAGGAGATCAGAATATGGTACCATGCTTGGAATCCTAGAAAATGGTGACTCTACCATGCATACAAAAATTCAGGCTCAACAGAAATTCCAAATCCAAGGATTTGGGGGATGTTGAGTGACAGTTGTTCAGACATTTGCAGAAACGACTTAGAGACTTGTTCAACTTTGGCAAAGACGTCTCCATACACCCCCTCTCCCAATCCACACAAAAACTGCAGCAACTCAATACTGGTGCACTGTGAGCGTCTAATTCTCAGTGTTCTTGATGCTTCCCTAAAGAGTCACCTTAGAATTAGTATTTGGTGTCTAGTTAAATATTGGTTGTGTGTGGCTGGAACGAAGGTTCTCACCACACTTAAGTAAACACTTGGGCTCTTTTGTAGGCATTTTCCCTTGGAGCAAAGATGAATCTCTCTTGGCTGAGTCCAAGTGAAGGCATTGGATTCTATTTGTAAGCTTCCAGTTCCTCAGAGCCTCGCTGGGGAGTTTAGACCAAGTCATGACCACTGGCATACCTCCATTAATAGTGGTGTGAACTGGTTTCTTCCCAAGAGGATTCTGTGCCAATACCTTACAATGAAAGGAATCGATCTAGAAATACATACTGATTTTGGAAAAGGGTCCCCTTTGCCCTGCCATTTCCAATGGCATAGATCCTCTAAGTGAGCAAGCATTCATTGTTTCACAAAAATTCAAGGGCTGGACAAGGCTGGCTTTTAGGAAAGAAACCCACCATAGAGCATCCTCCACAACTGAATGAGACCCTACGGAGCACCCACTCAGTGCCAAATGCTATCCTTCACCCTAATGACAAAACTACCAGTAAGGCGTATTAATCCTTCGTTACTTATCAAGCTCAGAACGATTAAATAACTTGTCTGAGTTATTCAATCAGCAAGTGGAAAACCCAGAATTCAGCCAAACTTTGATCCAAAACTGTTCATCTGTTCCAGTCAGCTCAGGCTGAGTGGCATAAACCACAGAAGCTTATTTCCTCACAGTTCTGGAGGCTGGGGAGAAGTCTATGATCAAGGTCCCAGGATGGCCAGTTTCTGATGAGAGTTCTCATATGGGCTGGCGGGCACCAGGCTCCTTGTGGCTCTTCTTGTGAGGACTCTAACCCTATCAGAGCAGGACCCCACCCTATGACCTTGTTTAGCCTCAATTACTTCCTTGGAGGCCGCATCTCAATATAGCTACACTGGGGTCAGGGCTTCAGCAAGTAAATGTGGGGGGACGCAAACATCCAGCCCATAACACCTCGTCTTGCTGTCTTTCCGCATCAGTAGACCTACCAGTGAAAATAACACTAAAATGTGATATTTTCAGTCACGACATCATAAACAGAGCCTTAAGTCTTCCCTGGCCTAAATATTTTCAACTGTTAAATTTTTTTCTTCTTTTTTATAAAGGACACATATTAAAAAACAATCAAGAAGCAAGAATGTAAATTGGCAAGAGAGCCAATCTTTTTCTTGATGATCTCCAAGAATTTTGTCTGTGTCATTGGACCTCCACTTTAATCCTCTATGAATTTAAGATATCACCAATATTTTCTCTGGTGTGACACCTGCCTGTCCGCTTTACCTGAGGTCTCTTTCATTGAGTGGAAAGTCTTCGTTTGAATGTGATCAATAGAATAGTATCAGCACATGCAGGTCTGGAAGGACAAAGGACAACTTGGAATTTTGCTTTGCTGGGCGCAGAGGCACGTTTCTTTGGTGCGGTGATCAACGGGGGCTCATCGGACCCCTCCCTCCGTGCCAGCCGGGCCAAATAAATCTGTTCCCCACTCAGAATGCCATAGAATTAAGATATTCCCCCAAAGATTATTGAGCCACAAATCAATGAAAGACAGGAACCAGAGAAAGATAAGATTTGTTCCCAGCTGTGAAAGACATAATCTCCCTTTAATATTTTGATCCCCTGGCAGAACAGAAGTCATTTTTCTCAGAGCATCACCCTCAGAGGAGGTCCTCACCGCAGGAGGGATTTTGAAATGTATGCAACGTTGTGCTTTCAGGTCTGAGGCTCTGGGGATTCTCAGAGAGGCGGGCCTGGTGGACCGGGCGGGTGCAGACAAGCCAGGAGGGAGCTCAGTGGCTCGCCCTGCTCCAGGCTCAGACTTACACACAAAGATGGCTGCCTTGGAGGGCCGCTTGGTCTAATGGTCTAATGAGGGGCAAACAAGAACATGAAATACAACAGACTTGGTCTTTTGAGAGCACAAGGGGCCACGAAGACACCCAAATGAAACAACTCCCAACTCGGCAAGTGAGAGATGCTGTCAGGCAAAGGGGAACCTGAGCTGGGTTTTGAAAAACGAATAGTAATAAAGAAGAGCAATTAAGACCATGGGCCTTAGGAGAGATGGACAAGGGTCTGGTTTCCATTTCCAGCCCGTTCTGGCTGCATGACTTAGGAGCCGTGCAGCTGATGCAGGACTGGCGTTCCACTTGGAAGAGGAGGCCGTGCGGAACCGGCTTGCGTCAGCGTCAGCGCCTGGCTCCCACCCCGAGCAGGTGTCTGTGGGGCCTAGGAGGGAACTCACTCCTGAGAGCAGCATTCCGCTGAAGATGAAGCTCTTGACCTTGGGACAGAGGAATTGGCACTTGCTCAGCGGGGAGGGCCGAGTGTCCAGGCTGAGAAGCCTGAGTCAGGGTGCCCAGCGCTCTGGAAGGATGATCTCAGGTCCCTCCCAGGGGCGGTGGGGGGCTTGTCCCTCACACTGGCTTTCTGTTTTTTACCTTCTTTTTTTAATTGTGGCAAAATATTCGTAACACAAAATTTGTCACATTAACCATTTTTAAGTGGACTCTTCAGTGGCATTAAGCACATTCACGCTGTTGTGCAACCATCAGCACCATCTGTCTCCAGAAACTTTTCATCCTCCCAAATAGAAACACTGTCCCCGTGAAAACACTAACTCCCCACTCTCCCCTCTGCAGCCCCTGGCAGCCACCGTTCTGCCCTTCATCTCTCTGAATTTGACTCCTTTAGGGACCTCACGTAAGCGAGATCATACTGAATCTGCCTTGTTGCAACTGGCTCATTTCACTGAGCACGTCCTCGAGGCTTATCCCTTATGGAGCAGGTGTTGGAACGTCCTCCCTTTTGAAGACTGAATATATTCTGTTGAATGATTGACCACATTTTGCTTATCCTTTCATCCATTGAGGGAAGCTTGGTTTGCTTCCACCTCTTGAAGACCATGGATGATGCTGCCGTGGACAAAGGTGGACAAGAACCCGTCCACATCCCGGCCACTCCTCAGCGCCTTTCCCCTGCCCCAGCCCCAGAGACCTGCCTCGTATTCGTGTGCACTTCTCTAATGTTGCTGATTCCTGGGCATGTCGCCCTCAGGTCTCATAGTAGCAATGTTGACTTCATGCCTTTTCTCCAGCCCTCTGCATTCATCTGCACAGCTGACTCTTCCAGAAAAATTTCCAGAACAATTGTCTGGTGAATGTCATGGGGCCCTGGCAGCTGGGAAAGGGATCTAAGTCCCCTCTTTCTGAGCAAGTGCAGATGACACACTGTCGACCCAGCACCTGAATGTCCCACAAAAGCCACTGCTTGTCTTTTTGTCAGACAATATTTGGGGGACCTGCCTTAGTCCCAAGTAGAGAGAATGACCTAGAGTTTCCTGGACACAAAGTCAGATGATCTCCAAGCAGGGAGCCTCCAAGCAAGCCTGTTTCACCAGGACACAAGGACAACCCTCAAGAGACTGTGAGTCCCAAGCTGGATCCTGGGGCTCCTCTACCTGGGCGATTCACCCCCACCCCTGGGTGGGATGAGGACAGCTGTGCATGTGTTCCTGGAGGAGAGATTTCACTTGACGATCTGAGGGCAGGAGTAGAGCTGTGGAGGAAGGGACCAAAAGGTCAAGTGTTCAATTGGTGATCAATAAACACAGTAAAGAATAAAGCAGACTGCTATATTATGAGGTAGAATCCAAAATTTTTCATGAATGTGTGCAGAATATGAGAAAGGGTCTGTGTAAACACCTTCTGAGGCCAGCTCCATATTGGCACCAGAGAAGTAAGTCTGTCCTGTCCCTTATTTCTTCCCTTGCCCCGGGCCCCGGTCCTCCTGGAGAGGTCGGAGCCCCAGTGGGGGATGGGGTTAGGAAGAAGATGTGGAGTAAAGACAGAAGCAGCCCCCTTCCCCAGTCCTCCTTTCCCAAGGCTGGGGACTCAGACCACAGTGGGGGGGTTTGAGCACACGGGCTGGACGTGTCATGGCTGAGCTGAGACTCTGAGGGGAGGTCGATGCCCAGACGAAGTAAGCATCCAAGAGAGCCAGGCGGCCTGCCCTGATTTCAAACAAAATGGTGGGAAAGAAGGGCTTGTACCCCAGGGCGGTATGCGGACAGGAGTCAGGTTGTTTCCCACATAAGCCATGTGTCTTGCTCACTCATGTCAGCGGCTCCGAGAGCTTCCAGGAAAATCCTCCCTGGCTGGCGGGACAGATGACAGGTTGCTTGGGGGTAACTAGGGAAAGCTCCAGAGGAGAGGCGGGGCACCCAGAAAACAGAAGCCACCTCTGCGCCAAGGGATCAGGGGCCTCCGGGCTGACTCGTGTCTGAATCAGGTAGCCAAGGGGGATTAAACACCCGCAGACACCAGCTTCAGTGATTTGCAAAGTTATTCTCACATGAGTGGAGTGCACTCCATGATGGGGCACAGGGCACCCAGTGAAATTTGAATTTCAGATAAACAATGACTGATTTTTTAGTATGTCCCAGCCGTTGCAACAGACACACTTCTCCTAAAAAATGAGCCATTATTTATCTGAAATTCAAATTCAACTTGGCTTTACGTAGTTTTTAACAGCTTTATTGAGATATGATTTATGTGCCATATAATTCAGCCATTTCATGTGTATAATTCAACGGCTTTTAGTATATTCACGGAGTTGTGCAACCGGCACATTTTAGAATGTTTTCATCACCCCAAAAAAGAATCCCAGTCAGAGTTTAGCAACCGGAACAAAGTGTGGGTTCCTCTAATCCTTGGTGGCTTATGGCTGATCTCTCCTAGGAGGGTGCCCAGCCCCTTCTTTGCTCTCAGCATGAATTCACATCTGCCTTCAACCCTTGACCTGAAGCGGGAGGGGGGGCTGCTGAGGTGAAACCACCGAGCCCAGCCTCTGGTAGCCCGTCCTAACTTCCCAAAGTTGGCATGGCCCTCCCTGGATCCATCTTCCTGGCTAGGGTTCAATGATCTGATCTAGCCTCCCCTTCTGCTGCAAATCTGAAGCTCTAAATCCTGAAATAGCCACTGAAACTCACGAATGTTGCTTCTTCCCGAAAGCAAGCCCCCGACCCCGCGTCTCTGATGTTTTCTCCATTTTAACACGTGTACTTTTCCAAGATGGCAGGCACCAGAAGGCCCACGGTGCCCTTTGGACTCTCTGGCTCCTGCAGTTAGTCATTCTCCCTGCCTGCTGCCACCCAGGTTCCCAGAAATCCCCTTCTGTTTTGCGGGCCACCGGCCAAACCACACGAGAGCCCTGCCCGTGAGCTGTGAGCACGGAGGGACGCTTATTGGACTGTCTCCACGAGGGGTACAGAGGCTGCCCAGCACAGCCGCTCTCTGGGAGAAGACCCAGTGCCCTGTGCCCTCCCCCTGCCTGGCACTTAGCCTGAAAGCCAACCTGCTAACTTACTTTAAGGGTCAGACTCAACATGGCTCATAACTTTCTTCTGAGTCCCTGAAGTCAGTTCCCCAGGCTGGCTCTGCCATCTACACAGATGACTTGTTCATTAGCAAGGGTGAATAATGCCTAAACACACTGTGGATTTTCCCCACAAAGCCCTGCTGGGGTGTGCATGACCGGAGTGAACTCCCCTGCGAGCCTGTAATTAGACAAGCACCTACAATGCTCTCAAGTGTCTTGAATCATACCTGGGAGTCATGACCGAACACCTCCTCCATGGCCCGTCTAGACAAACTGGGGTGGGGGTGGGGGTCGGGGAGCCATCAACCCACTTCCAATGGGTTTGAGTTAACAGAAGGTTCGTTGTCTCTTGATTACCCCTAGGAGGAAGGCAGAAGAACCAAAAATGTATCCACCTTCTCCACTCAAGACGGATTATTTTTTTCTACCTTCACAATGGAAAACATACCATTAAACTCACTTTATTAATAAAATGTGTCATCACAGTGAGACCTCCGTTTTGCCCTCACCAAATGCATCAGTGAGGGCCCTAGCAGAAAACAGAATCAGTAGTGTGTGCGTGTGTGTGTGTGTGTGTGTGTGTGTGTGTCTAGAGAGAGAGAGACAGAGAGAGGGAAAGACAGAGATCGGTGGATATCCAGGAATTGGCGTGTGTCATTGTGTGTTCTGGCTGGACAACTCTGAAGTCTGTAGGGCAGGCTGGCAACTTCAGTCCACAGGTGAAATTTCTTCTTACTTGAGAAAGCCTCTGTCCAATATGTTTTTACGGCCTTGTAACTGATTGGAGAGGCCCGGCCAGATTATGGAGGATAATCTCCTTTACTGAGAGTCAGCTGTTCAATCAACATCACATCTTCAAAGTACCTCCACAGCCACACCTAGATTAGTGTTTAATTAAATAACTGTGTACAGAGCCAGGTGAGGCTGAGACATAAAAATGATCATTGAACCATAAAACGCCTTTCCGTCTTCGGGTGAGGTGACTGGCCCTGCTATCTTCCAGGTGAATAATCTGCGACACACACACACAGCATAAGGAAGCTGCCAGCCGACCCAAGGTCACACAGACCTAAGTGGCTGAACTTGGGGGCCCTCAGGAATTGTGAGCCCAGGACAAAACCTACAGAGGACTCAGATCTCATCCAAGGGTCCTCAGGCCAAGGCCATGCCTCAGTATTCCCCATGCGATGGGGAATATCCCACCGACTGCGATGCCCCTTCTCACCATCCCCCGAGTTCTGATCACATCTGCCATCCGATTAAAACTGCTCAGTGCTCGGCAGAACCCCAATTCCTTTGCATGAGGCAGGAGACCAGTCATGGCTTGGTCCTGGCCTGCCTTTCCAGCTTTTTCTGCAGCCAAATTTGGCCCCTTGATTTAGGTGGTTACACACCAGAGCGCATCGGGGACCCACACATTCCAGCTCTGCCAGGTCACCTTAGCACCTGCCATTGGTTTTCCCTGAATCCCATTCTGGCTTGACATCCTGAAGCTCCTACTTTCTCCTCAAAATCCGTCTTAAGTACCACTACACCTGAGAAGCTCCCAGACCCCATCCTCCCTCCGGGTCTTTTCACCCAACGGCAGCCCCCCATTTGGGGTAGATTATGTAGGTGCCCCTCCTCCGTGGCTTACTAGCACTTTCTGTGTTCCTCTATCCTGTTCTTCTCCGAGTGTGATGTAATGATGCTTTCACAGTCAATAAGCTGAGATATTGAGAAACGGATTCGTGCCCTGTCTTTCAGGGTTTTTGAGGAGAGAAACGGGCAAACTGCAGCCAACTGGGCAAATCTGGCTGACTACCTGTCTATGCAAATAAAGTTTTATTGGAACACAGCTGTGCCCATTCATGTAAGTATTGTCCATAACGGCTCTCATGATGTAATGACAGAGTTGAGTAATTGTCCAGATGACCAGCAAACCTTAAAATACCTACTATTTGGCCCTTACAGGAAACGTGTGCGGATTGCTGCGATAGACTCATCAGCAAGAAGGCACTTTTCCTCCTGCCCTCCCCACCTCTAGGAACACAGACATGCTCTTCAGCCCCAGAACTCCTTGAATCTAGGGGGTCAACAGTAGCTGTGGCGTTTCAAGGACTGCCGGGGAAGACCTCCGCAACCCTGGCCTTTGTTAGGAGGAGGCTGCCCAAGAAGGGGAAATGCTTCATGGAGAAGACCCTGGAGGCGGAGTGTCAGATTGGGGGCCAATCCCAAAGTTTCTTAAAGTCCATGCAAATAGGGCTTCAGTGTTGGCTCAGTCCTTCTCGACTTGTTGCCCTCAATAAAATTCCAGGGGAAAGACTCCACAGAATTAGAGGATCTCTCTCAAGGACTTTGAGATTCCCAGAAATCTGATGCATAAACCAGAACATGTGACTATTTTATGAAGCTTGAGGGTCTGGAAACAGGACATCAGGTATTCGCTCCTCCAGGAAGAGATCAGAAAGGGACAAATTTCTTCTTCCCCTCCCATCTTCAGATACCCAAGTCTGTGGAGTGGGGGCCCCAGGCCCTGAAATCGACGGTGTCTTTGTAGCCAGAAGCTTCAAGAGGTTGACCACAGGGTGCCTGGGTGGCTCAGTTGATTAGGCGACTGCCTTCGGCTCAGGTCATGATCCTGGAGTCCCGGGATCGAGTCCCGCATCGGGCTCCCTGCTCGGCAGGGAGTCTGCTTCTCCCTCTGACCCTCCTCCCTCTCATGCTCTCTCTCTATCTCATTCTCTCTCTCAAATAAATAAATAAAATCTTTAAAAAAAAAAAAAAAAAGAGGTTGACCACAAATCCAGGGACAGTAGCCAGGATCCAAACAAAGAGCCGTTCAGATGCCATCTCCCCCACTGAGAGGTGCTCTGCTTCCCAGATCCCCAAATAACTTTAGTAATCTCAAGTCAGAACAAGAGCCCCAGGGCAAAGTTTCCTTTGGATGCCACACAATATAGTTGCCAGTTTTCTGAAGTCCTAGCTGTGGGGCAGAACCACATCTGCGGCAGGCAGGTCTTGGAGAGGTCAGCCACCCCACAGGGTTTGCGACTGGTCAATCAATATTTCCATTAGGAGATAGTCAATGTCCTTATTGGTCTGACCTTTTGGCTACTGCCATGAAATATTTGTGGACTATGGTAGAGATCGCACTCGTCTCCCATACCCACCGCCCCCATCTTCCAGCCAACCCCAGAGAATTGCCCCAGGATTTCAAATTATTTGCAGAGCCACGTGGCCATGTATTACACAGCTGCCATCCCCTCTGAAGCTTCACCTGGCAAAATCACGTGCTGTTCAAGGAAAGGAAAAAATTGTCCACCTTCCCCTCCCCAAAGGAAACCAGGAACTACACTTGTTTTTCCAAGACTCTCATACGGGAAGCTTACAAGGGATCTGGACAGATTTCTCATCAAAGGATTCAAGACAATGACAATTTCCAACATGATCAGAATTGCAACAGCAGAAATGGTTGCTCTGTTGTTCAGAAACTTTCTCATTGCCTTGGCTGGTCTCTACCCTTGCTTCTAGTATCATTATTACTATTATTATTATTATTATTACTATTATTAGGGTTTTTTCTTTTTTCTTTTCGTCTTCTTTTTTTTTTTTTTTTAGAAAACATCTCAGTGTGTTTTCAACAGTTGTCATGGAGAGTTGGCACCACAGAGACTCATGTCCTCAAGACAACACACCAAAAGGAAAAAAAAAAAGGCTTTGCAGGAGAAATAGAAAGGAAGACATAAATACTAACAATATGATCTATAAATTCATTTCTCTCTCTGGCACCCATTTGTATCCTCACCATCTGCCATCACCTACAAATTATTGGCTTTTATTATGATGTTATGATTATACATGACAGCAAATACAAAACTTTAACAAATTAATGAAACATAATTACCACAACTGATACATGATTGAAAAACAGTCGCAAATAAAAGCTCTAGTGAGCCAGGAAAGGCACTGGGGAGCAGGTCTGCAGGCAAGTGTTTGGAAACCTCTCTGGGTCCGGACTATTCGTCAACTCAAAGGCACCAGCTTTTTACCGGCTGATTCCCAACATCAAGAGACATTTCGTAATTCCCAAGCAGTTCTACAGCAGATGACTGCTGAATAACCCACAAAGTACCAGGCAAAAGCATCCAATTTCTGCATTGTTGGGTGTGTGAGGACAGTGTTCTGCACGTTCCACAAACGTATACACGCATAAGACCCTAAACACTGTGTCTTCCAGCTATCAGGACCATTATATGTATTTGGGGTTGGGTGAAAAATATACAGGATACAAAGGCGCAGTGAACAAAACTGCGCCATGAGGCCATGCTGCGAGAAGAAAATGGGATCTATGCGTTGAGACTCAGCGATGGAAATCACTGGAATTAACCATTCAGGAGGGATGAGAGAGAAAGTGCAGTGTTCCAAAAGCCATTTGTTCTTTCAAATGCAATGAAGCTCCAAGGAAAGACATCGAATAGAAAACAAAAGATCACAATAGGAAAATCAGAGTTTGGTTCTATCAAGCCCAGTGCACCTCTGTGCTAATTTTAGGTTCTCTTCTTCCCTACCTGTCCCCATGCTCTTGGGTACACATTGAAGACTCTCAATAATGTGGATGAAGGAACCAGAACACTCCTTCTGGTTCCTTCCAGCCTAGATTGGCAGTCTCTTCCGAGGTTATCCAATCTCTGCCATGATCACCCACAAAGCACTCGTTGACCCTCTCTGCTCACCCTACAGACAAAACTTGAGGAGCGCAGCCTACCCCAATAGCCTTGGCCAGGTCCCAGCAGGAGGGGTGCGTTCCTGGCGAGCCCCTTCTCTCCTTGCCAAGTATATCGGCTTCCTACAGCTGCTGTAACAAATAACCATAAACATAGGGGCTTACAACAACAAAAAGGTAATATCTTATAGTTCTGAGGTTCAGAAATCCAAAGTCTAAACTGGGCCCAAATCGAGGTGTCAGCAGGGGTTCCCTCCTTCTGGAAAGAGTAGGGCACAACCTGTTTTCTTGCCTTCTCCAGCTTCTAGAGGCAGCCTGCATCCCATGCCCCCCCGCCTCCATCTCAAAGCCAGCAGCAGCAGAATCAAGCCAACAACGCACGTGTAGGAACCATTTTGGGGTGGCAGGTGTTTTCCCCCATGTGATGGTTTCCATTACCGTAGGGAGAGGGGAGAGTGGCCCTTGGTTTCTCGTGTGGGCAACTGAAGGGGGGTCCTTCACTGAGACAGGAGACAAAGTGGGAGAAGGGGCTTAATGAGAGTAGGTCATAATAGTTACTTACCCATTTGTTACGGCATTATTTGTTTACATAAATGAATATGCATTTGTTAAGAATAATAATGGATTCATAATAAATGAATATTTCGTATTCATTCATTCGTGAGTATTGCTTGCGGGTCCCCCGTGCCACGCAGTGTACTTCAGACGCTGAGACAGCAGCAGCGAACAGGACAATTATCTTCTCTGCCCCGGGCGCCTCGTGTCTTCTGCCAACATCCGTGAAACTGGCAGAATCACTTGCTACCTTGCAAACAGAGTAAAACCTAGGACCCTTCACAGTTTTTGACCATGTTTTTAAAAGCACTGCTTAAGACCTCTATATAGAAAATTTTAATTTGACCTATGGAACCTGACCACTGAAAGAAACTTCATTAACAAGATATTAATTTCAGGGGACGCCCGGGTGGGTTATTCGGTTAAGCATCCGACTCTTGGTTTTGGCTCAGGTCATGATCTCGGGGGCCTGGGATCAAGCCCCACATTAGGTTCACACTCAGCAGGGAGTCCTTGAGATTCTCTCTCCCTCTCCCTCTTCCCCTCTCCCCACACCTGTGCTCTCTCTCTCTCTTTCTAAACTAAATAATCTTTTTTTAAAAAGGTATTAATTTCAAAAAGCAACCAAATCCCAAAGAAATGTGGTAGATATTAATTTACTAACCTCTGATTCAATAAAAAGATTTTTTTCCCATTCCTGGGATGGTTCGATTTACCAGTTTAGAGGTTGGCCAGGGGGACAGAGAATGCCTTGTGTCCACATAGGTTTCTCTGCTTCCTGGGCACACAGCTGGACCACCTTCCCAGTATCCCTTGCAGACAGGTGGACGTGTGACTCTTCTGGCCCATGGAACGTGGACAGAAGGAACACGTACCACTTCCTGGTCCAGCCCATAAGATTTCTGTGCAATCCTGCAGACACTCTCTTCCCACATCTGCTGGCTGAATGAAAAGGATGTTATGGCCCTGGAGAAGGGCACGGCCAGAAGACAGAAAAAGCCTAGCTCCTTCAACCATGCTGTGGACCAAACTCCCTCCCCACCAGATTTCTACCGCCAGTCAGAATTTACGTGAGTAAGGAATAAATTCTATTGTATTAAGCCACTAAAATATTGAGGTAATTTGTTACAGAGGTTAGCCTCTGGTGACTAATTCAGACAGTTTCTGTATATGGATCTCAGGATTATTTCACACGTGCACACACACACACACAAATATGCAGACACACATAGAGAAGTGACACACAGCTGTGCAGAGAGAAACACCAGGACGCGGCGGCCCTCTCCTGTCACACTAAATCTTCTCCCCGCCAAATCTTGCAGGCTCCTCTAATTCAGAGAAATGTCCCAGATTTGTGTATTATAATTGCTGTTATTTTTAGCAAATGGTATGTCATAAAGTTATATAAATTACATGTGACCACTTTTGCTTATGGAAAAATACATAGAACGCCGCTGGGTTCAGAAGGAGACTCAGATTACGAACAAAGAAGACACTGGGAGTCCAACCCTCCTGGTGACACTGAGAATTCAGTGTCTGTGAGCTTTGTCTGGGGGATTTATGCAACAGAGCCCCTGGCACTTTCTTTATGGATCAGATGGTCTCCTTGTTGGAAGCTGCAGTGAGACCCAGGTAAGGTCCGAATGCAGCTAGCCCCTCAGTTCTGAAAGAAGACACTGAGCTGCCATGGTGTTTGTTTAAACCAAGCCCCTCAGTCAAAATGGTCTGAGCCAGACACCCCTTTATGCAGGTAAGATGTAGACCTTGTGCATGGCGTTTAGTCCAGGTCCCCCTCTCCCCGTTTCTGACCTGTGGCTACTCGGGGAAACAGTTCTAACTGGGGAGTGAGGAAGATGTGATGTGGCAAAGCCTTACTGCCCACACCGCATGGGAGGCCCACGCTCAGCACCCAGAAGGGCACTGGGGAGGGAAAAGCCCCAGCCCCAGCCCATGTGGCACAGGGACTGAGCTTCCCTTTTTTTGGACGCAAAAGCATCTCTCAAATGCCCTCTCCTTGTCCACACCCCACAGTGCTGCGAGGTAGGAAGGCTTGCTGCCCCATTTTACGGATGCAGAAAGCAAGGTTTGGAAAGCACCAAGGCGCTACTGAGGTCGGCTCCTCGTCCAGGGCAGGACTGCTGCCTCAGTGTACCTTGGCGTTCTGCCCACGTCACTGTGCAATACAGAACCTTGATTACAATCCGTCCAAGTAATGTTCAGTCAATAATAGAAAATATCCAAACTTGGAGAACCAAACTCGCTCTATCTCAACCAATCAACACAATCCAACCTGGAGGTAAGGCAATTATCTGCGTACTTTACACATACACACACAAACAAGTTCCTGGTCCCCACCCCTTGAGTTTCCTTGGAAACTTCCCCGCACTCTTCCCTTTGTGTGGCTTACATTTGCAGCCCCTCTGGGCGGGAACCATTGGGGTAAGTCACTGGGTGACTGTTTCCTCGAGGAAGAAATGACCTGCAGGATGACCCACGGCTGGAATTACTTGTGGACGCCCAGCCAGTTTGTTCAAGCCATGACTCCCTTTCTTGGGATTCTGACTCCCCCTCCAAGCACGCTCTGACTTGCAGACTGGCTGAAAGACCTTGATGACAGTCATGAAGGGGAATCTGCAGAGCCTGGCACCTTTCCTGCATAGGAACCCCAGCCTCTGCTCAGTCAGCGTGCACAGAGAAAACTGAACCCCCTGCACCCACCACGGTAGAGGGTTGCTGGGATCCAAGCCCAGAACCTGCCACCTCGTCTGCACGGGTTGTCCCCTGGGGGGTGTAGGTCAGCGCCAGGAAGTTCTCGAGGGATAACCATGGGAATTAGCAGGAGGGACAGAGCAGCGGGGGGCCACTGCACACTGCCCAGGCCCAGGGGCACCCCTTCAGCTACAGCTTCTTCCAACTCTCTCTGCCTGGCCACCTGCTGTGCACCCCAATCTGCATCCCACCAAGAAGGTTGGTATTTTTGCAGTTTGGTTTTCCACACTGGGAAGCTTATGGTCACTGTGCCCTGGTTAGAAACCCCGCCTACCAGCAGCACAAAACTGCATCTCCATGGGAAGTGGGGAAAACCACTAGCTTGCCAAGTGCCAGAACCAGACGGAGACATCCTCGAGTAGTAGACACATCTTCCAACCTTTTTGGGGACTGTCCTATGGTTCAGTCAGCAGGGTCTAAGGTGCCCAGCTGGCAGCCAAGTGCAGGCTGCCTAACCCTCAGCCTAGAACACAGGCAGGAGAGGGAGGTATTGGATGAGAGCAGGTGCTTCTCAGACCCCCCAAAACCAGGCAACCTATCTGACCTGCTGGAAAACACTTCTGTCTGCCCCTCACATGGACACACTGTCGACAGTTTGTGTCTGCACTGGCCAGGCTGGGTCATCTGAAGGCAGTGGGCCCAGATGGAATCAGATGAGGGGCCACCAGGTGAGTGGAGTGAACTTTCCACAGCACCACGTGCTGCCTGGGCATGCCACTCCCTTTGGGGTCACTTAACTCAGTAGGTGAAGGTCCCTCAGCTTCCTAATGGCCCTGTATTGTTCATTGTAGGGAGCCCTGAGACCCGAGGCAAAAATAGAACAGGAGACTCCAGGTCTTGGATATAGGTATGAGTAAAAAGGTAGCCATCTGAACAAAAATATAAGCCTTTGATGGTAGATTACAGATAGCCCTATATTCGTTGAGATTCCTTCTGTGAAGAGGTGGACTCTAACTTTCATCTTCTTAAACTGGGGCTGAACTGCAAGCACTGTCCAACCCACAGAACTGGTGGAAGTGGTGGAAGTGACATCCTGGGACTTTTGGGGTTGGGTCCCAAGAAGCCTCTGTGAGCATGCCATCTCAGGAGCCCTGAGCTACTGTGTGGGAAGTCCAGCCAGCCTGGTGCTTTGCTCAGGAGCACCAGCTGAGCCCATGCTTCCAACATCCACTTCAAGTCACCAGACTTGGGAATGAGGCCCCTTTGAGCCCTCTGGACTGACACACCCACCAGCAGAATACCACTGAGGGACCTCTGTCCTGGCCTCCGGGAACAAAGGAGTCATCCAGCCAAGCCCCGCCCAACCATATGACATAAAATCATGTATCAGTATGAGTTTACAATGTGTTTTATCTTTAAGAAATTACATACTGCTCACTGAAAAGGCCTAGAAATAATAATCCAGTAGCACTGAGCACCCACAGTACTGTGTTGTGGTCTCTAAATACCATTTCCCATTTAAAAAGTCCCAGGGCTCCTTGTTTGAATGGCTGATCCCAGGTCTGAGGAGGAAATACACAAGGTAAATGTAAAATTTATCATCCAGAAAATAAGGAAGCTACCAAAAATTTCTAGGGACCTGTCAAAAGAAATCAGAAATCAATCTTAATGGTATAATTTGAGCATTAGATTAAATCCCTAAATTCATAATAATACCGAAAAGCTCATTAGTCATGATTGGAGGATGGTATTGAATACATCACTACTTTGAAAACTGGCAAAGAAAGAAAACCTGGCACTTACTGTACCTTGCCTCTACAATACAAACTGCAGAGTAACAAAAGAATTGATGAGAAAAAGAATTCCATTTAATAAACAAAGAAAAAAATGATCTAATGACACCATCTTGAAACTCCTAGTGAATTAATGGATCTAGGTGATAATAATCACAAGAAAAGAGAAAACCTAACATGAACAGCATCCCGGCGGAAAGACCAACAACATCTATGAGGTTGTCTTGACACTCCCAAAAACCAACTTGAATCTGACCAAACCTCTGCATCTAACCACTCATGGACAGGAAAAAGAAGGGGTAGAGAAACATGCTAGACAAAACCATGGGGATTCCATCAGCAATATCAGACTCTAGAAAATTACAGGGTAAATGTGTTGGTTTCTTCAGTAAATAAATTACAACAAAATAAGAGAGAGAGACACAGACCAATCTCAATGAACTGACTTTGTTTAGTGCCCAGTTTGAATAAACTGTCAAAAACAAAACAAAATTCACAAGACAGTTGGGGAAATGTAAGAGTTGGCTATTTAGTAATATCTTAAAATTGCTTTCAGATGAGATTTTGTTGTGGTTTTATTAGAATTATTTGTTCTTAAGTTCTTTGTCTTTTCCTTATCTGTCAGATACATACTGAAATATTTAGAGATAAAATTATACGATTCCTGGAAAGTGTTTCAAAATAATTTGGGCTGGGGAGGAGGGGTGTGGAACATGAGGCTTTGGAACATGAACTCAGCCTTTTAAAGTAATGCTCTTGAGTCTTCAGCCATGTGTGGGTACCATCCTCTTAGGAAAGGCTAGTGCATCTCCCATGGTGTATCTTAGCACTCAAAGTCTGTGTCTGGTGAGAGACGGTGAGTGTGTCACTCAGCATTTAACATGAGGGACCATATCACAGAATCAAGGATGTATTTGTGCGTCCAGAATTCCACTCCGTATTACCAAAGGAATAAAAGAATCTGATCATTTCACCTGTTTGACTACCTGGATGTCCCCAAATGAACAGAGCCAAGTAAATAATAATTATTAGATCACTAGTAGATAATTATTATTAGGAAGTTCTAGAAACTTCTGTACAGAGTTGACTTGGATATTTTATCTTTTTTGTTTTAGTGAAAGATATGATCCAGAGGATTGCACATACTCCTCACACCTTTGTGCACGGAAATCAGACCTCCGGCCCTCGGTGGGTGGGCTATGCCTGGCAGCTCTTTACTCAGAGACCCTAAGTTGTGCTGCCTCGTACAAGCAGGAAATGTGTTTCCCAGTAGAGTTTTTGTGCCACTGCCTTCTTAGGCACCTTTTTAAAGAAACATATAAAAGGAATACTGATAGAGATTGGAGCAAGGTGTACATCACCCACCAGCCTAGAAAGTTCTAGAAGGGTTCACAATGTTAATGCAGCTACCAGCAGGCCTTTTCCACTCCCCATTTATACCCTGTGACAATCAGGCTAAATATCTTTCCCCATAATCTCTTGGATTTCTTTGTGGTTTTGTTTTATTTTTCCTTTTTTTTAAAGATTTATTTATTCATTTTAGAGAGAGAGGGAGAGCACAAGTGGGGGGAGGGGGAGAGGGAGAGGGAGAGAGAGAGAATCCTCAAGCAGACTCCATGCTGAGCGCAAAGCCCGATATGGGGCTTGATCCCAGAAACCTGAAATCAGACCTGAGCCAAAACCAAGAGTTGGACGCTTAGCCACCCCTCCTCTTTATTTCTCTATATTGCCTATGGATGATTTGACCTCTCTGGCTAAATCTTAACTTGGGAATTTCTTGGATTTCCTGCTTGGAGATCATCACCCCAACATCTCCACATCCCATCTGCACACGTGCGTTGTTCCCTGCAACTGTACTTCATTCCTTCCCTCCCGGGTACCTCTCAACTGTCTTCCCCGATCTCTACAAACCACCCCCTAGGGTTGTAAATTGCATTTTATCAGTGGGAAAATAAAGATGCCAAGAGGCTGAAGTGACTTGCCACCGAAGAAGTAGGCTCCCAATTTTCTTGCTTTTGCTACTGGAGTCACAGCTGGTCCCCTCAGCGAGAAGCACGGGGATACAACGAATGTCCACACTCACACGCAGGCTTGCGTGCTCCATTCTGACATCCAAGGGAGCCTCTTATTTACGCACTCAATCCCCCAAACAGGAGACCGTGGCACCTCCCTTCCAGGCTTCGTGTCCCAACCACAGGCATGTCTGCTGTGAGCACATCTACTCCAGGATCAGCAGGGGAATGAGTCAAAGTCACAGCACTTGGACAGACTTTCCAATAAATGTCACAAGACAGAGTTGCAATTTACAGGGACCCTGTATGTGGGAATCTAAACTGTAGGGAAGAAAAAGGAAGAGCATCACTCGCCAGAAAATAGGAGAAAAGTTAGACGACCCACCCGCCTCCTTGACTTCACCCAGATACAGCGGAAGAGCCGGCTCCCGTGACCTCGGACACAAACGTGGTTTTGTACACTCCAGTGCACGCTGTCCCTCCTGCCTCAGGGCTAACAGCGATCAACCCCCATTCGCAGTTACTGAGCATCCGGAACCAAAGCAGGGCCTTCTGAAGCCCCAGTTTTTAGAGGAGGGAATTGAACGTTTCTTTTTCTCTTTTGCTGTGTGCAAGCCAGCTTTCATCACCAGCCACCAGATATGAGGGGGCAACAGTTCAGGGCACCACCCCGAGAGAGCCTAGAGCAGTGGGCATCTTTGGATTATTTTAAACTCCCCAGAAAAGACATGTCCTTTTCTAACATGTCCTAAAATTAACTTCATTATGTCGCTATAATATTTTAGGTTACAAGAGGTTTCACATTATATTTCTCTTGGGCAGCACTGATCTACAGGATTCCCCCAACCTTCAAAGCCATAATTTTTGTAAGTATCCTTTTTTTTTCTTTTTAAGTAGGCTTCACGCCCTGCGCAGAGCCCAACGCAGGGCTTGAACTCACAACCCTGAGATCGACCTGAGCCAAGATCAAGAGTCGGACACTTAACCTACCGAGCCACCTAAGAGCCCCTTTTGTAAGTATTCTTTTTTTTAAAAGATTTTATTTATTTATTTATTTGACAGAGAGAGAACAAGCCAGAGCGGGGGGTGGGAGGAGAGGAAGAGGAAGATAGAGAATCTCAAGCAGACTCCCCACTGAGCACAGAGCCCGACAATATCACGACCCTGAGATCATGACCTGAGCCGAAACCAAGAGTCAGACGCTTAGCTGACTGAGCCACCCAGGCACCCCTGTAAGTATTCTTAAAGACCATTTTATATCTGTCTCTCTGAAAATTCACACAATTTATCAGCTTGGCAAAATGGGCTTGGCATCCCACCTGTTCTCACTGGGAAGCAGAAGAAAGAGGGCTAAGGGAAACCAGATATTTATCTGCTACAAATTGTCCCTCACCCTAGTCAGGGCTTCCTTTGACTATTCTCATAGTGACCTTTGATTTAACACAACCAATCCAGATATCAGAGGACTGTGCTTATTAAAATGATCATTAACCATGAGAGATGATGGACTCTGAAAAACAAACTGAGGGTCCTAGAGGGGAGGGGGGTGGGAGGATGGGTTAGCCTGGTGGTGGGTATTGAGGAGGGCACGTTCTGCATGGAGCACTGGGTGTTATGCACAATGAATCATGGAACACTACATCTAAAACTAATGATGTAATGTATGGGGATTAACATAAGAATTAAAAAAATGTGGAAAAAAATAAATAAATAAAATGATCATTAAATACCATTCCACAAAATACTCTCTGAAGACCTGCTATCACCCTTGTTTCTGGTAAAAGCGACAATATGATTAGAGTCCCAGGCTGACACTTTGCTTTATCAACGTGCTGTGGTCAATGTCTCTTTTGTAATGATGACCCTGTCTTCCGTCCCTTTCAGCTAAAAATGCCTTTCTCATTAGCCAACGTTTTTTGAAATAGGAAGGTTGTTTTAGGCTTCAAGATGAGGCAAACATTTGTTATAAGACTCCAAAGGATTTTGCAAACAATTTCCACCCATGATTTCCAAAGCTTGTGTAACATTCTGTGTAAAATGTGTGGGCTGCTTCCATGAAGCAAGCATTTCCAGAAATGTTTACTTTGCAGAAGTTAGCGTGCATGTTTGCCGTCCCACGTGAAAACTTCCGCATGTGCACCCAACCGCTGGAGTGTTAAACAGACACACGCTCGGCCCTCTGTAGACAGCCTTGGCCCTCTCTGCGCCTGTCCTCTGATGAGCTGCATTTCTATCACTTGACACTTCTCGATTTACCGTGGCTGAGTCTTCACAGATCAGGTACAGACAGGTTCTCCAGCCCTCTGAATGCAAACCATCCAGCCAAGTTTAAGAACAGAAAGGCCCTGGACGGTCCTGGGACTGTGTTATGGGTTGAAGTGTGTTCCCCAAAAAAGATAGGCTGAAGTCCTAAGACCTATGTTATAGGCTGGATATGTGTGTCCCCCCACCAAAATTCACATGCTGAAGCCCTGATACCCCATGTGATGGTACTAGGAGGCGGGGTCTTTGGGAGGTGATTAGGTCATGAGGAGGAGCCCCCCTGAAGGGATTAGTGCCCTTAGAAGAAGATACCCCAGAAAGCTCCTTGCCCCTTCTGCCCTGTGAAGACACCCCAGACCCTGGGATCATGACCTGAGCCAAAGGCAGACGCTTAACCAATTGAGCCACCCAGGTGCCTGACAAATAATTTTTTAGCATAAGTATGTCCCATGCAATATTTGGGACATACTTATACTAATAAGCATTTGCTGTTTATCTGAAATTCAGCTTATGTGGGTGTCCTATATTTTATGTGGCAACCCTAGATAGAGAGCATCTTTGGATTATTTTAAACTCCCCAGAAAAGACATGTCCTTAGTGCCACAAGGCTGGTAGAGAGAATTTCATGAGGCTAGGCCAAATAACAGGATCATTACCTGGCATCAGATCAGTGATGCTCACATGATGAATGGCAGACATTTAGTTACCCTGGTAGAAAGCTCAATTCTGACATTTTCTAAGTAGGTAAAATATTTCTGTTGTTGCAATTTATCTAATACTAATACTGTAGTTCAAAATGTAGAGTCCATTGTCATTCATGTGCATGACTGATTGTTCCACCTGAAATGAAAATAATCATCCTGGACTATGTAGAGCAGACAGGACCGGTTTCCTGGGCAGGTGGTCCATGCAGCCACACTGGGCCCCGTGCACAGAAGGGCCCTGTGTTTGGTTCAAACTGATGCTGTTGCTGTATTGGAATTCTTAAAAGTATTTGAGCCAGGGGCCTTGCATTTTTATTTTGCTTGGGCCCCACCAAGTATGTAGCCAGTCCTGAGGACGGATATACCCAAAAATGGGTAAGCAGGCTACACAAAATGCTCTCCTCTCTAAAACCCATAAGACCACTTCTTGGTCTATTCCTGGCTGAACTCACTTACAAGCAACGTGAGACCTTTTGCCCTTGGCATCTCTTCTCAGCTCCATGCTGGTGTTTCCAGCATTGCTTTGATCTCATTCGTGTTGTGCTGGTTCAAAGGATTGTTGTTGATTCTGCACGTGCTGTGTGAGCTGCAGTCTGGATCCTCGTCCAACTCAGCATCGGGAAGGCCAGCGTAGAATCCGCGGCTTTGGCTCCACGGGGCCGTGGTTCTTAAAGAACAGTTGTTCTCCTAGTAACCTGAAAGCTGGGTGGAGATCTTCCTGAAACCCCCTTGAACCAGCAGACTCGGGGCTGACTTCCCACCAGTAGCTGATTCCCACTCTGCGCTGGTGCAGAACCAAGTCCCTGCATGGGCTGCTCTTCTTTTCCTGACACTCGGTGTGTCCTGTCCTTCCCACACATCTTCAGTTTCTCTCTCCCCCTTAGCATTTCTCTCTAGATGTCCCTGGCTTGTGTCTGACACACCCCTTCCCTTGTCCTCGTCATGTGACTAACCCATGATCCTACCAGGCCCAGGGCCAAACCACTTTTTGCTCGGGTCACTCTCCAAGGAAAAAGACACAAAAGATGACATTCAAGTTCATTCTGCTATGCACCGATGTCCCTTTCAAGGGTCTACCAAGGGCACTGAAGCCAAAGGTCAGAGGGAGAAGATTCACAAACAAAGAGTATCAGAAGAGGGCAGAATTCTGGCTGATAGACTCTGCTGCGTAAGTCACTTAACCTCTCAGACCCAGTTTCATCATTTCTCAAATAAGAGTTAGATTAGATAATGCTCTCAGACGAGTCTATAATTTCCACATCAAAGTTACAACCCTGAAGTATCCCACCAAGAGGAGCAGGTATTTTATAAATCTGAGGTTTGTGATCTGCTGCATCCATCAGCAGCCCCTGGGGTAATGTTACATAACAAACGATCCCTAATCTTAGTGGCTTTAGAACAACAAACATCTATCTCTTGCTCACAGTTCTGCAGACGGGCTGGGACTGCAAACCAGGTTCAGCTCGGCTCCATGTATCTGTCATTCTGGGACCCAGGCTAACCTGGCAGCAGCTACACGGGACATGTTCTTCTCATGGTAGCTGGCAGGGGACAAGAATCTGGGCCAAACCACCCAAACACATGCAGAGTCCCTGCTTGTGTCCCATCCCCCCTAAAAAAGATATCAGAGTCCTAAAACCCTCCCCAGAACCCTCTTACACTATTGGTGGGAATGCAAGTTGGTACAGTCACTTTGGAAAACAGTGTGGAGGTTCCTCAAAAATTTAAAAATAGAGCTACCCTATGACCCATCAATTGCACTCCTGGGTATTTACCCCAAAGACACAGATGTAGTGAAAAGAAGGGCCATATGCACCCCAATGTTCATAGCAGCAATGTCCGCAATAGCCAAACTGTGGAAAGAGCCGAAATGCCCTTCAACAGATGAATGGATAAAGAAGATGTGGTCCGTATATACAATGGAATATTACTCAGCCATCAGAAAGGATGAATACCCAACTTTTACATCAACATGGATGGGACTGGAGGAGATTATGCTAAGTGAAATAAGTCAAGCAGAGAAAGTCATTATCATATGGTTTCACTTATTTGTGGAACATAAGGAATAGCATGGAGGACATTAGGAGAAGGAAGGGGAAAAGGGGGGTGCGGAATTGGAGGGAGAGATGAACCATGAGAGACTATGGACTCTGAGAAACAAACAGGGTTTTAGAGGGGAGCGGGGGGGGGATGGGTTAGCCCGGTGATGGGTATTAAGGAGGGCACGTACTGCATGGAGCACTGGGTGTTATACGCAAACAATGAATCGTGGATCACTACATCAAAAGCTAATGATGTATTGTATGGTGAATAACATAACGTAATAAAATTTTAAAAATAAATAAATAAAAAATAAAAAAATAAAACCCTCCCCAGTAGCTCAGAATGTGACCTCATTTGGAGATAGGGTCTTTTGCAGAGGTGATCAAGTTAAACCAAGCTTATAAGGACTGGTATCTTTATTAAAAGGGGAAATGTGGACACAGAGACATGCACTCAGGACAGATGGTGTGGAGTCATGGGGTGAAGACAGCCATCACAAGCCAAGGAGAGAGTCTGGAGCACACGCTCCCTCGCAGCCTCAGAAGGAATAAACCTGCCCACACTTTGACCTCGAGCTTCCAGGCTCCAGAACTGTAAGACAGTGCATTCCTATTGTCTAAACAACAACCCCCCACCCCGGCCCCCGTCTCTGCTACTTTGTTACAGCAGCTCTAGCAAACCAGCACAGCATATATGCACATTCGTCTGGGGAGAAAGTTCATAATTTTTTTGATTTCAAAGGAGGATCTATGATCCACCAATGCAATGCAACTAACATCACTGTGAGTTACAGTTTGGCTGCAATGGAAGGGCAAGGGTTAACACACTGGCTCCCAGATGGGTCCCTGTTGACCAGAAATCTGTATCTATCCTAGGACAGCTCCAGAACCTCAGCCTGCCCCAAAGAGGGCATGATGCCCTGACCCTCTTCTCAGCTCTCTCACCACCAGGGCTGGTCAGATCTATTCATCTCCTCGGCACTTGGATTTGCCCTTGATCAAGAAAGGCTAAGTTTGGGCAAACCACACTTAGAATCTCAACTGTCCACACTCACCAACCAATGTCTTTTCCAGGGCCCTATGTTATTGGCCAAAAATCAGTTCAATTGATACCAATTGACCAAATAACTAAGATGCTAAATTTCTCTTAAATGATGTTCATGTCTTATAGGATTGCTTAAGGACTTTAACAGAAATGTATTAACAGTGTTAACAAGAATTTAGCTTCTAATGATTACGAACATAGAAAAATATAGTTCATTATCAGTAACCAAACTTTAGCATTTACCAGTGAAGCTTTTTTATATTATGCTGGCATATGAAAGAAATAAGATTAGGCTAACTGGTTTGGTGAATTGATTTTTACTCAAGAGATCACTGTGTACAGTTGCTCAGGTTGTGCACTATGCAACCACAGGGACTCCACACAACCATGATGTAACGGCACCTCCAAAACTGCACAATGCAGCCAGCATGCCTTCTACAAATTACCCCTCCCCAACCCAAGAGCCTTGTCTCCTCCATGCTAATTGCCCACAAGGACTTTGTCTCTGACCACATGTCTCAACCTCTCCCACTCCCAATGCCACCACCATCCTGTCCTT
Organism: Mirounga angustirostris; assembly: GCF_029215605.1. Taxonomy (NCBI): domain Eukaryota; kingdom Metazoa; phylum Chordata; class Mammalia; order Carnivora; family Phocidae; genus Mirounga; species Mirounga angustirostris. Next base: position 6,911,963 of record NW_026991709.1, on the reverse strand, counting down.
TTCAGAACCCTGCAACAATACCCTCTTTGTTAGTGCATTTCTATCCATTCTCTGCCATCTCTGCCTGCCTGCCCCCTCCAAGAAATGTATGTGTGTCTAAGATGAACACATTGGGGAAACAAGACCTCTACTAGCGACTATTTCTTGTGTAGGAAACCAAGCACCATGAAGGTTGGAATGTGGAAGTTGATTGGCAGTAGACAGGACCTACCTAATGGAGAGATTCTGAAGAGGGATAATAAGACTCTGCCTACTGACTTAATAGAAATATGCCCTGAGAAATGTATATAGTGTTCCTCTATCGGAAAGGACTTAGGATCATCGTAGACACACCATGCCCAGGTGCATCATGGATGCAGGGAGGCTGGCACATCGAGGCCTCCCAAGGCTGCAGATGCCCTTCTGGGATGCATTGTGCTATTTAGCATCCCCATTATATTTTTCAATGGATGTGTATTCACAAAACAGAAAATTAACCGTTTGGAAGTAAACAATTGAGTGGTGTTCAGCACCTTCACAATGTCGTTCAACCACTGCCTCCATCAAGCTCCAAAATATTGTCATCACCCCAAAAGGACACCCCGAACCCACTGAGAAGTCATTCCCTGTCCTTCCTTCACTCCAGCTCCTGACAACAACTAATCTCATTCATCTCTTTGGATTTAGCTATTCTGGGCATTTCATAGAAATGGAATTTTAAGTATGTGGTCTTTAGTATCTGACTTTTTTGGCTAAGCATAACATTTTCAAGGTTCATCCATGTTGTAGCATGGATCAGTACTTCATTCTTGGTTGTGGCCAAATAATATCCTGTTGTATGGACATCACGCTTGTTTATCCGGTTATCTGTTGATGGACATTTGGGTTATTTTGGTCATTATGAATAATGCTGCTATAAACATTAGTGTACTCATTTTGCTGAGTACTTATTTTCAATTTTGAGGGGTGTATACTCAAAGATTCTCTGCCTCCTCCTCATCATTTTGATTGTATAGCAAACCTTGCTGAGACCTTATATTTCAGGGTATTATGTGCCATATCTGCTCATATTTTCAGCATTTATCCTCAATCTTTTTACTATAGATCAAAGATCAGCAAACTTTTCCTATAAGGGCCAGGTACGTAAATATTTTAGGTTTTCTGAGCCTTATGGTCTCAGCTGTAACTACTCAGCTCAGCTTTTGTGGCAGGAAGCAACCACAGACAATACACAAAAAGTTTTGTGCTCCAATAAAACTTCGTTCACAAAAACAGGTGACAAGTCAGATTTGACGCTCGGGCTATAGTTTTCCAACCCTGCTCTAGGACAGGCACAGGATGTGACCTTTTCCAAGTGCTGCATCCCATGGAGGCTGGACTCCCTTTAGCCACATAGGCTAGGGTAGAGTAAGGTAGGGCAAGGTAGGGGAGGATAGTGTAGGGTGGGGTAGGGCAAGGTAAGGGAGGATAGTATAGAGTAGGAAGAGATCCCAAAACATGTGGGTTTGTGAAAAAAAAGTCTAGTCACCTCACATTTGTTACAGCAAATATAACGAATCCCTGGAGTCTCGCTGCTGGCCTGTGCATGACTGGGAAGTCCATGGTGAAGTGGGGTCCCGTGAGCACGGAGCCCAAGGCTCCTCTTGCAAACCTCCCCCCACCCACTGTCCAGTCGTCGTGCTGGGATTCTGAGGTTCCAGGCTTTATGTCTTCCCTTTCCTGAGGCACTCGATTTTAAATTGGGTTACAAAGGGAAGGTATCCTTTTAAGTCAATTGTTAAGGAAGTCCAAATCCCACAGGGCTCTTTCTCCCGGAAGCCTCCCACCCCTCAACACCAACCCCTTCTCCTTTCCTCTCAGGCAATGCTGAGTAAGATGGTGATGGTAGCACCTAGCAGGGTGACCACGGCATCATCCCTCATCCCCATTTGTCTGGGACTGTCGAGATTTTTCCCACTGTCCGGGGGTCCTCGCAGTCCCCTCATGGAACCCCCTGCATAGAGCTTGAGGCAGCTGGTTACCCTGGCCATGGCCGGAACAAGCTGCCCTTTGCCCTCCTCCCTGTCATGGCTGAGCTCAGTGCTCCCGATTTGTCAGCTCATCCAACATAACCACCTGCCCCGGGACAGGCATTGCTAGGGTCCCCTCTTGGCTGGTGTGGATCTGACGTACCCAGAGCTGATGGGACTGGGAGAGTGATAGTTACGGGAGGCAACACAGTGGCAATCATGTCACAATAGAACTGTATCAATCCATATGCTGTGCGCCTTAAACTTACACAACGTTATGTCAATTGTATTGCCATAAAAGGAAGAGGTGGCGGGATTTGCCTGGGTCAGGCAGGAGGTGAGCTGGGATTCCGAGCCCGTGCTGACTCCAGGGCTCCTAGCTAGCTGCCTCCAGCGCTGGCCAGCACGACCACGCTCCAGCCACGAGGCTCCACGCGGGAGGAGCAGCCAAGATGGATGCAGAGGACAAAGTGATGGGGCCAAGAGCCAGGGGATGCGGGCAGCCTCCAGACTCTGCAAAAGACAAGGAAATGGAGTTCTCCCCTAGAGCCTCCAGAAGGCACACAGTCCTGCTGATGATGTGATTTTAGCTTTCATGAGACGCAACTGGGACCTCTGTCCTCCAGAACTCTAATGTGCGTGCTGTGGACCCCAGTTACGGCAGCCGTGAGAAACTGGCACAGATTGTGGTCTATACTGGCCCACCCTCGAGGATCTTCTAATCTAGCAAAAGCAAAACAAACAAACCAAAATAAGCATTCACGGTGAACCTAAAATAATTATTCAAGACTCAAGCACTGTGTTCCCACAGCCAGCTACCGTCCGCCCGTGCGTAGCCAATTGCCACTGCTAACAGCAGGCAACACGGCGCGTTGACAAAGTGCTTCCTTCTCTTTAGAACCTCTTTCACAGTCGGGAGCTGCTGATGCTCAGAGCAGGCACCAACATTCCCACTTTGTTGGGTGAACGGGAAGATGAGAGAACTCACAGGCAAAATCTAGCCCATAGATGTATTCTGTCTGGGTCCACCAAAACATGCAAAATTAAAAAGTTTCCATTTTGATTGGTGCCTGGGTGGCTCAGTCGTTAGGCATCTGCCTTCGGCTCAGGTCATGATCCCAGGGTCCTGGGATCGAGCCCCGCATCGGGCTCCCTGCTCGGCGGGAAGCCTGCTTCTCTCTCTCCTACTCCCCCTGTTTGTGTTCCCTCTCTTGCTGTCTCTCTCTGTCAAATAAATAAATAAATAAAAATCTTTTTTAAAAAAGGTTTACGGGGCGCCTGGGTGGCTCAGTCGTTGAGCGTCTGCCTTCAGCTCAGGTCATGATCCCCGGGTTGTGGGATCAAGCACCGAGTCGGGCTCCCTGCTCTGCCGGAGGTCTGCTTCTCCCTCTCCCACTCCCCCTGCTTGTGTTCCCTCTCTCGCTGTCTCTCTATCTGTCAGATAAATAAATAAAATCTTTAAAAATAAATAAATAAATAAATAAATAAATAAAGGTTTACATTTTTTAGTTAGTTGCCAATATTTAAGGTTTGATTGAAAATAAAGATCTCTTGCTTCCCTTAAAACCATCAGGAGACCCAGGCACACCAAACCCCAGGTGTCTGCCTGACCACCATCAGCTGGAGCCAGGCCATGGCTGCCTCGTCATAATGGTCCGAGCTGTCTCAGGCCCCGCTCCTCGGGTCCGTCGGCAGTCCCTGCTCCAGGCAGAAATCAACAGGAGGCTTTCCAGAAAAATGACCTCACTCCCTGAACCAGGGCCCTTTTCTCTTGCCTTCACCACGTAAGTCCCTTGAGGGGAGTCTGACATTTGTTCTTAAAATATACTCCAAGGTCCCAGAAGGGTCAAACACCACTGGGAGCCTGAACCGCCTCTCAACTGACCAGTGTGGGCTTGACCACGTTCCACCGTGGGATCACCCTTGGCCCCAGCAGTACCAACACATCAGAGTGTTCCTGGCCCCGGGAAGCCTCAGGAGAAACCAAGGGGCCAACCAAAAGGCAGCAGAAAGTCCCAAAGTTTCCAGTGAAAAGAGGAGAGGAACGTGCTGTGCTGAGGTCCTGGTGTGGAAAACTCCCTTCCAGGATGTGTAAACTTTCATGGGAACGAGACTTCGAGAATATGCTTCAAAGCCCCAGGTAGAAACCCATGAGCTCTGAGGATTTGTCCTGGAAGCTAAGAGGGCATGATTAACCAAAGAGAATGAAAACAAACCCCGGACATATTGAGGAGTGGAAACGCCAGCATGTGGCGAGGCCTGGGGCTGGGCACCCAACCGCGGTGGAGAGGGGCCAGCACCAGGGGAGCGGCCGGCCACCTGCAGCCCGCAGGAAGCCTCCCCTCTGCGGCCAAGCCAAGACCCAGGAAGCACTCTGGGCCCACACCGCTCACCTGCCCACAGCGCGCGCGAACACACACACACACACACACACAGACTGCTTCCCGTAGACACAATCTCCCCAGCCAAGGCCCTGCCGAGTCAAGTTTCTAGAGGGCAGGGAATCGGGCAGAGTTCCTTTTTATCAACACAATACACAGGATGGGGTTCGTCATAGAAGCCCCTCCTTGCGCCTATGATTGAAGGACTTCCTCACTCTCAGAAATATTTATCAGGGGCTGTCGTGTACCAGGCAAGGTGTGAGGTTGGGAAAACAGTGGTGAGGAAGAGAGGGAAGGGAGGAAGGAGGGACGGAGAGAGAGGAGAAAGAGAAAGAAAGATGGTGAGGTGAGAAAGGAGGAGGAGAGGGGGAGGGACGGGGGGAGAGGAGGGATGGGGGACGTAGGGGAGGGAATGGACTGTGCAGCACATTGTGGGAAGCCAGGCAGACATTCCTGGTAAATGGGCTCTAATTCAAGGGGTCTTAATCAGGAGTCCACATTCTCCTAGAGAATACAGAGTGTTTGTGAACTTGCATAGGAAAATAACGATATTTTTATTTTTACTAATCTCTACCTGAAAATTAGCATTTCCTTCTATCATGAATGGACACGAACATCAGGGACAGACCCGGGACTTGGTCATGGATTAGAAATGCATATACTGGGTGCCTGGGTGGCTCAGTTGGTTAAGCGACTGCCTTCAGCTCAGGTCATGATCCTGGAGTCCCGGGATCGAGTCCCGCATCAGGCTCCCTGCTCGGGAGGGAGTCTGCTTCTCCCTCTGACCCTCCTCCCTCTCATGCTCTCTGTCTCTCATTCTCTCTGTCTCAAATAAATAAATAAAATCTTTAAAAAAAAAAAAAAAGAAATGCATATACTTTGATGGTAATGTTACATCTGTTCCAGCAATCTCAAAACTGCTATGATCGCCCACTTTGAGATTGTAGAATGCTTGTCAGAACTGCTGGTAGATCTTATTACAAAATGTATTACAAAGTTTTTAAAGTTGATAAGTGTGTATCAAGGTAATTGATTTACTCTGCAATCCAGAGTGTTTTGTTAGGCGCATTTAAAAACATCATCCTAACAAGGAGTCCATAGGTTTCACCTAAGAGGTCACGGCGCCTGCCCTCATCAGAACCTGAGTGAGACCCTGGGGAAGGCGGCTCTCAGGAGAGGACCACTTCTTAGGCAGCCTTGATCTTAGTTCACACTTGATACTAATTAAACTGATTCAAAGCCTTTCTGCAGAGCGGAGATGGCTGGTTATGTTCTGTTCTCACAAAACACTTTACAGATAGCATGCACTGCACTAGAACCCATAATGCAAGGCTGGCAAGTAGGTATTTTGCCATTTTTTAAACAAAGAAGCTGAAACTCAGAGAAAGGTAGTCTCTTGCCCAGTGTCACTCAGTCCATCTGCCAGGGGCGACGCAAAGCCTTGCAGCTCCGCCTGCTGATCTAAACCCGGGCACCAGCCTGCCCTCCGCACGGCCAGCCTTGGCACCTGCTCTTGCCGTGCATGCGCTCATGCAGGGGCTGCAGGCAACGAGGCCGTAGGCGCACCTCCCGGCACTCTTCTGCCCACCGCCTCCTGCGAGCTGCTCCGTCTGTCCTGAGCTGCCTGGGACACCATGTGACGAGGATCATTAGGACCAGTGTGCACTAGCTTACTGACCTGGGAGCACCTTGGTTTCTCAAAGCCCAGAGCTATCTCCCCATCTTCTTTTTTTTTTTTTTTTTAATATTTTATCTATTTGACAGAGAGAGACACAGCGAGAGAGGGAACACAAGCAGGGGGAGTGGGAGAGGGAGAAGCAGGCTTCCCGTGGAGCAGGGAGCCCGATGTGGGGCTCGATCCCAGGACCCCGGGATCACGACCTGAGCCAAAGGCAGACGCTTAACGACTGAGCCACCCAGGCGCCCCTCCCCATCTGCTGTCCAGTGCCGTAGGTGAGGTTGCTGGGAAAGCAAGAGCAAAGAGCCCTAATGCAAATAACAATGACGAAGGCACCCGGCCAGCCACCCACTTGCTTCAAGATATCTGTAAAATTACATGTAAAAGGTCAATAAACATGTTCATTTCCTGACCCATCTTGGCCCTTAGAGTTCTGCCTCTCCAGGTGGGATCCCCATTAAAATCCCACACCTGGGGTGGGGGGAGCCCGCCCCCAGGCCCTGTCACTGCGCAGGGCCAGGCAGGCATCCTGGTGATGAGAAACCTCCGTGGGGGGTCGGGGGGGTGACTTCACGCACACACATCCTCTCGCATGTCCCTCTGGGGGGAGTCGGGAAGATATTTCCCTCCCATTTTATAGATGTGGAGACAGAGAGATGACCCTGACTGTGAAGGAGCCTCGTTGGCACCTGCTCTCCGTCCTGAGGTCCCACCCCACACCCACCCCCTGGTTCTGAGTAGGAGAGAACACAGGCTCCACACATTCTGGATGAATCTGGATGAATCTGGGTTACCCTTCCTCTGTTCTGTTGTGGTTGCCCTGACATTGAGCCTCCTCGGAGGCAGCAAAGGTGCCCTTTGCCCTGTTCCTCTGCCCTCTGACCTCTTAAGTGTCCTAGTCTCCAGGACGTCTTTGGAGGAATCTTCCTAAGTACTAGTCACAGGATTGCATGGGGCAGAGCTGGAACACTTTTAGCTTAGAACATTAGTCCTGAATCAACTGCAGGCTGTTTTGCAAACTCCCGTGTTTTGCATACATCAGTCTCCTGAGTGTGTGGGGCTGTGGGTGGGGGTCATGACTCAAGGAGGTGGCTTGCCTAAGCTTCGCTCAGACCAGATGAGTGTGAATGCAGGAGCACCTATTTGCATAAACATCTACATATCGTTAGCCACTGGATAGCATCTCTGCTTTCTTGGGAAATTGAAGGTCAGGATCCAAAACGCTACAATCAGGCTAGCTGAGCCTCCTCACAAAGAAACAGTCAACAGCAGCTAAAATTGGGGGGTGCGGGCGGACAGGGTGAGGTCCCGGACCCAGTCCTGATGAACCTGAGCAAAGTGAAAGTTTTCCTCCCCAGTGCTGGGATCTCACAGTTGCGAGTCCCGAGTGGTGTGAGTGGCTTGCAAGATGACAAGCATAATATGGACCCACATCAGTGGCCACACTGTTGCCATGGCAGGTCCTGGCAGTGGGAGGTGGGAGACAACAGGGCCTGACAATGGGATGACAGACACTTCCTCCTTGGGAAGGAGGAGCCCCTACCCCAACCTTCTCTCCCCGCTTGGTGTAAGAGTCATGGGGGTGTTTGTTCAAGATGCAGGTTTAGGACACTGCCCCAGAGCTCCAGAATTCAGCTCTCCAGCACCCCTGTCCGTATGCCAGGGGCTTTCAAATATCAGAATCCCAGGGACATTGTCCAAATACATGCATTCCCCCACAATACATGGCAGACTTACTGAATCAAAATATCCCAAAGCTAGGCCCAGGTGACTCTCAGGCATCCAAAGTTTGGGAACCCATCTTGGACAAGCAGTTTTCAGAGGGTGGTCCCCAGACGGGCAGCAACAGCATCACTTGGGAGCTTGTCAGACATGCAGATTCTCAGGCCCCACCCCAGACCTGTTGCATCAGAAACCCTGGGGGTGGGGCCCCGCCCTGCAGGTGATACTGATGCAGCTGAAGCATGAGACCCTGGGGGAGACCATGAGCCTTCCAAGAGCATGGACTTATCCCAGCTCTGGCTGCTCCAGAGGGAGCTGTTTGCTCCTCCCTGCTCCCAGGGGACAGAACACAGCTCCCGGGGGACAGAACACAGCTCCTGTGCAGGGAAGGCTGCCACCGTGAGCCGACAGAGCCTGCCCATCGCTGTTGTTATGAGAACCTTTTGCAGCCTCTGGCTTGGGCTGTCTTACTTCAAAGCTGCCCAAGAACCTGACCAGAGCCTTATACACTTCACTTCAGAGTCCAGGGGCACCAAATCCAACGTGGATGGTGCTTTGTCTGCTAGTGTGAAGCATAGAACAAATTTCCCGAGGCTCCTACGTGCACACGTCTGGCCCATCTTAGCCGCAACTCTGAATGAGGTCCTGGCCCCTTGCCAATCCCCTTCAAGCTGACGTGGACATTAGTTTCTGCTGCAGTCCTACCAGGTTCCTGATAATCACGGAACGCACGGAGCCCCCAAGCCTTTGCCACCACCATCCCATCCCGCGCCCACCCTCCTTCGCCCTTCGAAGCTCCACTCAAGCTCCCCTCACCCACGAAACTTTTCTGGCCCTGTCCAGCCCTCCCAGACTTGCCCACTCTCCACACACGGAGACCCAGTAGCCTTCAGTATTTGGCACTTTTGGGTCCCTTGAAACTTCTGCTTTATTTCCCCACTGAAAATGCCAGTCTGCTGAGCCAGGGACAATAATACTCATTTATTGTTTTGTTTTCCTTCCCTCAAATTGCTCAGCATCCGAGAGACTTGTCATCAAGGTGCACAGTGAGTATCTACAGGATGACAGTCAAAAACCTCATCACGAAAAGCAAGAACCATATGTCACTATGGCTGCATGGAAGGCTCTAGATTTGCACCAACATATCCTTAGTATGGTTCCAGATCAATGGGCATTTATGCTGAGACCTGGGAGTGAGCTCTGGGCTCTTTACAAAGACAGGAAGGCGACACCAGCCCTGAAAACCACGGCTGACCATCAGGCTGGCTCCTGGCGACTTTGGGCAGGCCCTCCGCACCTGCTCCTCTCTGTGAAATGGGAAGGGCTTGAGCTCGACAGCCCTATCTCAAGTCCCAGCCTCGCCACTTATTAATAGTGGTAACATAACTATTAACCTACAGGGACCTCGGCCACCCCCTCCTCTGGCCTTTTCACACCCTGCACGCCCAGGATCTGAGAGAATCTGGCTTTGCACACCCAGGGACTGCCCTTCCTGCACACCCAGGCAGGAGGTCCTGCTCTGGGAGGAATTTGTGTTTGGGGGTCAAGGAGAATGGAGTGGATAGAAGGGGTTGAATGGTGTCCTCCACCAGCGTGGAGGTCAAGAGAAGAAGGTGACCGGAGGCTGAGAGAAGGCTGTGGTACCCAGGAGATGCAGGGATGAGACATTGCTGGGAGTGCCCGCCTGGAGCCCTTCCACGTCCTCCCAGGGGCACGAGTGAAGGTGGCCTTTCCTTGACATGATCTCTGATGATCATCTGGGCAATTCTCAGGCAGAGTCTCAGGCCGATGAAGTTCAGGACAGTGGCAGTGCGCATGTACTGGGCACTGGGGCTAAGGATGTCACAGCAGGCACCCCTGAAGAAGGGACCACTGTCGTAACCTCAGTATGGGGGTCAAGTAAGGCACAGAGAAGTTCAGAAATTGCCTCGGGTCCCACAGCTAGTCATGCAAAGCTGGTGCTTGACCTCATGCCAGTCCCTTGTCTGTGCTCTCGGACACTCCTGCCCTGCATTTAGGCAGGGACGTGGGTCCCACGAGCCAGCGCCTCTCCACCCACAGCTTTCCCCGGGCTCTCATCCCCTCCCCCTGAAAGTGAACCAGGTCCAGAACTGCAAGCTTGTGGCTGCCAGGCCTGGAAACTGATCCAAGCTGCTGTCTGAGGCTCAAGTTCACTCTGCGCCCGCCCCACAGGGAGCCGGCTGAGCTCTGAGCGGGGCAGTGGGGACAGAGCCCCCCGGGGGTCTGTGCCAGCCGGGCTGCGACACAGAGGGGGCGCAGCCGGAGGACGGAATGGAAACCAGACGGGGCTCTGCATCCAGAGGGTCTGCAATTAATTAAGACTGAAGGGAATACTGAATAACCCTTTTGTGGATCAAAAGCACTCAGTTGGAAATCCAGCTGACAAGCCCAAGAAAACCAACTTCATGGTTTCTTACGAGAAACCCAGGACATAGAGGACTGAAGAAGCGCTTTGTTCCAGACCTTCGTGGGAGCCCCAGAGATTCAGATTACAAAGCGGCCGGCGCTGCCCAGTTAGAACAAACATCGGCTCGCTGAAGCCAAGGCCGTCCAGGTGTAGAAAGGCCAGAAATAACACATGACAGCTGAAGCCTGAGCCAGGGAGCCCACAACTGCTCTTTCACAAAGAAGACACACACACACACCACCCAACCCGAGTAGGCACCAGGCGCGAGTAGAAATTGCACTGAACCCTCCACCAGGTGGACCCCCCACCCTGGGCCTGTTTCAGGTTGGATTTTCCAGTCATATAAAAGGCAACTGGAAACACAAAGGTGTCTTTTGGTTTTGCAACCAGGAGCTTTGAAAACGCCCCAGGACTGTGTCCCCAACGCCAAGGGTTCTGGTGGAATTGACAGGGGGTGAGCCTGGATGGCAGGACTCTTTAAAACCTTCCAGGGATTGTGGGTTGAAGGGTGTCCCCCCACCAGAAGATGGGTCCACCTGGAGCCCCTGAATGGGGCTTGACTGAGAATAATGATCTTTGCAGGTGTAATTAAAGGAAGTCTCTCTGGGTGAGATCATCCCAGGTAGGGTGGGATTTAGGGACACACAGACACCCAGGGAGAAGGGCCTGTGAGCGATGACCAACATTCCTGGTGCATGCGGGCTCCTGTGTGAGTGAGCTAGGAAGTCTGGGGGTGCCGAGGAGAGGCTGGGTCACTGGGCCTGTGTCCACATTTCTCCTTTTTATAAGGACACGGTCCTGTTGGATCAGGGCCCACCCTAATGACCTCATTTTAACTTAATTAGCTCTGTAAGGACTCTCCTCCAAATCAAGTCCTATTTGAGGTACTGGGGTTAAGATTCCAATATACCTTTTTGGGGGACACAACGCCCCCTGACTGGCCCCAAGCTCACATTCCTGTCCAGACCGCAGAGGCTGGCCTGGTCCTTTCAAGGTGGAGGGGACTGGGCCCTGAGAGGGCATCCTGCGATGAATGAAGACCTCGAGGCTCCAGCCTCTCCTGAGCTGTGCCCAGTCAACACATGGCAGGTCCCAGTACCTCGACCTGAGACCCTGGCCCTGGCTTGTCTTGGGATCTTTGGCCCAAGTTTGAGGGTGGATGAAAGAGAGGGGTCCCCGGAGGTCAAAGTAGAGGTGTCAGGGCTCCTCAGGGGGCATCCAGGGACAAGGAAACTTCCAGAACGGGCTCCTTCCCGTGGCAACCCAGGAGGGTGATGCTGTGTTTCTATTAAGAAACAATGTAGTCACTTACAACAGGGACTGGATTTTAGCTCCCCTTAATAACAACACTGGGGCGCCTGGGTGGCTCAGTCGGTTGAGAGTCTGACTCTTGGTTTCAGTTCAGCTTGTGATCTCAGGGTCGTGAGATTGAGCTCTACACTCGGTGTGGCATCTGCTTGACATCCTCTCTCCCTCTTCCTCTGCCCCTCCCCCTGCTCACCCTCTCTCTCTCAAATAAGTGAATAAATAAAATCTTTCAAAAATAAAATAACAACACTGCCCACATTTTATACTGAAATAAGCTGTTCTTCGCATTTTTACCAAAAGTAGATATTTTGATCCATAAAACAGACCAGACTCAGAAAAAAGTAGGTGCTCAGTTAAAGGCCATGAAAGGAAATGTTAAACCTAAGGTCTTAGCTCTAATTAAAAACAAAGCCATCCAGGAACCAAATTGAGGGTTACAGAAGCGAGAGGGGTGGGGGGATGGGGTAACTGGGTGATGGACGTTAAGGAGGGCACATAATGTGATGAGCACTGGGTGTTATATGCAACTAATGAGTCATTGAACACTACACCAAAAACTAATGAGGTACTATATGTTGGCTAATTGCACATAATTTTAAAAAAAAGAAGTTACCTTAAAAATACACAACCACATAAATAGCACGTTAATCCATACACAGCACTGTAATTGTAAAATACTGAGGTCTTGAGGTGAATAAAATGAGGAAGAGCTCTTTGAAATGAAAAAAAAAAAAAAAAAGCCAGACCCTAAGCCGTTGGGTTCTAGAAGTTTCTGTACTCAGCACAACACTTACCACACCCCACCTTTTTAGGAAGTTGACTCATGGGTCCATACACAGCCTGGTTCAGACAGATACACTGTCCCCTCCTTTCCTCCCTCTCAGACGCAGCCCCTGGACGCTGACCACCTCCCACTCTGCTCTGCTCCTTGCTTCCTCTCTGCCCAGGGCAGGACCCTGGGGGGACAGGTCCCCTGGCTTCCTGCTGGTTCCTGGGCCACAGAGGGGATCTTCAGTGTTGACTGAATTTGTTCATGAATGGACAACTACCCCAGCTGATTACTTGGAAGTTTCCTTTTTTTATTTTAATTTCTATGTCTCATAGTTAGTATTGCCTATAAAAAAAAAAAAAGGCTCTTGGGAAATACACTTCAATAAAAGAAAGGGAGAGAGAGAGAGAGGAGAGCGAGGGAGGGGGGAGGAGCCTCCTTTATAGGTTAAGAGACAAATCTTCTGAGCTAAATAAATATTGATTCATGGACACAAGATGGGCATCACTTATAACAGTAAGAGAATCACTGTGGGAGCACCAGCAGGTTGAAGAACTACATGAGGGATAAAAAATAATTCCACACATTGAGAAAGTAGGTCGTATTGAAGAAATAGTAGAGCAAAACCTGTTAGCATGGGAAGGTGGTCATAATAAACTGCTAAGCAAGAGATGCTGGTTACAAACAGTATGTAGACTGAGGTCCCTTCAAGGATTGAAAGATCAACCCCAGGGTGCCTGGCTGGCCTCGTCAGTAGGGCACGTGACTCTTGATCTTGGGGTTGCGAGTTTGAGCCCCACATTGGGTATAGAGAGTACTTAAAAAATAAAACCTTTAAAAAAAAAGATCAGACCACAGATCTTTTTTTTTTAAAGATTTTATTTGTTTATTTGACAGAGAGACACAGCGAGAGAGGGAACACAAGCAGGGGGTGTGGGAGAGGGAGAAGCAGGCTTCCCGCGGAGCAGGGAGCCCGATGTGGGGCTCGATCCCAGGGCCCTGGGATTATGACCTGAGCCCAAGGCAGACACCTGAAGACTGAGCCACCCAGGCACCTCCGGACCCCAAATCTTTAGCAGCATAATTTGAGTGGCAGAAATTCATGTCGACGTCTTTCCTTTTAATTGATCAATTTTCTACAATGAACAACATTAATACTTTCACAATAAAATAGCTTTCTTTAAAGTTAGAGGGAAGGAAAACTTCCATACATTTTGTGGACCCCCTGGGTCTCCAGGAACTTCCAAGTGGAGGAGATTTAGAAACCCAACACTCATCAAAAAATCAGCCCTGTCGGAGGGCTCTGGGTTCGAAGCACAGCCCTTGAGAGGAAACCTAAGAAAAACCAGATCGCTGGCGAGACTCTCATCCAGTCCCTGGGCGCCTGGCCCCCACACTGACCCAGCCTCCGACCTTCCCCTCCACGGGGGTGTTGCCAGCCTGCCCTCCCCAGGAGGGTGGCACCCCAACTTAGTGCTGATTCTTCATCACCCCCAGAGTTTCTATGAGAAGAGTCACGTGTTGGGTGTTGAGGCCAAAGAAAAGGGGAAGACCGTCTGTGTCCGAGCCCCTGACCTTGCGTGGCCACGTGGAGAAGCCTACAGACCCCCTTCCCAGAAGAGTGCTTTCAACTGCATAAGAGAAAACCTGAGGGGTTGCGAAGGAAAGCAACGTTACCGGAACATACTGAGCTACGGAAGCAGCTCCTTTAACACATCGGGTAATAGGAGCCAGCGGGCCATCTGAAGGAGGGACGAGCCTCAGCCCTTGTTTCTAGAAATCTGCACCAACCAAAACACGATACGAAGCTACCTGGGGTCTCTGCCAAGACACCGTGACATGAAGGACACCCTGCTGTGTGCCATGCGCCCCGCGGTGGAAGGGGATGCTCGCGTTGTCTTGAAGTAGAGGTCGGGAAACACGAAGTCCTCAGGCCCTTGAGCTCCGGCTGGGGTTAAGAACGGCTCATCTCCCGCGGAGGGGAAGGCCCGTATGTGCTTCCCACGGTGCCCCCCGCGGCCCGCAGGATGCACACGGCCCAGGCTGAGACTTGCCTGTCGCCGTGAGACCGTGGTGACTGAGCAGGGGCCCTGGGTGGGTGGACAGTGTCTTTCACAAAGACCCCCACTGTCTGTGCGCACCGCCCCCCCAACCAACGCCAAATGAGGCGAGACAAGGAGATGGAGCTGCCAGACAAGTGATCCTCTCCCACCCCACCTGCCACAGAGCTAAGCAAATGAATGCACCCACCTTCCTAGTAACCCTGAGAAAAACCTCGGGAGCTCTCGAGGGAGGAGGAAAGTGCCCAGAGATCCCTGTCCTCGTGCCCCTCTCTCCCCCAACATGTGTGGGAAGTGGCCAACATACACTTAGGCATTCCCGTGTCCCCAGGTGAGCAGGGGCCCTGTCCAGGTGAGAAGGCCGGTGGGAAGGGCAGGCCCATTTCGGAAAGAGCTGAGAGTATAAGAATGAATAAGTAAAGCCATAGCCTCATCTGAAGGCATATACAAGGCAGACCGTTCATAAGTGAATTTCCCTCAGCTTCCTTATATTTATTTATTTTTTTACTTAAATTCTAGTTAGTTGACATACAGTTCAATATTGGCTCAGGAGTAGAGTTCAGTGGTTCATCAGTTGCATCTAACACCCAGTGCTCATCACAGCAAGCACCCTCCTTAATGCCCATCCCCCACCTAGCCCATCACCCACCCCTCCCTCCATCAACCCTCAGTTTGTTCCCTATCGTTAAGAGTCTCTCGTGATTTGTTTCCCCCTCTCTCTTTTTCCCCCTCCTGGATGCTCCCCCATTTTATTTCTTAAATTCCGTATATGAGTGAAATCATATGGTATTTGTCTTTCTCTGTCTGACTTATTTCACTTAACATAATACTCTCTAGCACCATCCATGTCATTGCAAAGAGCAAGATTTCATTCTTTTTGATGGCAGAGTAATATTCCATTGTATATGTTTCATATATATGTATGTGCCTATATATACACACACCACATCTTCTTTAGCCACTCATCTGTCAATGGGCACTTGGGCTCTCTCCATAGTTGGGCTATTGTGGATAAGGCTCCTATAAACATCGGGGTGCATGCACTCCTTCAAATGTGTATTTTTTTATCTTTTGGGTAAATACCTAGTAGTGCAATTTCCTCAGCTTCTTTTTAAAGTCAGCTGGTAAAGGGGAAAAGAAGAGAGAGAAAGACAAGCCAAGAAGCAGACTCTTAACAGAGAATGCACTGCTTATTACGAGGGTACATGGGGGGCGGGGGGGAATAGATGACGGGGAGGAAGGAGGGTACTTGTGATGAGCCCCGGGTGATGTATGGAGGTGTTGAGTCACTATGTTGTATGCCTGAAACTAATATTACACTATCTGTTAACTAACTGGAATTTCAATAAAAACTCAAAAATAGAATAAAATAAAATAAAGTCAGCTAGCCAGTGGGCAGTTTTCCAACCGTGAGCCACAGGCCTCGTGTGGAGAATCTGTTTGGCAGGGGGTCATGTTCAAGACAAAAAGCAAGGCGAACCGTACGCCCAAGGAAGTGGGGATGACTCCTCATTTCCTCGTTTCATTCTTAAAAAGCCTTCCCAGAGTCTCCCGCTGAGTACTGCCCTCAATTTAGGAGCCTGTTCACGGTGGGGACAAGTCATATTTCTATAAGCGGTTTTTTTCTGGGTTTTTCTCTTGAATGGAATTGTTTTGTTTGTTTGTTTCATTTCCCCTTTGGGGATACCAAGGAACATGAGTTCCCCTTTTCCTGGTATTAGAAGTACGTCAGCTCGAGCATGAGTACATGAAAAGTGAAGTATAAGAGGGCTGGCTCCATGGTATGACAAATCATATTCACGGTGAGATTTGGAAAGCCCTGGCTTGTCATTGTCTTCTTTGTTTTCTCTTGCAGGGCGCTCACAGAATGGGCGTGGGTCTCTAAAAGGGAGGTCCGCGCCAGGTAGCGCATGCATCGATGGCAAGATGGGGGTCCCAGGGCACGTGTGCCCACGAGGCCCCAGGGCCTCCAAGCTCTACTGAGCAGCACTGAGCACGGGACAGCCAAACTCACTGGTGACACCGTGTGTTTTCTCTGCCCCAAAGGCATTTTGAACCTCTGAAACCTTTGGGTGTGGACCGTGAATCACGCTGATGAAGACGACCACTTCTGGTCTGTTCCATGATAACATCTCAACATGATTCAACAACGAGTAGCAAAATCATATTTACCCCAAAAATGCAATGTCATCCGGTGTGAATGCCAGCATGGATTTCTTCCCTTGCCCAAGAGAGGTAGACTGCAGCCGTGGAAGGCTGTACACACAGCCCCGGTGTGACAGTGCGTAGGAACATGACGCCAGGGGCGGCCTTAACCCACGACAGCCCTACGCCCTCAGTACACAGCCCACGAGGGAGTGGACCCACAGTGCCACGCGGAACCACAAAACGGCCCTCCTGACAGTACCTCCTGGCATCAGCTACCTCCTCATCCAGTCCTCATGAGCTTAAAGTAATTTCATTTTTAAAATCAGTCCCCTTTTCAAGTTTTCTCAAGCCCCCCCCTCCCTGGGGGGAGAGGCTCATGTGCTATTCCTGCGTCCTGATTCTCCTTTGCTTTTCTTTTTTTTTTTTTTAAGATTTATTTATTTATTTATTTGAGAGAGTGAGTGAGAAAGAGAGAAAGCACAGGAGCAGGGGCAGAGGGAGAGGGAGAAGCAGGGAGCCCGACGCGTGACTCGATCCCAGGACCCCGGGATCATGACCTGAGCCGAAGGCAGACGCTTCACCAACTGAACCACCCAAGTGCCCCATTGATTCTCCTTTCCAAAACAAAAGTTGGGCTCCTTTTTCATCGACCACCAGAACCTCTCTGGCACGCGATTTTCCACTGCATGTTTTCTTCCTTGGCACGTATCTCTAAATAAAGCCAGCCTGTATTCACTCAGGGTGTGGGAGCCCCTTGCACCATGGAGCGGTGTGAGATGCAAGCATTCATGGGCACAGAGGTCACGAAGGAAATTTGGGAGCTGCACAGACCAGGCTGGCCCAGCTCTGCACCCTCCTGGCTGGCCTGAGGCAATTACTCTGATTTCTCCGATTGAAGGAGATAGTTCATATAAAGCACGGACTCCTTTTTGCAGCGCGAGTCAGGACTCAGGAACTGAGTCGTGCCCTGTGTTGAGTCTTAGCGCCGGCCCAGGGAAAGACTGGAGGTGGGCCCTCCCCCAAGGCAGAATGCTTCCCCAGGCCTGATCCCTGCATGGGACCCAAGAGCCCTCCCCAGCCAGGTGGGTTTGCTGCTGGAGCCACCTCGCAGCTCTTATTGGCCAGAGCCGAAGATATTGAGATTTGAGCCAGCTACAAAAAAGTAACCTCAGACCTCGGTTTCCAGAGAAGTCGCTGTCTTTTCCGAGCAGTGGAACCACCTACAAATGCCCTTGGAGCATGTCTAGATCCTTAAAAATCTTACTCTGTGAGAGGCTGCCAACAACAACGCGTCCCATCCATTACGGTATAAACTCCAGGAGTGAAAGGGGAGAGGTCCTGGAATGCACAGGACCACCGGTCAGGGAGTGACAGCAGATATTCAAGAGGCACCCGTGAAATGTGCCCACGGGGAAACTGTGACACGGAATATTAAATTGCAAAGGATTTGAAGACCAGATAAACACCGGGAGCTAATATCAGCCAAGGAAAGCTCCATTCGCTGGGTGGAAATAGGCGCGTTCACATTAATGCTTTTAATAATTTCTCCCCAAGGAAGAAACTTGATGGCTGATTCTTCAGTGTGGCCGCAGAGTGAGGAGAAGCTCGCTTTCCAGCGACCAACTTCAAGTGTTTGGGCTCCCGTCCAGGCTCCCCACAGGGGTCCGCAGAGACCCAGCAGCAAAGCCCACCCAAGTTTAATCTGGTTGGAAACAGGACAGAAGATGTCTGGAAAAAAATTAAGAGTCTGTATATACATGCTTATATGTATATGTGTGTATATATGTATATGTAGGTATTTAAAATATGTTATTTTATGTATTTACTTTATATACACACACATATCTTTTTCCAACCACAGAAAGACAGCATATCTTTCCTGTTACAGGAAGCACATTCTACCGATATAGATTCAAGGGGTCAAAGAAAGTGTGGACAACGTGGAAGAAAGTCTGCACAAGCATCCTACTCCTCGAATAAGGACAGCACAAAGAGAACGGGCTCACTCCCGAAACCTCAGGAAATGCATGGCAAGGAAGGTGTCGCCCATATTGCCACCACTTGAGTCACTGTCCACATTTCTTCTATTTTCTTCCGGACTTGTATTCATTAAATACACTTGTTTCCAATGCCTTATACACTTTTTCACTTAATATGATATCATACCATCATTTATATGATGGCTTACTCTTCGTGGTCATCATTTTCATGGTTGTATGATATTCCATCCAGGGATACTCTGATTTACATTATCCATTCCCTACTTTCAAATATTGTTTTGAATCTCTTCCTAATAATCATTCACATAGCTGTGATTATCTCTGAGAAAAAAAAAATCTATGTGCTTCTTGAGGCCGGAACCTTGTTTTATTTGTCTTCATATCCTCATCAGTACTTGGGGAAATAAATGGAAGCAAATACATGAATGGATGGATGGATGGATAGACAGTGGGTGGATGGATGGATGATGGATGGACAATGGGTGGATGATGGATGGATGGGTGGATGACAGAGGGATGGATGACGGATGGGTGATGAATGGATGGATAAATGGATGGACAATGGGTGGATGATGGATGGATGGATGATGGATGGGTGACGGATGAATGGATGGATGGATGGATGAATGGATGGATGGATAGTAGATGGATGGATGGTGATGAGTGAATTGAAGGCTTTAGTCATAGGTTTCTTTGGACTCAAAATTCTCAAACAAAACATCATCTCTTGAGCCAGAATATGGCTCACTTGCTATTTCTGATGACAACTGAACCTCCTAGATATTTCTTTTTTGGCACAGTGTTCACCTACTCTTGGTTTCTAGAAAATCTGAAAGAGGATCTCACCACAAGCTCCATTCATTCCTCTTGCTGACATGTATCAAATACCTGTTGTTACTACTTGTTTGGAGGCAAAGGGGAGAAGAAGGCCTTGCTGGTCTCTGGGTGGCAGGCAACACCTAGACTCCAGATAGATGCACAGGTCAAGGCTTGCTCGTAAGTGCTTTCTGAACAGAAGTGAAGACCATGCCCACTCTGGTGGCTGGAGAACTGAGCTATGGCTCCCACAGAGGGGGCAGGGCACCGGTCTTTGGCCTGTGCCCAGTGAATACAGTCAGCACTACGGAGTGAGGAAGGAAGTGAGGGCATTCCAGACAATGCAAAGGTGGCTGGAGGGACAAGATGTGTCCAGAACACAGCAGGCACCTAGTGAGCTGGCCCACGGGAACCTGAGGGAGGAGGTGGAAAAGGGGAGGCTGGTAAATTGAGGCAGATGACGGGGACTGCTCAGGCCAGGCCATGGGAACCTGGGAAGCCATAGAGCACATTTATAAGCCCTCCCCAGAGAGGCCCTGGGCTGTGAAAGGGAGTTTCTTAAGAGTCAGGTCAAGACATGGTCCCCAAGGGGACTGTGCTCCTAAAAGCAAGAGAACCCCTTGTTCCTTGTTCGAGGTCAGTTGGCTCACTCACTGGAAGAGGGGGACCCACCACCTTAACCTGCTGCCATCACGGTAAACATGAAGGCAACTGAAATCTTTCCTGATTTCAGCCTCTCTCTCTGCCCCTTCCTTCCCTCCCCTGGCCCTCCGGCCCCTGCGCCTGTCTCTGGCTCTTGGTCGCTCTGCCTTCCTCCCTGGGAACTCGGGCCCCCTCTGCCTTGTCTACCCTCAGGCCTCTCCCAACTCCCAGGCCTCTCTAGCATCCGTTCTCTCTGCCTGAATCGTTCAATTCAAAAGTTCCCTGGATCCCTGCATTTCTCCACGGAGGCCAGGAATCCTGGTACTTTTGAAACCCAGATGTGCTTCCTCAAAAGATGACCTTTGGCAAAAAATAATCTGTTCCTTTTCCTATGGCCATGACAAGATATTAGGGAAGTGAGAAAAACAATGGGGCAAGGAAGTAAACGTTGAGGGGACTCAAACTAGACTCATGAGGCCCAAATTTTAAGCAACAAACATGAATGTGCTCTTTTCCCTTCTTGCATAAGTGTTCCAGTCCCGCCTGGGGGCCGGACGCCTTCCAGTACATAAGACACGTCCCCTGCTGGTGTCCAAAGGCTACTCAGGACGCATGTCCCAAAAGTCAAGATTGCGCTCATTCCAAAAGCAAAAGATGGCCCTGATGCATCCTCTTATTCTGCCCGCCCCTTACTTCCTGAGTGAGGGAGCGTCAAACATGCAAAAATTGCTGGCGTGATTTCTTGAACAATGAACTGCAGGTCATTGTCAGCATTTCAAAGCTCAGATGAAAGACTCGCTTTCATTTAAATACAAAACCGAGATAAAGCCTGCCGTCCCCTCCGCGTGCCCTCCCGTGCAGGAGCCCTGTCCGGGTAATGAGATTTCCTGCAATCACGCAGTCACATTTACATCTGTTTTTCATCACAAGCCCCAGCCATCAGCCTCCAACACTGGGGCCAGCTGGTCATTATGCTGGGAACAGAGCTGTCAGTGACAACTGACAATCTCTCCCCTAATTACGGTGTCCCTGCTAACCGCCCGGGGCCGGCCCCGCGTAACTGGGGTGAAAACCTAATACGGCACTGTCTGGAGATTTTCACCTTCACCTAACCCAGGGCTCAGGAACTAAAGTGGTTCTGACATCACTCTGCCATCAAATCTCCTGCACACCTATTTGCAGAGTGAAAATGATCCTTGGCCCAAAACCTGTCTCCGTCTGAAATCTGCAAGGGAAGATCAAAGAGGACAGAGTGACGGACTGGGGTTTCAGCTCCACCATCCAGATGAAAGGGGAGCCTCTCAGGGAGGGCGCACAGGGGGCCGGCACCGGGCATAGCATGGCGTAGGATTTCTAAATCACACTTTGGCAGGCAGGCTCTAGGAAGCCCAGTTGGAGACCCCTGTTCTCCTGCTCCCACCTTCCTGCTCCCCACTTAGGTCTCAGATATCTGGAAAGTCCTGGCGCATGGCACAGCTTAGCCCAAAACTGGCCTTGGGTTTTCCGGCAGCAGGCCCTGCTTCATTTTTCTTGTTGTAAATGGACCCAGAACTGCATGGGAAGGCACTGTGCATCTGTTACCCCTAGGAAAGGGCCAGGTCAAAAGTCAGCCCAAGAGGAAATTTGGCCTCAGCACCCAAGGCCCCCCATCTCTGTCTGCAGGAAACTTGCATCTAACAAATCAGATATTCGCACCATGAACCCTGAGTGCTGCTCGCCCTCTGACCTTATCCAGTGACACCAGCCAACACTTAGAGCCATTTATTCCTCACTTGCCCAAGGGGTAGCCAAAAAAGACAGAGAGGGAGAGAAGGAATAGTTCTGTAGGATCCTGGTGGACATTTTACGGGGATATTTACTTGTTGGCATCTTTACAGCTTTCCCCCAAAGACAACCATTATGGTAACAGATGGCTTTGCCTTTAGCTGTTCAATAAATAAAAAGGCTTTAAAAAATTTTTTTAAATCTCTTTCAAGCTTCATCTCAATTATCTCAGGAAAAAAAAAAGTCTCAATTGCATGGACCAGGTCTTTTAACACAGATTAATTGGCTGTCATAAAGTTTCCTAAGTTAGACTAAAAAATCATGAAACACATAATCCTAGCCAGAGCAAATGTCTCCTTTCTGAAAAGGAGCCTGACTTTTCCAGAAGGCTCTGAGAATTTGCGTTTTACTGGTTTGCCTCTGTAGAGATGGGAACCACGGGCTTCTGCTGCCCATATAAAACAATTTTCTTTGGTACCCTGGGGACTGACACCACCTGATGAGGAGGTGGCCCACCCCTGAAGAAACACCCCCGATTCATCAGAACCAAGTGCCCATTCCCTGTGTAGAGGATGCCTTGGAATTCTTTCCTATGCCTACAACACCTTAGCAAGTACCAAGCCTTCACTCATTCATTCTTTCATTCATGAATGTATCAAACACCATCTATCGAGGCTAAGTCTATTCAACACAGGGGCGAACAAGACAAGGTCCTGCTCTCATGGGCCTCCCATTCTAGTGGCAGAGACCAGAGAACACACAAGCCCACATGTCATATCATGTCAGGTAATGAAGAAAAGTAACATCGTGGAAGTAGACAGAGGACCAGGGGCAGGGGGCCAAGGGACTCTTATCTAGCAATTCTACTTCTGGTGATATAATCAAATCACCAGCTCAGAAAGATATCTGCGGTGCTCGTTGCAATACTATTTACAATAGCCAGGGCATGGAAACAGCCTGAGTGTCCATCAGTGGAGGAATGGATAAAGAAAATGTGGTGTATGTATCTATACAATGGAATATTATTCAGCCATAAGAAAGAAGTGTGGCCATGATGCACTTATTTGTGGCTTTCTTCATATTTCTTGTGCTTGGGGCTCAGAGTCCTTGTGGAATATGTGCTTTGCTACCTGTTTCAGAAATCTTTCCATCATTATCTCTTCAAATTTTACTTCTGCCTCATTTTCTCTCTTCTCTTCTGGAACTTCCAATATTTGAGTGTTAGACCTTTCCTCTGCATCCTTATGTCTTTGGCTCTTTTCTGCTTTCTCCTCTGTATGTCCTTCTGGATATTTTCCTTTTCCAATTCACTAATTTTCTCCTCAGGTGTATCTAATCTGTGCATGACACCCTAGGGTCTTCATTTGTTACTATATTTTTCATCTCCGAGATTTTATTTTGAGTCTCTTTTATAGCTTCTAGTTCTCTGCCAAAATCTTCTATTTATTTCCTTGAATATATTAAGCATAGTTATCTTAAATCCACTATTTTGGATTCCTTGTTGGTATGTTTCTTTTAACTCTTAGTTCCTTACTTCTCTCTTCCTCTTTCTCCTTCTCCCTCTCTGTCTCACTCTCTCTGTCTCTCTCCCTCTCTCTCTCCCTCTCTCTCTCTCTCTCCCTCTTCCTCTCTCTCTCTTTCTCTATCTATGTATTGCTATCTTGCCTCCTCATTCATGCACTAGGTGATTTTGACTGAATGCCAGATGTTGTGCATGAAAAACAGAGATCTAGGGAAAGCGCTCCCTTGTTGCAGAGAGAAAGTACATTTGCTGATGGCAGGCAGCGGTGGGCACTGACAATCCCTAATCTCCTTAACCTGATGTGGGATTGAGACAATTCAAAGCTGGCCTTCATTTTGTGCAAGGGGCAATCTATCTGTTGTGACCCTTACTTACTCTTAGACCGTAGCCCCATGTGGTTTTCCCACACCAAATCCTCTGGGGTTGTGGCAGTTCTGGGGCCCTGAGGGCCCATGTTTGTTGTCCCCTCCCCATTATCTATCAACAGCTCTGTTAACTTCTCACCCTCTCAGCTCCTTTCTTCGGTAAAAAAGACACCTAGGGGAAGTTGGTCACACAAGCTGGCTTGCCCTTATGTATTCCATCCCTCTCCCACATCTTGGCCCTGAAAATCTTCACTGCCATGTTAACTCTCTAATGCCTTCAAATACTACTCCTATCCTCTTCATTTTTAGCTGTTCTTCAGCAGGAAGAGCTGGATTTCATTTTATGTGTATGTGATTGATTTCATGCAAAAATAACCCAAATTCTCCAGCTCTCCCTCCAGATACACAGGCATGCACACATGCACACAGATGTCCACACACATTATTTATAAATTATAAACACGTTCTATTTTAGTCATATATTATGTACATTAGAGAATGTACAATGCACACATTATTACATAGAAAGAAGGATGGAAAACCAGCAAATATAAATAAAAGACTTAGTGGTTTCCTCTCCCTCTCTCACACTGGAGACCACTGGTCCAGGAATAGCTGAGGGGTGTGTGCCAAATATGGGGGGTCAGGTGAACTGGGACGGGTGGTGAGAAGTGGCTGTTTGAGGGTAGAGTTGAGAACACTTGTTGATGAATTGGGTGTGGAGTGTAAAGAAAGGGTCAAGGACAAATCCTACATCCAAGCAGCGGTGAATGCAGGTGCTACTGATTGAGATGGGGAGGACCAGGCTCGGAGAGTGGGGGAGGACAAGTCTGCTGTGCCCAGTGGCATGTTAGAGATTCTGAAGCCTAGTCAGCAACTGCCTCCTCCCCCCTCCAAGAGTATTCTTCCCTCCGAAGCTGAACTCAAGAAAGTTGGGCAAACTTACATCCCAGTTCTTCCAAAACCTTCCTTGGACTCCTTGCACTGCTTCGAAGCTGTTTTCTCAACAGTTTTAGGACCTCTGGGCCAGCATTTCCCAATCTGAGATCTTCAGACTATCCATTCTACAAGGAGTGAACAGATATTCTGTGGCAAAGAAGAAGGAGGCAGAGAAGGCGGAGGAGGAGGAAAGGAAGGAGCATGGAGAAAGTTTCCCGTGACCAGTCTGGGAAGTAGAGCACTAAACAGCATGTTGCACGCTGTTTCTTACTGCAGGACTTCTCAGAGCCTTTAATATGCTAATGTGCACTAACTCTCTAAGAAAGATACAGGGTCTATAGTAGTTTCCACATTCATTGGTCTGCATGCCCACTAATAGCCCATGAAGTAATTTTGTTCTACTAAACAATTCAGGACACAGTGCTCTAGACCAGGAGTCGGTAACTACAGCCCACTGCCAATTCCAGCTGACCACCTGTTTTTATATGGCCAGTAAGCTTAGTTATTCCTTTTTTTTTTTTTATTGTCCTGTCTCAGCTCAGTGCCACTTCCTCCAAGAAGTCTTCCCTGGGGAGGGTATGTGCTCTGGTAAGCGCTGTGAATTGTGCAAGACTGTTGAATCTCAGATCTGTACCTCTGAAACAAATAATGCAATATATGTTAAGAAAAAAAAAAAGAAGAAGAAGAAGGTAGCGGGAGGGGAAGAATGAAGCGGGGGAAATCGGAGGGGTAGACGAACCATGAGAGACGATGGACTCTGAAAAACAAACTGAGGGTTCTAGAGGGGAGGGGGGTGGGAGGATGGGTTAGCCTGGTGGTGGGTATTGAGGAGGGCACATTCTGCATGGAGCACTGGGTGTTGTGCACAAACAATGAATCATGGAACACTTCATCTAAAACTAATGATGTAATGTATGGGGATTAACATAAGAATAAAAAAAAATAAAAAATGAAAAAAAATGAAGAAAAAAAAAAAAAAAGAAGTCTTCCCTGACACCCTAAACTGGGTCAAGTGCTTCTGTTTTCACTCTTCTCACTTCTTGGAATTGTTACATGTTTAAATGGTTGGGGGAAAAAATCAAAAGAAAAGCAATATTTCATGACTGGCTAAAATTACATAAAATTCAAGTTTCAGTGTTCATAATAAAGTTGTATTGCGACGCGCCCATGCTCATTTGCTAACGTATCGTCAGAGTTGAGCAGCTCCGACAGGAACAGTATGCCCACAAAGCCTAAAATATGTACTCTGGCTTTTTACAGAAGTTGCCAACCCCTGCTGTAGACCTCCTACATAAAATAGCATCAAAATAGGTGCCCTTTAGAGGAATTTTAGGACAGTGAAACTCTTCTGTAGGTTACTCCCATGATAGATACCTCATTATCCATTTGCCCAAACCCACAGAATGCCCACCACCAAGAGTGAGCCCTTACGTAAACTAGGAGCTGTGGGTGATTATGATGAGTAAATGTAGGTTCATTGATTGTAACAGATACACCTCCGTGAGAAAGGGGGAATGCTGATGGTGGGGGAGGCTGTGAGTGATGGGGGCAGGGGGTACATGGGAAACTGCTAAACCTTTGGCTCAGTTTTGCTGTGAACCTGAAACTGCTCTAAAAAATAGTCTATGATTTGGGGCACCTGAGTGGCTCAGTGGATTAAGCATCTGACTCTTGGTTTCAGCTCAGGTCATGATCTCAGGGTCGTGAGACTGAGCTCCAAGTCCAGCTCTGCACTGGGTGTGGAGCCTGCTTAGGATCTCTCTCTCCCTCTCCCTCTGCTCCTCCCCCCATCACCCCCACCACGTGCCCCTGCTCTCTCTCTCCCTCTCTGGGGCGCCTGGGTGGCTCAGTCGTTGAAGCATCTGCCTTCGGCTCAGGTCATGATCCCGGGGTCCTGGGATTGAGCCCCCCAGTTGGGCTCCCTGCTCAGCGGGGAGTCTGCTTCTCCCTTTCCCTCTGCCCCTCTCCCATTTTGTGCTCACTCCCTCACTATCTCTCTCACTCAAATAAATAAATAAAATCTTTAAAAATAAATACATAAAAATTAAAATTAAAGGTAGTCTATGATTTATAAAAAGGACATGCTGCATTCCCACTTGTGTAAAAAGGAGAGGAAGAGATGCGCGCACGTGCGTGTGTGTGTGTGTGTTCGATACATATATGTGGTAGTGACTTATACATGCATCAGATATCTCCGGAAGGAGTCGGTAAGACTGACTGCCTACCGAGAAGGGAGCGGGGTGGTTAGAATATTCATGTGAGGAGGGCCTTTGTGGCTTATTGATTTCAAGCCTTGTGAATGTCTTACCTACTACATATTTTAATTAAAATTGTTGAGAAATAAGGGGTTTTTTTAAGTATATGTTCTCTCATTCTGTATTTCTTCCTCCGTCCTCCTCCCGACTCGGAGAGCCGGAACCTTGTCCTACAATTTTCTGTCTGTGGCAGAACTAAGCCCAGTTCTGAGCACAGACACTGTGCAGTGATTTTCTCGCTGACTGTCCAATATTTGTGAGGAGGTGGCATTTCTCAAGGCCTTTAGGAAGCACTCTACTGGGAAAACAAAGCCACTGTGCTACTTAGGACAAGCAAGGACGGGTCAGCGGCACGGGAAAATCCTAGCGTTGGATGCACGTTGGCCCCACGTTGGCCCCATGTGCACACTGCCTTGATCATTCCTCTTCTAGGAAAGAAATTTAAACCACACGATTGAATGACCTGATGTATGAGCTTCAGAGCATTCAACACCGGCAGGTGGAGAGCACAGAAATACCCCGGCCCGCACTTGCTTTGAAAGTTAAATAAGAGCAATTGAACTAGACCATAAAAATTAAAACTGCTCCATCCACGGCTAAGGCGCCATAATGCCAACACCACTCCCACCAGGCCCACCCCGAATGTCAGCGGGGCGCAGGGTGAGAATGGAAACGAAGACCCACGAACCACACGTAGAAACATTTTGAAGTAATAACCAAGTGGATAGACTGTTAAACTGTGTTCTAGCCTTCCGCCTTGATAAAGATACCTGATAACAACCTGGGAAACTGGGGTTGAATTTAGAAATCTCAGACTGCTGGGAGTTCTGGAATCTGGTGGCTTGGGAGGAGCAGACCCTTATCCGCCAGCCTGCAGCCCACCCCGCTGCCCCCCACTCAGCTGCGTCCCACCCCCAGAAGCTCACAGGCCCCCGTGGATGTCCATCCAGTGGTCTCACAGCCATTCCTCAGCGGCCCCCTGGGCCTCAGGGGGCACAACCTGGGGCAGCTTTGCCCTCAGGAGGGCAGACCCTGAGGAGAACAGTCTTGGGACGACTAGGGTGGGAATGCCAGAGTCCCCAGCACCTGGAGCGTCGTCTGGAGGGTCACGGGCTCAGCCCCACAGACCCTTGGCCCCAGGGGAAAACTGACGGGGGCCTGCTTGTCCAGGCCTCAGGGCAGGACTGATCTGACATGAAGCTCGGTTTTTCTCACATGGGGTAACCACAGCGGCAACAACTACTTCTCCCTGAGGGATCCCTACATGTCAGGCGCTCTGCGTGTGCTTTACACATAGTATTTCACTTAATAACAAAGTCTTTCCTCAGCTCTGACAGCTGAGTGGATTTTTGTTTGCATCTCGTAGGACTGTCCCTTGAAAGCCTGTTCTCGCCAAGAAGAAGGATTTTCTAAGTTCTAGGCAGAGACGAGTCAGATCCTCAAGATGCTTCCCTAGGAGCGGAGGATCCCCCTTCCTTGGCAGTGACCAAGCCACACGTAGGAGAAGGACACGAGGTCAAAAATATCAGAAACCCAGGGCCTGCTCCGCATGAGCCGGGTCTCCAGACACTGGAGAAGGGAGAGCAGGAGCTGGTGAAAAGCTGACACTTGTCCAGAAGGATATCTGGGAGTCCTAGAACATCCAGGCACAGAGGCGAGGAAGCTGCAAGCCTTCAGCTCAGAAGATGGGGGGTGGGGGGAGGGCTTGGAGATGGGAATCTAGATGAGCCTGAGGAACGGCCCCCTGGCCTGTGTACAGCGTGCAGGGGACCGAGGACCCCAGTGGGGGATGTGGGTTGGCACAGCATGCGGGTGGGCTGGAAGAAACCTGAGGAACAGCAAGAGTATCTAGAAAACTTTGCCTCCTTGATAAAGAAAGTCAGCGAAGGAAAAACAGGTCTCCCAACACACAGCCTGTTGAGCTGATGGCTGGTGCAGGACCAGCCACCTTCTGACCAGGAGAGGACAAGCCTAGGGAGTTCACCCCCAAAGAGAAACGGAGCCTCAGTCCCCGGTGACATCCCTGAGCCATGGAACTTCAGAAGCGCTGCCCGTGGGCTTGACAGTGTGGATTTGGGGGTGTAAGTCGTTTGTACTAGGATTCTCCGTGGACCACCCCCCAAAACTTACTAATGACAATGAACCCTTTGCTGCCCAGACACGGAAAGTTTCTTTCCTACCAAGGGACTTAACTTGCTTTTCCCGGAGAAAGTAAAGGGAAGGCGGCAGATCACCAGTACCACCGTGTCTTGTGAGAAGAAATCCTCTGAGCAGGACGGTTCCTGTGAGAGAGAAAACCACTTGGAAGTATTTAATGAGACGAAGGGCATCTTGCTAAACCAGCCTCCAATGGAGGCAGCGAGGGAAGGAGGCCGCCAGGAGTGATCTGTGGGAGACTCCGTTTCTTCACGGAATCCTGGCACTGAGATGCCGAGGGCAGCAAAGCAGATCCAGGACCCTCTCTGAGCCTCCAAGCTTTCATCTCCAAGTCTGGAATAATTACACAACCAGTTCTCTCTACGGCATGTGGGAGAGTACGACCTGGTGCAAGACGAGTGTCCACAAGGCCCAGACCCCCAGAACCCCATCTGTCGTCCAGCCTCATGAGCTAGCAGCCATCGGGTGTTCACATAACCAAACTTCTTTGAGGAGGACAACTAGCTGGACAAGAAGCCTACTAATAGGGCACGTGGGTGGCTTACTCGGTTAAGCATCTGCCTTCGGCTCAGGTCATGATCCCAGGGTCCTGGGATGGAGCTCCGTGTCGGGCTCCCTGCTCAGCAGGGAGTCTGCTACTCCCTTTGCCCTCTCCCCCTGCTCATGCTCTCTCTCTCTCTCTCTCTCTCGCAAAAATAAATAAATAAAATCTAAAAGAAGACTACTGGTAACCTCCTCCCCGGACACCAGCTCAAGCCACTCTCTCAGAAACCCTCCTCCCCTGCTGACAAGAGCCCACGCGTGCCTCTGACCCCCACCCACGAGCTTGGGGGCTCCCGGGGGTGTCTCGCCCATCCTGTGAACAAGTCCATTCAAATGCCCAACCACAGCCACCTGCATCCGCCCTTTCCTTCCTCGGCTCCTCTGGGCCCAGCTCCAGGTCCCACAGTGCCCCCCAGGGGCCACCTCCAGCCTGTCTTTCCTTCCTGCCCCACCTGCAAGGTCCTGCACAGCTGCCCAGTGACCCTGGACCCGCAACCCCAAGAAGGCGGCCGAAGATTAAGTCTGGTCTAAGCCGAGAATTCAACCACACTCCCGGTGACGCGCAGAGGGCCACGGGTTAAAATAAATCCAAGTACAAACATGGGTTGGCCGTTCTTGCTACAGTGTGTTTACAAGTGTTTATAAACATCGTCGAGAAAAAAAAGGACTCAAACTTCATAACCCTTGGTCGTCGAAGTAAACAAGGATGCTCTGCACCAGGTTCTGTTTTTAACTTCGCCATTTAGGATGGTAGCAAGCTTAGCGGGGATGACTAAGAGCAGCTTTTATGCCAAATACTTGTTTATATCCCCCAAATTATAACTGCTATGTTGAATCGGAAATCATTCACTCAGAAAATATCTCTTATTGAAACAGAGAAAGAAAAGGCATCGGAGAAAAGGAAACAGAGCCCGGGCAGGGCCTGGTATGCGGACGGCCCTTAGGAAAGATACGGTAATGTGCCAACCAGCACCAACCCGAGGACCACCGGACCAGCTGAGCTACCTGGGGGCCCCCAGTGCCTGCAGGATTTAGAAAATAAGTCAGTAAATAAATCTAGCTAATAATACATGAGTACAGCCAGCCGATCTTGCCATCCACCATCAGATGCTCCAGGAGGACAGATGGGCTGGGGGAAGAGACAGGAATGCTGATTCATTTTATACTGGGCCTCTCTCGGTTTGCCATCCAAATAATACATTCTGGACTTGCAAGCTGTACAAGAAAGCCCGAAAAGGGAAGAGGGAGAAAAGGAACACCCTGGGACAAAACTTCAACAGCCAAGTTGAGAGGCTAGGCCATATGCATGCCTTTGTGTGGGTTGGATTCTATTTTCTCTGGGTTCGATGGGTTATTATAGCACCCAAAGTTTTCCAAAAAAACGTCAGACGAGTTTACCACAGCAATTAAGCTGTCTGCCATCTGCAAGAGGCTTGGCTTCAGGTTTACTGGAGTTAAATATATTTTGAAAAGAAAAAAATTAAGACTGTCAATGTTTTGCATATCGGTGGGGCTCAGCAGCGGGGGAGTTGGAGACTCTTCAGGGAGAAAAATTCTCCCTAAGGGAATCGTTCAGCATTGGCATGCCGGGATTTCAGAACCCAAGAACACCCTGAAAACGAATTATTCTTTAAGAAACGCTGTGCCTAATCTTGGCGTTGGCAAACTTAAAACTTTACTGGGAAATTCAGCCAAGCAGCTGAGATCAACACTGTATACTATCTTCCCAAATGGCAAGTTATTTTCAGAAAACCAGACTCGAATATTAACTGAATGTCACATGCCCGCCCCACAGTTTCCATAAAGTAAATAAATGTAGAAAATGATGAGAGTAAAACCTGTGGTTTAACATTCTGAGTGTCTGCAAAGCCTTATATTCTTTCAGCAGAAGGTCCCAGATAAACTAAAGCTTTCACAAGAAAAGGGGAGGATGGGTTGTCTACATCCGACCGCACACTTCCCTGAGAATATTATGATTATTTTCAGTTGCCCATCTTTGGCCCGGAGTTATGTTTTATTCTTTCTTGAGGAAAAACAATATATTTCAGGAAGCAAAAAGGCATCAGTGAATTTTACCCTCTGCACAAGGAGGGGGAAAAAATCAACGCGTCTTCCTCATTTTTTCCAGGAACGAAAGACCGGAGCTTCTTCTCATCTTTGAGCAGTGGTGTGCTGGCAAACCAGCTCTCTGAGGGGCAACTCAAAATCTTGATTGTAGCTTTTGCCAATTTCCATGATGTAAATGTTATTTAATATTGTAATTATTGTCCACAACATGTATTCTTCATCCAGTACGTGTAAATAACCTTACGGGCATTGATAAACTTCCAGTTAAAAATACAGACAATAGGGGCGCCTGGGTGGCTCAGCCATTTAGCATCTGCCTTCGGCTCAGGTCATGATCCCAGGGTCCTGGGATCGAGCCCCGCATCGGGCTCCCTGCTCGGCGGGAAGCCTGCTTCTCCCTCTGCCTGCCGCTCCCCCTGCTTGTGTTCCCTCTCTCGCTGTCTCTCTCTGTCAAAAAATAAATAAATAAATCTTTAAAAAAAAAAATACAGACAATTATGGACTATTACTCAGCTATCAAAAAATGAAATTTTGTCATTTGCAATGACATGGATGGAAATAGAGGGTATTATACTAGCGAAATAAGTCAGTCAGAGAAAGATAATTATCGTATGATCTCACTCGTATGTGGAATTTAAGAAACAAAACAGAGGATCATAGGGGAAGGGAGGGAAAAATGAAACAAGACGAAACCAGAGAGGGAGACAAAACATAAGACTCTTAAGCATAGGAAATAAACTGAAGGTTGCTGGAGGGGAGGTGGGTGGGGGGATGGGGTAACTGGGTGATGGGCAATAAGGAGGGCAAGTGATGTAATGAGCACTGGGTATTATATGCAACTGATGAATCACTGAACTCTATCTCTGAAACTAATAATACTCTACAATTAAATTTAAATAAATTTTTAAAACAATCTACTCAAAAATAAATAAATAAATAATAAAAATACAGACAATAGAAAAGACCTCTGCCATTAAGAACCTCACTTAGCATTTAACAACAGGGAAAAAACATGCAACAATAAAGATCTCTAAAAGCACATTAGTTTGGAATATTCTCTCCCCTTCTGGACACAACCTTTTAAGGTAGTCATAGCATACTAGAGTGTCCGGGCCGCACAACCAAGATGGTGCCAGGCATTGAAACCATAGGGTTTGGGGATGCTGGAGGAGAGCCAAGTGAGTTTAGCAAGGAAAAGAGGAGATACAGATAAGCATGAAGTGCTTTATAAATCCAAGTACTTCCAAGAGGCTTGTCACTTGGAAGAGGAGTCTGGAGTGACTTTCCTTTTATCCAAAGATCCGCTGATATTGGATTGTCTCTCACAAACAACTATCACTCTGCGGATGTAAACTGCAATCCACCAACGAATCTGTAGACCTCATAATAAAACCAGAAGACCTTTCAGGTAGGGTTTCTAAGCTGTCGCAGGCACCCTGAGTTCGAATCATGGCGCAGACTTTGGACGCTCCTCCGAATTGACCCTGAATTTGAGACATGTCAGGCTGGCTTAGCCATGCAGTCATTTCCATGCTCCCCCCCCCCCACCTCCCCACATGGTAGTCCCCTTGTGTTGGGAAGCACAGCCCCCCCCTCGGAGGGTTGACATTCTTGACCGTTGAGTGCTGACAGTCACTCTTGCCTGTGGCGACACAGCCCCCAGAGAGGGACCTGACTCTCCAAAAGCCATGCTTCTGGGCCTTCTGCTGGGGCTTCCCCCATAGATCCTCGTGCTGTGAGGTGGTGTCTCTACTCAGGGGTTAAGTGCTCGGGGACTGTCTTATCCTCTCCAAGACGACAGACGTGATACAGTTTGGGGAGCTCTGGGCCCTTTAGGAAAACAAGGGGTAAGGGGAAAACGAAACCTCGCTGTGAAAGTATTGAACACAGAACCAACACAGAAAACCAGGATATTTTCTATGCACATACATGTGAACCCACAACCAGCCCCTGGGGGAAAATAAGCCGGCACCACACTTTGCCCCCAGACGTTTCCCATCTCTGGATCTGGGCATCTGGAGATGGTCCCTCTGGTGACTTGCTCAGGAAGACGGTGGAGCAGGAATGAGCCCCCTGCTCAGACTTACATGCAATTGATCAATCCAAATATTATCCCTACCCCACCACCCCACCACCCCACCAAGAGTAGTGCATTCCAGCCTCCAAGAAGGCAGGAGAGCTGTCAAAAATGCATCAAGCTCTGGGGGAGAGGGGGTCGCTTTCCACCAGCCTTACTCTGACTTTGTCTCCAGCTGGGGCGTGCTATGTGGGTCCCTGGGAAATGTCTCAGGGCTTCTGCCGTGAGCTCAGTCTGGGCTCAGGATTCTAGAACCTCTGCCCTCAAGTCTCCAGAGCCCAGCGCTGGGGACGCGATGGATTGCATGTGCATAGCACAGCTGCACATGGCCCTGTGGGTCCTCACCCACAGCAGCAAGCCCCAGGGTCTTTCCCACCCACCACTCCTTGGCGGCCCATGCTGAAGGCACAGGTGGAATGGAAGACAGAGACCAGGAGCCTCATTGCACCCACCACATTCCAGGCCTAATGGGACGCCCTCCTGCAAACCTCATCCCCCACTTCCAAGCATTCTTCCCAGTCCTCAGAGAAACGGAGTCCTTGGGCCCCCATGTACTCGCAACCCAATCGTGCACTTGCTGCATCCGACTTTTTTAGTGGTTCCTGGTTGCGATGGCTAATTTCACGTGTCAGCCTGGCTGGGCCATGGTGCCCCGTCATGTGGCCAAACATCCATCTGGGTGTGGCTGTGATGGTATTTCTTAGATGTGATTAACTGTTAAATCAGCAGTCTTTGAGTAAATCAGACTTCCTTGGGCAGCGTGGGTGGGCCGCACCCAATCAGTGGAAGGCCTCAAGCGAAAAAGACTGATGCCCCCAAACGGCCTTTGGACTCCAGCTGTAGCATCAGCCCCTCCCGGGGTCTCCAGCCCACCCGCCTGCCCGCCTGCCCTACAGATTCTAGATGTGGAGATTTTAGATAGGGTAAAAATGCAGGTGATAAAGACGGGGAGAGAGAGAGAGAAATCCACACATCTTCTGTTTGTGTGTCTCGGGAGAACCCTGACACATGCTGGTGGACAGACGGGCTTCCCAAAATGCTCTCTGGATAGCAAGTCACAAAGAGGCAGAAGGTGAGGGTCTTCAACCTCTGTGACCCCCGCAGTGTCCAGCCATGGCCCCCCACAAACACACTGTCCACACACACACATGTTGGATAGACAGAGCTCACGGCCTGGGCCAGGACAGGGGGACGTGCAGGCTGACAGCCCCGAGAGGGGTCTCATTCAGTGTGGCACCCCAGGTGCCTGGCCTGCCTCACGGCGTCTGCAGGGGAGAATGGCCCCATAGGGCCAAGTGTCTGGTTGGCACCAAGTGAAAATCTTGAGGTGCTAACTTGGCACAAACAAGGTCTGGGGACCACCTGCAAATTTCAGTTGGCCATGCCCTCCCACAGAGAAACAGAACCTTCCAGAATCCTGGGCCGCACACCATGCTGCCTAGTGCTCTTGTCCAACAGCCAAGGGCAGCCCTGAGCCGGGCAGAGGGTGTCAGAGGATCGGGTTTGGGCCACAGCTCAGCCTTCCCAGCTTCAGACTCTTCTCCTAGACCTAGAAGGCCTTCCTGTCTTGGCTCCCCTGCATCCCCTCGGGGAAGGAAACGGCCCCTCTTGGAAGACTGGACCATAAAACTTCAGATGTGTGAAGACTCTGGGTGACAGATATGAAACCCCAGCACGCCCGGGGTGAACACAGTGAGACCTCACACCACCGGCCCTCCAAGGTGCCTCCTTCCTCTGCTCCCTGGCAGCTCTTGGCTTCTGCCTGAAATCCCAGCTGCAGCCCCAGACCCTTCCTGGCGCCTCGAACGTGGCAATTCCCACCCCCCTGCCTTTGGGACAGAACCAGAGTCAGGAGCACCAGATACAAGAGGACGCCCCTCACCGCGTCCCCACCCCCATGGCGGCCCCCTCCCAGCAGGTGGATGGCCGGCCTCCTCCCCCCTCCCTCCGTCACTGCTACCGAATAAACAAGAGAGAAGCACGGAGGCCTTCTGCCTTTCGGGGTCACACGGGCACTGCTCAAGGATAAGTGTATCTCAGGACACCAGAGGCCCTGGTTGAGAATCCTGATTTGTTCCAAGGGCTCTGTCCATCCATCCGCACTAAGTGGAGAACCCCAGGGGCTGCCAGGCTCCTCCCCGGAACCGCCCACTGAGATAAATCAGGTGATGGAAGAAGCTGGTGGGTCCAGAGCCTCTTCGATGCTGACAGCGTAGCTGTGGGTGAACCCAAGGGGAGGGAGGCCCGGGGTGTGCGCGGCGGGGTGGGGCGGGGAGCAGGTAGGAAAACCAACCAGGGGGCTCAAGGGGGCTGGAAGGCGCTTTCGACCTGTGGCCTGTTCTCCCCACCAACAGCCACCAGGGCAGACCCCTCCCCCCTCCCCCACCCTGTTGCACCTGCGTTCCTCAGCTGAGGACCGCAGTCTGCACAGGGAATTCCGGGTCCTCAGGGCCTTGGAAATAGCGTGCACAGAGGGAAAGAGCCCACCGTCCCCGCCATCCCAGCCCCGGAGAGAGGCCTCTGGCTCTCCTCAGCGCCACTCCCGGGAGAGAGGCTGGCTTCCCTGAAAAGGGAAGTGCCTGGAAGGAAGTGAGAAAGGGCTGGGAGTGGGAGGAGAGGCTGATGAGCCCTGTGCCCTAGAAGCTTCTGTGTTCCTAAAACTCACCCCCCAAGGGCCGCAGTCAGCCCGGCCTTGGAGACCCCCTGGGGAGTCAATACCAGCCTGATGAGAGCAGTAAGAAGGTCAGACTTAAGACGGAGGTCAACTTTCACATCCTTCCAGAAGAAAAAGTGGGCCGCCCCCTCCCCCCCGTGTTAGGTCACTTGAGATGCCTTAACCGTGTCCCACAAACTGGGTGGCTTGAAACAACAGAACTTTCCTCTCTCCCTGTTCTAGAAGCCCAAGGCCAAGGTCAGAGGGCGAGCAGGGCCATGCTCCCCGCGGAGGCTCCAGGGAGCATGTCTCCGGCCCCCGTGCCGGCCTCCAGGGCTTGGCTGGCATCCTTGCTAGGCTCGTCTTGTCGAAGCCTTACTCCCGCTGTGCCATCATCCGCAGTGTTTTCCGTGCGTCTGTCTCTTCTCCTTTTGTGACGAGGACCCCATCGCACTGGACTAGGGGCCCACCTTACCCCCGCCTGGCCTCAGTTCACTAACCACATCTGCAGCGCTCTGTTTCCAAATAAGGCCACAGTCACAGGTACTGGAGTGAGGACCCGAACACATCTTGTTAGGTGGACGCAGTTCAACCCACAACACCTACAAAAGAGCAAAAATAAGATTTTCGCTGGGCTTTCAATAATGGATGAAAGGGAACAGTGGAGTAACAGCTTAACTATTGTGACGGGAAAGCATGCTTAACCGAAAACAGTCTATGTAATGAAATTACTGCTCAACGTGAGAAAGTAACATTATTCTTGTACAAACACGGGTTCAAAGAATTTATTCCACAAAGCCTTCTTTGAGAACATTCTTGAAGGGTTTACTCTGGCAAGAAGAAAAAAAATGAATCCAGAAGAAAGAAGAAAAATCTAATAAGTAGAGATCAGGGCAGAATTCAGCAAAAGAAAAAAAAATGTTGTCAAATTTAACAGGGAGTCCAAAACACTAGGTTCTCAGTGCCTTGAGTGAAGTTCCTGAAAGCAGAGCCTGGGTGGGGCGGGGCGCAGGGGAAGGGGACAGTGAGACCACAGGGGGTGAGACAATGCCTAGTAGGGGGCTTGATAAATTAGGGGTGACAGGCAAAGGGGTCAAATTAGGATGCGTAGCTTTTGCCCCAGCTGCATGTAGGGAGGCTGTGAGCCAATCGTCGGGACCTTTGGGAGGGGTACCTCTTAAACGTTTGTCAAGGAACAGCAGGAGTTGTGCTCCAGTGAAAGGTGTGGAAGCCATGCACAGAGCAAGGCAGGGGACCCCCCACCCCAGTGGGACCTGGGGACTGAGCACTATGGACACGGGGCTGGCATGCTCCCCACCCACGGTCCAGAGTGGTCAGGTCAATCCCCAGACCACTGCTTCCTCACCCCAGAGGACCACCCCAAGGGACAGGTCACCATGGGCACATGACGATGGCAAAGTCATCCCCCTGAATACCCCCTGAGACGCGACTGGTTTTTAACCAAAGCCTTAAAAGTATTCGTGCTCTTAGACTCAACAATTCTACTTCCAGAAACATCCACTTCCAGAAACAGAGCCCTGCTCTCTGTGTACAGAATTCCATCTTAACATTATTTATAGTATTAAAATGGAACCAGCCTTGTATCCCAAAGCAGGAGCTTGCTGAAATCGGCTACAGTGGGGCACGTGGGGAGGGAAAGATGGGGGCACAGCCTGGCCTCCAAGGTCACCGAGTCCATCCCTGCCTCAGTGTCCAGCCGGCGCCCCCTCTTACAGCCCTGTGAGTGCCCTCGTCTGTAAGCTAGAGGGCCCTCGCTCCCATCAAGTGCAGCTATCCAGCCTGGACAGGATTCACGGGCCAGCTGGGCGAGAGCTCACAAAACCAAAGGGCAGCAGGTGTGAGACCAGAGAAGAAGACTGGTGTTCAAAGGCCCACCAAACGGGGCAGGGGAGGGGGAGAGTTTACCATTTCCTTTGCCCACCCATGGCCTGAACTCAACAGCCCAAATCCAGAAGGGGCCACCAGCGTGGAGAGGGAGGGCGCTCGGGGAGCAGGGAAAGGGGCTCCTAATACTCAGAGAGGGAGAAAGCTCTGTGGAGTTTTGTCCCTTCTTTTCTCCCTACTTGTGGGCGGTCCCCAAGCAATTCCATGTCTGTGACAGTGACAGGGGGGCACTCTGGGAGGTGGGAAGCTAAAAGACACCCCTACCCCAGAGCTTCGCAGAGGCGGCTCCCCCCGCCTGCAGCGCCCTTCCCTGATGTTCCATTGGCTCCCTCCCAGCTCCGCTCAGGTTCCTGGGCTCGTGCACGTTATTGGTGAGGACTTGCCTGCCATTGGATCTGAAACCAAAGTCACGACCCCATTCCTACCTGTCCACCCAGAGATTCTCAGAGTCGCCATCCCCAGGCCCGGGCTTTCATTCCGCTGGTCCCAGGCAGCCCCCCCAAGTGTTCCTGAAGCTCCACGGGAGCTGCCAATTCAGGCTTTTGCAAACCCAGGTCCACCCCCTCAGCCCGCTCCTACGGGGGTCTACCATTAGCTTCCTTCGTTCCTCCTGAAGGGCTTGCTTGCTCATTATCTGTCCTCCCCCCTCAAAGGTGAAGTCCTTGGGGGCAAGGAGCCCCATTCATCTGCTTCTCCCCTGTAGCCCCACGGCTAAGAGAGGTCTGGGAACCCACGGGCATGTAAGAAACCGGTGTTCAGGGGCACCTGGGTGGCTCAGTCATTAAGCGTCTGCCTTCGGCTCAGGTCATGATCCCAGGGTCCTGGGATCGAGCCCCACATTGGGCTCCCTGCTCAGCGGGAAGCCTGCTTCTCCCTCTCCCACTCCCCCTGCTTGTGTTCCCTCTCTCGCTGTGTCTCTCTCTGTCAAATAAATAAAAATCTTTAAAAAAAAAAAAAAAGAAAAGAAAGAAAGAAACCGGTGTTCAAATGAATAAAATACAGGGATTGTTGGGATTTTTAAATAAACATTAATTGCTTTGATGGTAAGAAGTGATTCTAAAGTAAAGTGTTTTGGGACGCCTGGGTGGCTCAGTCGGTTAAGCATCTGCCTTTGGCTCAGGTCATGATCCCAGGGTCCTGGGATCGAGCCCTTAATCAGGCTCCCTGCTCGGTGGGAAGCCTGCTTCTCCCTCTCCCACTCCCCCTGCTTGTGCTCGTTTGCTCTCTCTCTGTCTCACAAATAAATAAAATCCTTTTTAAAAAATTAAAAATAAATAAAGTGTTTAATCTCAAGCTAGCTACAATAATTAAAACAATAAAATCCAATATTAAAGGGTTAAGGAAAGGGACAGAGTTCTACATTCTACGTGGCATGGCAAAAGAAATCTGCGTGTGGAGCAGAGGGGCAGTGTGGAACGGGGATTATAAAGCTGTTCAGACCCTTTGCTAGGACTCCAGTGAAGTCACGGGTAAGGAAGGGGGAGAGAGGGCGGGTGGCCCTGCAGGGCAGCGAACCATCATGATGCACACACCCCACAGCACGCTTTTCAAAACCCATAGAAAGTTCGACACAGGGGCGCCTGGGTGGCTCAGTCGGTTAAGCGACTGCCTTCGGCTCAGGTCATGATCCTGGAGTCCCGGGATCG
Source organism: Mirounga angustirostris (assembly GCF_029215605.1). Taxonomy (NCBI): domain Eukaryota; kingdom Metazoa; phylum Chordata; class Mammalia; order Carnivora; family Phocidae; genus Mirounga; species Mirounga angustirostris. The sequence goes on along the minus strand of NW_026991709.1, from coordinate 6,872,130 downwards.
AGTCCCGCGTCGGGCTCCCTGCTCGGCAGGGAGTCTGCTTCTCCCTCTGACCCTCCTCCCTCTCATGCTCTCTGTCTCTCATTCTCTCTGTCTCAAATAAATAAATAAAATCTTTAAAAAAAAAAAAAGAAAGAAAGAAAGTTCGACACAAAGAGCGAACCCTAGTGAAGTCGGGGACCTTGGGCTAATAACCCATGTCTGTCGATAGTGACCCGTCAGCTGGAACAGACGCAGCACACGTGGGCAAGATGCTAGTACGGGGGGAACTGCTGGGGGAGCGCAAAGGCATATGGGAGCTCTGTGCACAAGTTTTGCTCACTTTTCTGTAAAGCTAAAACTACTAAAAAATAACATTAGTTAAGGATAACCAAAAAAAAGAAACAAAAAACTGTAAGCTACAGCACCGAGTCTAAGCACAGCCAGAAGGAACCAACTGGAAAATCTAGCACCAGAGAAACCCTGAGCTCAGCGCTGGAAGCGAATAGCGTCGTTCGTTTTGCAGAATACGTGGCGGGTTTTCTCAGCCTCATGCAGACTGATTTTAGTTTAACCTCCAAACCCCCGAGGGAGGTGGGGGGAGGGCGGATCCCTGCAGGTCCCTGAAGCCTCAGGGCTCAGACCCAGCGAGCTGGCTCCAGGTCCGTGAGCAAGCTCCAGCACATCACATGACACAAGAAAGGGACCCGAAGAGGACCGTGCTGCCACTCGGGAAGCAAGCTGGTGCCAAAGACGGAACAGGAGAGGTAAATAAATTAGCTCTCAAGGAGATAATCTTTTTTTTTTTTTTAAGATTTTATTTATTTATTTGACAGAGAGAGAGCGAGAGAGGGAACACAAGCAGGGGGAGTGGGAGAGGGAGAAGCAGGCTCCCCGCGGAGCAAGGAGCCCGATGCGGGGCTCGATCCCAGGACCCCGGGATCACGACCTGAGCCGAAGGCAGACGCTTAACGACTGAGCCACCCAGGCGCCCCATCAAGGAGATAATTTAACCAACACAGCAAGAGATTCTGAAGTCAGAGAGTGGTTGATCAGAGTTGAGAATTTTTCACTGAACTCTACCTCTGAAACTAATAATACACTATATGTTCATTAATTGAATTTAAATTAAAAAAATAAATGTATGAAATCAAAAGGTTAAAACTTATAAAACTTACACTTACAGAATGTTCTATGTCAATTATATCTCAATAAAACTGGAAACATTTCTGAAAAAAAAAGTTGAATATCTGGTTGGTTGAGTTTTATGAAATTGGCCAAGTTTATAATGGTCATCTCTTTTTTTTTTAAGATTTTATTTACTTATATGACAGAGAAAAAGAGCACAAGCAGGGGGAGCAGCCAAGGAAGAAGCAGGCTCCCTGCTGAGCAGGGAGCCCGATGTGGGACTCAATCCCACAACACCAGGATCCTGACCTGAGCCAAAGGCAGACGCTTCACCGACTGAGCCACCCAAGCGTCCCATCATGGTGGTCTTTTACAGGGACCCAAAGCTCAGCGTCTCGGAAGGCACTCTGGCTGGTTCCGAAGGGCCCCGACTCCCAGCAACTCTGCTGTCTTTCTTCCCCACTGAGCACATCTGACCGCCCAGGGTGCAGACACAGGGTTGGGATGCTAACGCTGGCCCATTGGCCCGCAGGACCACCCGCCCTCGGCCTGTGCGCCGCCCCTCCAGGCCGGTCCTCCCGCACCTGCTCACTTCCATGAATACGGGATGATGACAAGAGTTTGCCAGTCATGAGGGCTGGTTAAAAATGACTCAGTACCCAGCGGGGGAAGCTGCCTTGTGACTCAGACATGCCTGGCTCTCCTGAGCAGGTGGCCTGGGATTTCCATGGAAGGCTATCAGGGCTCCCCAGGTCACCCCAGAGGACAAAGGAGCTGAGCGGCGGGGCTCCTGGCACTGGCCACGTGGCCCGCACTTCAGGCAGTAGCCAGGCAGATGGAAGCGAGCAATCCCCGAGGGTCACCATCATCCTTGTTTTAAAGACGAGCTCGCAGAGACGTGGGGCGGTTCAGGGAGCTACTCGGGGCTACAGGCTTCTTCTGCACAGAGACGCTCTGAGCCATGTCACACTCTGAGAGAGGCCACCAGGGGCCATCAGTGTTGTCAGGACGATGACCTGAGGCTGAGAAGAGTTGGGGGACAGCCCTCCCTCCCAAGCAGTGGGTCTCACTGTGGGCGCAAAGAGACAGTCATCTCCAGAGACTCTTGTGTATTTCACTATAGGAAAATGGAACCAGCTTATTTCTGGCAAACCGCACACATGTAGACATCTCTTCACGAACTCCAGTCAGCCGATCTGTCAAAACTAACGATGTCAGAGGAACAGAAGACTCGCCCAAACTTCGGCCAAAAGATGTCACGTAATCCAAGAATTGCACGAAAGTTTCAACCAGCATTGCTTCCAGGCTCATGGTCTACAAAAGAGCATGTGGGGGAGGCTGGAGGATGGGGGGAGCTCCTTCCCCAACCTCACTGTCATTCCCCCAAAATGGTATCCGACCTTCTAAAACACACATATGCACACCCATATGCACACGCACACAAACACACACACACACAAAAGATCTGTGTTCCAGGGAGAAAGTGCCCAACTCGAGGTCTGCCTGTCCACACCCGAGCTGGGAACCCAGACCCCTGCCCCCCGCCACCAGCCGGCCCTCATCCTGCTGGGAAACAAATGAAAATGATACAATGGAAGCTCTAATTAAAGACATTTGACCTTTTGTTTCTCAAGTAATTTAGGGGTAAAAATACATGCTGATTCTTTTTCTGAGTATAGTTATGATATTTTCCCATTAAAAAAAAAAAAAGCAACCACAAAGGAAAAGGAAACAATAGCGCAAAGAAACAACTGCATTTTCGAGGGAAGGGGGGTCCCTTTTGGAGGGCCCCCGCCCAGATCTGGAAACAGCCAACTTTAGAATCGATGCCAAGGCAACCAATGTATGTGCCTCAGTGCTGGGCAGGGAGGAACCTTCCAGAACGTCCCCCACTCTGTGGTGGCGGCAAGAAAGCTTCTATAGCGTGAGGAGCCCGCAGCGCCGAAGGGAGCCCGGGAGGCAGAAGCTGTTCCTCGTGTGCGCGTGCATGCAGACACACACACACACACACACACACACACACACCCCCCACATGGCACTCCACTCATGCGCGCGCACGCACACACTTGCATCTGTCAGGGAGGAGTCTCTCCCCACCCCTGGCCTGTAGAACCCTCCCGAAGCATTTCTAAACCAGGTGCAGGGTGGGGCTCTGTTTGCAAAGCAGGTCAAAGTCCGGTCACGGTGCAGGCAGCTGGGCCTGGGCTGGCGGCGCTTCCTAAACCTCTAGGACTCAGTGCCACCTAGAGGCTCCTCGGCTGCGCTAGTTCCCAATCTGAGGTGTAAAGGGACCGGCCAGTGGTTGGCATCATGCCAGGCAGAGGGAGCAGAGGAGTGGCCCATGTCCTACTTGGACCTGGAGGGTCGGGGCTGCCCTTGGCAGTGCTGGCCAGGCCACCCGTCGGCTGGGAGCGCTCAACGCCCCCCGGGATGCGCCTACCCCCCCCTTTGTATAGAACACCTCCTTTGACACACACGGGCACCCACGTATGTGGGCATCTATCTTTACTTTTTGTCTCATTATACAAGTAAAGCATTTGAAAAGATGCTAAGCTTCATCAGTGGTCGGGGAATGCGGGCTGAAATCATACCCACGCAGCCGATCGCTAAGGGGAGCAGCTCCGAGGGCTGGCGAGCCTGGCACCCCTGGACCCCCGCCCCGCACAGGCGCGTGAGCCCGCCAGTCACTCAGGGAATCGGTCCGGCAGTCCGCTCCGCCGAGCCCCTGCAACCCTCAGCCCCACGGTTGCTGCGTGGCCTATTCCTGCTCCTTGTGCAGACACATAGACCCCTTGCCCGCCCAGGAGGATGACACAGGAGCCCCAGGAGGGACGGACTCTTGCAGGACACGGTCAGAGCCTGCCGGTGGGCTTGGAGGAAGGTCACCACCAGCTGGCTCCCAGGTGCATAGAGGGGCGGGCGTTGCGCGCACTCCGGCCTCGCCCTCTAAGCCGGGGTTCCCAACCGGAGACGATGTGGCCCCCAAGAGGACACATGGCGATGTCTGGAGACGTTTTTGGTTGGCACAACTGGGGAAGGATGCTACTGCACCTCGTGGGTGAGACCAGACGGGCTGCTCGAGATCCTCCAGTGCCCAGGGTGACCCCGCACAAAATGCCAACAGCATGAGATTGACAAGCCCTCCCTTCAGTGCTCAGCTGGGGTGTAAATTAGTACCGCTTTTAAACAAATGGATGCTTTAGCTAAAAATTTGGAATGAAAAAATCGTAAGAACTCTATTATAATGCACATGCATTTTGCCTGTATGGAAAAGAACAAAGCTGCGGGACAAATATGTCTCTCAAAGAATGAGAGCATGAATTTTTCCGGGGCTTACCTGCCTCTTTTAATACTTCCCTTATCAACTGGTGGGAGCCACTGTTCCCCAGCGGACCCGCCCCTCCTTCACCTCTCCGGGCCACTTGTTGGGATCTGTAAGTTCATCCACATCCAGATCTTTGTACGTGGACCTATTCAAGGCGATGAAAACACATCTCTGCATAGTCCTTTTTTCCCCTGAGGGTAATGTCTTGTTCAACATTCCTTTTGCCTAATTGGGTAATTTAATTATTTTTAACTATGAGATTGATGATTAAAAGGTCAGCACCATCGAAATGAACAGCTCACATGATCTGTTATGGTCGAAATTAGCCATGAAAATTGTTTCTGCCCACCATGGAGTGATTAAGCATTTACTTAATATTGCATAGAATTTACCAGATGCCATGGGACACACAAAACAGGTAGAAGACAGTCTCTACAAATGAGGAAATCTGTGTATTTTTTTTGCCAAATGCCTTCTAGATTGCGGCTCTATTTGGTGTTTTAAAAACCCCAAAGGCTCTTTCAATAACTGTGTTTACTTATTGATTCAAATCATTCAAATACAATCCAATTAAATTTCAAATTTTACTCTGGCTGTTCTGCTTTTGAAGAATTAAATGTTATCCTTCGGGGGGAGAAAAAAAGTTTTCTACAAGAACCAAAACCAAACAGCTCCAAACATCTCCCCAGAACCCGACGTGAGGAACCAGCATTTCCCTAAGCAACGGTCCCCAGAGGAGCGTCAGGAACCAGAATGGGAGGAAATGCAGTCTGCTTGTTGATGACTGGCTTTAAATTTAAAAAGTAAGACATGCACATTACAAACTAACATTGCAAACCACACCAGAAGGTGTGCAATGCAATGCGAGAGGAGGTCTCCCCACGGTCCGTTGTCTGTGTATTCTTTCAGAAATTCCTTACTCATGCAACAAGCAAACATACATATTTTTATGCAATGGGATGGCACTGTATACCCATTGATTTTGCAAGTTCCTTTTTTTTTTTTTTTGCTTTATTTTTATTGTGATAAAATACATATAGCGAAAATCACCATCTTAACCATTTTTAGTGTACAGTTCAGGGGCACTAAGTACATTCACACTGTCCTGTAGTCGCCGCCACTGCCATCCGTCTCCAGTGTCCCCATTAAATACTGACGCCTCCTCCCACAGCCCCTGGATCCCACCGTCCTACTGTCTGTCTCTATGAATCTGGCTGCTCTAGGGACCTCAGGGAAGTGGAATCAGACAGTATCTGCCCTCTTGTGTCTGGCCGATGTCACTGAGCATCATGTCCTCAAGGTTCACCCTTGTTGGAGCAGATGTCAGAATGTCCTTCCTTCTTAAGGCTGAATAATATTCCATTGTCTGTATGGTCTACATTTTGCTTATCCACTCATGTACTGGTCAACACTTGGATGGCTTCCGCCTTTTAACTATTAGGAATAACACTACTATGGACATGGGTCTACAAATATCTCTTTAACAGCCTCTTTTCGATTCTTTTGGGTATATTCGCAAAAGTGGAACTGCTGGGTCATATGGTAACTCTATGTTCAATTTTTTTTGGAGAAACCACCATATCGTCTTCCAGAGTGGCTGCACTATTTTACGTTCCCACCGACAGTGCAGGATGGGTCCACCTTCTCCACATCCTCGCCAACACTTGTTATGATGGGTTTTTTATGGTAACCATCTTAATGCGTAGGGGGTGGTATCTCGTTGTGGTTTGGGTGTGCGTTTCCCTAGTGGCCATCTGCGTATCTTCTGTTCACATTCCATGGGTTAGAACTTAATCCGATGATGGCATCTAAGGAAGGCAGAGAGATGCAATGCATCCGCTCCCTATTCTGCCTAACAATATCACTACCAACGTAGCAAATTAAAACTAAACATTGCTTTTCTCACAGTTTCTGGGGGTCCGGAGCTTGCGCACAGCTGAACTAGGTCCTCGACAGGGCTGACGTTAAGGTGTTGGCCAGGGCTGCTTCCCCAGCCAGGGCTCAGCTGGGGAAGGAGCTGCCTCCAAACTCACTCTGGTCGTTGGCAGAATTCAGTGTCTCGTAGTTGTAGAGCTGAAGGCTTCCATGTCTTGCTGGTGATCCATCAGAAGCTTCCCTCGGCTCCTAGAAGCCACCCTCAGTCCCTCGTCCTATGGGATTAACTCAAAGCCAACAAAAGAGAGAGAGGGACTTCAGCAAGAATGGGTGCTACAGTCTTACGTACATAATACATACACACCGTCACGGATGGCCCACGACCTTTGCCATATTCTCCTGCTTGGAAGCACATGCCCTGCCCGCACCCAAGGGGAGGAGGCTATGGAACAGCAGGATCCAAGGACTGGGGCAGCACCCAGGGTTCTGTCAGGGGGCCCCCTTAGAATTCCATGACGGTGAGAGAAAGCACTAGACTTCAGAGGGCAACCAGCTCCACCACGACTCCAAATATTTTTCTTAGCAGTGGGAAATTGCTAGGTTGAAGATTGGCTTCATATTTTAATTGGATGGTTCTTTCGTGGTTGGTATTTTAAATTTGTTTATGGTATTCTTGACATGCAGAAGCTTTCAATTTGTGTGAAGTGAAATTTATCAATATTTTCCTTTACAGCTTCTGAATTTTGTCCTGATTTACACCGTGCTACGAAAGACCTTCCCCATGCAAGGTTATATAAAATTCCATCCATGGTATCTCCTAAGATAACTCATGTGATTACGGCCAAGCATCCCATCTAGGAAGAAGGTTTTCTTCACGGTCACGGTGACTTGGTTATATAACCTATTTTGCTGCTGACTTGCTTGAAAAGCTATTTGTTCACAATTTCGCTCATCAGTGACTTTTTAAGGGGAAGAAGTAGGATTTCAGCAAATTATTTTCACCCTTTGATATACAATCCTTAGCATGGCTCTAAGATAAGCAATAACATTTCACAGAAAGCTCTTCTTTTGGTGCAAAATCAGCATCCCCCATGTGTAGTCAATGGTACTCCATGCTCTTTCTGCCTTCCTTGTACAGGACACAGCTTTTTGTGGCCTCAGAGGTTTGTTACCGTGTGGTTACTTCCAAACAGAAAATTACGATTATGTCAGTAGGATCCATTCGCTTAAAGTCACCTTCCTCTCACACAGAAGCTAAATCTTGGGAAATCGCAAAGACGTGCAGGGAGTTCCTTTGCCGGCCACTCTGGGCCAGGAGCCCTATGCAAAGTGGGTAGTTGCTAGCAAAAAAAATTCTTTGAAAAATCGCCACCAGCAAAGGAAGGCCATACTTCGGTCCTAAAGATGTTGCACTTGCAATAATATTTATAAAATACCAGTATGTTTCAGAACAACCAAGTAGCATTGGGGCCTTCAAACGTGGCCTCCTAGGGACCCAATGTCTAGAGCAGGGGACAGGAAGCTGGAATGAAGAGACCGGTGTCTCATGCATCTTTGTATCTGCAACATTTTTTGAACCTGCAATGCCTGGTATTTGGCCCGGCCCAGAAAGGATGTCTGCAAATGCTTGTGTGGCTGATACAACTCTCCACCAGAGATGCAGATGGGTGAGCATTCACTGCTCAGCACGATTTCCACCGGGAGCCTTCACCCTATCAACGGCAGAAACTGGAACTGAGTCAAACCCGGGCCCCCCACTGTCCTGAGGGGCTGCTGGGTTCCAGAGGAACTGCCTAGCTCCTAGGTGCTGGAGAGGGGCTGCAGGTCATCTGTCCCTGCTGCCGCTTGAGAGGGGGGCCCTCCCCCCTGTAGTCCTGCTGCGCCATCCCCCTTGGCCCCTCAGCAGGTGCCTCACTACCACCTGCGTCCCCACTCGTGGTCCTGCTCAGCGGCTCTTGGCCTTTAGAAAACCAAAAGCCCAGACCTGAGTCCAGTTTTGCTCTTTCTGCCATCCCATCCCTTCCCAGAGACAACCTGCCTGAGGGAGGGGTCCAGGGGCTAAAGGAAAGCATCTCCTCACATCCCACCACCCCGGCCAGAGAGGCTGATGCCACAGGGAGATTCAGGCTCCCCGCACAAATGACCAGCATCCAGTGATAACGCAGAAAACCCTCTTCTTAAAAAGGAAGGATAAATGGTTCTTTAACACTGCAAGGCTGTGCAAACATTGATTTAGGTAAGTATGAATAAAGGAGCTTTCAGGAGACACTAAAAACTTGATTATGAATTACAACAGAGGCTGATGGCTTTGGCAGAGCTGGAGCCCCAGGAATACCGGTTTAAACCAGAAAGGCTGTCCTTTCTCTGACGTAAGCTTGCAGGTGCTGGGTCCACGGTCACCAAGACTGTCTCTCTCTGCCGTGGGCCTCCCCACTCCCGGGGTGGTTTCAGCCATGGCCGCCACAATGGCTCAGCACAACCCTGGCCCCATGGCAGGCGCTGGGGGGGAGAAAAGCGGGAGGGGGCTCCGTTCCCTCGGAGGGTGCAACTCCGAAGTCGCATTTCATGCTTCCCTTCACCTGCCCTTGCCCGCCCCCAGCTGCAAGGGAAGCCTTACGGAGCCCAGAACCGGGGTTGCTAGAGAAGATGGTGCAAGTGGGAAATAAAGGGTGATGTGCAGTCTTGGATGCTCTGATAGAATAAAACAGCTACTTTCTCTTATTTTTTATTGTATTATAATTTTTTCATCAGTTTCAGAGGTAGAATTTAGTGTAAAATAGCTACTTTATTTTTTTTTTTAAGATTTTATTTATTTATTTGAGACAGAGAGAATGAGAGAGAGAGAGCACATGAGAGAGGGGAGGGTCAGAGGGAGAAGCAGGCTCCCTGCCGAGCAGGGAGCCCGATGCGGGACTCAATCCCGGGACTCCAGGATCATGACCTGAGCCGAAGGCAGTCGCCTAACCAACTGAGCCACCCAGGCGCCCTAAAATAGCTACTTTAAAAGAATTCTCCCCAGCCTTCAAGGCCTAAGCCAAGCCCCTCCCCCTTCATCAGTTCCCTGAGCCCACAGTGCTCTGAGCCGCCCTTCTGAACTTCCCCTGTGCCCTCCGGGCGGCCTGCATCCCACCACAGCACCACCACCCCTTCCTAGCCGCCTCCAGGGGAGGGAGCTCGCCTTTCCCCACCAGCTCATTCCATTTCCTGCCATGACGACAGTCTTTTTATTGAGCTTTGTGGTTGACAAACTTCCATGATCTCCCCAACGCCCATTTGACACACAAACACACACACACAAACACACTCACAAGCTCACACACACTCACACACTTCTCTGCAAGTAGACCCCTGACGTTCGCAGAAGCATGCAGGGTAAGCCCTACCTAGTGCGGAGGGGGGCCGGGCCTGACCTGTCCCCTCTGCCACCCAGTGCGGCCACACGGCCCAGCTCTGGCCGATGAGATGGACGTGGACGTTCCCTGCAGGGTCTTCTAGAAACCCTTCTCTCCTGCACAAAGGGGACAGCGCTGGCTGGCAGCACCCTCCCCTCTGCCCCGACCCTCTTCCCCCAGCTCAGCAGCCTCTGCAGGTCCTGGGGGCTGAGACGAGCAGCCCCTGAGCCCCTGAAGCCCACAACCGCCTTGCTCCAGACCTCTCGATAAATATGACGACCCAGTTAATGCAGCACAAAAGAAAGCAGGTGTAAGCCATGAAAAGACACGGGAAACGTAAATGCGCACCGCAGAGTGAAAGAACTGATCTGAAAAGGCCGCACGCTGCCTGATTCCAACTATTTGACATTCCAGAAAGAAGTGTGTGGAGACAGTAACACCACCAGGGGTTTCCCGGGGATGACAGGCAGAGCACAGACGGCTGGTGGGGCAGTGAACCCCTCTGGAGGACACTATGATGGTGGAAACCTGCGCTTACACAGAACGTACACAACCAACAGGGAGCCCGGATGCCTGCTGATCGACTCTGGGTGGTTATGTGTCAGTGCATGTTCTTCGATCGTAACCCACGCACCACAACAGTGGGTGTTTCCACGGGGCGGGGGGGTCCCGTGGGGGGAGGGGTAGATGGGAGGCCTCTGTATCTCCTACGAAATTTTGCTGTGAACCTAAAACTGCTCTTTAAAGTAGTCTACTGGGGGGCACCTGGGTGGCTCAGTCGTTAAGTGTCTGCCTTCGGCTCAGGTCATGATCCTGGGGTCCTGGGATTGAGCCCCGCATCAGGCTCCCTGCTCAAGGGGGAGCCTGCTTCTTCCTCTCCCTCTGTCCCTCCCCCTGCTCGTGCTCTCGCTCTCTCTCAAATAAATAAATAAAATCTTAAAAAAAAAAAACTAGGCTACTAATTTAAATATGTATATATATGACTACTCATCCCTATTTGTTTCCACCTCTGTGGTCAGATGTTCTGAACTTGGATCCCAGTGCGCTTCCAGCTGACACATCCCTGCCCTCAGCCGCCCGCCACACCTCCTCTTCCCCCGATGGTGAGCTTACAGAACCCATCGGGACCCCTTCCCAGGCTGAGGGTCTGGGAGACAACCCGCCTGGGGCCACAAGCCCACTGCATCCTGTGGCCAGCCCACTCTTCTTCGTGGCCACAGCACAGGCCAGGAGCTGGGAGTCAGGTCGGCCGGGAGTTGCCAAGTGGAACAGAGCCGAGAGGCCACAGGCCCATGTTCCGTGGCCACGCTGGGCTGAGATGGACCCAGGACTCACGCTGGGCTGGAATCTGAACTCTCCTGCCCAGTGGGTCACCCAGCACTGGGATCCACCAGCCCTCCCGTGGCTGGGCACCCCGAGCAGAGCCGTTCTGGCCTTAGTTATAGAAGGGGGAGCCCGGGGGATTGCAGGCTCCCGGAGCGCGGCGGGGGGGCCTCTGTGTCCACCTGTGGGTCCCCAGGGCTGGACACTGCGCCTGGCGCCCAACAGCGCTCATTCTCATGCCCCTGTGCTCACGAAACAGCATCAAGTCCCTGCTGAAAACCTTGCCTCGATCTCAGCCCAGAGCAGAGCGCCCTCAGCAGGCCGAATGGAAAACAGCGGCGAGAACGGGGGGGGGGGGGGGGGGCTTGTCCCCTTCCTTAGCGAATGTGGACGTGGCCTCCGGAGCCAGCCGAGGGCTTGATGGCGCTCAAGTGTGGCCCAGTGGGAGGGGGAGACGCTGCCTGGAAGGAAGCCCAATAGACGCAGACAATTTACTGTTCCCAAGAGGGCACCTGGGGGGCCCACCTCTTCAGAGGGGTCCGCCGAGAGCACGTGGGGTCACATATGGAAACCATATCAGCCGAGGACGACCCGGCATCTGGAGACGTGGCCCAGCCAGGGGCTGAGCAGTTAACCAAGCCAGGAAGCCTTGTTAACCGAGCCCGCCCATGCAAACGGCACACACAGACCCGGGGATCTGTGGACTGAGCAAAATCCCTCACATTCCAGCGACTTTTCCTCAGGTGCCCTTAGAAGGGGCAGTGGGAAAAGCCATGCACTTTTCGGTCTTAATAAATGTCACCAGCGGAGACTCGTTCAGGCCAGTATCGTTGAGGATGTGACAGGGCCCGGATCACAGAGGTGCACACTTGGGGGCAGGCCAGCTCGGACGAGGGAGGTCACAGCGTGCCCCCCCGAGAGGCCACCTCGGTCCCTTTGCCACAGTGTCCACTCAGAAGAAATCAGGAAACGACTGAAACGTCCAAAATAACACAATATTGAGTTTCTGGATCAACAGGCTTCCCCCCAGACCCAACTTCTCCCTGAGAACAAACCCTCCTAAACTTGGGCATATTAATATCTGCAGGGCTGAATGTTCCAGATCTGCTGATAAAGATCAGCGTCTTCCAGGAAAGGACCACTTTTTAAATCTTTGGTAATAACTAGCAAGAATTGCATAAAACGGCGAGAGAAATAAAATCCTTTAAAAATATATTTAAAAACAGTCAGCAGACATTTTAAAAGGTCTGATGCATACGGATTTCTTTGGTATGTTTTTAATCGCCTACAGGTCCTGGGAGAAGGAAGAACAAAGAGTGTCATTGATACCATACCTACTTAAGAAAGAGCAGGTTGGGGGCGCCTGGGTGGTTCAGTTGGTTAAGCGACTGCCTTCGGCTCAGGTCATGATCCTGGAGTCCCGGGATCGAGTCCCATATCGGGCTCCTCGCTCAGCAGGGGGTCTGCTTCTCCCTCTAACCCTCCCCCCTCTCATGTACTCTCTCTCTCATCCTCGCTCTCTCAAATAAATAAATAAATCTTTAAAAAAAAAGAAAGAAAGAAAGAGCAGGTTGTAAATGCCAGGGTCACCGGGCCTCTTTGTGGGGCAATACTGCCCCCTAGTGACCAATTTTCACGGACCTATTTCTGTAAATTAACCCCTGGGTAAAGACAACCTGCAGATTGTACCCCTTGCAGTCATATAGGACCTGACATCTTGGCCCCCTTTGACTCCCTTGTACTCCTGAAGGAAGCCCACAGACCCAGAGCCACTTACTTCTAGGCAAGGAGAAATCTGACATCAGAACACTCCTCCAGCATTCACGCCGGAGTTCCCAGTGGATCTTACGAGTATGGGGGCTGATGCTGTTAGGAAGAAGGCCTCACTTCCACACCATTTTTTTTTTAACATGCTCCACGAATCAGTGAACTGCAAATGCCCAAGAGAGGTAAAGTGTAAATTCCTTCCAGCCCGCATAACTTACCTGCTGGATTTTTTGCTGTAACATGAGACCGCTGTTCCAAGCATTCCCAGTGACTTTTAAGACTTTCTATCAAGGCAAGTTCACTGTGGGTATTTTTACCCTGATTACGACGTGTAATTGTTGGCACAGTCCCGTGCTTCCTGTAATCCCCATGTTCGCTAAATATTTATCCAATTCGACTGGGTCTTTCTGAGCATCTACTGTAAGCCAAGAATTGCTGGGAACCTGTGCCCTCAGGCTTCCCGGGAGTAGCAGCTTCATCACCTGGGAGCGCGTGAGAGAGGCGGGGTCGCAGCCCACCCCGACCCACCCCGACCCACCGAGTCTGCATCTGCATTTTGCCAAGATCCCCCATGTGGTTTGCATTAGGGTTTGAGATGCTCTGCAGTGGTTTCCAGACATGAGCGAGCATGAGCATCATCGGGAGGGGGTGTAAAAGCCCTGGGGGTCTGACTCGGTGGGCCCAGGTGAGCCTGAGAATGTGCTCATCTAACAAGTTCCTGGGGGGTTCCAGGCCTGAGGGTCACACTGGCTCTGGCCCTCGGCTGCGTGTTGGCATCTCTAGGAGGTGTAAACAACATCGACCCCCGGGCCCCACCTCCGGAAACCAGACGAAAGTGTGGCTTGGGCACTGAGCATTTGAAAAGTTCCCTGGATGCGAACAGGCAGCAAAGATTGGGAACCACTGCTCCAAGGGACCAAGGGGAGACACAAGAAGTCCTTTCTTGCCACGTCCTGCTAAGCCACGTGACTGTCTGATGAGAAAATGTTGGTAAGGGCTCTCCGGAAGCCTACATACATCCTCTTTGAGAGCTAATGCAGGACAAAAGGTGTTGCAACCACAGAGCAGTGTGAAGTCTGCCCGGCGGGGGCAGGAGGGAGACAGGGAGAGGACAATCAGGTCACCTGAGCTTCAGAGAAGCCATTGAGAAGAATGTCCTAGGGTAGCGAGTCAGCCGCTGTCCTGCTGGGATGCCCGCAAACCCTCACAGCCGCGAGCTGGGGCTGGATTTTACCCTAAGCAAAGCCAGTGCGAGAGCCATGTCCAAGTCGTGGAAACTACCCCTAAAACCGTCCCCCTGAACTTTTTTGTTTCCAAATATCAGAAAGCGGTGGTCCTCACCTTTTTAAGCTGGCAACTGTAGGACAGGCAAAGGACAGGCGGCTCTCCACTTGGGCTGCGAAAACAAATCATCACCTGGATCAATACAGCCTCTTCTGGAACCATGGCATAAAACGGGGAAGGTTTGTTTTCCCGACCAAGACCCTTGCAACAAATAAACAGACACGACCAGCGCAACGTCATAGAGAAAGATTCTCAGTACTAGTGACCATCCAGTATCACCTAAAGTAGCAAAATTAGCCTGTGGTCCTGATAGAGGGACATAAGGACACTGGACCGGGGAACCGAGCAGTACCGTGCAAGGGCTTGGGGCTAGAAATCGAAAGGCCTGAATCACCTGTAAATAGAATTAAGAACTGCTGCCTGTCCCTCTAGGCTGTTGTGGAAAGCATATGGAAACTGTCTGTGAAAACACTTTGTAGGGCATCTGGGTGGCTCAGTTGGTTAAGCTCAGGTCGTGATCCCAGGGTCCTGGGATGGAGCCCCGCATCGGGCTCCCTGCTCTGTGGGGAGCCTGCCTCTCCCTCTCCCTCTCCCTCTCCTTCTCCCTCTCCCTCTGCCGCTCCCCCTGCTTGTGCTCTCTCTCTCTCTCTCTTTCTGACAAATAAATAAAAATCTTTAAAATAAAAAATAAAATTTAAAAAAATTTTTAAGAGACCAAACAAATAAATAAAAATAGTGGGAAATTACAGCTAACACTGCATATTATCTTAATCATTTTCTTCTTAAAATTCAGAAGGGAATTTTTGGAAAATCATTCAATGGCAAGATGTTTCCAGAAGGTTATTCAGGGGACTTTGCTTCATTAATTGCTTCATTCGACAGAATTTTATTGAATGGCATCTATGTGTCAACTGAAGCGGTATGTCTTTTATTCCACGTAAATTTCCCTACTACGGTAACATTCAAAATATTTATGGGGAAATAAACACAGGCAGTTCTGTACAGAACAAGATGGTCAGTTGGGCATGTCTTCTTTTCCTCCCTTCCAAGAACCCATTAAAATGAAAGCAAAGGATAATTAAAAGCATAAGCCCATAAAAGCAGAGACACAGGAATCCTACAGAAGCCCTTCCCTGCGTGAAGCTGAAACCTCTCTTGGCAGGAACAGAGCTGATCGGGACAGTTTTTCTTCCCTAGTAGAATCTCGTGAAAGGGAATTCTTAGGAATATACTTCATGCAGAAGGAATGTGACTTCAGAAAAAGGATCTGAACAATAGAGCAAGGAAGGAAGGACAAAGAAGGTGGTAAATGAGTGGGCAGACTTCAGTGAACTTCAGTTACAGAAAATGCTAATCATAGTAATGACAACTGGGTTTTTTAATCTGTACAGATTTGCACCTAAAAGCCCAGTCGATTAATCACGTAAATCAGGGAGAGAATGAATAGACCAAATGTTTTCTAAGATCCGTGTATCGTCTAGGAGAAGGACAAAGGTTTTCATTAACTTTAAACAATAACTTAATTTTGTATGTTGTAAATTTCTGAAGTAACCACTAGAAGAATAAAAACAGATAGTGTAACTTACAAACCAGAGGGGGAAAATGGGATGACATAAGGGAAAACCTCGTTAGATCCCCCCAAAAACAAAAAATGGAACATTGACAGCACAAAATAAGATGGTAGAAGTAATCCAAATATAACAATTACATTAAGTGCAAATGGAGTAAATGCCTCACTTAAAAGGTAAAAATTTCACCTTTTAAAATCCAGTTGTAGACTGTTTACGAGAGATGCAGGAGGAAAAAGATGTGTGTATACTAAGCAAATACTAACCAAAGGAGAGCTGTTGCCACTAATTAATATCAGATAAAATATAATTTAAGTCAAAGGCATTTCAGAGACAGATAAGAGCGCTCGTGAGATGCCAACATGGGGCGATGTCCCCTTTTCCCACTTGGTGTTTGCGTGAATGTGCTCACTTGGTGGCTATTTGTGATCCATGCACTTTGCCATATACAGAGAGAGCGGGCTGCTCTGGCCACTTCTGCTTCAAGTCACATTTCTCTCCCCAACATGGCCAAACGAGGACTTCCTTTGTGTAAGGGCAGAATCGGTTCTGTATGTCAGGCCTGGATCCTAAAATCTCTCCTCTGAGCGTCCCTGAAGTGCCTTCTATTTCTGCTCATCTGACTTTGCTTAATTAAGACTCTCGATAATTGTGGCAGGTGCATATGGTCGTTAAGTACGTAGACCCTCACAAAAGCACCAGAAGTCAAAAGTAGACTTTTCTTTAAAAGCTAAGACTTAGGGGCGCCTGGGTGGCTCAGTCGTAAAGCGTTTGCCTTCGGCTCAGGTCATGATCCCAGGGTCCTGGGATCGAGCCCCACATCGGGCTCCCTGCTCTGCGGGAAGCCTGCTTCTCCCTCTCCCACTCCCCCTGCTTGTGTTCCCTCTCTCGCTGTGTCTCTCTCTGTCAAATAAATAAAATCTTTAAAAAAATAACAATAAAGGGGCGCCTGGGTGGCTCAGTCGTTAAGCGTCTGCCTTCGGCTCAGGTCATGATCCCAGGGTCCTGGGATCGAGCCCCGCATTGGGCTCCCTGCTCAGCAGGAAGCCTACTTCTCCCTCTCCCACTCCCCTTGCTTGTGTTCCCTCTCTCGCTGTCTCTCTCTCTCTGTTAAATAAATAAATAAAATCTTTTTAAAAAAATAATTAATTAAAGCTAAGATTTAAAATCCCTACTTATTTTTTTAAAAAAAGGGAGAGAGGGAGCTTTGTAAAGAAACGTACCTACAATATTCAAACACACTGAATTTGTAAAGTAATTAAAACATAAAATAACTTGACAAATAATTTGTGGATTGGCTTGCTTTGTGACTTGGTTCTGTTCTCAGTTCATGAGCAGAAAAACCGGGGCCTAAAACTCTCCTTGCAATTCCATGGCATCCAAGCCTCATCTGTTGGCCCCAGCCAAACGCCAACCCCCCAGTACCCCTGAGAGGTGCTCGGGTAATCCCGGGTCCAGGAGCACCGTCCTTCCTCTAGAGGAGTTGCAATACCAACATGTTTAGTTAAAACCAACATCAACGTGTCTACTTGTGTTGTTGGTGATTTTGCCTCTAGGTACCTGCCTGGAGAAAACATGAGCGCGCTCAGACTCCACAGTGAGGACCTCGGGGAGACCAGCATGGACACCTCAGAGTCTACTGGTTTCAACCTCTTGGAGGGAGACTCGAGGGTCGGGGTTGGGTTCCCTGACAGAGGGAAGTAAGCCCAGAGAGTGAGTGCGTTCATCCCCTTCCTGCTCTGCATCCTGCCAGAGCCCAGGTAGCCAAGAAGACAAAAAGATACAGTAAAAAAGGTTTCTGCTTGGGACTATCTAAACCCAAGTTCAAATCCGGACTCTGTCAATTATAGCTGATTATGGATCAGCTGCCTCTCTGCTCTGCAGCTTTCTCAATCATAAAAATGAGGACATACTTACCTTAGAGAATTGTTCTGAGTATAAAATATGTCGGAAACACCGAGAGATCAGCTCACAGCAGGAAGTCAGCTAAAGCAAACCCTTCCCTGCAGCTGACGGCAACATAAGCAGACGAACAGCCAGCATTCCTGAGAGACCCAGCACCCCGTTGGGGAGCTTTCGAGGCCCAAGACCACTCGGCCCCAACCCATTCCAAGCCCCTAGAGTGATTTCTGCCAACCCTGCCTGCTCTCTATCCTGAAGCTAACAGAACTTTCTGTAATCCTGGAAACGCTCCGTATTTCCACTGTCCAACAGCCACGTGATGCTCCTGAGCACTTGAAATGTGGCTCGAGCAACGGAGGAACCGAATCTCTAACTTCATTCTGGGTAATTTAAATGAAAATAGCCTCATGTGACCAGCGGCTACCACTGCGGACAGCTGGGTCTTTGAGACCTCTGCTCAGATCTGGGGGTTCATCGGAAGGGTCAGATCATTCCGAGCAAGGGCATCCCCACACTCATTACATCAAGCAGCTCACACGGGGCGGCATCCCCACGAAATGCTGGGTTCTGTGGCTGGGGTTAGAGTTAGGACAAATCACTCACTTTTAGATTTTTACAAAGCACGCAAGCCTGATCGGACGTAAACCCAATTTGCAGGAGAGCCTGTTTCTGATACGTTGGTTAAGTATGCCGAAACCGGTTTTTGTTTCTCTCTTCCTGGTTTCATATCTCACATGCCCAGTGCTCACACGCACTCACACGCACTCACATGCACACGCATGCACATGCACACAACCTCACACACTTAGAACTTTGATGTTCCAGCCACAGCCATCTGCTCTTTAGCTGGTGGCCAAGGTTGGTAAGGGTGCAGGAGCTTGGCGTTGCTGAAAAGAGCTGCGCTCGTTCTAACAGGCTTCAGGGAGAGCCTGTTAGCCTGTCTCCTCCTTCAAGCCCAGAGCCTGTTCGGCCTTCTGGGACTGGCCTGGGGCAGGATCTGCTTCTCAGGAACCAGAGTAATTAGAAGATTTCATTTGCTTTCAAAGAAAGTCGGTATGGGCCACAGAGCAACAGGCTCCATTCGGACTTAACAACGCATTCCGCAAACCTAGCTGAGCGAGCAGAGGCTCTGTTGTAGGCCGGGGTGTCTCCTCCCTTCCTTCCTGAACCTTCTGCAGGGCCGGCGGGCTGGCAAGAAACAAGGAAACAGATAGTGCCAGGGAGTGACGGAGTTAGCGAGGAGAAGAAAGTGTGGGAGGGAATGAGTGGGGGCGGGGGGGCTCCCTCTGCTCAGACTACGGTCACAAAACGCCACAGGCTGGCCGCTTGAACTACAGAAGTTCGCGTTCTCCCAGTTCCGCAGGCAAGACGTCCAAGATCAAAGAGTCAGCAGGGCTGGTTTCTTCTAAGGCTTCTCTCCATGGTGTGCAGACACGGTCTTCTCCCCATGTCCCTCTCTGCACGTCTGTGTCCTGATCTCTTCTCATAAGGACACTGGTCAGAGTGGATCAGGGCCACCCTCGTGACCTCGTTTTCACTTTCTCACCTCTCTATAGACCTTATCTCCAAATACAGTCACATCCTAAAGCACTGGGGGTCAAGCCTTCAACATATGAATTTTGGAGGGACACGGTTCAGCACCTAGGAGGGCTAGAGGCAATACCTTAGCTAGTGTGGGAGGGAAGGGGGTCAGTCCAGGGATCCCTGTGGATTGGAGACAGACGAGGCAGGTCGACTTCTGAACTCAGCCTCTTGGAGGTGACTTCATAATGGGGCCGTAGAAGCCGGACAGGAAGGGCTTGCTTGTGGCCGCAGGATCCGCCTAGTCCCTGATGTCAATTTCTTCATCGTCCACGCACCGGAGGGAGAGGGCAAAGTCCTCCCCGGTTCTGTGGATGCAAGAGGCCTCCTGCCGCGGAAAAGGCTGGAAGGATTCCTCCTCAAGGAGGGCAAGTCTCACAAACGGCACCCCAACATCCCTGTGCTGGGCTGGGGTCCGTAGGATGATCCTGCCTCTTTGTAGCTTCAAGTCTAAAACAGGTACAGCCTCAAGCAGTGCTTCCCTTTGGTTAAGTTTCCTTATAAAATACTTGCCTTTCAGGACCCATGCCTGGCAGTGAAAGAGAGGGCCTCCAGGCCACCAGAGAAAGATGCTCGATGTCGCCCTAAGGATCAGATCGGCACTAAAGGGACCAGAGACAGAGGATCACCAGGACGCCAGGCACCGCCTACAGGAGCGGACAGCACAGGGTGGACCCCAGCAGCGCTGCAGGGCCCCCTCGGGCACCAAGAATAGCGGCCCAGATTGAATGCCCAGAAAGGATACCCCAACCAAAAGGAAGGGCAGAGTCAGACCCACTGTTTTCACCATCTGGGGAAGAAGACCCCAAGGTAAGATGGCCGGAGAAGTAGACAGGTCTGTCACAGAAACCATGAAGGTCAGGTTAGATTATTTTTTAATGGCTTTACTGAAGTATAATTTACATACTAAAAAAAAATTGACCCACCCTAAGTGTATAGTTCCATGAGTTTTGATAAGCATATACCTTACTGTCAAACGAGCAACACAATCAAGTTTTAGAACACTTTCATTACCCTAAAAATTTGTCACGTGCCTTTGCCTTCAGCCTCAGGCAACCATTGGTCTACTTTCTGCCTCTGTAGTTTGGCCTTTTCTAGAATTTAATACAGATTTATTTGGACAATGTGTAGTCTTTTGTGTATGGCTTCTTTCACTCGGCATCATACTTTTTATTTATCTTCTTTAAGACTGATTTATTTATTTGAGAGAGAGAGTGAGCACAGAGGGAAGAGGGGCAGAGGGAAAAGGAGAGAGAGAATCTCAAGCAGACTCCTCACTTGGCGGGGAGCCCAACTCTGGGCTCGATCTCACAACCCTGAGATCATGACCTGAGCCGAAATCGAGAGTCAAACCCTTAAACAATGGAGCCACCCGGGTGCCCCAGCATCCTGGCTTTTTAGATTCA
The DNA here is from genome assembly GCF_029215605.1 of Mirounga angustirostris. Lineage (NCBI taxonomy): Eukaryota > Metazoa > Chordata > Mammalia > Carnivora > Phocidae > Mirounga > Mirounga angustirostris. Next base: position 6,851,603 of record NW_026991709.1, on the reverse strand, counting down.
CTCATGTTGGTGCATGTATCAACAATTTATTCTCTTTTAATGGCTGAGTATTATTCTATTTATGGATATGTTATGACCACATGTTATAGTATTATAATATAATACATTATAATAACATTTTGTTTGTTCATGGCCCAGTCAAGGGACATTTGGGTTGTTTTCACTTTTCGGCTATTAGGAATAATGCTTCTACACACGAGTGGACATGTATTTTTGCTACTCTTGGATAGATACCCAGGAGTGGAATTATGGGGTCATATGGTAAGCTTAATGTTTATGGCATGTTTAACTACATAAGAAAGTACAAAACTGTTTATCCAACCGTTTTCCATCCCCCCCAGCAGTGTTTGAGGGTTTCAATTGCTACACATTCCTGCCAACACTTAATATTTTAATTCATTTTTTAAAATTGTAGTTAGTCTACTAGGTTTATAGTAGCTTCTCATTTGTTGCCTTAATTTGCATTTTCCTAATGACTAGTGATGTTGCTCATCCTTCCATGTGTTTATTGGCCATTCATATATCTTCTTTTGTGAACATCTCTGATTTCATTTGTCCATTTTTTATTGAGTTGTTTTTCTTATTAAGTTGTAAAAATCCTTCATATAGTTTCAGTGAGTTACCTTGGCACCTTTGTCAAAACTCAATTGATCATATGCCTGTGTCTCTAGTTTCAAACTTTCTATTCTGTTCCTTTGAGCTAAATGTTTATCCTTATGTTGATCCAATGCTTTCTTAATTACCACAGCTTTATAGTAAGTTTTGAAATCAGGTCACTGAAGTCCTCCAACTTTGTTCTTCTCTTTCACAGTTGTTTTGGTTATTCGTTGCTTCTCCATATAAATTTTAGAATCAGTTTGTATCTTACATAAAAAAATGCTGGGATTTTTATTGGGATTGTGTTGAGTCTATAGATACCTTTCGGGTTAACTGTCATCTTAATAATCCTGGGTCTTTCAGATTGTGGTATCCCCCTCCATTTCATTTAGGTTTTCTTTCATCAACATATTTTATCGGCGCCTGGGTTACTCAGTCATTAAGCGTCTGCCTTCGGCTCAGGTCATGATCCCAGGGTCCTGGGATGGAGTCCCACATCCGGCTCCCTGCTCAGCGGGAAGCCTGCTTCTCCCTCTCCCTCTGCCTCCTGCTCTCCCTGTTTGTGCTCTGTCAGATAAATAAATATTTTTTTTAAAAAAGAACAAAACATGTTTTAAACTTCAGAGCAGGTTGTTAGTAATATTTCCTTATTATCTGCTTAATGTTTATAAGATCTGTAGTGATGACCCCTCTTTCTTTCCTAATTGGTAATTTGTGTCTTCTTTCAATCTGATGAAGGTTTATCAATTTTATTGACCTTTGCAAAGAACCAGCTTTTGGTTCCATTCATTTTCTCTTTTTCACTTTGTTGATTTCCACACTGACCTTTACTATTGCCTTCCTTTTACTTACTTTGCATTTAATTTTCTCCTCTTCTTTAGCTTCCTAAATTGAAAGCTTAGTTTACTGATTTTAGACCTGTCTTCTTGTATAACATAAGCATTCAAAGCAATAAATTTCCTTCTAATGACTTCTTCAGCAACATCGCACAAATTTGAATATGTTGTGTTCTCATTTTCACTAAACCTGATATATATTTTAATTTCCCTTGTGATTTCCTCTTTGATTCATGAGTATGTTGTTTAATTTCCCCATATTTTAGGATTTCTCAGATTTCATCTGTTATAGATTTCTAAGTTATTTCCATTCTCATCTAACAGCATGCTATGTATGGTAGAAATCTTTTTAAATATATTGACTCCTGTTTTATCATTCAGTATATGGTTTATTTCATGAACATTTCTTGTACGTTTGAAAAGAATAAGTATTCTGCTATTGTCAGATGAAGTATTCTATCAAGTGGGTTGGTAGTGCTGTTCAAGTTTTTTATATTCTTGCTCAACTATGCCTACTTTCTCAATCAATTACTGAGAGAAGAATATTGAAATCTTCAACTATATTGTTGATTTTTTTAATGTTTTTATTTCATTTATTTTGGAGCTCTCTTATTAGGTACAAATAAATTTATAATATTTAACTTATTTATGTTGTATTGACCCTTTTATTATGAAATGCTGTCTCTAGTAACATTCATTTTTAAAGTCTATTTTGTCTGATATTAATAAAAATAATCCCATTTCCTTTCTGATTACTGTTTATATGTTTGCATCATATACATTTTGTCATCCTTTCACTTTAATCTATTTGTATCTTTGAACTTAAACTGATCTCTTACAGACAATATATCTCACTTTTGTCCAGTCAAACAGTTTGTTGGAATTTTGATTGGAATTTTTAGTTCATTCCCCTTAATATAAGTCTACCATTTCACTAATTTTTCCTATAAGTCCCATTTTTCTCTCTTTTTAATCTTTTACCCTTGTACCTTTATGTTAACAAATGTTTTAGTGTTCCATCTTAATTCCTGTATTGACTTTAACTATATTTCTTTGCATTATTTTTAGTGCTTTACCTAAGTATTACAGTATACATCTTTTACTTACCACAGTCTGTTTGAAATTAACACTAACTTCTAATAAAATATTGGAACTTTGTATTTGTCTAGCTCCATTCCTTTTTGTGCTACTTTTGGTGCTATTGTTGTCATATATATTAATTTCTATATGTTAAAGCCAAACAATACAGTATTATAATTTTTGCTTTATATGGCCATGTCTTTAATTAAAAATTATATGTGTATATATAAATTTCACATATATATTTATACGTTTTTCAAATATATTTATACACATATACATATACATAGATACAGATACTATATGCATATAAATATATACATACATTTATATATAATATATATATTATACATATATATTTCTTACATCTTCACATGTTTCCATTTAGGGTTTTCTTCAATCCTTCTTATGTATCTGAGTTACTATCCAAACTACCATCTGAAGTCACTTCTCCCTAGCAATTCTTTTTAGCACAGGTCTGCTAGTGACAAATTCTGTTTTATTTTCCCTTTAAAAAAAAAAAAATCTAAAAATGGCTTTATTTTTGTCTTCAGTTTTGAAGGACACCTACTGGTTATAATTTCCACTGCCCCCCCCTTCAGCACCTTGATTATGTCATTAAATAGAATAGGAAGCCATTAAAAAGAATAGGAAACCACTGTTCTTTTACAGAAAATGCAGTAAATTCACAAAGTCTCTTGGGCTTTCAATGTCTTTTGGCTTCTCGTGTTTCTGGGAAAAGTCAGCAATAAACCATATTGTTTATTGTTTCCTGTATATAACATCTTTCTTTTGTTCCTTTAAAAATATTTTCTTTACCTCTGGCTTTTAGCAGTTTGACTATGAGGTGTTTTTCTTTGTTCTTTAGATAATTTCTATTATTCTATCAAATTTAATTATTCTTTCTTCTGACATGTGACTCATGCCATGAACTTTTTATTTCAGTGAGTGTACTTTTAAGCTCTAGAATTTTATTTGCTTTTTTCCATTTCTGTTGAGATTCCTTGTTTATTCATTGTCAGTATATTTTCCTTTAATTCTTTGGACGTATTTTTAATAGCTGCTTTGAAGTCTTTATTTGCCAGATAGAATGTCTGAGCCCTTCAGAGCCAGTTGCTTTGACTGGTTTCCCTCCACCTCCCCTCCCTGAGTTTGGGAAATATTTTCTTTTGTTTGCATGTCTGCCAATTTTCATTTAAAAGCAGACATTGGGGTCCCTGGGTGGCTCAGTTGGTTAAGCGTCTGCCTTCGGCTCAGTGGTGATCCCAGGGTCCTGGGATGGAGTCCTGCGTCGGGCTCCTTGCTCAGCAGGGAGCCTGTTTCCTCCCTGTGCCTGCCGCTCCCCCTGCTTGTGCTCTCTCACTCTGACAAATAAATAAAATCTTTAAAAATAAAAATAAAAATAGACGTTGTAGGCAATATTTTGTAGCAATTCTGGACTTTGCTTTGTTCTGAGAGTTGTTGGTTTTAATAGACAATTAACTTGCCTGACTCAACCTGCAAATCTATCTCACTTTCAATGGATAGCCATTGATATCTCTGCTTATTATTTTTATGTTTTTAAGTCTGGCTCTTAGGTTTTCCCTTCACCTGCATAGTTTTGTAGCCAGGCAATGATTTAGGCAGAGGTTATGCTAAGATACTTCAAGCCAATGTATCCACCTCCACTGCCTAAGCTGTGTGTAGATAGAGGGATATTTTCAAAAGCACAGTAAATTTACCAGTCTCCCATGCTTTCCATTTTTGCTGGGCCTCCTGTGGTTCCCGTGTGCCTACGAAGTTTAGCCATTAACCTAGAATGAACGTATGGAGAATTTATCATGCATGTTTTTCTTTGGCTCTCTCACTTCCAAAACCTCACCCTTAAATTTCTAGTTGCTCTGTCAGCTCCCTGAATCAAATCTGTTGTGTATAGCTGGTAAAGTTGCAGATGGTCACCACCCAAGCTGGGTGAGATGGGCAAGAAGGCCCAAACTCGCCATTCTACCCAGTGTAGTAGCAGTTTTCCTGGGCAAATTCTCCTCAAGTTGGTATCTCTGGGTCCTGAAAGAAAGAGGTAAGGGCTAAGAGGAGGCTGAGGAGACAGCCCACAAGGCTGCTCCAGGGCACAAGAGTAGAGTGGCCCTGATTCCATTGTTCGTTGCCAGTTCTATCAGTCAGCCTGGGCTGCCATTCATAAAATACCCCAGACTGTGGGGCTTAAACAACAGAGATTTATTTCCTCGGCGTTCTGGAGGCTAGAAGGCCAAGATCAAGGTGTTGGTAGGGTGAGTTTCTGGTGAGACCTCCCTCCTTGGCTGATAGAAGGCCACATTCTCCCTGCATCCACACATGGCCTTTTCTCTGTGCCCCTGTATGGAAAAAGAGAGTTCTGTTGTCTCCTCTTCTTCTTATACGGACACCAATCTTAGTGGATTAGGGCTCCACTCTTAACCACTCGTTTAACCTTAACTGTCCTTAAAAAAGCCCAGTCTCCAAACACAAGCACATTGGCATCTTCAAGGAATGAATTTGGAGGCAGGCGGCAGACATATTCAGCCCATAATATCAGACAAGGGACAAGGATTTGGGTCTCCTCAGTGGTGGCCAGCATAGCTTCAGATCAGCCTGGGGATTTTGCAGTGGACCCCAGGCCAGCCTGGTAGGGAAAGGAGGAAGGGAGACACACACACACACACACACATGCACACACATGCACACACACACACAAAGCAATTCTATTAAATAACCCACTCAGCTAAGATTGAAGACAGGAAAATATCTCTCTCATTGGTAATGAAGGGATTAAAATACTAAGATAGTGGTTGTCAGCTGTGACGAAAATACTGGGGCCACATCCCAAGAACTGTGCTTTTAAGCTCCAAATCATCCATAAGTCAGGAGGGAAAATGGTAATAGAAAATCAAAAATCATATCTAAAAAAATTAAGTCAATTTTTAATGCAGGGAAGAAGTTATAAATATCATTAGATTTACCCTCCTACAAGGTGTTGCTGGCAATGGTAGCCCGAGGACTGCTCTCCACACCATGGAAACAGGCATCCTCGGCAGCCTCCCACCTCCCTCTGCATCTCCTTCCCATTCCTCCCCCAGTGCAGAGCACAGAATTATCTCTCCCTGACTACCCAGATTTCTCTATAATTCCTTCCTCAGACCTGTCCCACAGAGCAATTGCTCTGTTTTTGCTGTAGACTGAATATTGTTCTTCCCATCCACGCCCCCTCCCAAGTTCATACCTTAAAACCCTACCCGCCAATGTGATGGTGTTTGGAGATGGGGTCTTTGAGAGGCTATAAGGTCACGAAGGTGGAGCCCTCATGATGAGACTGGTGTCCTGTATAAGAAGAGACATGAGGGAGCTTGCTTCCCTTCTCTCTCTACCACATGAGGATACAGGGAGAAAATGGCCATCCACGAGCCAGGAAGAGTCCTCACCAGAAACTGAATCAGCTGGCATCTTGATCGTGGACTTCCCAGGCCCCAGAACCGTAAGAATAAATTTCTGTTGTTTTTGCTATAGCAGCCGGAGCCAACAAAGTACTCAACACCTCTCCTCCTCCTGCCCCACACAATCTGCCCCAGTCCTCAAGGGGCAGAACAGTCACCTTGAGAGATGTCTAGCCAAGACGACCCTGTTTGGCTGGAGACCTCTAAGCCAAATGCAGTTGATTCTCAGGATGGGTCGTAGTGATACCATCTCCACGAACATGGATTCAGCAAGTACTGAGCCACTGTTCCTAGGGAAGATACGAACATACAGAGATTAGAGTCTTGAATTCCAGAAACAACTCATCCAAGTAGATACTATTTTCTTTACTTTAGGGGAGACAAACAAGATTCAGAAGTGCTAAGTGACTTGTCTGAGGCCATACCACTAACACATGCCAGAGTTGGGCTTCAACACTGTCCAACAGCCCAAGAGCCGGAGCCTGCCGGTCTCCCGTCTCCATCCTCCCATCGGCTCTGCAGGAAGCAGAGACAAGAAGGCAGGGTGTCACTTTGTTCAACCTCAGCTGGAAACGCATGTCTACTGACTCATTTTGCTACTCTGCACGTGTCCACACGAATGACCAAGAAAGTATTGGGAGTATTGATTTGAGGCTGACAAATTTTAGTGGACAGAATTTTGTGAATGTGGAATCCACAAATAACGAGGACAGGCTGTACCTTTCTGCCACTGTAACATGAACAGCCTCATAAGGGGCTGTACACGGAGCTGTTGTCAGGTTCCCCCCTCTGGGACTGTGGGGGTTGGATCCAGGCACCGTCCAGCCATCAGGTGGGCTCGCCGACCACAAGCTCCGCAACAACAGACACGGTGTCTACCCTGCCCATCACTCCACCCCGACTACTTGGAAATAAGTACATGCCGAACAGAGGGAGATGAATAATCAGGCTAAGAATTCATTTTTTAACACGGGTCTTTGTGAAGATTAAACAAAAGATTTGGTGGGCATTCCTGGAGGCACACTCTGAAATGAGATCCAAACCCAACATATTGAAAAGGAAAAGAGTGCGGATCTTTTTTAGAATTCACTGGTAGGGGCGCCTGGGTGGCTCAGATGGTTGAGCGTCTGCCTTCAGCTCAGGTCATGATCCTAGGGTCCTGGGATCGAGTCCCACATCGGGCTCCCTGCTAGGCGGGGAGCCTGCTTCTCCCTCTGCCTCCGCCTCTCTCTCTCTCTCTCTCATGAATAAATAAAACATTTTTTTAAAAAATTAAAAATAAAAAATAAAAATAAATAAAATTCACTGGTCTGGGGGTTATTTTTCCCCTGGGTTATAAAAGTAATTCATGTTCAGCGTTGAAAAAAAAATTTTTTTTAAGATTTTATTTATTCATTTGACAGAGAGAGAGAGAGCACAGCAGGGGGAATGGGAGAGGGAGAAGCAGGGTCCCCGCCAAGCAGGGAGCCTGACGCAGAGCTCAATCCCAGGACCCTGGGACCATGCCCTGAGCCGAAGGCAGACACCCAACCGAGCCACCCAGGCACCCCCCCAAAAAAATTTTTTTTAAGTAAAAACCAGAAAACCACCAAAACCCCACCACCTAAAAACTATCATGACTAAAACTTGAGCAAATATTCTTCCATTGTCTTTGTGTCTGGTTTTTTGCAGCGTTGACTCTGGTTTGTGTTCCTCATAGTCCCCGCGCCCCGTGCCCCCCTCCAGTATCCTCTGCTTCACACCACACAGAATGGATGACCGTGCAGAGCTCAGAGAACAGGAGTCAAACTCTGCCCATTTTGAGTCCCAGAATGTGAGGTCTTGGCCTAAATGGAAAGATGGAGATACAAGATCCATCTGAGCTGGTTCTTCCTGTCCCCAGAGATGAGACTGCAGGGAGGTGGATGAGGAGGATGGGGACAAGGAGTGTAGATGTTGTTGGGGGTCCCTGCGTGTGTCCCGACTTCCCAAGCCAGGGCCGGGCAGAGGCCAGCATGACAGATCGCCTGCATCACAGGGCAATGGGAACCTTCCCTAGGAAGGGCCCAGCAAAATGCCCAACCCCAGAATTTTACCAGACACAAACTACAAAAGAAACAGTGGACCCCTCCAACATCAGGGCAGAAGAGATGCCCCTCTGCAGTGTTGGAAAGCTGCCTTTAAACAGCCCTCATCGTCCCCGGAGCATTCTACTGTACCCCCTGGGGCTGAGGTGGCCCTAAGAGAACAGAGAACAGGGGTCAAGAAGAAGCCTGTGTCCACAGACACCAGCGGGAGAAGCTGGGACAGGTCCTCTTGGTGCAACGCCTTCCCTGAGACCCGGGTCGGTGCCCAACGTGGAGACACATCCCAGGGAAAGAGCTCTCTCTGAACTGAGGAAGATCTAGTTCCTGTCGCTGGTGGAATGTAGGCCCAAAAGAGAAATGGGAGACCTACTACAGAAAAGTAAAGACTTGGGACACCTGGGTGGCTCAGTTGGTTAAGCGTCTGCCTTCAGCTCTGGTCATGATCCCAGGGTCCTGGGATCCCTGCTCAGGGGGGAGCCTGCTTCTTCCTCTCCCACTCCCCCTGCTTTGTGCTCTCTTACTCTCTCTGACAAATAAATAAAATCTTTTAGATAGGCAGATAGATGATAGATAGATAGATAGATAGATAGATAGATAGATAGATAGATAGATAGATAAAGACTTGTATGGCCACTCTCAGCTTTGGGCATGGAGTGTACTCACTAGTCATATATAGATATATAGACATATAGATAATAACCTTTCTCTTCTTCAATGGCGCGTGTTCCGGTATCTTGCTCTAATTTCTACTCACTGAGAAATTCACAATAATCCTGCATCGCTGTGGCTAAAATCCCACTTCCCAATTGTGGGAATGCCCTCACCTTTGTCCTGTTTCTGCTAAGAGGCCGGCGTCTGGCTTCGGGGCCCTAACTCTTACCTGCCGAGGATTCTTACCTGTGCAAGGTACGCATTCAAGGCAACGTCCTCCAGGGCTGACTCTTGACCCTCTCATCTTCACCCCTGCCCAGGGAGTTCCCCCCAAATCCTGACAGAGCACCGCCCCCACGCTTAAAGCCCATCCACACAGATGGTTCAGGTGCTGGGGGGACAGGCGCACGTGCTGTCTGGCTCTGTGGAGATCCAGAGGCAGAACAGACGGCGACCGGCTGAGCAGGTAGGAGCAGCTTTTGAAAAAGGCAGCACGTAGCCGAGTTTTTAAAGAAAAAGCGGGGAGGTACGATTGGGAAAGATCAATTAATCTGGACCAAGTAGGAGCCTGAATGGGCATCAGATATTCGGAGTTTATCTGACAGACAACAGGAACGGCGGGGCTCCCAGTTCCCGTGGCGAGTGTCCTTTGGCTGCAGGATGAGAGGGAGGGCAAGGGGGGACACGGGGGCGCCAAGGCTGGTGCTAAAACAGGCTTCTGCGGAACTGCGGACCTGATGGAGGCACCCAGGAGTAGCGGGACCTGGTGCACTGGGACGCTGCGTCGTGCCCCCACAGAGATGGGTGTTCTAGGAGCCCCAGAGCCCAGACGACAAGAGATGGGAAGATGGCTTCAGCTCCTTGTTCAGCAGGACCAAAAGAAGATTCTAGAACACGGGGGAAGCAAGCATGTTTGTCGATGGAAATAGAACATCCTAGGGAGAGAAACAGAATGAAGATTTAATCAAAAACCTAAGCAGATCATGAGTCAAAAGCAGAAACGCTTTTGTGGTTATAACATCTAAAAATGTTTAAATAAAAAGGACCTCGTATCTTAAAAGTCCAAAGATTTCTGTGAACTTGCAGTAATAACTGCGTGGCCTTTTATCCCTTCCTCAAGATACCTTTAAAGTTCACTGCAGCGATGAGGATTCAACGTAAATCATTCTGTTTCCTTTGAAATAAATACACTCTGAGCTATTTTGGTATGGGTCATGTTTAATAATGGTTTCACAATGTGTAGACACGAATACACGAACAATCTCACGTTTAATATTACGAGATTGAGCAGACGGCCAAGTTATTAATATGTGGTTTGAATCCAGCACTCCAGCCTTTTGAGAACATGAGGTGGAATTTCTGAGTCATCGCCAGCAAGGCTCATGGTCTGGCAGCCACATGGCAACCCAAAACACAGGTTGTTTCGTTATAAACATCAAAGGCCCACATTTGACCCAGTGGAGACCCCAGGGTTCAGAGTAACGCAGATCCATGTGGGTCTCAGAGTCCAGCCGCAAGGCCTCGGGGGTGCCCATGAACCCCGCCACAGGCCTGCAGCTCATGGACGGGGCAGGCCAGGGTGTCCGTTCATTCTGGGGCCTCTGCCCGGGCCCTGGATCTCTCGAAGTTGGAGGCCTTCTGGGACTGGAGAGAGAACCCTCGCCTCTCTTGGGACAAGCCCAGAAGGCGGCGGGGACCAGGTGTGTCTTGGCTGGGCCTGCTGTCGGGCCTGTGGGCCAGGCCTAGCGGGTCATGCCGTCTGGATTCTGACTCCATGCCCTGGGACGGCCGCCCTGGCACTTCAGCAGCTCCTGGCCGGGCCTCACCGGGCTCAGCCAGAGGAGTTCACATTCCCAGAAGACACTTCCAAATACCATTTTGCGTCTAGAGCACAATTCTGCCGCCAGTTCTCGGATTTCTGGTATGTTCCCCTCAACTAAGCGCCCACTGAGATCCTCTGCCCGGCAGCTTTCTGTGCAGTGGCCCACACAGCCTGCGATTTCCTTGCCAGCATGACTTCCCTCAGGAACTTGGGCCCTGCTCTCCTAGCCTCCTGCCCACAGCTCTCCAACGGGCACAGCAAGAAACAGGTTCCAGACAGAGACTCGAACTCGGACGAGGAGAGCCGGGTGTGGTGCCGAGTGCACACTGCCCCCAGAAGCCTGACATGGAACAGACCCCAGCTCAGCAGCTCCGCCCGATGTCAGTCTGCTCCGTGCCCAGGGCCACCTGCTGGGACTTGAGATGTGGAGCTGCTGAGGCGGGGAACTTGGTTCTTTCGGATCAGTCCTGTCCCTGGCAGGCTGAGCCATCTTTGGTCGTGGGCTTTCCGGTCTTCTGGATGGTTCCAGCTGTGAGGCCCTGGAACCTTGCATTCCCCAGCCTCGGGTGGGTAGTTTTGCAGGGAACGCTGAGCCGGTGCAGCAGAGCTGGGCTGAAATCCACCCCTCACCGGGGTCTGACCCTGTGGGACTCAAGCTCCTTAGCGCCCTTGTTTGTAGAACAGGCTCTTCCTCGGCCTGTTTCAAGGACGGTGTCAGATGACAACCATAAAGCCGTCTAGGCAACATCAAGTATGGCATAGTCCTCTGCTCTGCAGTCAATCGCAGTAGCTCCTTTCCAGGATGCAGTCCGGGCTGAAGGGGACGAACAGCATCTCCAAATGGCAACGAGGCTGGAGAAGGGAGAGCGAGGGCTAGTTCACATGTCCGGTCCTTTTCCTGAATAAGCGAAACTGGCATTCACGGAGTAAGTACGCTGGCCCGGCTTCCGTGGAAACCCTCCCCTCGCACGGCCTCCCGCAGATCCATTGTAGTGAAACCAGGCAGCACAGGTACACTTGCGGGCAGCTCGGGCTCACCTTGGCCAGATGCGCTAACAGTCACAACGATTCGACCTCCATCCCCTCCTTTCCTTTCCCCAAACACTAACGGAGAGTGCCATTGCCTGGGATTTTCACTAGACAAAGCAGGATTTGCACAGAACAGGGAGGCCAAGGCTCCAGGTGTGGCCATGATGGAGTTTATTCCAGCAGCTTCAGAGTTAAGCAGGCCACCAGAAAGAGGCCGCGGCTACCTCACCTTCAAAAACGTCAGGGGTGGCCGTGTTTAACGTGAGGGGTGGAGCCCAGATTGGATACCCAGCTCTGAGCTAGTCCAAAGTCGGTAATTAAGGAGCCACACAGCAGGGGCAGGTAGGGCGGGCTCCTGCCCAGGCCTCCCCTGCACTCTTCTGGAGAGCCCCAGGGGCACCTTGCAGGCTGCTTCCTCCCCCCGTCCCCAAACGAGAAGGACTCCAGGCAGCCTCAGTGCAGACCCTCTCTCTCCATCCCCCCTGCACACACCCCCCCACCGTCCTCTCCGCGCCTCTCTCCAGCCCAAACCAAGATCTCCAGACTTGCATACAGTTCACAAATGAGCGTCCATCGGCATTAAAGAGAGACGTCAGCATTGTAGGTACCCACTTGTGTTCATTCTGATTACTTTTCTCCAGAAACCACCGCCATTCAAATTGGTGACTTATCTGCATGAATATAATTGTAGATTCTATGCCGCTAAATAATTACTGATGTCAACTGGAAATGAATCTCAGTGCAAACTGAGGAACATAAAACACACTCAACCAACCCGCTGCACCGATAAACCCAACCACGAAGCATCTCCCCCAGCAACTCCACTCCTGGCCTTGATATTGCCAAGAATCGTGGTTCTCGAACGTGGCATGGAGAAGGAACGGAGAGCAGCGTCTGCCGGTCACGCCTTCCTGGCTGCACCGTGAAGTCGGGGTCTCTGGGTGGGTGTACACGGGGGTGTGTACGTGGAAGTACCCTCTCCTGTTCATCGAAAGCATTTTTCTATTTTCATACTTACAACCACCCAACCACATAAACAGGTCAATTCTTCCTCACTAAACAGATGAAAAATGGAACCTGAGGGAAGAAACATTTACTGCACACTTACGTTAATTCAATAATTTTCCTTTACCTACCTGCAGTTTAGAGATGAGGAAACTGGGACTCCGGGGGCCACCCGGCCTGTAAGGGTCAGCCTGAGAGTTGCTCTTTTCCAAGGTTACTCTTCCTCTGTGACCAACTAACCCTCATGGTGATAGAAGGCTCTAGCTCCAGACTGGACCCCAAAGTCACCACAGGGCTCTGCAAACACATTTCTGAATGGATGCAGACCTTTCTGCAACAAGAATGCTTCATTTTCTATCATCAAAGTGTGTTCAGACGCGCCCTGCCCCGGACTTCCGACGCTCAAGAAGGGGAGTGCAGAGTGTCCTCACCCCACCTACGAACACTGTCAAGAACAGTAAGCAAATGTAAGCAAACTGAATCTAAAAGATACGAGTACGTTGTCTCCATCTGTAATATATAGGTGGATGGGGGATGGGCTAGATGGGGGATGGGCGTTAAGGCAGGCACTTGTGGTGAGCCCTAGAGTTGTTATGTAAATGATGAACCACTGACCTCTACTCCTGAGACCAATAGTGAACTGCATGCCAACTAACTAGAATTTAAATAAAATAATAGTAATAATAAATCTGTAATACACAAATGATTCTGTAACTTATAAAGAGAGAAAGCAGCATTCCTCAACTTTACCACTGTAAAATGCATTTTCACTGACCGAGTGCAGTGTGTGGTCTTCTGTAGCAGGGTGGCTACTTCAAGCTCATGACTCATGTCACATTCTAGCAACAACAGGCCTGCCGCAGCCGAGCTCACACCTCCAGTACAGTTAACCCTGCACCAGGGCCCGGAGACGTCTGCACGAAGAGCCTGCCTGGCAGATATTACTGAAAAGTGATGAAATACACATTTCTTTTCATTTCATTTTGAGCAAGTCTATAACTTTGTTACCTGATCAATTTTTACCCACCCAAAAAACCTGAAGAACCCATAAAACAAACTTTTCACATATTAAGAATCACCAACAGGGACACCTGGGTGGCTCAGTCGGTTAAGTGTCTGCTTTCAGCTCAGGTCATGATCCAGGGGCCTGGGATCGAGCCCTGGGGTCGGGATCCCTGCTCCCTGCTTGGTGGGGAGCCTGCTTCTCCCCCTCCCTCCTCCCCTCCCCACCTCCCCCAGCTCGCAGCTCTCCCTCTAATAAAATAATAATCGCCAACAAATAACTTTCAGGTGTCACACAGAACTGTTGCACTAAAGTAACTCTGCTTACATGTTACTAAAACCCATTATCTGTAGGTTTTTAAAATTTTAACTATATAAAATACTCAAATAAAACAACACTCCCACCTAGTGGATGAAGAAAAACATGTGGCTTATCTCAGCTGTCAAGAGTAGCACCATAAAAAAGGAACCAAAACGATAATGAATTTAAAATAAGTTTATTCTGTTTGTATACCCGTAAAATACCCCCTTGGAAACAACAACAACAAAACCATACACACTGCTCCCCTCGAAGGAATGGATGGGTAGTAACACTTCACAAAACGATCTTTGGGATCACGTATAGATGTTGCTCTGAATCTCATTTGTCGTCATCAGTTTCTTCAGTATCTCTGTGCTCTGGGGAATATTCTGGAAGACGAGAAGAAAGTCGCCGGTTCAGTGGGACGGAGAACCCGGGAGCCACGCACCCACCGCAAGCCCTGCACTCAGGCCGCACAAGAAGGGCGCGCGGAGCGAACAGGCCCCGCCCCGAACCTCCCTCGGGAGGCAGCGCCCCGAGCACCTCGGCGCTTCAGGAGCCCCAGGGTTCCAGCAGGTGGAACATCGCGGCCTGCCCTCCCCTGGCCCAGAACCCTCCGGGGACGCCTCACGGCCTCCACGGCCCTTCGGCGGCCTCCGGCGGAGGGGACCCTGCAGGCCGGCCTCTCCCCCACGGGAGCTCGCGCGCCTCCGCGCCCAACTCGCCGGCCTCGTCCGCGCCCCCTGCCGCCCCCTCACCTCGGGCCCAGGCGCCAGCCTCTCCTCAGGCGGCGCTCGCCCACCCGCGGCGGGTGCTCGCCTCCGCCCAGCTGGCGCGACAGCGGCCCGTCCGCCGCCAGGCCGCGGCGCTCACGCGGCGCCAGACAAGTCCACGCCGGTGGCCGCACGCCCCCCGCCCCCCCAACAGACTGCGAGCGGACTCAGGGCGGCCATGTCTGCTCCCGTCTGCGAGACGAGCGCGCTCCTCCAACGGCCGCTGCACCCTCCGCCATCGTTGCGCTTACAGCACGAAGCGAAGAGCTTAGCAGAGTGTCTCCATTTCCCCTTCAGAGAACACTCCTAAAAGCCGCAGGTGGACTGCGACTCCACACGACGACTTCCAGTCGCCGGGACGCGCGGCGCGCCGGGCCACCCGGAACAGAACAGCCGTGAGCCCCAGAGGCGAACCCCACGCGCAGAAGGCCCTCCGAGAGCCACGCGGCCCGCCAGAAAGCGTGTCCGGGACTCCGGCTACCGTGAAATCATGCCTGAATTACACGAACTCCCCGAACGGCTGGGAATGCATTCTCCGGGCGCCAGGTACCTGAGGACCTGGGGATAGATACCCAAACGGGTCCCCATTCCCACGGAGCTGACCACCTAGCAAGCCAACTGACTTATGAGACAAGTGCAATGAGCTAACGCCAACAGACCTTGCCAGAAAAGGTGTCTTAACACCAACGGTCGCTCTAGAATCAAACAGGACTCCCACTGTGGGTCGCTGTTGTCGTCCCTTCCCTGTACGAGAGAAGGTCTTACCCAGGGCGCATGCCCTTTCAGCAAATCTCTTAGGGAAAAGGCAGGAGCTCCTAAACCACCTGAAGTCACAGGCAGAACTTTTTGTGTACACGTTCCAGTATGACCTTTTCTGGTGAAAGAGCCCAGGGACACACACACACGGAGAGCAGGAAACAGGTTTATCTCGCCTTCACATAGCCAGTCCCATGCAAAATTAAGTGAACAAACGTTGAAAATCTGATCCATGCTGTGCTCAAAAATGCCTTCTTAAATATTACAACCTTCCAAATGAATTAGTTACAGAAACTTCCTGAACAGTCCAACCACCTTCCTACACAGCCATCTGGAATTTCTATCAATGCGCTGCACTGATCTACCATGAAAAAGCATGAACAAAACATTTCTCCAGTTACAGAAGTACGTCTAAAAGAGAGGGTGACAATCCAATTCCCGGTGCCAGATTAGAAAGCTTTACTTTGAGAAAAAAAGGATCTCTAAGCGTTCCTTAAGTTTTAAATCAGTACCATAAATTTACCATTTGTTATTAAGTTTGTTATAACTCAGGTGTTAAGTCAATGAGCTAAAACCTTACCTTAACCAAACCTTTCAAGCTTCTGGAAGAAAGGATAGGCTTAAAAGCTTCAACTGTGATTAGGTCTAACTTCATCACATCAGTATAACACAAGTACAGAACTGCAGGAATCTTCCACACTTGACAGTAACTCAGAACTATGAATAATACAAGGAAAAAAAACACTTAAGTCTTCTACTGTATAATTTTTAAACTAAATACCGCTAAATAACAAAGGCTACTTTTAAAAGTAGTTGTCTCTATTGCTTTCCTTAAAGTGTTTACTGCCATATCAAACCACTTATGATGCATACTTTCTTTCAAAGCCAATTTATTTTCGCTAATTTCTTGCTTTTGCAAATACTGCTTATTTTGCATTTCCTGAATATACTGAGACACATCATAAGTAACTACAAGATTAAAATTTCGCTGAATATAATACAATAAATTAGCCACTTATTCCAGTAAACTTCACATTTAAGGGGGAAAAACTTACTTATTAACAAATAACAATTATATTAGCTACCGAAAAGTAAGGGACAATCTCATCTTGATGTGATGCTAGGGTATAATTAGTAACAGTAATAAAAATAAAATATTAAAGAAACTCCAGATTCAGTATCTGGAAACTTCTATCTTGACAATTAAAACATACTTTATCAACTTTCATGCACCAACAATTTACATCTAACATCGGCTTGCATGATGTTATCACAGACCAAAAAGAACCAGAGCAACTCTGCAACCTAACAGTTACGAACTCTGAGCTGCTCTCACATCGTAACTGTGTGTGTGGACATTAGAACTCAAACACAACATACTAGCAACAACAAATATTAAAGTTTAACAGCAATACATTGGTATCAATTATTAACGAACTACTTTAAAAAGACCTCTAATAGTCAAAGTAATAACCAATAACCAATAAAGCACTAACAAGATATACTGTAAATGTTACAAATTTTAATACCACCTGCTGCAGGAAGATCATGTACGATATTTGGTTGTTCCAGCAGTGAACAGCATGGAGGCTCTTTGAAATTCTGTGTTTTTAGGGCTTTCAGAAAAGGAGAATGAAGGCTGCTAATAGATTCTGAAGTTTTATAGTCAGTAACATGTCGACATGTGAGAAGAGTTACTTGCATATTCTTCCTTGCACAAGAGCCAAAGACCTAAGGCAAAAATGACCTCAAATTAAAACACACACACAGTTTTGTTACAGAACAGAAACATTTCTCTAGCTGTTTATCTAACACCCTTCACAGTAATATCCCCCCCCCTGGAGAGGTGGTGGAAAAGAGAACACATCTGCCATCCCCTCACCTAGGTTTGATCTTGGGTCTGTCACTTCCTAGTTTGCTGACCTTTTCTAAGTCACTTTCCTCAGCTGTGAACAGGGGACAGTACTACCCACCTAAGGGGGCTGCAGTGTGCAGTCAATGAAGTCAGGAAGAAACACAGCCAGAGCAGCTGTGCTAACACCAGGACTGGCTTCCAGGGCAAAGCAGCTGCTGGACTATGAGATCTCTTCTAATACAGACATTTCTAAGAACACCACTTTACTTGCAAGCTACATTCAGACTAGCAGAATATCAGCAAAAGGAAGTGATCCCCCTTCTCTAATCCATGTGTTGATGTGTCCAAGAACACTTTAATAAAGATGTTTCTAAGCTGCAAGGTGCATTCATGATAGTGTTGTATCACTGCAGTATTTCTTCAATGCATTTTTTAAGTTATTTTGCTTATAAGCAAGTTTTAATCACTCTAGACCTTTATTCTCTCCTAAGTGCGTATTTCATGAAGTTCCAAGGACCCTTTCCAGCTTTTAAAACCTATGGTGATGTAAACAAAACAAGCAGCTATTTTTTTTTTTTTTAGGAAAAAAAGTAAACTTTAGGCCACTCCACCTTGTTGGGAAGTGTTTTACGAAAGAAGAAAATGGCTATTTCTAATAAGAACAACAGAACTACAGATTTTACACATCATTAATGATTTCTAAGACTAATTTCATCATCTCACAGCTTTGTAAATAAACACTAAATAGTTCAAGAAATACAACATTACACACAAAGCCTAATTTATCAACCTCCCTAGAACACCCACAGTCTGAATTCACACTTGACCACTCTGTTAGACTGTGTGTTTATCAGGATTTTGTGGCTGACATGAACCAAACAGTAGGGGGACGCAGAGTGTCCCTAAGGAAAAAAAAATACTGATTAAAGTTTTTAAGTTCTGGAAAAGAAAAGTCCCATAGTACAAAAATAATAAAATATTTTTGACATAACAATCATCCTACTTAAATTAAAAACACAAATTAGGGCACCTGGGTGGCTCAGTTGGTTAAGCATCTTCCTTCGGCTCAGGTCATGATCCCAGGGTCCTGGGATAGGGCCCTGCATCGGGCTCCCTGCTCAGCGGGGAGTCTACTTCTCCCTCTCCCTCTGCTGCTCCCCCTGCTTGTGCGCTCTCTCTCTCTCAAATAAATAAATAAAATCTTTATTTATTTTTTTAAAGAGAGAGGGCTGTTCCCCGGGGACACAGGGCTCAATCCCAGGACCCTGGATCATGACATGAGCCAAAGGCAGATGCTTAGCCGACTAAGCCACCCAGGTGCCCCTAAATAAAATCTTTAAACACAAACAAAAATTAACACAACAGTTTCCTACCCTTTGAGACCTGAGGAAAGCTAAGGACTCTCCCTAGAAAAATACACATCAGTACATAACACAAAATCACGTATATGATTGTGAGAAGGTCCACAGACCTTCTTGAATAACTCATTTAATAAGATGTATTTAATAACTTTTAATAAATGTTTCCAAGTATGCCAACCTAGTTTAAAACAGGTGTACACCAAATTTCTTATTTCTAATTAATTTTAATACCTAAACAAAAATATACCAAAGATTTAAGCTCAAATGTTGCTAAGATATATATTTGAGACCTACTTCATTTAAAAATAATATGCAACTGGGGCGCCTGGGTGGCTCACATGCCTGACTTCAGCTCAGGCTGTGACCCCCGGGTCCTGGAATCGAGCCCCACATCAGACTCCCAGCTCATTGGGGAGTCTGCTTCTCCCTCTGCCTCCCCTCCTGCTCGTGCTGTCTCTTTCCCAAATGAATAAATAAAAAAAATCTTAAAAAAATAATAATAATATGCAACTGCCAAAATTATGATTATTCTCTAAAATTCCTAAATTCTTCACTGAAAAATATGTTTTATTGGGCACAAAACATGCACAATTTTCCCACAAAATGAAGCCTCAATTAAGCCATCCTAATTCTAAGACAAATGGACATAATATTTTGTAATTTGGAGCAAGTAGCAGCCAAGTGCCAACCCCCTGAATGCAGCTCACACGTTTCCTGCCTCACAACCCTGAGCCATCACCAGCCTGCATGGTCAGCACCGCCATTTTGCACCCATGGCCATGACCCTGTTCTGTTTCATGCGAGTAGCTTGTTTTTCGTTCAAACGTTAACAATATGGCGGCTGGGAAGAATCCAACGGTTTTATGCTTCTATGACCTATAATCTTCAGCACATTTGTTAAATGAGTTATTTTATTCTTTATATTCTGTAACAAATTCCTAGGATATTTTTAAGAAAAAAACAGGGGCGCCTGGGTGGCTCAGTCGGTTAAGTATCTGCCTTCGGCTCGGGTCATGATCTCAGGATCCTGGGACTGAGCCCTGCGTTGGGCTCTCCGCTCAGCGGGAAGTCTGCTTCTCCCTCTCACTCTCCCTCTGTGCTCTCTCTCTCAAATAAATAAGTAAATAAATAATTTAAAAAGAAAAAAGAAAAAAACAAATACTTCCCTGCTTCGGTATTTGGCTGTGTAGGCTCAAGTGTTAAGACACGGAACCCTTAAAAAAAGGAGCTCACCAGTCTTCATTTCTCTCTTACCTTTTCCAGCCACTGATACTGCTGATCTTCAGCAACATAGCAACTGCACTGACAGAGGAGGACCTGGAAAATCCCATTCCAAGTTTTTGGTCAGGTCAAAGGAATTTTACACACACTCTGAACTACCACCATATACGCATCATTTGAATCCTAATATAACCTTTAGGTAACACTTGTTTTCTGAATTTGCTATTGGCTTATTTATTTATCTTTAAAACTTAAGAATCAAACCACTACTGGCAGTTAACAGAAGAATAAAGTACATGTTAATGGAGTGACCACAACAGTTTGCATAGGAGACACTGAATATACTACCAGTAAATGCTACCAGAATCTTCTTTATGACACAGGAATGACACCAGCCCTGCTGCCCTCCTGGGGGTCACATACCGGGAAGATCAAACACAAAATAAATGTAAACACTATAAAACATAAGCATTAGGGGCGCCTGGGTGGCTCAGTCGTTAAGCGTCTGCCTTCGGCTCAGGTCATGATTCCAGGGTCCTGGGATCGAGCCCCACATCGGGCTCCCTGCTCAGTGGGAAGCCTGCTTCTCCCTCTCCCACTCCCCCTGCTTGTGTTCCCTCTCTCGCTGTGTCTCTGTCAAATAAATAAATCTTTAAAAAAATATATATGTATATATAAGCATTATACAAACTCTAGGTGCTAGCAGAGTGAATGTCAGCCGGACAGCATCTCAGCCCAAATGGCATTGTGAAACGGTACTGATGCCTCTGAAGACGGTATTATTTTAGAAACCAAGTTCCAACCCATATGCTCAAAGTGAAATAATCTGTAATGCCACGATGCCATAAAAGGTTGGATTCCTGCTTATTAATGCTCATGGAGTGATCTTATCCACAGAACTCAACAATGTCGTCTATTAAAACATTGCCAGAAATGCTAACACTTAATTACCCAAAGGAGGCACAGAAGAGGAAAAAGGTACATGGGGATGGAGAATAAGAAAAAGACAGGACATGTAATTAACTACACACGTAGGTTGTGCATCATCAAGAGATATCTAACTAATAAGTGGTACGACTAGAAGAGGTGACAGAAATTGCTCCTACTGGACCTTCACCATCTATTCTAAAGTACAATCTTTCCAACTAAAGATCAGATCAAAAACATGATTAGTCTCATTCTTATCTCCTATAAATGCTGGCTGTGCATAAAAATCCTTATGCAAATTTAAATAACTTTGGATTACATGTTAAAAAAAACAAACTAGAAGTACTAAAAAAATCAAACTTTACGGTTTACAAGGCTAACATTTGGTCCTTACCTTTTGAAATAAGCCCCACTATAATAATAGGGACTCAGTGGTTTCTGCCATTGTTTGAACCCCTGCGCTGGCCCGTGTTCAGGAGCTCAGCAGCTAGAGAATGCTACTCTGTCAGACAAGCAGGTGCAGAGACACAGCACCTGCCTGGCCACCTCATCTGCCTGACCCTCAAATCGCCCACTATGCTATGTTCTCCGAATGGACCCAAGATTAGGATTCGAACGAAGAGGACACAAGGAATCACTCCGCATCAGCTACAGAATGACTTTCAGGACTTAACAAATCAGGTTAGGGTAAAAGCTCGATGTCAAGAGAATTATGCTCAGAATGCATAAAGCATTCATCTGTTCAACAAACATTACCTGAGTTTCTAGCACATACTAGCATTTGCTAAATCCTGGGTATCCTGCCACAAAGGAGAACTCCCTGCTTTCACAGAGTGAACACATTTTTGCACATTTAGAGTTACCAGCTGAAATAATTTTTTGAATGAGCAAGGTGTGAATGTCTACTGTCTATGGTTTTTTTCTAACAAAGTTATTTCAGAATTTCCTAGAACTTTATCAACATGCTGTGTATGCCACACTAATATTTATATAAATAACAGCACTGCCTGCAGGCACAATTCGTCAGCACAAAAGTAGATATAAAGGAACATGAAATTCAAACGAACACCACATAAATGATGCCTAAACAGCTCTCTCTGAAGCATCCAAGTCCCACGTACCGAGGGACTCGATTTCAGATGATAAAACACACAAAAGGCCTCTGCAGGGGACAGATGTGTAGTGTCCGTTGTTCTACACCATTCATTCCAGAGTTTAGCACAGCCAACTTCTTCCCAGACTCCTGAATTCATAACAAATGACGACAAAAACGCTGTGAAAAACAATTCACATCAGTTAGTGCCTGGTTCTGCAAGCTGCATTTTCTACAATCAGAAATGATTTCAAGTAATTCTAGAATTTGAGAACTACAAGAGCCATTAAGACCACTGACCTTATCCTGCCATTCTGCAGAAAAGGAAACTGAGGCCTCAAGAAGTTAAAGGCCATGGCCCAAGTACAACTGGTATCAGAGGCAGGAACGGAGAACACAGGTTTACTGCTGGGCTTTACTGCACTCTCAGAAGGTAACACTTGCGGGAAAATTGTAGGCCGGGAAAACTTTATATAAATGACTCAACAGTTATTTACCATGTACTCACTATGTCCTGCAAGCAAGGGCTACCTGATAGGGCAAGGGATCGGCTTCACTGGAGATCCCAAATGCTCGCCCCCAGAGCCTGTGCAGCAGCTAAAATCACACAGGTTTGCGTACCTGCTCATGTACGCTGTCCTAGCTGAACTCTGCACTGTTCTCACGTTAACCTATCAAATGGGAGTCATGTATGTACAGACCTTCAAACTTGAGTGCTCAAAAATGTTAGCGACCATCACTATTATCTTTAGAGGTCTCATCCTGTTCTCAAAGGAGCCTGTTAATTCAAAAACATTTAAGAACCACTGGCCATGTACACATGCCACCTCTGTTCCCCCCAAGTCTGGTCCAAACAGGCCCAGGAGTCTGAGGAAATGCAGATACCTGAACACACTATAAACCCAGTTCCTGGAATTTACAACTTCTTGAACCGAAGCACGCTTCCTTTAAATCTTAATTTTAAAGTTTATCAAAAAGACGGTATCACATGAGCAGGCACAGATTTTACTCAGATACAAATTTACTCTGCTATGACTTTTTCTAAAAAAGTAACAGACATTTGAAGTATGAGGGAAAGAAATAAGTAACAAGGGATTTTGTTTTTTTTCTTTTTAAAATTTTTATTTAAATTCAATTAACATATAGTGTATTATTAGTTTCAGAGGTAGAGTTCAGTGATTCATCCGTTGCATATAACACCAGTGCTCACTACATCACATGCCCTCCTTAATGCCCATCACCCAGTTACCCTATCCCTCCACCCACCTCCCTCAGATTTTGTTCTTTCAATCTAACACATTTCTACTCACCTACTGCATTATTTCCTATAGCAATTATGAATTTGGAGCAAGGATATTTTTCCAGCAGAGAAACTTCCAAAGATGTTTTTGTCTGCCTTCGAAAGAGCCGCACCTCCCTAACAAGAAACAAAAGACAAAACTAAAGCAACTTAAGTATAATTAGTACCGTATTAGGAGAAAAAGGATACCAGAGGCATGATTCTGTAATAAGCAATATGCACGCTTTAATTTTTTTTTTTTTTAAAGATTTTATTTATTTATTCATGAGAGACAGAGAGAGAGAGAGAGGCAGAGGGAGAGGGAGAAGCAGGCTCCCAAGGAGCAGGGAGCCCGATGCGGGACTCGATCCCAGGACCCGGGATCATGACCTGAGCCGAAGGCAGACGCCCAACCGTCTGAGCCACCCAGGCGCCCCTGCACGCTTTAATTTCATAAAGAATGTAATTATCATCTAAAGGAAACAACAGATTCAGGCAACAATAACTAACCGATAAAACCATCCGACGCAAAATTCATGGAGAACTCCACAGCGGAGATCAGGCTGTCCACCTGACCCACTGCCCAATCTAAGCATCCCCCAAAGGGGCACAAACGGGTACAGTGGGCAATAAGAAATGGCAGGTTACCACCTTCCTGCCAGCAAAATACTGAACTTGCATCGGACCACTCCTCCAAAGGGAACATCCACCTACGGAATGCTGGTCAGGGACACCAGGTTAAATCAGACCAATTTAAGAGTGTGGGACACCCTACAGAACAACTAGGGGTGTTGTCTCCGCAGGGGTGAGAAGAAGGGGCTGCTCTAAATGACAGGCAGCTCAAGAGTCCGAAGTCTAAAAGGAACGTGTGGACCTTGATTCTGATTTACACAAACTCACCGTAAAACCTCATGTTTGAGACTCCTGAGTAAGTCTGGACACGCCTGGCTGCTAAATGGTATCAAAAATCGTTTATTTTGTTAGGGTGATAATAACGTATGCCAAAAACCGCCGGCATCGTTTGAGGTGCACTCTGAAAAATGGAGAGGTGAAAGTGACACAACAGGTGGTGGGGGATAAAACACACGGGGCGAAATCGTCACAGCTGCTGAATTCACCGGGTAGGGGTGGAGGGTCATTTTACTATTTTCTCCAATCTCTTTTTGAAGAGACGCGTTACCCACCTGCCACGGACACCGAGGCTAACGGAAGAGCGCGGCGGGGGATGAAAGGGCTGTAAGAGAGCTGTCCTACGTCCAGGAAGCAGGCACACGAGGCCCGCCCGAGAACCCGTTATGGGGGCA
Organism: Mirounga angustirostris; assembly: GCF_029215605.1. Lineage (NCBI taxonomy): Eukaryota > Metazoa > Chordata > Mammalia > Carnivora > Phocidae > Mirounga > Mirounga angustirostris. The sequence continues at coordinate 6,827,199 of NW_026991709.1, read as the reverse complement.
GAGGGGGGCCGCCAAGTCCCCGCAAAGGAAGCCCTGGCGGCACCCTCGCCACCGAGGCCGCAGCAGGCCGGCGCCAGCCCGCCCCGCCGGCCGGACCTCACCTCTTCCGAGCCAGCTGCCGCCGGACCTCCCTGTCCTCGGCCGTCTCCCTCCTCCCCTCTTCCTCCTCCTCCTGGTCCTCCGTCCCAGCCCGGCACGGGGCCTTTACCACCTCGCCGAAGAACGTGGCCGCCATGGCATCCCCGCCCTCGTCCCGGCCGGCCCGCGGCGCCCCACACGGCGCATGCGCCCCCGCCCCCCGCCGCGCACCACCACGTCCCCTGCCCCGCCCCCGCGCCCTAAGCACCGCCCCCACGCCACGCCCCCGCGCACGCGCGCCGGGCCCCTGCGGCCGCGCCAATCCCGAGCGTCCTGTCTCGGAGCCTGCGCCCGCGGGGACACCGAGAGGTCGGACGACTGGGGCGAGGGAGGCCAGCGCGGGGCGGGGTCCGGAGCGTCCTGTGCCGGCGGGTGACGCACGGAGGAGAGGAGCGGGGCTCGGCCGCCGGCTCCCGGGAGAAACCAGCCCCGCTCCCCTGCGATCCTTCACCCGGTGTCCGTTCCCCTTCTCCGGCGGGGCGGGGCGGGGCGGGAGGGGGGCCGTGCTGCGGACCGAGGGCGGAAGAAACACAGCGCTTCGTGGTGGTGTAAAGTGCAACTTTTACTCTGGCAGTAAGAATTCACATTTCGAAAGCTGATGATTGTCAAGCCGATCTGGAAGAGTTTATGAGAATGCGAAAATAGTTACTTCTTTTTTAAAACGTGGCCGTTTCCCATACAAAATTTATTGTCGCCTTAAATAGCCTTTCATTGCTAAGCAAGGATGCACTTGTTCCCGAAGCGGTTCTCTTCGTTAGAACGCGCTGGAAGACCGAGTTCGCGGAGCCCTGGGAGCAGGAGGCGGGAGGGACAGCTGTGCAGGTTCAAGGGCGATGGCCAGCATTGCGGCGAAACGTAAAAATCCGCTCACCGAGAGAACACTGCTTACATTTTGGAACACTGCCGGTAAAGACCTACAAGGTGCTGTCAGGCAGAACCTCTTGAGGTACTGAAAAGAATCTCAGAAGGCTGCTACAAATACCTTGTTTTAAGAGTGGAGAAATAATATCAACAGAAGCATGTACATTAAGTCCGTTTCCGCAGTTTTACATATTACTGCAAAGTGAAAATTTGGGGTTTGAAGCGAAATTTGAACATTTAAGTATAAACAGTATGACCAAATTGCTATGCAGTGAGAGCTTGGGAAACTTTGCGAGTAGTTAGCAAGGTTACCAATGTGATATTTTTAAGCTACACTGATACTCCCGGGTTGTTTTACAGAATGACTGAATTGCAGAATAAAAAGGATGTTTGGCTATCACTTTGTCTTAGTCCTTTTGTCGAATAAAGTAACTTGTCATTTTTACCAGTAAAATTGACCGCGATTTGATTTCACAGTTACATTACGAAGAAGTCATTTCTAGAAAGTTGATTAAAATTATGAGTAGGGTAATAATAATACATTTGGCCTGTGATTTAAATTCTGCGTACATTTCAGAGAGAGTTTTACAATAATGTTAAGTTTTAAGCAAATGCTTATTTCATGCCGTTACAATAAATTTAGGCCAAGCACTTCAAAAAAAAGGCAAATAGATGTTCAGTTTAAGTACTAAACCAGCAGAGATTCCGTTACAAAAGAAGGCTGGTGACACCTCCTCAAGTGCTGACGGAAATTAACACCATCACAGAACGTTGTAAATTGAAAACAAGTTCTTTGATTACATTGAAATTGACAAGAAATTTTGCATAAGACAGTCTTAACCGAGACTTAGATATTTTCATTTTATGGTATTTGTTGAGGATATAACAGCCCCAATGAGAAATTTCTATAAAATTAAGGGTAAATATGGGAGTGGAAATCGGTCTAAACATTTCATTAGCAATCAAAAATCAAACCCCATGCGCCTCAAAATATTAGCAGTTTATTAGGAATTCTTCCTTTTCTCACCTGTACGAGTAACAAGATACTGGTATCGTATTTCAGATGAAAGTATTACCACAAACAGAGCAAAGGACACAGACTCTGTAGGTTAGAAATATCCTGGCTTACGCTAAGGGCAAAAAAAAAGGACAAAAAGCCTTTTTTTTTAAGCAGACATGCAACCACAAACTTCTCAAGTAATCTAGACACTTGGGTCTATCTGTATAACCAAAATATATGCATTACATTAGTCTTTTAATGAAAAAGGAATAGAAACCCTCAGTTTTCTGTATTTTACTTTTTCAGATTTACACATGCAAATCATATATTAATATTCACAGATATTTTTAAATGGGAAAGCAACTTGCTTCTAACAACTCATTTTTCCAATAGCATGTCACTATGTTAAAAAGATTCAACAGTGCATTCATTTAATCTGGTGATCTTAATTTCAACAAATACCTGTTAACAAATTAAACCTCACTGCAAAGAATTCTTTATAGTATCAAGATCAGATTTTCTAATCCTAGCAAAGGCCACAAGAGCCCACACATGCTGTCGTTAAAGTTTGTTGTGATGAGATTGTAATTAATTTGCTCAAAGTGTACATAAAGCACTAATTTTTAAGGTGCTGTAGAGAAACATAAGAGGATGTCACTGTATCATCCAAAAATATGACTCTTTTGATCTTCATCTATACCTTTTATTTTCTAACTGGTTAAAACTAAGACCTTGCCCCATAATGAGGCACATTTTGGCATCTCTGTAAATGCTGTTATGTGCAAGTAAAAATGAGGAAAAGGAGTTGTGATAGTCACATTCATAGCCTTCATAGAAAAATATATATTCCCTGAATTAGTCATATCAAGTGGTCACCATTCGGTATGAATTCCAGTATTATAAACAAAATAAGACATTAATGGATTTTCCCTAATTGCCTGTTCCCCACACTCTGTTTCAGAACTCGACTATCAACATCCCCATCATTGAATCCCCAGGTCCTTCTAGTTTAAGTTGTTTTTGACTTTTGAGGTTATGAATTCTAGGGACTGGATCTTATGAAAGTATTTGCTTCGCTCAAAAGTCTATTGGGCTCAGTGGCACTTCTCTTGAAATGTGCCTACTTTTTTCCCCCTTACTGCAGTAATGACACACCGTAGCCGTGCTGGTCTGAACCCTTAAAATTAGCATCAGGTTGCGATTTTGACCTTTTTTTTTTTTTTTTTTCAGTCCTTGAAGTTTTTGCTACAGAGCCTGTACACTTCCCATTATTTTTTTCCTCTAAGGAATCAAGAGATTTCTTTTTTTTTTTTTTTAAGATTTTATTTATTTTTTAGAGAGCGAGCGAGAGAGAAACAGCATGAGAGGGGAGAGGGTCAGAGGGAGAAGCAGGCTCCCCGCTAGCGGGGAGCCCGATGTGGGACTCGATCCCAGGACCCTGGGATCATGAACTGAGCCGAAGGCAGACGCTTAACCATCTGAGCCACCCAGGCGCCCAGGAATCAAGAGATTTCTTGAAGGCCCTTCCTTTCTGAAAAGGAACAATCTTAGGACAGGCCACTTGTCTCTTCTCTCCACTTCTCTGTAGTGGGTGTCTGTACCAGGGATCACTGGAAGGAAGGCTTCCTCCCACTGTGACCCGCTGGATTATGGCTTTTAGAAAACTCCCCAAAAAGGAGCCAACAAGGGATTAACTTTAGAGCTCGAAGCAGAATGCAACTGCCGGTTTACTTGTGGCCCCTGATCCCGCTTATACATTCCCATAGTAACTATTGTCTTTTGCTTTCCAGGATCTGAACTGCCTGAAAGAAAGCGTTTTGCTATTAATATCTTCTAGCTCTTTTTCACTGTCAGAATTTATGGTGGTATCATCCTCTTTATAAACAGTAATTTTTTCTTAGCCACATCAGAAGCATTTCGATGCGGCAGCTTTCTGCAGCTCTTCCTAATCCAGGCATTTTCTGGTCCTGAAATCGTTTCCTTGAGATTACTCATTATTTTTATTTTATTTGCAGGCACAGCGGCACATCTGCGGAGAACTTTCTCAGGCACCATGTTTGCTTTCAGACTTTCACTAGGCATTTGCACTGCAGCCTTCTGATTATGCATACATGTTCTCACTTTTGTATTGGGTTCTCTGTCTCTAGGAACAGATTCTGAAAAACGAGTGAAAGTTCATGTAAATGCAAAAACCTTGTAACACAAGATTTTACTACTACTTACAATTCCTCAGTAACACATTCCTAAACAATAAACTCAAAAGTTACTCACATGGCTAAGTAAAAAACTCAACTGATTCTCATCAGGAATACTACATGTTCTTGACCTTGATAGAACCTCCCATTTCCTTATCAACAAAAGGGAGTCTTGAGTAGTATGCCACATGGCATACTTTCTAATCTGCAAGGACAACTGCTACTTAGAACAGGATCAGACTGGTGAAAATGTATCTTCAGCATCATAAAGCACTAAATTCTTGGTATCATTTCAGATTTCTCTGTTGAACTACTTTAGGATATTCAATAGGAGTTCTGAAATAATGTTCCTAGAACCTCCAAGAGAAGGCAATGCCATCGTGACTCTGTGGACGCAGGCGGCAACAGCTCTGCCTCAAGAAGGTCCTTGAAGTTTGAATTCCAACACCTTTAGTCAAAACAAACATGAACCAGTAGAGAAGAAGGAATTGCCTATTCATTTTATCTAACTAAAATATGGTTTTAATCCTAGATCCATTTTTCAAATATTTGAGCATTTTTACATAACTGGGATTATTAAATCCTGGTTTCATTATTATTTGAATAACAATTTTCTGAGCTAGGTATAGGCCAGGCATCCAGAGGATCAGGATAAAGAATCCAAAACAAACTAATTCTATACATGTTAACTCTGGTTGCTGTAAGAACGAAGAGGTGCAGGGGGGCCGTAAGAATACAGTCACAGGGCAAGGAAAGCTTCCTTTGAGGAGTGTTATTGTAGCTGAGAGCTAGGAACTGTGGAAGAATCCATCGAGCAGGACTGAAAGTACTCTGGAGAGGCAATTTGCCAAGTGTGGCCTGAGAGACATCCCAGTTGTGCTGAGGAGCCCCATGATGTTGTGCCCGCTACTCCACGTTTACCAGCTTAGGTGGGCTCAAATCAGTTTTATTCTGCCAATGTCTCAAAGCCAGATTTTCAGATTTCAAATACAGGATTAATTAATGCACTCCTAGGCTTTTTGAAAGTTCACACAATGTCACTTCGCTTTTACAAAAGATCTACCTGGTTTTGCTAACCGAAAGAAATAGAAGAGGATTTCACTTTTATTAACAAAAAAAAAGGGGGAGGTGGCGCCAGGGTGGCTCAGTCGGTTAAGCGCCTGCCTTCGGCTCAGGTCATGATCCCAGAGTCCTGGGATCACGTCCCGCATCGGGCTCCCTGCTCCGCGGGGAGCGTGCTTCTCCCTCTACCTCTGCCTGCTGCTCCCCCTGCTTGGGCTCGCTCAAATAAATAAAATCTTTAAAAAAGGGGGGGAGCAAGAAGCTCAAATAGTGCTTGGTGTTGGTTTTGCTGAGAGCCTCTATACAGAGGCAGCACACAGCTTGAGCGCCAAGGGTGGCCCACCAAGCTCCTCCCCGTGCTGCCAGAGCTCTTGAACGGTCTGAGCATCTGGGCTTGATCTACACTGATTTTTGTGCATCCATTAGTAAGATAGGTCCTAAGGTATCAGAGAAGCCTGAGAGGTGATTTTTCAAAGTCTGCAAATGCCCTCAATTTTTTCCATATATATTAATGGTAGTTGCGTCTTTGCTTTATCCCATTTGGGCTTATGAAGTTTCACAGGAACGCCCTACTTTCAGATAGCAGGCAAAACCTGTATTTCTTGATAAAAATGCACCTGAAGTTCTGCCGCTGACAGGACTTACCTGTTGGCAATCTAGCCTTGCAGCCATTAAGTCAAGCTATCCAGAACTGTTTTAAAGGCACACAAGCCTCGCTGGGGGGTGAGTTTGTGGGACCCCACCTCGTGTGCAGACATTCAGCAGTTGGTAAGAACAGGCTAGAGACCACTGAAATACTCACTCTCCCCATCTGGACTCTCTCTCCCACTCTATCCCTTTGAAACACTAAGGATGAGGAAATAAGGACTCATTTTTGTCAGCTCTCAAGTAATGCTATTATTCTATCGCAGTGAAACTCCCAACCACCCAACCTTCCTAGTTTTTCCTTTAGGAACGGAGAGGTTTGCCCTTCTGCCACCAAGCGCAAATGAGTAGAGGTGAAAATGGGCTTCTGTTGATTGACAGGTTCATTAACAGAATGAGAACTGAGGAAAAGATCTTCTGCTCTCAAAAGGAAAGCCCTTCAGGTTTTACCCTCAGTCTGTGAAACTCACTTCATAGATGTGCTTGTGCTTTCTCCAAGACCTGTTAGAGTTCTCCCAGAAGAGGTTAGAACTCCTGTACTAAAAGCAACTCCCCCAAAATGCATCAGTCCCTTTTGCCAGTTACGTGACTTCTATACTTTTCCAGTGAAATTCTATTTCTAAAGGTGGTTTGTTCAATATAAGTCCCCAGGCATTGCAAAAATGGCATTTTCAACGGCTAAGTTCATCATCACGGACTGCTGGGCAGCACAGCCTCCCCTGCCTGGCCGGGCTCTGTGCGGTCACTCCAACAAGAAGCAGAGACCATGAGAAAGTGCACGGCCCGCAGTGTTTTCAGAAAGGCCTTTTCTCAGGAACGTTTAAAATCACCAACTAATGTGTCTGCAAAGCAATCCTAGATCCAAAGTGAATCTTCAGCACATTAAGTCAATGTTAGGCAAATACTAGAATGTGAATTAATAGGCTACAACAGACAAACGTTCTTGTATATATGTAACAAAATTAAGGTGACATCTGGCCTACGCAGGATGAAGACAACCAGCATCGCTCAACTACTTCCATTTGCATGTTGAAACACTAAAAGTAGGTAACCAGTTCATTCCCAACAACATATCCAGTTGATAGTATAGATAAAATCCTAGCACAACTGAACACTTCCGTGGGACAAAAGGACTTAAGTGGCAGCAACTAATTCCTTCTTGATATACTGTTGAAATTTAGGAGCCCAGTAAATACAATCTCATTTTAATAAATGCTTATTTGTAATCCAAAATCAGGGGAAACAAGATCCTACAAAAGAAACTCTAAGTGGGCTTTTTAAAGTACTTTAAGAAAATCTGCACTTCAAGTATGTAACCATGTTGGGGTGGATAACGGAGTCAATTCTACTGTGCACAGCCACTCCAACTTGATGAAGCTGTAACTCTAGTCTTAGCCCTACAATGGGAATGTCACAGAATAAAGATGTAAGCACTCAGGAAGACAGAAGAGTGACAGTGTGGGAAATTAAAATAATAATGCATACATGTAAGTCAGTGTTAATTTTATTAGAGAACTTGGTAAATTATAAAGTGCTTTATTCTCCTTGAGAAAACTACAAACAGTTTTTAGAAATATATACAGGATCAAGTCCAATTTGTATGTTAGGGTACAAGCTTAAAACTTTTGGAGGACACTGCTCTAACAATACACTTGTGATAGCGTCACTGAATACTAACAGGTCAGTACCATCCCCCAAGTCCTCCTGCCCCAGATGGTCTTGGTCAGTCAGGTGATTTGGGGCAGTCAATGAGAGCTTGAGGCATCACTGCTCTCCTATTTGGATATGGCAAAAACCTCGTTCCTAGAGTAGAACTTCCCATCTGCAGCAGTACCATCACGGTTCACCGAGATGGCCACTTTAAATTGTATCACTGTGTGCTTTAAGATGGTCTGTGTTGAATAGAAGGAACTTGGATGTAGACATTACAGTTTTGATTCAAAGCAATTAATCTCTAGTTTCTCTATTTTAAGGACTAATCATATTCCAATTATGATACTTAATACAAAACTGTTCTCCTAGATCCAAAATAAACTTCACATCATTGCCGTAGAAGCATGAAAATTTTCAATCTCATCAGCATTTTACTTGTGGAGTATGAAAAACAAATCTGAGAATGGAAAAAGATGGAAGCATGTCTGAATCAGAATGAAAATGTACTAGCCTATTTCACATACTTTTGAAGTACTGACATTATTGGTTGCTGTGGCTCGTGGTAAATCCACAGAGGGGAAACCTTTCAGTTGCAAATCACAGTAACCTCTCTCGAGCAAGGCTTTCATCAGAGCTAGTAGAGATGCCTTCTTTCTTGTCTGCCCTTCACTGAGAAGCAATGAAATGATCAAAACTCAGGAAGCAAAACATCATTTATCACTGATATTCATCCCTCCCAAAGCACAGGTTTCCAAAAAGATCCCATACGCCAGGAAGTCTCTGTGTTTTCTGTAACTCCCCGAGCTGAACACCCTTCTGTTTTCTGGGGGAGTTGGTAACACTGAGAAGTCAGCTTCTACAGTATGGCCACCTCAGGTCTGGAGATTGTCAGAAATAATTCCAGAATCAAGAGCTGTTCTTTGCTAGCTTGGTCACTTTTATTGTTGAACAGATGCACTTAAGTTCCTCTATTTAAAGTATTCAACACACTCAGTGATGGCACCACAGAATTTTGTTTGGCTTTGACAGCTAATGGAGCTCATCACTCTAAGGCTTTCTCTCATCCCCAGAAAAGTTAACTGGTAACAGTCATGATTCTCAAAGACTTGTGATGGCTACTACAGTTGTTTTTTTTTTTCCCTAAAAATTTGACAAAAGCTCTACGAAGTATGAATTCAGGGATCCTATAACTGTTTACTGAACTTTTTAAATTTCAATTTTTGTTAACATACAGTGCAATATTGGTTTCTGGGTTTAATGAACTTCTTGAGAGAGATCTCAAAGCATTTTAAACTGTTGCGCAGGGTAAGGTATCAGAAATCAACCCTGGTTTTCAAGCTACTTTATTACTTCCCTAATGAAAAGCAGCAGGGCACAGACAATCCAAGGACAACTCCCTCTCAGGCCCATCTTTCAACTCCCTTCTGCCCCCCTCGGCCCATACGACAGGGCGTGGCCCTGCATTCTGCCTGCATAAGAAATCACAAATGGACAGTGGTTTGAGAGAGAAAAATGAGCTGTTTAAGAGTAAAGATGAGTTGCAAGGGAAATCGACTGCCTATTGCAGACCTTATAGAATTAATCAGCTAGAAGGCTTGAAGTAGTTTAAAAAAAAAATGTTAGGATAACATTAAATTTATTATACTCTACTATTTTAGTTAGTAATTGACTTAAAAAAGTAAATTAAAACTGGTTCCTAGATGACAACTGAGAGTCGTGAGATGTGGTAATGAGTTAATTTAGAAAAGTTTGAGTCTCTTGTGTGGGAGTGGAAAATTAAAGATTTGCCTTTTTGACCAGCTCCAGTGAAATGGTTAGAATTTCACAGGCGAACTGAATGTGTGCATACAGTCCGAGGACTAAGTACGGATCAACACCTAGAAAATTACCTTCAATATATTAAAAATGAAAGATCGTTTTAACACTTAACCACAGATCAAAAAAGGTAATAACCTCTAGATAATATTCCTGTAGGCCAGGCTGGCTGCTCCAATCCAGGCAAACTGTAACTGGTCATCTCATGTCAGTTAGGTCAGTCAGAATGCCTCTTCAGGAGTTCAAATTCCATTAAAGGTTTTAATAAATGACAAAACTTACCTTAAAAACTAGAGCATGACCAGAAAATATGCTCAAACACTGATAATTCAATGAAACGATCAGTCGTGACAAATAGATGTATACGCTACAGTTACTTACATGCTGCCAAAGACAGAGCCTGCAGATCTGTAAGACCCCGATGTTTTAATTGTCCCCATCCAACCTCCCTACATCAGATCCATACAAGAATCCTTAAGGAGACACCAAGTAAAAGTCTTGATATTTTTCCACCAAATTCACAATGTATTAAGGAACCAGCTTGGCAGATTATTAGTGACTAGTAAAAATCTCCCCAACTTTGAGAATCCCCACGTACCCTTCAGCAACACCTATAATTTAAGAAAATAGCTACAAAAATCTTAATTAAAAAGTGAGAAAAGACAACACAGCCCTCACCATTATTGTCTTTACACTTTAATCCTCTCCATTAATTCACAACTTTTGAGCTACCAAGTGGTATTGGCACTTGCTAATCTAGTTGTTGGGCTAGATTTTTCCACAATGTTCCATTTTCTCCCTAGCGTTGACAAATTTTACTTGGTTTGGTCTTTGTTCCCAAATACTAGAATCAGACAGTCTTTAAACAGTGACGTTGCAAGTTTCTTACAGTTTCTGCTTTATTACATCCTGTTATCCACAGCAGAAGTTGAGAGATGGACTTACATAGTAACGGAGAGTTCTCCCGCAGTGAGGGTGCTGTGTCCCAATACATCACACCAGAAAACAACTCAACTACAATTTCCATACAACGTAAGATACTGAAGTGTTTGTGGACAACTCCGAGATGCTGAATAAAGGAAACGTGCTGACTTAACATGGATGAAAAGGACGGAGCTGGTATTTCAGCTATGAAGGGCAAGTCAAACAGACCTGTTCTAGCCATTTAAAAGTTACTCAAAAAAAAACAATACAACTGAGTAGAAGGGAAAACATTACTGTCAGCACCCTGAACAATGTTCTTGCATTCTACCGATACACAAACCTCTCATTTTTTTCAGGGGGCACAATCAAATTCAATGTGCACTGACGAGAGACTGAAGTCCTTTCCACGTAGTTTTTAAAATGATACACTGAAATTAACAAATTGTCTTCTGATTATTCTAAAGAAAAAAAAAGGCTAGAAGAGGGGGAGGGAATGTAGTATGAACCCAAGGCTGTTCTAAGAACTGTTACCTAAGATGTCAGCAACCAATGGAGTGTGAAGATTTAGTGACAAGTCTTATTCTTGAATATTTTTGGACGGTAATACCTTCAAGATGGCCTTTTTATTGGCTTGTTTCATACCTCCTTTTTCATTTGCAATTCTAGGATTTGAAGTGCCTTTTCCCAAACGTAAGTTCTTTCTCCCCATTTTCGTATTATAAAATTAATTCACTTTTTAGCTACAACTCTCTACTACTTAAAAGAAACTTTTGTGTTGTAACTTAGAAGCTGTGAGTAAATGCTTTACCATTCTTTCCAATAATTACTAAATTGAGAAAGGATTTAATCACAGATTTTCCCCTAAAATAATAAAGGGAGAAGAATGACCGCCCTAAAAATTATCTGAAAATGGGATACACTTTCCCTTTTATTCAGAAGTTACTACACATTGTCGGTATACCCTTTTAAAGTAAGTCTGATATGGAAAAAAAAAAAGTTTTTAAACCTCACCTATTTCTTAAATGTTTGACATCTTTTTTCTTAGTAGTCTTTCAAAGGAATCAAAACTCAAATCTAAATACCTCAGCCCTTTTTTTCAACCATAAATGAGTAAAATCATAGGACTTTGGACATACACAACCACAGCAGTTTTTGTTGTTGTTCATATACACCATTAAGTGACTTCAAGTGCAATGAAAAGCTATAGCACTTACTTCCGGATCAGTTTACATTCAATCTGCAAGCTTTTGTCTTTTTTCACAAGTAAATACAAACTGATCCCAAACACATTAAAGTACATCCGTGCATTAAATCCCTGCGCATTTCGCATAAAGAGAAGTAGAAAAAAAGTCAAACATGTTCTAGTGCTCAATGTAAACATTTTGAACTATTAATTATTTATTAATTTTCCTTAAAGTACTTAGGAGTGTGTGTCACATATTCAAAGTTAACCTTAGGAATAGCACCATGACCAAAAAAACCCATAAACATGATTCTCACTACAATCCCTTAGTTTTACTCCAGAACTTGAGAAGCTACCATTGTCAACCACACCTTCCACATCATGAGGCCAAATTCTTGTTTTTTTCCCCAGGTGAAACCAAAATACTGCTTTCTATACACAAAGGCCTAACAATTTTGGACAAAAAGAGAAATTAGTAATTGGTTGACCAGCCAATCTCTGACCAGTTAATTCAGTCCAAAAGATAACAGTTCTACTGATGAAGCCTAAATGATCAAAGTCTCACTTTACCAAAAGAATTTATGTATTTATGAACATATTCTATATTTGTATTTATGGATTTTTTTGGTACCTTTTTGCAGATGATGGTAAACATGGAGTTATAACCCTGAGAATAGATATAAAACAGAGAAGCTTTAGAAGAGTTTAAATAAATTAATGGATAGGACATCTATCACCACTGCTTAAAACTCAGGAAGTAAAGAACATTCCATTAATGTTTTCAGGTCAATAGTCAAGGACAATTCTCCCGAATCGCTTTCTCTACCAGATACTAAACACAAACTTTGATGAAAAGAGCATCATAGTTCTCAAGTGGTGAAAGCTCTCTAAACAACCTAAGGAGGGGCAGGTCTATCCCACCTATCTCGGTTGGTAATGTCCAAAAATATCCTTCCCCTTACATCAGAGTACAAAGTACCTTCTACCATGTCGAATGGGACAGGTAACTAACTGAAAAGTAACAACACTTAAGAACATTCCCTAACACTGACACCAGAGTCTGATGTTTTTCCACACCTGCCACCTTCAGGATACACAGGAGCAAAGGGTTAATTTTGTCTGGAACCAAACACAGGGCCAATAAATTAACAAAGGTGGGAGTACTGTAACATACTCCTTCGCTACAAAGTATGTAAACCATTTGAATCAAGTCCATCTTCAGGCACAAACAAGCTAGGAATGGCCACCTACACTGTATGGAGTAGCACAACCTATCAAGCAAAAATATTTGGCTTGAAAATAAGTGTACTTATTTGATGTATTCAATGATGTGATAGAAGTTTCACTTTAAATGGATTCCAAAATTTTCCCACAACACAAGACAGTTTCTTAGATTTAAACTAGAAGTCACTAGTAAAGATACACTTAGTTGCCCCCGCAAAGAATGCCTGGGATTGCACATGGCAGCAGTAAGCTAAAACAACTATTTTCCTATATAGATGAGATCTGCGATTGCACTCTTAACAAAACTCAACTCTACAATCTCAATGGAAATGGGGGGAAACTACATATAATTTAAATACTCTCTTGGCCCTGTACACTCTATTAAAGAACACACTTTTCCTAAATCTAAGGCACACAAACTCCTCTATTTCACAGAGTAAGACTATGGAAGACCAAGATTTTGGTTAAATCCCTTACATAGAAACCAGGAGATCTTGGAAAGACAAATTATATAGCATTCTGTTAGTGCACAATTTAAAAGAAAATGCTAGGACTACAGTCGGGGCCTTAGAGGTTTAAAATATACAATCAAAACATTTTAAAAAATAATTTACCAGCACTTTATAAATTCAAGTTTATAAAATAAAAGTGATGATATTTTCCTTAAAAATAAAGAAAAAGAGAGAAAAGAACCAACAGCATTTGGAAAGAAACCATTTCAATGAAAATGACCAAATCTGGTATAATGCATTTTGCTCAAGTAGCCAGGGAAGGGGGTGGGGGGAAGTGGTAGGTACCTCGCCTACTGATCATGGTTACACCTCCCATGATTGTAATGTCAGTATGCACACAATATTTATGAGGAAACTGTAAACATAGGTCACGTGAAATTGTTCGACTACAACAGGACAGGGGTTAGAAACTACCACCTCCTGACACGCTCAGAAAGTAACTGCGCGACACTTGCTACCATGAGAGTAATGCTTATCGGTTTTGATAACCAGGATGTCTAGTGTTGAACAGATTTCAAATTCTTGCTATCTGTAGTTAAATACTGTCAAAGTAGATCTGCCCCCAAAATGAAGCATATTTTGGCACCTGGGCTGAGCGCTGCTACAAAGGCAAGCAAGTGCAAATAAAAATAACAGTCATGATTTAGTCACATTCATAACTTTTCATAGAAAAATATAAATATATTCCCTGAATTGTAGGACAAAAATAATTTCAACAGCCAACTTTCACCATAAATTCCAGTCCATTTCCTCTTTCAATGAACTGGCTTTCTCTCAAGGTCATAAGGTGCAATCATCAAAATCTAACACATTTTCTAAGCTTCTGTCATCATCCCCATCATGGTATCTCACGGTCCTTCTGCCCTGATTTCTCGTTTTTATTTTCGAACGTCGAAGACCTCTTTTCGATTTTGCATAGTCCAAGTCCTCCCAGTCGTTATCGTCCACACTTAGCCTAGGCCGTTTGCTCTGTCTCTGCCGCCTCGCGCCTCTAGATGCGGCGGCTGCACAAGCTTTACCTTTTCTCACCGCTTTTGCTTTTCCTCTCGTTTTCCTCTTTTTGGTTCTCGCGTCATCGGCACAGTCCACATCTGATTCAGTCACAGACGCCAACTCGGAGTCGGATTTGGGGCCGGGGTCGGCCCCCAGCTTGGAAGTGCCTCCGCTTTCAGCCACCTGCCCGCGCTGGGGCTCAGGATGCGGCCTCTTCCTCTTCACCTCCGTCTCGGCCGCTCCCTGCGCCTCCCGCAGAACTTTGGTCTTGCTGAATGGGGCCTTCCCGTAGGTCCTGAGCCTCCTGCCATTCCACCTGCGCAGCCCGTAATTCAGGTCCTCCTCAAAGGCGTTCTCTGCAGTAGCTTTCTGCACCAAAGCTGATTCCGAAGAACATTTTCGACCCATCTCACCCCCTGGAATATGGCTTTTTGACTCTTCCTCTGAAGACCCAACCGAGGAATTCTTTGTGTTAGAAGGTGCAACATTTGTTCTGTGACTCCTGGTGTGCCTGCTCTTGGGTGCGGGCCTGGGCATCCCTTCAGAGTCCGAGTCTCCGTTTAAAGACGGATGAATGCTTTTCACACTGCCTTCTGAGCTGGCTGCGGGCGGCCTCCCCTGGCAAGCACACTGCTCATTTGGCACTTCACAGTTGACGTCTCCCTCGGAATCACTCGCCGTTGTCTTAGCTGGGGCACACGCAGAACGGAGGGGCTTTTGCCTTCCACTTTTGCTTCTGGTGCATGCGCTGTCTAAACTGACATCTTCCATGTCACTCGTGGGCTTCAGCTTACTGGCAGCAGTGGTTGCACGTCTTCGAGGAGTCCTGAGGAGACCCGTTTTGGCTTTTGAGGACTTCTTAACCACCTGTGAATTGCTGTCTGAGTCACTGGAACAGACCCTTTTCCTGGAAACTTTCCTGCTTTGTCCATGGTCTTGTGATGTAGAATCTAAAAATTAAAAATTAAGAGTATTCCTTTAATCTGTAAGAGTAATATGTGTAACAAAATTAAATGCCCAACATTTCCAACAACCGAAGTCCAGAATTCTTACTACCTTGGAAAGAGGATGGCAGTGAATGTTCGGGCTCTTAATGCCTAAGAGCAGTGACCTCAACACCAGTCACAAGCACAGCACATCCCCAGCACTTAAACCCCGTGCCTTGCTTGCTATTTACATGCACAACACACTTGAGACACAAACATTTTATTTACATGAATACAGACTAACCTCTCTTTACCAGTGCACTAGGGTATGCAAACTAATCACTGACCCTCAGCCTCCCTGAAACTTTTTTTCACTTCGCAAGTTCCAATCACACCAACACTTTTAATCTTAGCTTTAGCTGCCTCCTGCTCTTCAATATCTGTCATCAGCCCCCAAGGACCAAGAATAAATACAGCCTTAAATCAGCAAGTGATTTCACCCCTCTGTGCCCCAGACTTATCATGAGTAAAGTGGACAATAATAATAATATTTAGCTCATAAAAGATACGAAGACTTAACTAGTTAATACACATAAAGCATGGAGACCAATTTCCCTGACCCACAGAACAGCTCAGAGGCCGTTCTGCTGGCTGGCCGCTACTGTTATTCTTACTTACATATCCCTTTTCAAGTAAATGGTCCTACCCTTTTCTTTCCTCTTCTGAAACTGGCTACCACCACAGCTTATAAATGTGCTTGCCTCCGCTTTTCTGAAACCCACAGCCAGTACAAGAAGTGAAATCTCACTAAAAATAGCTGTTAAGGTCAAGATTGCCTGCCATGTGAATAAAACTAAACATATTTGACAACCAGTTATGCATGCACACAGAACATCAGGGATGCACAGAAACGACTGAGAATGCAGGGGGTGGACAGAAGCCCGCTGGTGAAGAGAAGTTTCATCGGGAAAAACAAACAACGTACGCTGTAAGGGGAGAACAGTGAGAACAGGCCAGTGAGTGAAGGTTACAGGTTTTGAATTACCTTTCCTAAAATGGTTTGGTTTTTCTTTTGCAGTGTCATCATATGAATCCAGATCGGTCTCAGATACGTGATCTGAGAAACACTGGGACCGAGTAGTTGGTTCACACTTCGAACCCCCTTTAATCAGGTTTGTTTCCATTCTGTGATAGCTGCCATCTTCTTGATCTTGCTCTTCAGATTCGGAATCCTCCGAATCACTGAAGATCTTTGCTTTTTTAAGGAAAGTAAGATTCTTGCGACCTGTGTTGTATTTCCTACTGGCATACTTTCTTGGTTCAGAATCTGCTTCCTCCTCTTCCTCTGAGACGCGCTCTGCCTTAAGTTTCTGCCCAGACGTGGATGGACCAGCAGTTCTGTTATGTACATTGTCTGAATCATGACTTTTGGAGTCTTCATCAGAAGACTCTATTTTCAGAAATTTTGTTTTAGAAGTTGCTGGAGCATGCGACTTATAACCATTGGCGTGCCAATTTTTGCGGGCTACTCGCAAATCACTTTCTGACTCCGAATCCCCATTTTCAGACTCATTCACAGTATTCTGGGCAGCATGAGAACTGGACAGTGGTGATGGCTGATTTCGATCTTTTAGCTCCTCTTCTTCAACTTCGGACTTTAAGCTATGATCATCTTCAGAATTATGTAGTAACTTTTTTCTAGCCACAGCAGAAGCATTACGGTGAGGCAGCTTACGGCCAGAACAGACGCTTTCAGAGCTGGAGTTCTCCTCTACGTCACTCATGAGCTTTATCTTATTGGCAGCCACAGCAGCACATTTCCGTAGCACCTTCCGGTTATTTCCAGTCCTGGCTTTTAGACTTTCACGGGTCTCCACTGAATTGTTATCAGAGTCACTTAAATAGACTCTCTTTCGAGTGGCTTTTCTGCCACATCCATTCTCTAAAGAAACTGGACCTAGAAATAAAGTAGCAATAAGATTAGAAAAGTCTTCCTTATTTCAACATTTTTTAATGAATTTATTATTTTAGAACTGACGTTCCCTACCTTTTCTTTGTGAACATTTTTATAAATATTTTATTTTTTTAATTTTTAAAATTTAAATTCAATTAACATATTAGTTTCAGAAGTGGAGGTCAACTATTCATCAGTCTTATATAATACCCAGTGTCCATTACATCATGTGCTGCCCTTAATGTCTATCACCCAGTTACCCCATACCTTTTAATGCCAAAATAGACTTCCCCTCTAAATCTAAAAAGCCCTAAGGATGGGGGCGCCTGGGTGTCTCAGGTTAAGTGTCTGATTCTTGACTTCAGGCCAGGTCATGATCTCAGGGTTGTGAGATCGAGTCCTGCCTTGTGCTGGGTGTGGAGCCTGCTTAAGATTCTCTCCCTCTCCCCACCCCTGCTCTTGCATTCTCTTTAAAAAAAAAAAAAAAAGGGGAGGGGGGCAGCCCTAAGGATGAAAACAGAAGAGAGAGCCCAGAATAAACCCACGCCTACGTGGTCAATTAATTTACAACAGAAGAGGCAATATACAATGGAGAAAGGACAGTCTCTTCAACAGTGTTGGGAACACTGGACAGCCAACATGCAAAAGAACGAAACGAGATTACTATCTTACACATACACAAAAATGGACTAAAGACTTGAATGTAAGACCTGAAACCATAAACCTCCTAGAAGAAAACACAGGCGGTGAGCTCCTTCGATCTTACAAAAATAAACAAGTGGGACTACATCAAACTAAAAGCCTCTGCACAGCAAAAGGAATCATCAACAAAATAAAAAGGCAACCTACTGATATGCACAAATCATGTATGTGATAAGGGGTTAATTGTTAAAAATATTTAAAGAACTCATACAGTTCATTAGCAAAAAAAAAAAATCAGATTAAAAAATATAGACGATCTGACTAGACATTTTTCGGGCGCCTGGGTGGCTCAGTTGGTTGGGCGACTGCCTTCGGCTCAGGTCATGATCCTGGAGTCCCGGGATCGAGTCCCGCATCGGGCTCCCTGCTCGGCGGAGAGTCTGCTTCTCCCTCTGACCCTCCCCCCTCTTATGTGCTCTCTCTCATTCTCTCTCTCTCAAATAAATAAATAAAATCTTAAAAAAAAAAAAAAAGACTAGACATTTTTCAAAATATGGCATATAAATAATGGCCAACAGAATGCGAAAACATGTTCAACATCACCAATAAGGGAAATGCAAATCAAAACCACAGTGAGATGTCATCTCACACCTGTTAGAATGGCTATCATCAAAAAGACAAGAAACAGGGTTGGCGAGATGTAGGGAAAAAGGAACCCTCATGCACTGTTGGTGGGAATGCAAACTGGTGCAGCCACTGTGAGTAACAGTATGGAGGTTCCTCAGAAAGTTAAAACTTGAACTACCCTATGATCCAGCAATTGCACTACTAGGTATTTATCCAAAGAAAACTAAGCACTAATTTAAAAAGATACCCGCACCCCAATTTCATTGCAGCATTACTTACAAAAGCCAGGATACCGAAACAAACAAGGCACCCATCGACGGATGAATGGAAAAGATGATGTGGTGTATCTATACAATGGAATATTATTCAGTCATAAAAAAGAATGGAGGGGCGCCTGGGTGGCTCAGTTGTTAAGTGTCTGCCTTCAGCTCAGGTCATGATCCCAGGGTCCTGGGATCGAGTCCTGCATCGGGCTCCCTGCTCAGCGGGAAGCCTGCTTCTCCCTCTCCCACTCCCCCTGCTTGTGTTCCTTCTCTGTCAAATAAATAAATAAACTCTTAAAAAAAAGGAAAAAGAATGGAATCTTGTCATTTGTGACAACATGGATGGACATTGAAGGTGTTATGCTAAGCGAAATAAGTCAACAGAGAGAGACAAATACTGTGTGATTTCACTTGTATGTGGAACCTAACAGACAAAATAACAAAAACAAACCAAAAAACTAAGCTCACTGATCAGAACAGATTTGTGGGGGAGGGGAGGTGAAGGAGATCAAAAGGTACAAACTTCCAGTTATAAGTCATAGGGATGTAATGTACAGCATGATGACTATATAGTTAATACTCTTGCATATCTGAAAGCTGCTAAGAGTAAATCTTAGAAGTCCTCATCACAAGAAATAAAAACTTTATGTACAGTAACTGACGGTAACTGCACTTTTTGTGATCATTTTGCAGTGTATACAAATATCAAATCATTATGTTGTACACCTGAAATAGAATATTGTATGTCAATTATATCTCAATTTTTAAAAAATCTAAAAAGGAGGGACACCTGGGTGGCTCAGTCGGCATAAGCATGTGCCTTTAGCTCAGGTCATGATCCCAGAGTCATGGGATCGAGTCCTGCATTGGGCTCCCTGCTCGGTGAGGAGCCTGCTTGTCCCCCCTGCTTGTGTTCTCTCTGACAAATAAATAAATAAAATCTTAAAAAAAAAAAATCTAAAAAGGACATTTAACCATATGTAGTAGATACATTAGAACAATAAACCATTCCATGCTTAGCTTATGGATTCCCTTGATATACATTCCTCCAAAGTACCAAACACTGAGTCTCTTACCAGTTTTTCTTTGAGCAGCTCTGGTTCTGGTCACCCTGAGATTACTGCTTCTGGCCAGCCCACTACGTAAGGAAGATTCACGAGGTCTTGAACTCTCTTTGCTTTCCTCTGAACTATTTGAAGCTGATGATGAAGAGGTACCTAAGGAATCTTCCATTTCACTTTCTAAGAAAAACAAAGCATCAACAGTTCTTCACACATATTCTATCTTTATACACACAAGCAGTTGTTTCGTAACAACAGATTAAAAGAAGACGCTCAAAATACTTAGAAGAGATTATATTTTTAAAAACTGTTTCAAAGACCGGCTCATAAAATTTTGGCATTCAAAAGTAGGTAATCAGCATTACAAATCAAGTTTATTCTCTTATTTCTGAAAGGAGCATATTAATCCTGAGTTGGATTCAGAAAATACAGTTTACATATTTCATAAACTTCCATTTAAAAATGTAATTAGCCCCCACTTCTATCCTATGAGACCGGTATTTCCTGTAGGAAAGACAACCACTGTGAATCTCACGTCAGTGGACACACTTTCAGGCCTTTTGCTAATAACCCCTGTAATAGCACAGTGGTACCACACATGCTTTCAGCTCAAGAGGTCATTTTCCCAGATTCTACCAGAAAGGGGGAGGGAGGGATAGAAAAAATAACAGTACAGGTCACCTCTCCCTGCTACTTCACTGAATGAGTGCATGCTCCAGGGCAAACATGGTACAGAGAAGCTTCCCGCTCTTTCGTCCACTCCATCCTTACATACATATCACAGAATGAGAGTTTCATCAAAGTGAGCGGGAGCATGTTGCTAAAAGATAAAATTTTGCTCCACAAACACAACCCCAACTCTGCATTAAAGAAAGTGGCTGCGTTAGAAGGACACCAGTCACCAAGTCGTGTTTCTTCCTCTGAAACTGCTCTGCCGTTTGCCACTCTGACTGCTCCTATTCTATTCCATTCCACTCCCCAGCACATTGACTCAGTTTCTAGATTCTTCCCCTTCCCTGCATATTACTGCCAAAGTGAGACTGATCTTCCTGAAGCAGAATTCATCATGTGATTCCCTTACTCATCAAGGGACCCAATTAAGTAATCCAGACTCTTCTGTAAGGCTTGCCACTCTACTATGTGGCTGCATTCTACCTCTTTGGTCCTATTATTTTAAATTATAGTAATTTTTACACTATCATCACAAGTCACCAAAATCACTCAGAGCAACAGGGAAGTATACACCCACCACAGCCTCATTCCCACAATGCTAACAAAGGGTTACGATCAGCTGTGGTTATACTACTAAACAGCCAAGAACATGAAGAGCTTAGAATTTACTAGGCCATCCAGTTTTAAGCTCACATGATGATGCCTTTTTTTTTTTTAAAGAAAAACAAAAGCGTATTTTGCATACAAAGTGTGATATTTATATTCCATGATTTAAAATGTAGAAGATTCAAGTTTGCATAGAATGTGGCCGCTCCATTTGCAAAGACCAGCACTTATCAAACATATAGTAACTGCTGCGTATTTGTTAACTTCTGACTCTTATCATTGAATAGTAAATTCCTCAACTGGTAGGCCAGTCTCATTTATTCTTTCCTCTGAACCCACAGTAACCGGCAGGGCTACACATGTGAGTGCTGGATAGTCTCACCAGATAACGTAGAGCCATTGTGTAGAGTGACAGGCCTACTTCTCATTCTTTCTGACGATCCCGCTGAGTCTGAGGAGTCACCAGACGTCACTCCTGAAGAAACACTAGCACTTGTCTTCTGGCTTGCAGAGTAAGCGGCCCTACTGGAGGTAGACTGGGTAGGAGAACCTACCAATTCAGGAATGACTTTTGTCTGAGACTTTAACCGCTTCTGCTTGATATTTCTGGTCAAAGAGAGGAACAAAGGAAACAAAATCTAATTAAACCGAGAATGCCTGAGTAAAAGTGTACTATTACTTAACCTGAGAATAATTTTATGATCAAAACATTAAAATACTCATTGTTAACATCTTATTCTGACATGGATTACGACTAATTTTCTTCCTCTAACTTGGACATAATTTTATTCCAAACTGGAGTAATGAACAAATGATCCAAGGAGCACAGTTACAGAGTGTCAGACTGAATACCATAAGCTCTTTGGATTAAATGCTAATACGAAGAGCCAACGTTTCTGTAATACCGGCATTCATTCATATTACAAAACTGAGTCTCAGTAAGAAACAATTTTCTCTCTCGTCTATTTGTATGTTCCTAAAGAAGCTCAGCCAAAAATTCAAAGGAGATCTAGGGAATGAGGAGACAGTCACAGGAGTCTCTGAAAAGCTCCAAATTAATAAGAGGAGAAAGCAACAAAACCTAAACAGTAAGAACAGAGGCAAAAAAAGAGATCAGAACAAGGTAGTTTTTTCTACGACCAATCTGTTTACTTCTAAGTACCAACTAGTTCACCGTGTTGGGTCCCTGAGCCATGGATTATGAAGAAAAAGTAGAAGTTTAGGACAAGACAGTCTTTGGTTTTAATTTACAGATCTGGGTAATATTCATGATGAATAATCCTATTTTCGTTTAAAACAACAAGATAAAGGAGCTTTTAAGAGAATCTAATCTGAGCTTAAAGACAACCACAAGATTCTTTAAAGCAGCAGCTCTTTTGTCATCAAGAAATTTCAAGCTTCTTATGTCAAAATATTAACTTCCATTACTGTCAACTGAAGGACAGACCAATAAATACAAAAAGAAATAATTACATACTCATATCCATCATAATCTTCATTTTAAACAGAAAACAAGTGGTAAATACCTCCGGAAGATTGGTTCCCTTTTATCCTATGTCTTTCTCAACTGCTAGACTCTTCATTGGTTCAAAGAGAGAGTTTTTTAAAATAATTAAACGAAAAAATTAAACTCATACGATAACAGAAAAACCCAAACTGAGGTTCATTTTATAAAATAAATGACCTATACTCTCCAAAAATGTCAATTAAGAAGACAAAGGTTGAAAATAAAATTCCTGATTAAGACTAAAGAAGGGCGCCTGGCTGGCTCAGTCAGTGGAGCCTGTGACTTGATCCCAGGGTTGTGAATTCGAACCCCTCACCGTGTGTGGAGATTACTTAAAAAAAAAAAAAAGGATGGGCGCCTGGGTGGCTCAGTTGGTTAAGCGACTGCCTTCGGCTCAGGTCATGATCCTGGAGTCCCAGGATCGAGTCCCGCATCGGGCTCCCTGCTCTGCAGGGAGTCTGTTTCTCCCTCTGACCCTCCCCCCTCTCCTGCTCTCTCTCTCTCATTCTCTCTCTCAAATAAATAAATAAAATCTTTAAAAAAAAAAAAATGGAAAACAGGATTGTGTGATTAAATGAGTTAATATTTTTTTAAACAAGAGACTAAAGAAACAGTAACTATATGCAACGCAAGATCCCCCTCTGGGTCTAGATTAGAAAAAAAATTTGCCCTAAGGACATTATTGGGTCAATGGTAGAAATACAGTAAGGTGTGGTTAGAATTTTTTTTTTTTTTTTTGCAAATCCACACTAAGTATTTAGGGGTAAAGGAGTAGGATGTCAGAAATACTCTTTTGAATGATTTAGAAGAAAAACATGTAACAAATAGATAAAGCAATGATAAAGCAAATGTAACATACTATGAAAAATTGGTGAGTCCAGGTAAGGAGTATAAAGGAGTTCTTTCAATTAGTCTTCAGCTTTTCTGTAATTCTGAAATTATTTCAGAATTAAAAGTTGAGGGAAAAAAAAAAAAAGGTGGGGAGGACTCACATAGTAAGTACTTCGTGATGTATGTCCCTGAATTACAGGCTGTAAAGCAGCTAAACAGGACAAACTCATTTACCTAAGGAGCACAGGTTTACCTGTTTCAGGGCAGCTCTGTTATTCTAAACAAGGGGGCAGGGATGCGAGGAAGACTTTGGCAAATCCTCTCACCCAAAAAGCAAAGATAAAACTGGCAAAATCATCCAAAAAAGTCATTTCACAACTCTGGAAAGTAATCACAGGCATTTAACAAATTAAAAAGTGTTTATTCAAGAAAACTTTCTGAATCTAAGAAAAAACTTGACTGGAGTTTTTGGCATTTTAACTTTGGGCTCCTCCCAGTCATGTACACCCCAATTCTGTGGCACTGCCTTGAGGACCAGGATGAAGAGGCAAAGGGAGCTGGCCTGATTTGGGAGCTTCACCAAGCAGCACATGCTCTGCCCAAGGGCACCAAACTCACTGTCAGCAATCCAGCAGGCCAACCACATAGCTGCCTAAGCTGTGACACTGGTTAGAGCCAACAGAAGCTCAGCCAAAAATTCAAAGGAGATCTAGGGAATGAGACAGTCACAGGAGTCTCTGAAAAGCTCCAATGTCTTCCTGGGGATGTGGAAGGTTCTACACATACTCAAGGTTCTATACGTACTCAAGGAGAGCCCTGTTATCTAGTTGTCCTTGGCAGACCTTGAGACTCACGCCTGGAAAAGTATAAGCAGAAGGTGAAGTCTGCCCCACTCCACACAAAGACCTTCTTCAGAAAAGGGTGGAAGGCTTACTTAAAAGTGTGCAAGCACAAATTTCTGACCACTGAGCTATGCTAAGTTAGGGAAAACATCCAGGAACACAGCCCCACCAATTTTTTTTTTTTTTTAAGTTATTTTAAAAAGCAGATTTCAGGAGCTTGACACTGCAGGAAAGACAGACTATAGAACTGGTTTAGGCAACTCACTAAACAAAACCAGCAACAAGCACCATCACTGAGGGAGGGAGAAGGATCAGAATCCAGAGTTTCTACAATATGTTAACAAACAGCAATAAGAAAACCTGAAGAGATGGTATTTCCAGAATGGCAACATTATTTTATTAAGTATGTACTGTTTCCAACAGAACAGTACAAGACATACCAAGAGTCAAGGAAGTTTGCCCACATACAGGTAAAAATGCAGGCAACAGAAACAGTCTCTGAAAGGACCCAGATGTTGAACTAAAAATATTTAAATCAACTATTATAAACACATTTGAAAAACCAAATGAAATAATGTTTACAGAATAAAAGGAAGATGACAGAGAATATCCATGAAAGACACAGAAATTACAAAAAAACCCCAAAAAACAAAAAACCAAACAGAGATTCTGGAGTTGAAAAGCACAATAACTGAAACAGACATTCAGGAGATGGGCTCAGCAGCAGATGTGAGCTGGTACAGGAATCCGTGACGTTGGTAGGTGAGTGAGTATTATCCCATCTGAAGAACAGGAAGAGAAGGAAAAATAAAGAGAGCCTCAGAGGCCTGTGGGAGACGATCCATCATATCCACATATGTACAGGAGGAGCCCGCAGATGAGAGGAAAGGGGCAGGAAATAATTTGAGTAATGGCTAGAAACCACCCAGATTTGATGAAAAACATTCCTCTACAAAGCTAGAAAAATTCCTACACACATTATAGTCAGATGCAAAATGACAGAATTTTCAAAGCAGCAAGAGAAAACCCATTCCTTCTGTGCTACATCAGCAGCACAACTAGCTGACTTCTCATGGGAAACCACGGAGGTCAGCAGGCAGTGGAAGGCAACACTCAAAATGTGTGTGTGTTGGTGGGGGGGGACGGGGAGCAAACACTGTCAACGAGGAAGTCTATATCCAGCAAAACTAGTCTCCAACAAAAACCCATCAGAATGAATTGCTAGCACATGCACCTTATAAGAAACACTAAAGGACATCAGGCTGAAAAGAAAGGACACCAGAGGGTAACTCACTCCACACAAAAAATAAAAACTACTGGGAAAGGTAATCACGTATATAAATATAATTAATAGTATAAATGACTTTATTCTTTTCCTAAGCAATGTTAAGGAAAACCAGATAAACCATAACATATAAAGACGTAATCTGACAACAATAGCACAAAAAAGGAAGGGAGAAAGCTAAGCCTAGAACAAACTTCTTATGAGAATCAATGGTATGAATCTGAAGGAGACAGTTCTGAATTGAGATGCAGTTTAATCCCCAAACTTGCAGGTAGACACCCATCATGGTTCAGCGCATGTTCAAAAGGAGGCTTGGGTGCCTGGGTGGCTCAGCTGGTTAAGCGACTGCCTTCGGCTCAGGTCATGATCCTGGAGTCCCTGGATCGAGTCCCGCATCGGGCTCCCTGCTCGGCGGGGAGCCTGCTTCTCCCTCTGACCCTCCCCCCTCTCATGTGCTCGCTCTCTCTCATTCTCTCTGTCTCAAATAAATAAATAAAATCTTAAAAAAAAAAAAAAAAAGGAGGCTGGACACAGACTAAACACTGAATTACTCTATTTTCACATTGCAACACTTCAAAGTACCTGGAAATCTGATATTAATGCAAGCTACATGGTCAAAGACAGAACGTAATATTAAATTCCTGATAGAGAATAAGCCCTGCATTTTATATTTCTTTACAACCAATCCTCAGAAAAAAATAGGGTGCATAAGGTTTCTCTGATATTTCCCTTACACAAATGCTCAATGGTCACACAAAGTAGCCACTTTACTCTCTGCACTGAAAAAAAGCTTCTTACGTAATAAATAATACTTTAATCCTAAGATTTTTTAAATCTGTCATTTTCATTAAATGCTTTAAAATTTACCTAATTACAAATTCTACAGTAGCTCTATATGCAGTGCTTTCAAGCCATAAAAAACTAATCTTTCTGAATATACCATACTCCTGATCATTTTAGCATAATAAAATTAAAGAAGCATCACAACCTGAAATTTGTCTATTTGCATACAAAGCCTGCAATAACCAATTCACCTGATACTTTTGTTAGCCTGATTGACACGGTTACAATTCTGCCGTCTCTTGAACCTCTGGCTTCTTCGAAGTTTTTCACTGAACTTTTGACCAATTTTAAAATCAGAGGAGATTTTCTTCATTTTTTCTTCAAATAAGGCAGACAATCTCAAGGTCATACTGTAAATCTGCAAGGATATGAAAGCAAAACTAGAACTACAACATACCTTTTAAAATACTTTCACAAAAAAAATGTATAACACACAGACTACTTGCAATCTATTCTATCACTGTTACAGACAACAGCTGTTCCTTTATCCACTGCCCCCCTTCCTTCAGTGACACCTGCAAGAAACAGGCAGCATCAGACATACACCTCTCAGACGAAAAGAAAATCGTTTTAAATCAAGCAATTCTCTGGCATCTGGGACTGATGTCTACATGTCAACGGTTTTCATTTGGCTTTTCACATTTTCACATTTACATGTACAAATCCAAAAAAAATGTCCCCTTCTCTCAAAGTCAGATGAGAAGTTGGTGGGTTTTAGGATTGCTATTTATTAGGCAGCAAAAGAGCAGTGTCTCCTTGGGATGAGGAAACAAAGGCACTTTCACCCTGGTCTCCAACTTGCAATGTGACGGCTCTGTTGCCACCCAGATCTAAACATGAATTATAGACCAAAGGCTATCTTCCTCCAGGAGAAGAAAATAGGCCCTAGAACTTTAATAGATGTGAAAGACTATGTTTAAACAGTTTTTACAATTAAATAGTATCAAATCTTTCAAAGAATTCAAGCAGTGTGATGTTAAGTGCTACTGTAATTAACTTTGGTATAGCTATGTATTTACAGGAAGTACTCTCGACTCATTCACAATCATTCTGGGAAAATAAGTTAAAAAGTCTAATGTTCAAAAGCTACGTATCAATCACTCTGATGCACGGGGCAGAAGGGTGGAGAGACTAACACTAAAGAATCTTTAAAAAATGGGGCGTCTGGGTGGCTCAGTCGTTAAGCGTCTGCCTTCGGCTCAGGTCATGATCCCAGGGTCCTGGGATCGAGCCCCACGTCGGGCTCCCTGCTCAGCGGGAAGCCTGCTTCTCCCTCTCCCACACCCCCTGCTTGTGTTCCCGCTCTCGCTGTGTCTCTCTCTGTCAAATGAATAAATAAAATCTTAAAAAAAAAAAAAAAAAGGGTTTGGGATACATGAATTTCCTATATGCTTTATAAATATATATGCACACATATACATATTCACAATATATGTGAAATTCAAAATCCCACTTCATCTTTGAAATGATCTTTGACAACTATTTCCAGTATTTTGTATATATCTTAAACTTATTCTTCTCCCTCAAATCTGAATTCTAGTGTAAGTCACCAGTTTTAAAAGTGATTTGTTTTCTTAATCATATTAAGTTTGAAACCTCTGATTCTTCATATTATCTGTCTTCTCATTAGGTTTTATGTAAAATTCAATGATACATTTGAATTGAACATAAACATTTAACAAAAAGGGGTGCTAAAATTATTAGCTCCTCAAAATGAAAAGAGGGCATGTATGAAAAAAACCCAGAGTTATCATCATATACAACGGTGAAAGACGGAAAATCATTCCCCCCGAGGTGAGGAATAAGACAAGATTGCCTCCTTTCACCAGAATAATTAGACAAAAAGAAATAAAAATGAGATTGTAAAGCTAGAAGTGAAACTATCGTTCTTCACAGATGATGTGATCCATATTCATGACAGCATTACCAATACCCAAAAAGCAGAAACAATTCAACTGTCCAGCAGGAAATGAACAGATAAACAAAATGTCATATACCCATACGATGGAGTATTATTCAGGCATAAAAGGAATAAAGTTCTCATACAAGTTACAAACATGGATGAACCTTTCAAAGGTTCTGCTGAGTGAAAGAAGCCCGACACAAAAGGACAAATGCATTGTGATTCCACTTACATGAAACATCTAGAATAGGCAGATGCATACCGACAAAGGAGAGGAGACCTTATTACCAAGGGCTGAGAGAAGGAGAGAGTGCGGAGTTACTGCTCAGCGGTTAGGACTTCTGTGTGGGTTGACAAGAGAGTTTTGGAAAGCTAAGCAACATTGTGAATATAATGTCAATGAAATGTACCCTTAAAAGTGGTTAAAATAATAAAGTTTATGTTACACATGTTTAATCATAACTTTGAAATTCTGACATAATACACAAAAATCCAATAAATTGTATACTGTAAATGGCTGAGTTGTGTGATATATCCTCAAATATGTATTTTAAAATAAAAGGGGAAAGAGGCACGAATGAGATTTATTTTCTTTCTGGAAAGAAAGTGTCTCACTAATGATGAATACTGACAATAACACAAGCTTGGAAAAAAGACTTGATGTTAAAGTGATGTTTAAATTGATGTTAAATTTGCATACTGAATGCAAGGAAAGAGTTCTCAGATTAAAAATAACACAGGGAGTCTGGTAATAAATAATGAAGAGAAAGTGAAATTAAGGCACAATGGTTAATTAGCAGTGACAGTCACTGACCACAGACAAAGTGCCACAATATAAGCAAGTGCTTTCCTTGAAGATCTTCTCAAATCACTGCTGTGTTTTCAATTACCCAACACACATTGGCTACAAGGGTTTTGTGGTATTTGTGAAAATTCGCTGAGAGTATATGTACCCTTTTGTACATTTATTATGCTTCAACAAATTTTGAAAAGTTATCCAATTTTTTAATACTTCAGGGATGCCCTCTCTCCTAGTGTTCTTAAATAACCAGATAGCGCACGTGCTTCCTCTTTGCATCCGAAATATCAGTATAGCGCCAACAGTCCCACCCCCGCTTCAGATCTTCCTTCGCTTGCTTGTAATAGCCTTCCAGCCTCTCTCAGTAAATTTCTTTTTTTTTTTTTTTTTCTCAGTAAATTTCTAATCCACTTGTCAAGAGTCCTACATGTACGAAAACACGGGTTTTTCTCATTCTATGTATCAAGTTCCCGGCAGCCTCACTCCCACCAATTCCCATTTGTTTATACAACTTCAGGAAAGGTAAACGTGAATTGCTTTAAGGGACCAACCGCAGACATCTGGGCAGCGGCAGAGCGCTATTCTTACCAGTGGTCTCTCTCTTCACTTATCTGTAATGTTCCAACATTTACCAGCAAGTGGAAAATGACCATCAACATAGATTATGCACTTTTTTCTCTGATAACCACTTTTAAAATTACCTTTGATCTTTTGTTTGGTGTATATGCTTTTGCATTGCTAAATATCAACCGGATGTCTTTGCAAAATTCCAAAGGGCTGTCATAATTTCCTGCTTCTAAAGTTTCCCTTACTGTTCCAAAATCCATTGGAGTATCTATAATATCTCGGTAGTCCTAGATTTTAAAAACAATAATTAGTTCAAAGATTTGATTCCTACTTTTAGAAATGCAAGTGCATCAGATCTCTAAAATATTCAAAATGAGAGGGGAGAAAAAGATTAGAAGGAGACCTTAAGAATTATCCATAATTTTTAAAAAGAGACCCAGACATTAAGACAAGATAAGAAATATACCAAAATGATATACTTGGTAGGATGTGGAATGATTTTTATTTCCTTCTTTATACTCTTACATAGTTTCCAAGCTTCCTAGAGTAAATTTGTGTTTTATAATCTTTTTTTTTTTTTTAAGGCTATTTCCCAAGCCCCATACTGAAGGAATGAATACAGATGCTTTTATCCAATTTACAGTTTTCCTGGGGCTGGACCTACTAAGATAATAACCATGTAGAATCCTCCCATTATGATGCAGCAGCGATTAAGTCTCAGCCCAAGTTACAAGGGTGTCTATAGACTCAAGAAAAACTGTGTAATACAACTCTTCCACTCAGTGGTAAGAGACAAAGTTAACATGAAGCTAAGACATCTTACTCACTGAAGTTTACTTTAAATACCTCCACCCCAATCTCTATACAAAACAAGAAAAGGCCCAAACATTCAAATAATGACAACTTACTGGATATTCAACCAAATCAACAGGTTGTCTAAATGGTTCAGAATCTTCACACTGAAAAATTAAGTTGACTAGTTCCTTACACTGTTTCTTCCAGTTACTTTCAACATAGTTGGTCGCTTTGATGCTCCTTTTTTTCCAATCATGGACCTAAAAACACATTTACAGTATTAAAAGTTTTTTTCAGTCTTGAAAATTTAACAGAGTGATATGGCACAGTATGGTGGTAAAAATCCAAGTGAGTTGTCTTCTGTACTTTAATAATAGGGCTACTCTTATTTTCTGCCTACTTGGAAGAAACCCACTTTTCTGTAAAAACCCAACAGCATCACACCCTTTACTCTGAAAATATTGTTCATCCCACCACTTATCTCCCAAGTATAGAGAGTATTTTCACAGAATATGAAGTACCACCTGGGATAACCTGGTAGGCTAATTAATGGCTCGAAAGATACCCACATCCTAATCCAAGAACTCATGACTGTCACTTTACATGGCAGACTTGACTAAAGACATGGATCTTGACATGGGAAGACTGACCTGGATTATCAGGATGGGCCCAAAGTAATCACAAAGGTCCTCTTAAGAGTGAGGCAGAAGAGGGGCACCTGGGTGGTTCAGTCGGTTAAGCATCCGACTCTCAGTTTTGGCTCAGGTCGTGATCTCAGGGTCGTGAGCCTGAGCCCTGCACTGGACTCCGCACACAGCACAAAGTCTGCTTGGGATTCTCTCTCCCTCTCCCTCCACCCCTCCCACTTGTGCACGCTCTCTCTAAAATAAGTAAATCTTAAACAAAACAGAGCGAGGCAGAAGAGTCAGAGCCAGAGACTTCAAGCTGCTAGCCTGAAGATAAAAGAGGTGACATGAACCTCTAGAAGCTGGAAAAATGCAAAGAAAGGGATTCTACCCTACAGCTTCCAGAAAGGAACACAGCTATGCTGACACTGATTTTAGCTCACAGAGACCTATGTCCAACTGCTGATCTACAGAAGATCATTTTTTTTTTTAAGATTTTATTTAACAGAGAGAGCGAGCACAAACAGGTGGAGTGGCAGGCAGAGGGAGAGGAAGAAGCAGCTCCCCACTGAGCAGGGAGCCCAATGCGGGGCTCGATCCCAAGGTCCCAGGATCATGACCTGAGCCGAAGGCAGATGTTTAACCAACTGAGCCACCCAGGAGCCCCAACACCATTTTTCAAAATTGTTTAAGCCACTAGATATGTAATTTGCTATAGCAGCCACAGCAAACAAATACTAAAGAGATACTAAACACCTGGGAGTCTGTTTAAGAATGAAATTATTTGAAAATGACAATCAGATGACAATAATTCAAGTCTAACTTCTTCAATGTTATTTGGGGCAAGCATATTAGGAAAATTAGTATGATAAAAAGCTTAAATTTAAGCAGCATTTGGATAACATTTAAAATGTTAAGTTTTTTGTTTTTGTTTTTTTTTTGAGAGAGAGAGAGAGAGAAAGCATGTGCATGCTCGCAGGGCGTGGGTGGGGTGGGGGGATAGAGAGAGGATCTTAAAAGCAGGCTCCAGGGCTCAGCACAGGGCCTCACCCAGGGCTCAATCTCATGACCCTGAGATCATGATCTGGGCCGAAATCAACAGTCAGACGCTTAACCAACTGCGCCACCCAGGCGCCCCCTTAGATTGCTTTTAAAACACAGAATAAGTAAACAACAAAGATCAATCAGGCAGATTAACTTACTCTCCTTCCAGAAGATGTTTTAGGAAGATCACTATCATCCTAGGAATAAAAATCAGAGCAGCTTAAGTGTTAATATTCTCATTAGAAATGTAATAATCTAAAAGCATATCAAGACATTAGGTCTTACAAGGGTTTTAACTTGTTTACAAAAATCTCAAAAGGCAGACCCTATCAGATGACCTTTGTGGGACCCAGACTCCAACAAACCAATCATTCTTAATAACCCCTTACATTCCCTAAGAACATGCAGTAATTCCAAAATATAGCTATAAAAAGTTGCTTTGTGCATGACCTAAATAGAACATGCATAAGCAACTTTAAATTTGTGTTTTACCTCTACCCATAAAACCCTAGAAACCATCTCCTACATTTCCTGAATTTCCTACTCTACACATTTTCTTATTCTCTAAATCAGATATTTGTACACCCATTTTTATTCCAATATAAATTAGCATGAAAATCAGTGAATTACAATAAGGGCTTGCATAGAAATTGACACTACACGGACATGAGTAGTGTTTTTAAAGAATATCCTTCCTACAACTCCTGCAACTTCCTGCCTGATTCTGTATAAAGTGAAATTATCCGACACCATTGATAGCTGCCTTAAACTTCAATACCATCTTGAGTGAAGAACTTGTGGGTACTGTGAGCATGGTAAAAGTTCATGAATTTTTAATTACAATTAAATCCAACTCTCAGATATTGGTTTTAGCAAAAGTAGAGAACATATTCCGCAGCTATGTTATTCATATAGACATATTTTGTTTATTTGGTAGCAATTACTGGTTAAAACAAATTCCCTCACTGAACATCTAGACAATTAAGAAATATATTTTTTCTCAAAGTCCATAGTCTCTCGTGCGTCATCTCTCCTGAGAAACAAACTGAGGGTTTTAGAGGGGAGGGGGGTGGGGGGATGGGTTAGCCCGGTGATGGGTATTAAGGAGGGCACGTACTGCATGGAGCACTGGGGGTTGTAAGAAAACAATGAATTGTGGATCACTGCATCGAAAACTGGTGATGTATTGTATGGTGACTAACAAAATAAAAAAATATATATATTTTTATCAAAATAGTTTTCATAGTTCACTGGAATATAGTGAGACTCAATATTTTTAAGTTACCATTTGAAATTAACAAAAATCATTATAAAATTAACAAACTTCATACCAAATCCTCGGCATTTTGCTCATCATTTTCAGAAGTGTTAGAAAGTTCTGAGATATTTGTACAGTCTTGATTCCTAAAAAACAATTTTTCACGTTTTTAAGAGTATGCAGATGTAGTTACTACTGTTGTCAAAAATTCAAACTGCAGGTTAAGATATAAACAGTGCCCCAAGTTTGCATGCCTAATTTCAAGCAATGGAATACCAGGGTTTTTTAATCTACACTCTGTGGAAACAACTGACCATCTTAGAATACTGAAAGCAAGTCCCCCCCAACCCCCTGCCCAGTTATGTATGTATAAAAATTAAGCTGGTAATCCAGAAACAGTATATACATGAGCTCAACTGGATGAATGTGCAGATGAGTTTTCCTACACATCATCACTAGTAATATATTCATATAGCGAGTACCAAGAACATGGCTGATGGAGATAAAATAGAGGGGAAAAGCAGAAATTAAAGCAAACTGTATCTTCACTACACACACAGAAGAAAGAATGCTAAAGTAGGAATGTCTAGGCACAAGGAAGATGAAAGTGGGTATGTGATTTTTCTGAAGTAGAAAAAACGAAAGTGCTGGAGAAAGGGAAATAAGTCCAAGTCATCCGGGCAAGAGGCGGATTCAACCCAGCAAAGTGAGATAGACTAGAACCAGTTATTTCCCTGTGTGTAGCCTGATGGTGAAAATGATGGCACAGTTTATAAACCATGTTCTCCAATACGTAATTCTTTCCAACAATTTGCATGGCTATAGTAGAAAAAGGCATTAAAGATCATACAGCAAAACTCATTAATTTTGAAGGAAACAGGCTGAGTCATTTGTCCAAAGTGACAAAGAATGTTCACTTGAACAGATTAGGTTAAAACTCAGATCTCACTTTCCAAGTCAGTTTCCCATCCTACTCTTCCAAACTCATCTCCCAGTGAAAGCAAGCATGTGCAAAGTCACTCTTATACAAACACGCTCATGGGATACAACCCCAAAGAGATGAAAACCAATCTAGTCATGACAACACATCTCACAAACCCAAACTCAATACTATCCACAAAAGAAGTGTTGAGAAAAAATGATGAGGTCAGGAAAGAAAGGAAAGCCAAGCAACAGATGAAAGGACACACAGACAGCAGACACGTGAAAGCTATGGCGGTCTGGATTGGGTCCTGAAGACAGAGCAAGGCTATTGGTGTAAAGAACTGAGGAAATCCACAGGTGTTCTGGACTGCAGTCATCAGTATTACACCAAGGAGAATTTAATGTTTCATGAGGACACCACAGGTATGAAAAATGTTAACCTAAGGGGATACCGGGTGAAGGGTATTTATAGGGCAACTCTCTATAGTATAAAATTAGTTCAAAGTTTTAAAAAAATAGAAAAATCTGGATTGTTCAATTTCTCATGCCTTTACTGAAATTATGTTCACAATATGTAATGTAAAGAAATGTCATTTAATGTAGCACATTAAAAAGGTATAATTCAGAGAGCAAAAATTATAAACTGGCTGGCTGCAAGAGGTACAATATGAAAAGTCACTTTTTCACAACATCTGTAATAGGAGGTAACTTACTTTATAAATTTTAAAAGTTGGTCAGTTATCTTCTTAGCTGATCTTGCAATTACACTCTCGGGTTCATTAAATGTCCTGGCATTATGTTCTATGTATCTGACTTCCCAAACTAATGCAGATAGCCTCCTTCAAAATAAAAAGTAGGCAATTTAGGACATAGAAAATGAAAAGACAGAAACCAAGTAAAAAAAAAAAAAAAAAAATTAAGCCAGCATATATTATTAAATCTAAGTGCCAAAGTTACAACGAATAATAACCTTCTAATGCTACCAACCTGATCACAGTCATAAGCAATTATATCAGAAGCTAAACCATAGAGAATACATTTAAAAACCAAAAATCTTAACAGATCACTTAATCCAGAAAACCAACAGAGCAACCCTCCGTTTCGCCTTGTCTAGAAATACAAATGAAGCTACTCAATGAAGAAAATGTATTAGATACCATTAATCCTGAGAGAGTAACCTGGCAAAGTGGTTTCTGAACAAATGCACATTCCCAGGTTTGGCTACACAAACCATGTAAGAAGCCAGTTTTTTGTACAGGTAATTTCTTGAAGTAGATGAATTATAAAAAATACCATAAATTACTTGGAAAAAATCACTGAGTAAGAAACTTTACAGTTACCAGGGCTCTAGAAGCCAAAGATAAAAAGCTGATGACTCTGGGGAATTAATCTTTCAAAGGCCAATCTTTAACCAAGTTAAATTTTATCTTTAAATCGAGCTGCTAAATAGGAATGTTAACATGCAAATAAAAACAAATATAATATCTAACTACTTAACATAATTCATAAGAAAAGGAGACTATAAAAGATTGAGGAATGAAACACGGTATTTCTCATCTAAACACCTAACAGTGTCTTACACATAAGACCACAAATGACCATCATGAAAGAAGAGAGTGCAACAGAAAGTAATGCTAATCAGCTCCCACTCCATCACTGTCACCATCAACCACCACTTCCGTTCACTCTGGTCAGGACGACCAAAGACCCTTTCAAACTATTTGTAAAGGAGGTTTCTACTGACCTGTAAAAGCGATTAACGAGTCTCATTCGAATTGTGTACAGATCCGTTGGATAAGCTACCACAGTACAGTACTTCGGATATGTACACAGATCAACTGGACCTGCAAAAGCTGCAGCTATGTCTGTGGAGGCAGAGAGAAGAACTCTTGATCAATAAGTTCATTACTTTTAAGAGATTATTCCTCTACAAATGATTTAAAAATAGAGCTACATTTAACACTGCAGGCCCAACCAAAAAGTAGCAAACAAATTATAGTGAAGAACACAACCACAGCTTGCTACAATTTTAAAATACTTTTGAGGAAAGGAAAACTTGAACATGAAACTTCACACTAAAAAACTTACCAAGATTCAGAAGTTGATCTATGCCACTAATAATTCGTTCACACTCTTCATCTCTCGATTTCTGACCCCATTCACCATCTTGTGGTTTGTAGAGCAGTTTCTCTAGCTCATCTGAAGTGACAGAAATACTAGCTCCTAATTCTTCAGGTGGATCAACTATGAATTACATTAAAAAGAACAAAAAGAAAAATAATCAACCAAATATACACTATATTTAAGTTGTCAAAACTCATAAATAAGACACTACAAAGGAAAAAGTAGCTGCTTTACAGTGGAGAAACCTGGCAGACACCACCTAAATCACAGGATGAAGGTTAACAGCTTCAGTAAGAGAACAAATGGAGATCATGTGCCTCCTGACAGGATACACCGAGGACCAGGTATCATTTCTGTAACGCTAGTACCAAAAATGCGAACCCCGAACGATGAATAAATATCAGCAGAGCCCAAACTGAGAGAAATTCTGCAAAATAACTAGCCAGGATTATATGAGAAAGGCTAGTGAGGCTACTAAGATGCAGTCAGTACAAAGCTGGAAGCCTAGGGTAAGAAATAATGAGCCAGACACACATTAATTCTCTGGAGTTTTAGTAAAGCTCACAGTTACCATAACAATTTGAAAACACTTCTCAAACTGAAAACACAGGTAAAATATTTCCATTATTTAAAAATTATATACCATTATCAGGAATTGGTTCCATGTCCCATGGGCTAAGTTTTTCAATTTCAGTATTGTCCCACCTGTTAAAAAAACAAGAAGTCCAGTTAGCCTCTCATAAAAATGACTTGTGGCTAATAACTAGGTATCCACTACCAAAGTAAAGGACAGAAAAAGTGAAAACCTTTTTGCAGCAATAAAAGTTTAAATATTAACAGTAAGATTTTTTAAGGAGGATATATTATGAGAAAAAAGTATAAAAATGTATGGCAGTTCAAAGACAAAGCCAGAAATCCTGTGTGGCTTTATACAGGGTAGGTATAAGAAAAAAAAACTCAAAGACACCATGGAGCCTTGAATGCCACACTTCAGAATGTGACTTTATTCCACAGCCAATGGGAAAGCAGCACAGACTTCCATCAACAAGGGAAATGATGTAATGTGTGCTCCTGAATAAGGATCCTGCAGTATTACGCTGAGGAAATACCAGGCGGCTACAGAAATGGTCCCAGGGAAGCAAGCAGAGCCTGCCCCAAGGGGGTACTGGCGAATGGGAAGCAACAGGGGCGTCCTGGAGATACTGCATGGAGGAGACTGATAGGACTCAATGACAGACTAAATCATAGTCTTTAACCTGAAACATAATAGTTCTTCATAAAACCACCCACCACAATGAATGAATGTTTATAGAGGATTAATTTTCAACTGCATACAGACCTAACGATGTAGCACTGGAAATGACTATCAGGGTACTGTGGCTGATATGGCTCTTGACTTAGCACTGTCCCAAACCACCAAGCATCATCAATGATAGATCGGAACCTGTCACCTGTAAGAGATGACCGAGTCTGAGACACCAATTTGCCAAGATTAACATTTTTAATTTATAAAGTACTGTGATATAGATAAGAGAAATTACTTCTTTATCTTAAAATTAGCCACCCTTCCCCACTTTCCAGCAATCTTCAGTGATAAAGTCAATGTAAAAAGATACAATGTTACACTTAATTTCCTTAAGGCATATAACCAAACAGTATAACAGACTAAAATAGTTATGACTAAATGCTGTTGTTTGGTGGATCTAAACACCTACCCCCAAAATAAGTTCCATTACATTTTACAACATGAAACAAAGAACAAGGTTTAATAAAACTCAAAAATCTTTTATAACAATGTGTACTATCAATAAATACTTAATAAGTTTATTAAATACATACAGCTCTGAAATATTTCCTAAAGAATAAAACAAAATATAAAAGCATGATGAGAATTTAATCCATGATTATTCTAAAGTTGTTCCTAAATAAATATTGCCACATAAAAGTGTTTTAATTCTTAAGACTTCACAATAAAAATCAGTTCTAGATGTACCCTTGGAAACACGTACATATTGATTATTTAAAAAATCGGGGGAGCCTGGGTGGTTCAGTCGGTTGAGCAACTGACTCTTGGTTTCAGCTCAGATCATGATCTCAGGGTCATGAGATGGAGCCCCAGTTCAGGCATGGAGCTTGCTTAGGAGTCTCTCTCCCTCACCTTTTGACCCTCCCACTTCCCTCTCTTAAAAAAAAAAAAAATTAAACATCCAAATATTCCTTTACCTCAGCAGGATGTAACAGAAGCAGGGAAGTAGGTATGAGGACTCCTCTACAAACCCAAGTAACTGTAGAGAGTGCTCCAACTAACCTCGGTCATTTTCTGAATGTATTCTGTAAGAACGCTTCTGAGGAACACGCTGTATGTGAGCTATTTCACAAACATTACAAAAGAAACACAGACTGCTATAATAACCCCACCTTTTCCTTCCCATGCTTTCCACCATTCTCAAAATCACTAACCAAAAAAAGTCACTTATCTATCCTTGGTAGATTCACAGTTCTTTCTTCAAGGAAAGTTTTACGGAAATGGTATCAATCAAAATTAATGCTACATCTCACTCCCAAGAAAGAGAATATTTACGTAATAAAATACCCACAAATAGTATTAACTAAAGTATCCTTACACTGAATTCTATAAAACTGAAAAAAATAGCAATATTACAATTA
The DNA here is from genome assembly GCF_029215605.1 of Mirounga angustirostris. NCBI lineage: Eukaryota > Metazoa > Chordata > Mammalia > Carnivora > Phocidae > Mirounga > Mirounga angustirostris. The sequence goes on along the minus strand of NW_026991709.1, from coordinate 6,788,228 downwards.
TCGCATTACTTGTTTTGAGGTTTTTTTGTTTTTTTTTTTTTAAGATTTTATTTATTTGTCAGAGAGAGCGAGCAAGCACAAGCAGGGGGAGCTGCAGGCAGAGGGAGAAGCAGACTCCTCAATGAGCAGGGAGCCCGTTGCGGGACTAGATCCTAGGACCATGACCTGAGCCAAAGGCACCCACTTAATCGACTGAGCCATCCAGGTGTCCCAGAGGGTTTTTTTAAATTATTTACTTGAGAGAGAGAAAGAGAACGAGAGTAAGCACACAAGCACAAGCAGGGCAAGTGGCAGGCAGAGGGAGAGGGAGAAGCAGGCTCCCCGCTGAGCAAGAAGCCTGATGCAGGACTTAATCTCAGGACCCTGAGATCATGACCTGAGCCAATGGCAGCCGCTTAACTGACTGAGCCACCCAGGCACCTGGTTTGAGGTTCTTAATATATTTTAAAATACATGTAAACATGACTTTTATGTATATTTCATATTTTCCAAAATCATCAGAAACCCCTAAGTCTCTCATCCCTCTACCCACCTCTCTGCCACTAATAAATTTCTACTTTTGATAATATTTCATTAACATAAATATTCTAAAACAGAACTTCATCTTTAGAAAAAAATCTTGGTAAGTTCTTCTAACTTTTTAAATTAAAGGCATATAGTAAAAATTTGATATAATACCCTGGTTTTTACCAATTATGTAATGTAAATAACCTAATTTAACATAAATATCACCCACAGTATTTATGTAATAGATATTATTGTAATAACAAGTCCAGTGGCTTCATTTTGAGATGCCTAACATAAATTCATGGTTATAAAAAAGCCAGTCTTTGATAGCAAGAATTAACTTTATAATATTTTTCCTCATTTATTTAAAACTAGAAGATACTTTCACAGTTTAAATAAAAGTATTTTTTCGGTGTAAGATAACACTTTTAATTAAAAGGAGCCTTAAGAAATCACTTTTCTGGGTGCACCTAGCTGGCTCAGTCAGAGGAACATGCAACTCTTAATCTCAGGGTCATGAGTTAGAACCCCATGTTTGGTATAGAGATCACTTAAATAAATTTTTAAAAAAATAAATCACTTGGGGCGCCTGGGTGGCTCAGTTGGTTAAGCGACTGCCTTCGGCTCAGGTCATGATCCTGGAGTCCCAGGATCGAGTCCCGCATCGGGCTCCCTGCTCAGCGGGGAGTTTGCTTCTCCCTCTGACCCTCTTCCCTCTCGCGCTCTCATTCACTCTCTCTCAAATAAATAAAGTCTTTTTAAAAATAAATACATAAATAAATAAATCACTTTTCTGAAGGTAAAACCTGGCTTTTCCTTAAGCATAAAAAAAAAAAAAAAAAACCTATTTTTGCCTATACAAGTAGGATAAACTTGAGGAAAGATAGTATGGTAGAACTTGATTAAAGTTTTCAATACAGGAAAATCAGAATCAAGAAACTTCTTCTAATAGTATTCCTCAAACTTAAAGAGAACAGGTAAGAGTTTATGGGGGAACAAAACTGAATTAATTAGAAGATCCATTTCTCAACCACAAAAATAAAACAAAGCCAACTAAATTGCAAGAGGCAAGTGGGAATCCATCTCTAGAGCTGAGCTAAAGAGAACGGAGTTTAAAACAATTTTTGGATGCACATGTTGGTGGAACAAAAGGACAGCTTCCAACTTAGACATCGTTGGGGCTGGATAAATAGTTGGGATGGGAAACCTGAAAGTTCTTCAGAATCTGGCTATAGGACTTGTTAACTCCCACACATTCCAGATGACTCGAGTTTGGTTTTTGTTGTTTCTGTGTGTGGCTAGATGTTTTTCTTCAAGAAAAATTTCCTTTACCTCTAGTCCCAAAATAATGCTGACTACTTGAGTGGACATTACCATTAAAAACAGTCTACTAAGAGCGGCCACATTCCCTGACAATCTTTCGTTTCAAATAGGGATGGCTCGGGGAATTTATCTAAAATTTACCTATTTGTAGTACCTGTAGAAAAAGGCAACAAAAACTAGGAAAATTAATGAGGTCTTAATATCATTTACAAATGTGTACACAAGATGTAAAACTTAATACTTCTAATAAGAGATCTGGTAAAACTTAGTATTTCTAAGAGACCAAAACTGATAAAAGGAGAATGAACGATCGTAAGTGATTCAAGTCAAGCTCAACACATGAGCTCCCCAGACAGCATTCCAAACTGAAAGTAATATATGCACACCTATGAAATGGGTACTATACTACAGTTGCTAACTAGTATTACCTGGCCTGGTTACAATCATCAATTTTGTCCCATGGAGATTAATGACCTACACAGTCAAGCAAAGGAGCCCACCAGCCCACCCTAAATGGTCACCACAAAAACCACAGTCAAGCTAGCATGTACATTGAGGTAATTTGACTTTTTTGTCCAGCCAGATGTCTCAGGGTTATAAAGTGTAAGTGTTCTATGAATTTATTTTTTAGAGGAATGGTTTCCTCAAGTCAACCTATTTAAGTCTGGGTTGATAACGACATTAAAGTAAAATATTCTGGGATACCAGAACATTATCAGTGTGAAATCTGCATTATTTTTCGCCTTTGATTGTTTTATATCATAGAATAATTTTGTGAATTATGCCAGTCACACTAAAAAGACAGAAAAAAGGCAGTGCGAGGAAGTCTGAAAGGAAATAAAAGGTCAATTCTAGCATATAATCAATGAGTAAGAAATAATCCCTTCAAAACGTCAGCTACTGTAAGAATACAAGAAATGGTGCTTGGCTAAAAAGGGTATTAAGGAGAAGTAAGTACCAAGCCCTAAGCAAAATATACTCCAGTCACTTGTATCTTCCCACGACTTACATGTCTGCATCCACCATAATAAGCAGCACTATAACCAGTAAAATGAGAGATCATCTTCTAAAGGCATATGAAACTCAGTAAGGATGGACTTACAAGACTGCCAATTCCTCTGTCTTGCTTCATCATAAAATTGACGCAATACAAGAAAGTCAATAACATCTGGCATATCATGATACCTAAACAAAAATATAAAAAACTGTTAAACTCCCTGAGTAGCAGGTTACAGCCTAGGGCAAAAATGTCAAAAAGAAATAGGATAGGAGCTGCACTTGTAATTTTTATTTTTCAACTAGGCTTATTAAAAAAAAAGTGAAAAAGAAGCTAGTAAAATTAATGTTAAGAGTGTATTTTATTTAACCTTACATACCCTAAATCCTGTTTCACAATGTTATCAGCACAAAATAATGAGACACTTTAATCTTTTTCTTCATATCAAGTCTTCAAAATCTAGTGTGTACACTTAACATCACATCAATTGAAATCCGCCACATTCTAAGTGCTCAAGAGCCACAGTGGCTAAGGGCTACCATAATGGACAACACAGGCCTAACAAATTATTTATTCTAACATTTTCTCAAAAATAAAGACAGAAGAAATGTCCCCTCCAGGCCAGAATTCTCCACACATTTAAGTGGCATGGGGAAAGGTATAAAACATGCCAGTGCCTAATTGTTGCTACAGCACATGATCTTTACTTCTAGTGGGCTCCCATCTACCAGGAACCTTAACTCACAGGCTGTCTACAGTGCTCTACCCCTTCAGCTATGGAAAGGACACGCTCATCAGCAAGAGAAAAAAATCTAAATTTAAATAATTCCATAAAAAAATAGTAACACATACCTAATAGAGAAAGATTTGTCCATTAATCTTCCAGTTGCAGGATCTATAAATGCAAGTTTGAGGCAACAGAGTGTAGGGGGCCCAACCTCATATCGTATTCCAACTATTTTGACCAATTCTTGATCCTTTAACAGATATTTTTAAAAGAGCAAGTGTTTAAAATGGTTTAAAACAGAACAATTCCTCAAGACTATAATTCTCCATATTGCCACAGTAAGTCAACTCACAATTTAGCTTCCAATTTAACATTAATTACAATAATTTTTGCTAATGTTAATCTTCACAAATCTTTTTTAGGATAGACATTTAATACTGTTTCTAATGTAAGGAATATACTCACTTTAGAAAATATACCACAAGTGATATATACAATGGAATATTATGCAGCCATCAAAAGGAATGAGCTCTTGCCATTTGCAACGATGTGGATAGAACTGGAGGGTGTTATGCTGAGCGAAATAAGTCAATCAGAGAAAGACATGTATCACATGACCTCACTGATATGAGGAATTCTTAATCTCAGGAAACAAACTGAGGGTTGCTGGAGTGGTGGAGGGTGGGAGGGATGGGGTGGCTGGGTGATAGACATTGGGGGGGGTATGTGCTATGGTGAGCACTGTGAATTGTGCAAGACTGTTGAATCACAGATCTGTACCTCTGAAACAAAGAATACATTATACGTTAAAAAAAAAAAAAGAAGATAGCAGGAGGGGAAGAATGAAGAGGGGGAAATCGGAGGGGGAGACAATCCATGAGAGATGACGGACTCTGAAAAACAAACTGAGGGTTCCAGAGGGGAGGGAGGGTGGGGGGATGGGTTAGCCTGGTGATGGGTATTAAAGAGGGCACGTTCTGCATAGAGCACTGGGTGTTATGCACAAACAATGAATCATGGAACACTACATCAAAAACTAATGATGTAATGTATGGTGATTAACATAACAATAAAAAATTTTTTTAAAAAAAGGAAAAAAAAATACCACAAGTATTAAGAAGGAACATATAAGTCACTAACCAGCTCAATATCTAAAGCAACTACTGTGAACAATCTGAATTTCTTTCCAGCTTTGTTCTCTTCCTAGAGATACAGAACCCTATTTTGTGTGTTTCTGTGTAAAGACACCTCATCCAATATATTGGTTCATTAGTGCTGAACTCACAGCCCAAAGCAGTATAACTCAGGTCTAAACAAGGTTTATCTAATGCACATACTTTCTCCATAAAGCACGTCATCACTTTCTTGTGCTAACACTGTAGAATACTTTAAGCACTACACTTGGGGGCTATTTTAAACAGCAAGTCACCAACAAAAAGCATAAAAATGTAAACATCCTTTCCTGTTGCATTCAACACACTACAAAAAGGACCCTTATTTATGAGATGAGGGCTCAAATAAGAAGGCACCACCTTGCTCAATCTCAGCTGGAAACATGCTGGTCACGCAAATCTAATTTTTTGCCACTCTGTGCATGTTTGCAAATGACCAGAAAGCATCCTGAGCATTGATTCTGGGTTACAAATAACATACACCAAGTAGGCAAAGTCACAAATATAGAATCTGTGAATAACGAGGATCAACTGTACTCAGAAGACTCAGTAGTGAGACAGACATACATAAATCAGAACATAACTCAAGCCAGTTCAAGAAGGACAGCCACTAAGTTAAAGGGGAGTTAAGAACGGCTATCTTTGCTAACAGCTGTTTTCACTTCTAAGTTACTCAAAGTATCAAAAACATATAAAAGTATAAAGAACAAAATAAAAGTCAACTGTAGTGCTATTCCACGTATAATCACTATTGACTTTTTGATGTATTTATTTTGGTTGAGATATATGTCTGTAAATTTTTATCTTAACCACAAACAACATTTCACATCCCATTTTTCCTCTTAGTAATGAATTATAAAAATTTAATAGTTGTTCATTCAACAAATATTTTAAAAGCCTCAATTAAGCAGCGGGCTCTACATAGTAGTCAATTCTGTGAATGTACCATGATTTGATTCATTCAATACCACAGGACATTTGGATTTTTTCTAATGTTTTGTTTTTATAAACAGTGATATGAAATTGCCTTACTCATAAATTCACATGCATTTCCAGTTGTATCCTAAATTACTGGAAGTAAAATCACTGAATTAAAACATCTAAATATTCTTCAGTTTCAATTCCAATTGTCAAAATAGCCTCCAGAAAGCCTGGGCTGTTCCATGGACCCTGTCACCAATGTGAGTAACTGGTAACAAACCAAAACCTTTGCTACTTGCTGAAATGTGGTAGTTTCTTTCTTTAAATGTTATTTAAAAAAAAAAAATTTATAAAACTGGTTAAGTACAGGGGTATGCAAGTGTTTTCATCAATCTAGTCTCTTATGCATGGGGTCCAACCCTTTTTAATTTGTATTTCCTCTCTTGAAAAGCCGTACTTCTTTTGAATATGTATCTTATACACATTTTAAGATTAATGATATATACTGCCAAGATGCCTTCCTGAAAGACTCTAACACACTTACAATTTTATACACCAGTCAGCAATACACAAAGACCGCCCACTGACAAACATGTCTTCCTACTGGATCTTAAGGCTTACAAGTGACAACAGAAATGTTTATAAGTAGGAAATCAATGGAAAGATAGTAATGAAATATGCCTCCAGTAGGTTTATTTTTAATGGATTTATAAATATTTAACTATACATGTGCTAAATGTTTAATGATTTAAAAATATCATCTTACCCTGAGATCCATTTTTCTCCATGGCTCCTTGTTAGGGTTCAGTTCATATATTTTATTTCTTCTGACAGCCTCAATATAAGCTTCATGACCCTGTCGAAAATATATTACCTGAAAAAAGCATATATTTACATTAAAACCTAACAGTAAAATATTTTCTTATGGTCCATATTCACGTTCTTAAATTTTATTACTCTCACCTCATCACCCATTTGAGGAACAAAAGGAGACTTTCGAAGTGTGGTGTCAGTTATCCAAACTGGAGGATGAAATTCATATAAATGTTCCATATTTGCAAGCTCCACCGGAGTCATCCTTCGCAAGTTCTGCCAAGGGGAAGAGAACAAGTTTAGTTCAATAGAAAGGGCATGCATACACTGTTTAACTGAAAAACAAAAGAAACTTCACCACTGAGAATGACTATTTATGGGCATGTCACCTAATGATTAGTTTTTGTTGTTGTTGTTGTTTTGAATTTTATTATGTTAATCACCATACACCATTAGTTTTTGATGTAGTGTGCCATGATTCATTGTTTACATATAACATCCAGTGCTCCATTCAATACGTGCCCTCTTTAATACCCATCACCAGGCTAACCTAACCCCCCAACCCCCTCCCCTCTAGAACCCTCCGTTTGTTTCTCAGAGTCCATAGTCTCTCATGGTTCATCTCCCCCTCCGATTCCCCCCCTTCATTTTTCCCTTCCTACTATCTTTTTTTTTTTTAACATATAATGTATTCTTTGTTTCAGAGGTACAGATCTGTGATTCAACAGTCTTGCACAATTCACAGCGCTCACCATAGCACATACCCTCCCCAATGTCTATCACCCAGCCACCCCATCCCTCCCACCCCCCACCACTCCAGCAACCCTCAGTTTGTTTCCTGAGATTAAGAATTCCTCATATCAGTGAGGTCATATGATACATGTCTTTCTCTGATTGACTTATTTCGCTCAGCATAACACCCTCCAGCTCCATCCACGTCGTTGCAAATGGCAAGAGCTCATTCCTTTTGATGGCTGCATAATATTCCATTGTATATATATACCATATCTTCTTTATCCATTCATCTGTCGATGGACATCTTGGCTCTTTCCACAGTTTGGCTACTGTGGACATTGCTGCTATATAATTAGTTTTTAAATAGCATACATATTTGGTTCCTTAACATACACAGGAACATATCACTTGTGAAAGCATTGTAGATTTACCTAGGACTTTTCTAGCATCTCCTGAATTTCTCATAGATTCTTCCTAACACTTTACATCCTACAGAGAAGGGGCCTAATTTCCAACCTAAATCCTCTTCAACAGACAGCCTCTCTACAGACACACCCTTCTGAATTTCACCATGAACTAATCATCACAGAGTCTCCTCTCATTGATTTGAGGTTTTAAAACTGGTGATTTTAAAACATGACCAAACTTTGATTCTCCTCCTCTCCTCTTCAAGAGGTGCAGCCACATCTCCACTGGAGGGTGGGCTGGAAGTGCTTCTAACAAAGAGAAGATAAAACAGAAGTAACGAGAGGCTTCGAAGACTAGGCTGTCACAAGCATTAGGGTTCACCCCCTGCTTACACCTCACGATCACTTGCTCTAGGGAAAATCAGCCACCATGTCCTGCAGATGCTCAAGCAGCACTATGGAGGGGCCCATGTGGTTAGCAACTGAGTCCACCAGCCAATTGCCCAATGAATACGCTTCAAAGAAGATCAGCCAGCTTCAGTCAAACCTTTAGACAGCTGCCAACTCCAGCCAATGTGATAATTGCAACCTTGTGAGCCAAAAATCACCTAGCTAATCAGCCCTCAAATTCCCAATTCATCAAAACATGAGTATATGTTTGTTGTTTTAGGGAGCTAAATTTCAGGGTCATCTGTTACACAGCAATAGAGAACGAGTACAAGGACGTGGCATCCCTAAATAATGGCCACCACCTGCACGACACAAGCACTGTGCATATAAGGAGTAGGCACAGTTAGGAGGAGTGTGTGAACATGCCAAATGAAAGAGAACATATCAGATGCATCTGGGAAACATGGCAATAGCAGATGAAATAAGAAGAAAGTGTCTTAAAATGCCCTGAAGCACATTTCTGGTGTTGAAATTAACGGGAGAAAATAAAGAGTTATGGTGGGATTCTGAGCGAAACAGGGCTCCCCCTTTAAGTGTCAAACTGGGGAAGGAGTCGGTGCCAAGGCCAATTTGCGGCAGATTCGACAGAGAAGCCTTCATAATAAGAGCAGCTTTTCCAAATATAAATTCCATTTTATATCTGAGTCTTGATGTCTTAATAGTGCCAAAAGAATGTAAAAGCTCCAATTTCCCAAAGATTTTTAATTTCTAAATATGGACAGAAACACCTCTATAAAAAGTGTAAATAAATGTTTTTAAAGATATACCTCTTTTACCTCTTTTTTAGGCTTATTGTCTTTCTTTCTCTTTCGTCTCCTTTTTGGAGGAGATAAATTCTCAGTAGACATTTCATCCTCTGAACTACTGCAGAAACGGGTAACTCGCCGACGTGATGACGTCCGTAGAGGTGGCTGCAGGTTGATGCCTGCGTCAGCGGTCCAATCAGAATATCGAGATGACGAGTCACTGGCAAAGGAAAACAGCGTAAGTTGCAGGGAACCAGAATCTAAGCCCTGAGAGCAAATCAGTCACCTAACATTAAGAGAAGAGATGAAGAGGGAAGGAAGGAAGGATCCTGGGAAGATTTAACTTGAACAATCTGCCTTCACCATCAGCGAATACTGAAATGACCAGAGATTATAAGAGAGAAACCTTCACTGGAAATGAGGGAAAGGATGTAAGCCTGAGGAACTCTTTTAAAAGTATAATACAGAGGAGACCTCGTGGAAGGCAACATTTAGAGCCAACCAACGATTCCCCTTTCAGAAGATGGAGTGTAGTTATGAAAACAGAAGAGATCACACAGAGCCATTAAGAGTAGGCCCCCCCTACCCACCCCGAGTGAGAGGTGGCTCAGGAATAGACTAGAAATTTTAACCAGAATGAAAAACCATCTGTGAACAGACTGAGAAGCCCAAGGAAAACAAAGCCACAACAAATAGAAAGCTGTAAGTGGTCAGAGCTTCTTGCCAAGAGGGGGACCTTTCCCTGATACGACAGAAGGTCCACGAGAGGAACTGGTCCTAGCCCACCCCAGAGCAGAAGCAGAGTCAAACAGAAAACTAGATCCAGAAAACGAGGCCCCTGCCCACTACTAGCTTCAGCAAATACAGAAAAGGATGACAAAGGGCTCTACTGGGCCATCACTGGCCAACCACATACCTCTCAGGCTCAATAAAACACACTCACACTAACACATTTCCAAGAGCTGTCTATTATAAAAAGAGCTATTTAGAAAAATTTTAAGAGCACCTGCTTTGTATAATAAAACTCAAGAAAAGTTGAATTAAAAGACAATAATTATATATAGAGAAAGCAGAACAGTGGTTGCCAGGGGATGGGGGTGTGAAGTGGAGAATCACTGTTTAATGAGTATACAGTTTCAGTTTTGCATCAAGCTCCGGAGACTGGGTGCAAGACAATATGAATGTACTTAACACTACTGAAATATACAGTTAACACTGGTTAAGAGAGTAAATTTTATTATGTCGGTTTCATAATTAAAAAGGAATTTATTTAAAAAAAAAAAAGGTGTTCTAAAAATCACTCCAGCTCCTAATCATAATGGAATAAAAGAAGTCAAGAAAGGATACAGGGAGTACAGTATGGTGGTTCAGACAAGCACAGGACCAATGGAAACAGAAGATACTTTGAGTCGTATTTGGAAGGGGCACCTTCCTAGATGTGGTGATGGATATGTTTGTGAAAAGAGAAAGAGGTCCAGGTTTCTGGCTTGAGCATCTGCCAAAGGTGAAGTTGACATTTATTTACCAAGAGGAGGAATAGATATTAACATCTTGGTCAACCCATGAAATTTGGATACCAAAACTAAGCAAAAGGTCAACACATGCATTAACTAATAATAAAGAGAACGATGGTCTTACCACATATACTTTGGATACTACTCTTTATAAATGCAGCCCAAGACTAGACTGATATTTTGAGTACACACACCCTACGTCCTGCTGGCTCAAATGTTTACTGTCAAAAATACCCAAAATATTTTCTATAGAACTAGCTGTTAATCTGGTTTTCTCCTGCTTTTAAATGTACTCAACAGTCAGTTGTCCCACAGACGTGAGCTCTCACATCTTGAATGCCACCCGAGTCCCACTGCATCCAAGCCTATGACTAAACTGCTGAAAAGATGGAACAAGGAAAAGCAGGTACCTCGAACTCTCGCTGTCACTCTCACTTCTTCGATCACTCCTCCACTCTTCTTCTTCAGAAGAACAAGAGCCTTCACTCTGATCACAGGAAGTCTCCTATTGGCCAGGGGGTGGGAGGTGGGGGGGTGGGTAGATAAAATAAAAATCCTGATCTTGGAGATTAAGTAACACAAGTCAAGAAAAACTGCACTTCGTCCTAATCATCTTAGGCCATTGGGCAAGAAACAGAATTAAATGGACTTAAAAAAACAAAAGGTAAATGTCTTTACTGATTCTTTTTCTTATCAAGGCACAAGGCGCCAGAGTCTAAGACTTAGCCAGCCCTTCTCTGAGTGAAGTTCATAAAAAGCCAATGTGAATGTTCTCAAGTGTATTGTTGGACTCAGGCCACCGTGATACAGGTATGCAATGGGATCTCATCGTTCTACTTCCATCCCCTATGACTGATGTTGCGCATCTTTCCGTGTGATCTATAGATATTCTCTGATGACGTGTCAGGCATTTTGCTGATTCTTAAATTGGATTTTTTTTCTTATGAATGTGTTTTAAGAATTCATGGTATGTTTTAAATACAAGCCCTTCAGGGGCGCCTGGGTGGCTCAGTCGTTAAGCGTCTGCCTTCGGCTCAGGTCATGATCCCAGGGTCCTGTGATCGAGCCTCGCATCGGGCTCCCTGCTCGGCGGGAAGCCTGCTTCTCCCTCTCCCACTCCCCCTGCTTGTGTTCCCTCTCTCGCTGTCTCTCTCTCTGTCAAGGAAATAAATAAAATCTTTAAAAAATAAATAAATAAATAAATAAATAAATAAATAAATAAATAAATAAATAAGTGTAAATAAATAAATAAATACAAGCCCTTTATCAGATAGGAGCTCTACAAGTATTTTCTCCCAGTCAATAGGCTTGCCTTTCATTTTTTTTTTTTTTTTTTAAGGATTTTATTTATTTATTTGAGAGAGAGAATGAGAGAGAGAGAGAGAGCATGAGAAGGGGGAGGGTCAGAGGGAGAAGCAGGCTCCCCGCTGAGCAGGGAGCCTGATGCGGGACTCAATCCTTGGATTCCAGGATCATGACCTGAGCCGAAGGCAGTCGCTTAACCAACTGAGCCACCCAGGCGCCCTGCCTTTCATTTTCTTAACAGTATCTTTCCCAGAGCAGATTTTAATTTCTTTTTTTTTTTTAAGATTTTATTTATTTATTTGACAGAGAGACAGACAGAAGAGCACAAGCAGAGGGAGTGGCAGAGGGAGAGGGAGAAGCAGGCTCTGCACTGAGCAGGGAACCCGATGTGGGACTCGATCCCAGGACCCTGAGATCATGACCTGAGCTGAAGGCAGACGCTTAACCATCTGAGCCACCCAGGCGCCCCAGATTTTAATTTCAATGAAGTCTAGCTTGTCACGTTTTTCTTTAATGGGTCATGCTTTTGGTATTCTATCTAAAAAGTCACTGCCCAAGGTCCCCTACATTTTATTGTTTGCTATCTTCTGGAAATTTCAGTTTTGCGTTTTATATTAAGTTTATGATCCATTTTGAGTTAATTTTTGCGAGAAGACTCTCTCTAGATTTTTTTTTTTTTTAACATGTGGATATCCAGTCGTTCCAACACCATTTGTTGAAAAACCTATGTTTTCTCCATTGAGTTGTCTTTGCTCCTTTGTCAAACACTACTTGGCGATATACAAAAAAAAAAAAAATTTTTTTTAAGTCAATAAAGGGGAGAGAACAGAACAAACAACTTTTTGAATCCCACAGAGCTAACGGTTGCAATCCACTTTAAGTTCTGGCCATGGATCCCAGGCAGGTACTTTTAAACTGAGACAGGACCTTTTCCTCTAACAGCATTTACGTTAGGAGCTTTGATAATGGATAATGAAAATGTCAATGAGATCCAAAACTCTAAAGACAAAATCTCAAGTTAACATCTACTTTTGGGGGCGTCTGGGTGGCTCAGTTCAGTTACGCGTCTGCCTTCGGCTCAGGTCATGATCTCAGGGTCCTGGGATTGAGTCTCACATCGGGCTCTCTGCTTAGCGGGAGTCCGCTTCTCCCTCTCAGTCTCCCTCTGTGCTCTCAATCTCTCTCTATAATAAATAAATAAAATCCTTTAAAAAAATCTACTTTTGTTTACTTCATTTGAATAGGCAAAATGTAAAGTCAACATACTCTGCAAACTGTTTCTCAAAATGTGAGCCCAACACTATTCCACAAGTACAGATTCTAGGCCTAGCACAACAGAACTACTAAACAGGAGTGTGCTTCTCATGCTCAAATGGACTTTTTCTTAAATCACAGTAATAAAAACAAACTCTTCAAAGCTACTACCTAGAAACCATACACCCTATGAAATGTCATATATGTCTTACCCCAACTCTCCAAACACTTCTGTTAACAGAGGCAGAATTAAGAAAACTAACAACACTAAGTTTCAGAGACTTCTGATTTAACTTGCCTATGAAGGCAGCATGTATCTACTTGAAACTTTGAGTTACTTTTCTTAAAAAAAAAAAAAAAAGAAGAAGAAGAAGAAGAAGAAATCTCTAAAATTACACAAGCTTCAACCCCACACAACTTGGATCCACCCTGCCTATGAGTATTGTATTGTATCCCAGGTCCCCACCTGTATATTACTAGCTCTTCATCTATAGGGACACCCAAGGCTAAGAAAAGTAAAGTAACATGCCTGGGGTCACAGGAGGGTAAGTGCAGGAACTGGAATTAAAAATCTGGCTAACTAGAAAGCCCTTAAAGTTTTTCTACCATCAGTATTTTCCAAACCAAAATGGAATGGAACCAACATGCATATACCCAATGCCACAATCTCTATCCTGCTGCCATACACACACATACACACACCCCATCTCCACCCAGCCACAAGAGATACCCCCCCACTCCCCCTCACCTCACTGCAACAACACAGGCGAATGAATATCGATGGAAGTAAAACCAACTACACCAAAACACAAAACTGTGATTTTTTAAAAAATTTTAAGATTTTATTTATTTATGTGTCAGAGAGAGAGCGAGCACAAGCAGGGGGAGCAGCAGGCAGAGCAGTAGAGAGAGAAGCAGACTCCCCGGCGAGCAAGGAGCCCGATGCGGGACTCGATCCCAGGACCCTGAGATCATGACCTGAGCCGAAGGCAGACACTTAACGACTGAGCCACCCAGGTGTCCCAAAATTATGATTTATTTTAAAAGGTCAAGTGGATTTAACATTCCGTATTATCTATGTTTGCATTAGTTTAAAAAGTTCCCCATTACTTAAAACACATCAAATTAACAGATATAAAGACAAAAATTGTAAGATTCATACCAGTGATGATTTAAAAAGGAAAAAAATCTATAATCAATCCTGGTATTTCAAGAAGAACATAAGAAAATAAGCATTCGTTGATATTCCCCTTGGCAAAATAAAATGTATGTGTATACTGTAGACACCTAAAATAAAGCATCTTACTTAATGTGAAAGTGGTAGACATGTGTCCACCAACAGGAATACGGACCATTATCTCCACTACTATTCAGCACTGTGCTGGAAGAATTGAGCAATGCAATTAGAGAAATCAATGAGGTACAAAAATTAGGGGTAAAACTATCTGTACAGGGCACCTGGGTGGCTCAGTTGGTTAAGCGACTGCCTTTGGCTCAGGTCATGATCCTGGAGTCCCGGGATTGAGTCCCACGTCGGGCTCCCTGCTCAGCAGGGAGTCTGCCTCTCCCTCTGACCCTACCCCCTCTTGTGTTCTCTCTCTCATTCTCTCTCTCTCTCAAATAAATAAAAAAAATCTTAAAAAAAAAAAAAACTATCTGTACAAAGGAGAAGATACCTGAAAAACCTCAGAGAATTCAATGATAAAATTAACCCAACAATTCAGGAACACAGCAGGATGTGTAAAAAATTAAATCTACTGAAATCAGAAGCCTTCATCTACGCCAAGTAATAACTACTTAGGGGCCATAATGGCAAAAAACACCCATCACCTTAGAAACTACAGATTAATCCCTAGTTATTAAGAACTTTTTAAAAAGGCAGGGGAGTGTGTTTGGGTGGCTCAGTTGGTTAAGCATCCAACTCTTGATTTCGGCTCAAGTCATGATCTCAGGGTTGTGAGATCAAGCCCCGCATCAGGCTCCACGCTGGGCAAGGAGCCTGCTTAAGATTCACTCTCTCCCTCTGCCCCATCCCCACCCACCCCCCAAAAAAGATAAAAATTAAGGCAGGGGAGAGGGGAGAGGCCAAAAACATGATAGAGAAATGACCAAAAGACATAAATACATAGTGCATAAAGATTAAAAAAAAACCACTCTAAATATATGAAGAGATGTTCAACAACTTCACACGTAATATGAAAAAGTAAAAATAAAACTATTCTGTGAAATAAACCAAAGACAAAAGGACAAATACTGCATGATTCCACTGACAGGAGTCCCTAGAATAGGCAAATTTATAGAGAGACAGAAAGTAAAAGAAAGGCTAGCAGGGACGGAGAAGGGAAATAGAGAGTCAGTGTTTAATGAGTACAGAGTGTCTGGGATGATGAGAGAGTGCTAGAAACATACAGTGGTGATGGCTGCACACACTGTAGATGTAGTTAATGCCAATGAACTGTATACAGAGAAATAGTTAAAATGATAAATTTTGTTATATATATTTTATGACACTAAAAGAACAGCCAAAACATACAAATAAAACTATACTAAGATACCATCTCTCACCCATTACACTGGCAAAAATTATCAAGTATAACACACTCTGTTGGCTAACAGGTAGGGAAACAGGCATTCCCAGGCGCCACTGGTAGGAACGCCAGGTTGGAACCCTCCTTCAGCAGGAATTTTTTATCACTATCTCATACAACTCACAGGAATCTATCTTTGGACCCAGCAATCCCATTCCCAGGAACGTACTCCCAAATTACATCTCCGACAGGACAAAACTACATACAAAGACAAAAAGAATATTCATTGTGACACTATTTATGACAAAAACAGTGGAAATGTCATAAATGCCCGTAAGAGAGTGGTTAAATAAACTATTACAAGCCCACAATTACACGTGATGCAACTCTTAAAAAACTATGGGGAAGATATTTAAGAACTGATATGGAGTGGGTTCAAGAACATTTTAAGTGAAAAAAGTCAAGGGCAAAAGAGCATCTATAGTATGCTCTACCTTGTGTACAAAAGGAGAAACAATAAAATACACACGTATGAAGAAAAAACACAGTAAGCATAAACCAGCAACTAGTGAGGATAGGTGGGAATGTTTATCATAATTACCCGAAACTATTAAGAAAGGGTTAAAACATGCTCGATTTACTATAAATAAGAAAATACTGTAAAAAAAGTCTCATTACAGGGGCGCCTGGGTGGCTCAGTTGGTTAAGCGATTGCCTTCAGCTCAGGTCATGATCCTGGAGTCCCAAGATCGAGTCCCGCATTGGGCTCCCTGCTCAGCAAGGAGCCTGCTTCTCCCTCTAACCCTCCCCTCTCTCATGTACTCTCTCTCTCTCATTCTCGCTCTCTCAAATAAATAAATAAATCTTAAAAAAAAAAACAGTCTCATTACATAAAACAAAATCAGCTAAATTAATAGGCTGGTGATAATAGCAGCTAGCATTATTGGATATTAGGCACTGTTTCAAATACTTCACAATCAAATAAGTTCTCACATCTCTGAGAAACATATGTTACCACTGACTGCTTTTATAGATCTGGCCAGAGGCACAAAAAAGTTAAACAACTTGTCCGAGTGGGAGAATTTAGACTTAATCTCAAACCCTGTGCTGAACTACTACTTTAATGCTTTGTAACAGAATTAAATGAATTGTTTGTCCATCCATATGAAACATTTCAAACCTCAAAACATTACTGATTAGAAAATATTAACATTCTATTATTAAATTTTAAAGACTCTTTATAAAAATATTGGCTTGCCCCAAAAAATCAAAGTGAAGACCCGTAATTCCATGTGATTATTCAAAGTCAAGCAAAGGGGTTAGAGAAAGGTTTAGATATGACAGCAAAAGCACAAGCAACTAAGTTAAAAAAAAAAAAAATCAACTGGATTTCATCAAACTTCATAAAACTTTTGTGCTTCAAAGGAAACAAACCATCAAAGAAGTGAAACGCCAGTGCCCTGAATGGGAAAAAATACGTGTACATCCTGTATCTGCAAAGGACTCATATCCAGAATAAAGAACTTTCACAGCAATAAAAAAAGACAACCAAACTGAAAAATGGGCAACAGATTTGCACAGACATTTCCCCAAGGACAGACAGGAAATAAGCACATGTTCCACATCATTAATCATTAGGGAAATGCAAATCAAAACCAGTGAGCTACCCTTTCACACCCACTAGGATGGCTAAAATCAAAAGTACAGACAATGCCAAGTGCTGATAAGGATGTGGTGAAACTGGAATCCTCACACATTACTGACGGGAATATAAAATAGTGCAGCTGATTTGGAAAACCTTTTAGCAATTCCTCAAAAGATTAAATCATAAAGTTTCCACATGACCCAGCAAACGAACTCCTAGATAGATACCCAAATGAAATGATACCTTATGTTCAATCAAAAACCTATTTGTTAGTAAGCTGCATTATTCCTTAGAGCCAAAAACAAGTATAGATACATGTTACACATGGATCAACCTTGGAAACATTAGGCTAAGGGAAAAAAGCCAGTCACAAAATCCTATTGTATGATTCCACTTATATAAAATGCCTAGAATAGGCCAATTCAACCCACAGAGACAGAAAGTGGTTGCCAGGAGCTGAGTGAGGTGGGCTGGGAAGTAACTGCAGATGAGTCTAAGATTTCGTTTTAGAGGCAATGAAAATATTTTGAAGTTAAATAGTAGTGATGATGGCACAATTCTGTTAATATACTAGAGCTACTGGATTATACACTGGATGGTAAGTAGCTCAACAAAGCTGCTAAAAATTCATCCTAGTCTCTTGGCAAATTCAAAGGGAAGAATTAAGACAAGTTACTGAACATTACTTTACATAATTTAAAGTTACAAGACTCACATGTCTCATAGAGCTTGAAGATTCATTTCCAGAAGATAACTCAAGCCGGCCAAGATTTCTTCTACCATAATTTGGGTATTTGCGCCTGCATGTCCTCTGCCTAGACTGTGACAGCAAAACCACCGAGTCAGACTGAAACATAAACATGCAGACGAAAATCAACACCCAAATAAGTACAAGCATCAGCAAGATGGGCATTTTTTCAAATTCCAAAAGGAATTTAAGGCAAAAATAAAAAATAACAACAGTTCAAATACACACACACACATAAATTAAACTTGGCATTTTTACTTTTAAGGTACTTAGAAGACATGGTAAATGAGGCACATTAGATCAGCATTTTCCAAACTAAATTTTAAGTTAACTGTTTTGGCATTAATAATATAACAACAACCAACCCAAAAGAGATACCCCTTAGAATATATATCTTAGAAGTGAAAGTATATATTCATATATTATGATGCTGTCACCAACATTAAGGAACAGAGGTATAGAGAAATATCTGAAATAATCCTCAAATATTAACCCCACTTATTTCCAGGTTTTAAATTTTTAGAAGATTTGTTTTCAGTACTTTTCAGCTCCACTTGAATTTTTAAAATATATTTTATCAAAACAATCTTTAAAAAGCATCCAAATATAATACACTGCATTGTTTTTTAAAAGATTTTTTATTTATTTATTTGACAGAGAGAGACACACAGCAAGAGAGGGAACAAAGCAGGGGGAGTGGGAGAGGGAGAAGCAGGCCCCCCGCAGAGCAGGGAGCCCGATACGGGGCTCGATCCCAGGACCCCGGGACCATGACCTGAGCCGAAGGCAGACGCTCAACAACTGAGCCACCCAGGCACCCTGGCTGCATTTTTTTTTTTTAAAGGGTGGAGGGAGCCTGCTATTCCTCAAACACCCAAGTTGTATGTGAAATCACTCAATGAAAGCACATATTCCTTGAATTGATATACAAATTAATTTTCACATCAGTGCCTTCTGTGTGATAATCACTGGTATCTATCTTATCATTTCAGTATGCCACTGGCTGCTTTTAAAATGAATTGCGCTTTCCTTAATTTGTCAGTACTGATTTTTGTTAAAACAAAAACTCCTATTAATGAGTTTCATGACTGAAATTTGTGAACACAGGTGGACCAAACTACCATTAAGGACAAGATAATATCTCAAAATATATTTTTTAAAAAATAAGTTTGAGGGCATCTATCTAATAAACCTATAAAGAACTGTAGGCCCAAGATAGGAAAAAGAGTGCAAACAACAAAAGAAAAACCTAGACTTTCACTCTGGAAGAGGAAGCTGACAGGTTGAACAGGTAAGCAAAACACTGACAGATTAAACCAGTTAGGCTAACAAAAAATTGCAATTCAGAGCCTCCTATGTGTGGGAGAACACTCTAGGCTTTGGCTATTCGATCAAAGGGTACTGCCTAGCCCTATCAGTAAACTACAGATGAACAGTAATCCAAAGGAACTATAGCCCCATCCTTGTTTGGATTAAGGCAATACAGGCTTGACAGTGGCCCTAGCAGCTTACCAGAAGCAAATGTAAAACTTCTCCAGGGGAAAAAATATCATCCTAGGCTTCCAATTATCTCTTAACACTTAACATTCAGTCAAAACCACAGGTAACAAAGAAAATGTGATGGTAAAAAATGAGGAAAAAACCAACAAGCAATGGAAACGGGAACAAGATATTAAAATAATGAAATTATCAGACACGGATTTTTAAGAAATTAAAATAATGAGAACTTTAGCAGAAAACTGGAAGCCCTAAAAAAGGACTAGATAAAAATTCTGAACTGAGAAATACAGTAACTAAAACTAAGAACACAATGGGTTTAACATCAGATTACACACACAGCTAAACAGAACTAACAAGGTGAAATCGAGGTCAGAAAAAAAATTCAGAAAAGCAGACAGCAGCCTAACAAAAGGGAATCAGCAGTAAAAGTCTAATATACACGTAACTGCAGTGTCAGGAGGAGGGAAACATATACTATGCAAACACGAGCCAAAGGAAAGCTAGCATAGCTGTATAAAGAATTTTGAGAATAAAACATTACTAGAAATAAGGGGTTAGAGTACTGAGAAAAGGTTCAATTCAGTAGGGAAAAAGGAAATTCTAAATGTGTACGTAACAAATAATATAGCTACAAACCATATAAAGAAAAACAAGTAGAAAGAGAGAAATCTACAAACATAATGAAATTTTCACACATATTACAGGTAGAAGTGCAACCATTCTGAAATGGCACGGGGCATAAACTACCAAGTGGAATATACACATATCCTATAATCCAAAAATTTCACTCCAAGGCATGTACTTAAAAGAAACACGCACAGAGATACCAAGAGATATATACAAAATGTTGAAAGGAAAATTATGACTAATAGTCAAACATGAAAACAACCCAAATGTCCTTCAAGAAAAGACTAAGTAGCAGCATGTTCATCAAGGGAATACTATACAGCAATGAAAACAGATGGACTTCATCTACTCACCGCAACACAGACAAATCTCATCTAGCCAAATGACTAAGCCAGATACAAAAGATTGCATACTGCAGGATTCCACTTAGGTTAGTGTTTCTTGACATTTTTACAACATCACTACCCTACAGGAAACTCTGAACTTTTTCCTAATTTGCTCCCCCACAAAATGTAATGCCACAGACCTATGTGGTCAGTTTATGTATGTATATAACTGGGCTTTGTATATAAGATGGTTAAGTATAAAGCTTAGACTTTTTACTCAAAACAGGATTAAGAATCCTAATTTTTCAGTTAGAGATTAAATTGAAAACTTTAAAGCACTTCACATTTAGCTTTATAACTATTCCTTGAATTTTAATATAATTTAATTGCATAGACTATATCAAATAATATATCCAAATTAGAAAACTATGAATACATAAGGAACAGCAATGTAATCAAATTTTTAAAAATCTTCCAAAACTTATTCTTCCAGCAAAAGTAAGACAACTGAAAAAATTTATTAGTTTCTTAAAAATTATTTTAGTGAATTTAACTTTCAAATTTTTTTCATGAGAAAATATCCTAACTCAGGCCAAAGATATGCATTCCAGTCAACATGTTTTTTCTTTTCATACTTGACATAATGAGTTAAGTCACTTTTAAATTAAACACTATTTTTACTTCATTCTCAAAGCCCAAGTCATATACAAAA
This sequence comes from Mirounga angustirostris, assembly GCF_029215605.1. Classification (NCBI taxonomy): domain Eukaryota; kingdom Metazoa; phylum Chordata; class Mammalia; order Carnivora; family Phocidae; genus Mirounga; species Mirounga angustirostris. Next base: position 6,767,271 of record NW_026991709.1, on the reverse strand, counting down.
TTATCAAGCATCAAGCTGAAACGACAAGGCATGTCATGGCAGCTAGGCATGCACAGGCCATCTGTCATGACATGCCTTCAAGACTGAGAGGTCAACTGAGAACAAGTCCTGGAAACACAACCACTTTCCAACAAAGTTCTATAGCACTGATCTTGCAAACATTGGGCATCTTCCATGAATCAATGTTAATACTGCTCATGTGATGCTCATGAAAATCAAGAGAAACTAAATATTAAGGAATGAGATTTTCTTTGGGACAATGAGCTTTGGAGGGTCACAAATCATTGTAACATCTAAGGTTTTTTTTTTTTTAAACGCATCATCAGGACAAACTTCAGAAATAGACAAAGCTAACCAGCAGTTTTAAACAACAAATGGTTGGCTACCTGTGGCAGTCAGCGAGTGGGAATGGACCTGAAATGCATGCAATGGGCTTGTAATGTTCCAGTTCTTAACCTGAGTGGTCATCAGACAGGAGTTTTCTAAAATCCTTTAGCACTGTTAGGTATTAGCTATGTCCTTCCCTCAAGTTTCATTCAGACTACTCTTTCCTAACAGCTGTACAACCTTATGTCTACTATTTTAAATCCAAAACAGAAGACCTTGAGCAGGAAATACCCTACTTCAGGCAAAAGTTACTAATACTCTCACTGATCAAAAAAAAAAAAAAAAAAGTACAAATTCAGTTTAATTTCTAGTTATTCCTAAGAAAACAGAGTTTAGGTTACCTTTTGTGTGAGCTGGAGAGTCTTCCTTTTCCTTCCTATTATATAAAGATTTCTTTCCTCTTCACCTTTCTCTATTCTGAAGTCTTCCAACTTCCTACAAATATAAGTATCCAGTTATATTGGTTAGTGAACTGATGGATAAAGTAAAGGATATAAAGAGGAAAAAAATAATCATTATGATTTTGGGCATAAGGTTATATACTTTTTAAATTAATACAGAAAAATTTTAAAGTTATAATAAAACAAACCAAGCTATACTTTATGTTAGAAATTTAATATAATCGCAGAGGCAGTTAGAAGGTCCTATGTTTCATATTTTTTTTTGAAGACTTTATTTATTTATTTGACAGAGAGAGAGCACAAGCAGGGGGAGCGAGCAGGAGGTAGTAGGCAAAGGGAGAGGGAGAAGCAGGCTCCCGGAGGATCAGGGAGCCCGATGCGGGGCTCGATTCCAGGACCCTGGGATCATGACCTGAGCTGAAGGCAAACGCTTAATGGACTGAGCCACCCAGGCACTCCCTATGTTTCATATTTAATACAGAAATAATTGTTTATATTTTCACTGACCCAGTATAGCCAACTCAAACAGGATTTTTCATATTAGCTACTCAAAATCTCCCTATGAATTTTCCAAGACTGCAATTACTTTCTCTAAAGAAATAAAAGCAGAATCCTACTCCAAATTTATTCAAAATGCATGTTTTATAATTTGTAGAAAATCAGAACAGCAGTGTTACTAGTACTTCTAATCACCTCTCTCTCTCAACTCACATGATACAAAAGATTGTTACTGTGACCAATTTCAAAACAAGGGAACCCCCACCATGAGGAAGGTACTGAAGTTCTTTTTCCTTCTCCATGGTTAGGGAATTCAAGTGACTGAATGTCCTTTTTCTCTAATTTGAACATTGCTGAAAACATACAGCTTTGTGTTTGTGTTCACTTTAAAACCCCACCTGGGCCAGTTTCAAAACTGACATATTGGCCATAATCCAAGATACAAGCAGATGCTCAGGAAGAGAATATGCACAAATGCCCTAGTTTTTACCTTAGGGCATTTTCCTCAACGTACATCTCCAGCCCACTGGAGATGAGCAACACTGAGCAACACTGTATCTACAGAGCAGCTCTAAATCAGACTCAGCCCTTCACAAGTGGTCTGTGTCACCAATTTTATGTGTATTTAAGGAACTATATAAGGTCTTCACTCGCAGCCAAATGGAATTCTACTCCATAGCTGTATGCTTCCCTTTGTTTTGAAAATGAAACTACATACACTTCATTCTCAATAATAAAGCAAGGGAACACTCTAGGCCTTCATGAGTATCATCTTCAACTCTGTGCAATTTCATGGCTAAATGAGATAGTCAGTTAAGAAAAAAGATAAAGATCACAGAATTAGCATGAACAGAATGAAGAGAGCTTCTACTATTACTGAATTAAGACAAACTACATGCCTGGAATCCAGCCCTAACCAGAACTGTGTCTACTGGCAAGCAATACTGTTTGCTCAACATTCTGCATATTAGGGTCATTGATTGATTGTCTCACACTTTCATCTACTACCTAAGTTTTTCACAATGGACACATACTACTTTTATAGTTGGAAAACAAAACTTTAATTTTCTCTTGATCCTCATCAAATACCACACTAAGAAAACAGGTAAAATTCCTATTGCTCCCACTAGAAGGACTGTCATCAAGAGCACTGACCATTACTAGATTACTCAGCATCTCCCTTACAAAATCTCACATGTATTTTAGAATATAGCACTACAATGAGCTACGCTCTTCTTTGGGAAAATTTTATTATAGCAGACAGTAGTTGATGCAAAAACTCCATTCTCCTTTTCTTCCTTTGAAACAGAACCTCAGTTTTTATCTAGGCTGTTTGCTGCTCTAAATACAAACTATCACCTAGCCTCCTCTGTAGCTAAATACGGCCATATGACAACATTCTCACCAATGAGTTATGAACAGAAAAGGTCATGTCCGACTATTAAGGCTGCTTAAATGAAGTCTCTCAACAAGAAATGTCCTTTTTGCCTCCCTCTTCCTTTTTCTGGCCTAAATCTCCACCTCCATCACAAATGCAGATATTGATGGCTACTGTATAAAGTCCAGCTATCCTGGACTCTGAGGTGACTTTAAGCCTGGATGCCATACTCCCAGATGGAGATCAGAAACAGGGGAGCCTGAGTCCCTGATTAACCAGAGAACCATGATTCCAGCCTAAAACTATTTCCAGTCTTCCATGTTAAGAGAATAAATATATGCCTGTTTAAGGAAGTATTCTTCAGATCTCTCCCTCTTGGTACTTGTTTGCTTCCCTTGGTTTTGACAACAAAAAGTATCCCAAAATGACACTTTTGGTTCTGATGACTATGCAACTCAGACACAATTTTAAGGCTTAATTATAGCACAGTACATACATGACGGTGATTTTCTGTATTTCTCATCCCAATACCAGATTTTGCTTTTCATTATTTTATCGTGTATTTGTAAACATTCTTAAATTCACCATACAATATGTAAGTACTACATCCCTCCACCAATCACTGAAACTCTTCTGCCTAAACACATGGAGGACATACCTTTACAAAATAATCTTCAAAGTATTAGTTATTATGAGACATAACAGAATACTGAACATTTCAGATATCAGTGAAAAGCAACATTTGCTACCTCCATTTCATTAACTCAAATATCAGCAGGTAACACCTCAGTAGAAAGAAAGACCCTACTGCCCAGACTATAATTATAAAATATTTCCCACTAAAAGAAAATCAGGCTACTTCAAGAACGATTCTACATCCAGGATGAGAAATTCATAAGACGAACCTGTAACACCTTGCCATGCCTGATAGCAGGGGCACCACAGAAGGATCCTACCGTCATTTCAAAAGGACTCAGGAGGTACCTTGAAGAGGCTCCTCCTGGCCAGAGATAGAAAAACTTAATAAGGATATTAGAAATAAGCTAAATCACAGCAGTGTGATTTATACAGTGGAGAACACAAACTGGTCATTACTGGGGGTGAGAGTAAATCTTCATTTTGAAAGTAAATAAAGCAAAAGAAGCATCTATCTTGTCTTTTTTATATGAACTTTACCACTAGATAATCAAACAGTACATTTGGGTAAATTTCTTTTTTAGAAGTACCCACTGTAACAAAGACTTCACAGAGTTGAGCGATCGCTGTTTTATGGCCCCTAATGAGTTAATGAATCTAGCCAGTGAGCACCAATGCCTGCTGGCGTCATGGAAAGAGAATATATATTACGTGCCTTTTGACAAAATTATGCCACTGAAGAAACAGTCTTGCAAAAGAACTGAAAATAATTGGAAATTTAAACACTGACCAGACATTTGGTTCTACAGAGCAATTATTTTTTTAAGGTACTGATAATGGCACTGTGGTAATATTAAAGACAATTCCTTATCTTTTAGAATTAGACATATTTATGAACAAAACAATACACCTGGGATTTATTTCAAAATAACACTGAAGGGAGAAAAGCGGGTATTTGTAAAGATGGAACAGGAAAGGTTAAGAAAAAATTTACCACAGTAAAAACTTGAGAACAATTTCGACATTTTCCTACCACAATTAAAATAGATTCCGACCCATTACTAAAATATATTTATATGATTATTTATACCACTAATGGAGTAAAAAACATGTAAATAACCATATAGATATATTTCTGTAAAAAGAAAACAATATTAATAGATATCCTAAAACAAACCTAAATATGCCTAGTGGTACCTCTGGTACAACCACTCTTCGTTTCCAAGCCTGCAGGTCACGTTCTGTAGCAATCTGACTACGAGGAGCATTCTGATGCATTTGACGAACACCTTCTACTTGTCCGCTACGACGCAGACCAATATTTGGAGGGGACTGGATGTCTAAGCTCAGTCTTCTAAAACCTGCAGGAAAATTGTCAAAATTGATTCCCAAATTTCAATCTAATATGCATTTAACACATTAATAGGCATATACAGTCCTAATAAGATACACACCAAAAATACAAATCCAAAAAACTTTGTAAAAATCATAATGTAACTATCAAAATACAGAACAAACATTAACTTCAACTTCTACTTTTATTAGACTTCCTGAATCTTTTAATGTACAGATATTTTCTACTGTAATGCTTTATTTGCCATCCTAAAGGCTTTGTCTTCTTCAGAACTGTACACTAAAAACACATCTTTTTGGAAAAATTAGCATTGCATGACAGTCTCCTCAAACTGTGGTGGCTTCATAACAAAAGCTCAAACACCAACATTACCTCTGACTTTAAGAGATAATCTGAGCCACTCAGGCAGGCAAGCCGCCAGAGTGGATATTAAAACTTCACAAAATGCAGACTGGGGAAATGCTGGCAGCACTTGAATTGGAGCTGAGAGAGTGGACAGGGCATCGCAGACAACAGTGAGCCCCAAGCCTGTGCAGAGTTGATCAGGTGGGCAGAGGAGGCAGGACAACCCCCCATGAGTGGAAGTCAGCAGGATGAAGGATGGAGAACAACGGTGTCCTAGATAAAGTGCTTGTTTTATTAAAATACTGTATGAAGGGCCTCCTGCTATTAACGCAACAGAGAAACTGGGAGCTATATCCTTGCCTGCAGGAGCCTATAAAATTCTACTCCAACTCTGCCAGCTCTCCTGGGCCAGGGCAAAATCCACATGACTGAACACAACCCCTGCATTCTTCTAGGTACAGCACTCTGTTTACCAATCAAATGTGAACCAACTTGCATTGCACCACACTTCATCTACTGAAGAGAACATTATATGACCCTATTTTGTTTTTTTGGTTTTTTTTTTTAAGTAGGCTCCACATCCAGCATGGAGCCCAACACGGGGCTTGAACTCACAACCCAGAGATCCAAGACCTGAGCCAATATCAAGAGTTGGGACACTTAACCATCTGAGCCACACAGGCACCCCTTAAAGGCCCCGATCAATCCAAATATTTATATTAAAATATACTGATATTTAAGAAACATGTTTTGAATTGAGAACCAACAATAAATTCTAAATTTAACTGCCCAAGTTATAGTATTATTCTCCAACAATGTGAAAAAAACATATGCACAGGTTATTGATCACATCACTTCGTAAATAGCAAGTCTGAGAAATAACTCAAATGGTCATAAACATTAATTACAAAGAACAGTTATTCCACAGAGTGGGGTACTATGAAGCTATAAAAAAGGATGAGCAAGTGCTGTGAGTGGATATGGAGTGATTTCTAGAATATATTGTGTCAAGGGGAAAAAGCAAGGCAGAGAAGAACACAGCATCAACTTGCAGTATTCCTGCCCAAAATATTTAACCTGTCTATTGGGAGAATTTGCTTTTTCTTTTCTGTAGACAAGTGGAAACATTTGGCAAGGAAAGGTACTGAAATTAGCGGCCGAGTACCCTGAGTAACTTCATTAGGTGTGACATGGCAGGGATGACCTCTGTGGCACTTGAGGCTTCTCTCATCTTCCACAACAAGTTTCCATTTGCATAACCACGGTCTGCTCCCCTCCAGTACTCTCACTCCTAAAAAGTAACTAATACTATACTACAGGATCAAAAACCTCACCCCGAAAATTCACTTCAAGCCTTCTGGTTCCGTAAGAAACATTTCATGCTCTACCCAACTAATTTTTTTTAACTAAAAACGTTTAAAGGGAAACCTAGAACTGTAGTTTTCCTTAAAAAAAAAAAAAACTTTGTTCTTTACTCAATACAATTTTGTAAATACTCTTATTTTAGAGCAAAAAAGGTCTTAACAGCCTTTCAAAGTACTTGAAAATCAAATGTCCATTTGCTAGTACATCATCAACTTCACACCTAATGAAGTTACTCTCAGACTACTAAAGTTATAAAATACAGTTAAAATTTTTCACATTGCATGTACCTGAAAATTACTTCATTTACTCTTCAATTTCAGCCATAGTAAGACAAAATATTTCTCAGGTATTTTACCTCTTCGCGGTGTTTCTTCCCCACTTGGAAGTCCACCGGGAACAGTATCCTGATCTGCTCCCATTCTCTGATCCTGCTGCTGCTGCAACTGTCTTATCATTCCATCAAGAACACTGGATTCTGGGCTTCGTTCTCCATTATCATTGGTTTGTAGGCTTATAATTTGTTCAATCACCTCTCCATCACCTGTAAATTCACAACCGTAACACAAAACCATGATAAACACGAACAGAAAAACAAACTTCCAGAAAACTACAATTAAAAATATTAGCAATTGTCAGATTTCTTTTAAACAAATAAGCAACTGGGGCGCCTGGGTGGCTCAGTCGGTCGAGCATCTGCCTTCGGCTCAGGTCCTGATCCCGGGGTCCTGGAATCAAGCCCCACATCAGGTTCCCGGCTCAGCAGGGAGCCTGCTTCTCCCTCTCCCCTCTGCTCATGTACCCGCGTGCTCTCTCATTTCTAATAAATAAATAAAATCATTAAATAAAAATAAAAAAATAAAAAATAAGCAATTAAAAATATCCTATATATTCATAACTAACTGGATCAGAGAAAAGATTCAAAACAAATGAAACCCTTCCTTTATACCAAACACCACAAAAACCTCAACAGAGCCTCTGAAACCCCTGAGGTAAGCACATGGAAACCTGTGGAAGTTTCAGTGGAAGCTTTAATATGCTGTTTCACACTAACACTCCCCTTGCCTCACGTAAGATAGATTTCATTAAACTCTTTATTTCCCAAGGTCTCTGACAAGACCAGAGCAAAAATGTGTAACTTCTGATGTAGAGAAAAGCAGTGGCATTTCTCCTCTACTCTCCTAAAAAATTTTTAAAAAAAAAAGAGTAACACGCTTCAACAAACTAAGGCTGTAGCTCTCCCAGCCCAAGTGTCCTGAGAGCAGGTGCCACTGAGGGAGATAGCTACACATGCCTCTCCCACTAAGCTTAAGTTACTCTTATCTCTTCGGCATGCTTCTCTTCAAGTACAAAAATCAGATTTTTTAGAAGTGCCTTTGCTTCTTTATTTTTGAAATCACAGGTTTAGTTAATATTAATGGATAAAAAGTGTTAGATGGTTGTGGGGTCTGGAAAAATTATCTAAACACTAACTTTTTCATGCAAACAATTCCTTACATATCCTCCCATATAAAATGCATCTTCTTTGAACATAACATATAACACAGACCAAGCACCCAGCAACTTATAAAGAGAACCCCCCCAGACTGAAATTAATAGGGTATTAGCAAAAAGAATGCAAAAATATAACGTAGCCTCCATAGTAACAGATCCAGAAACTAAAAAATGTCATGTACTGTTTCAGGAGAAAAAATATTTGCATCCTACTATTTGAGTTAAATTCCCTTATATCTCACTGATAACATCTCCATTTTACCATGGCAATCAATGAAGAATTTACAAGAACTAAATGTCATAACTAAGACTATCTTAAAAGCACTATTTTTTTTATTTTCAAAAAATGAGCTAAGAAAGCAAAAAGTGGAGCCCTAATCTAAAAGGTTAAAAAGGTTTTAATTAGAACTGGGAATAACAAAAGATTCCTAAGACTACAACTTGGAACCAAAGGGAAAACAGTAGAAAAGGAGACTTCTAGTCCTCTCCCCCTCTCCGCAAAAACCCAAGGTCTATAGAACTTTTCATTCACAGCACAGAACACTTAAATGGAATGTGGCAAATATCAGAACGATAACTGTTTCTAATTGGCATAATGTTATTCAAATACTGAAATATTAAAGTAGGGTTCTACTGGGTGGTTCAGTTGGTTAAGCATCTGCTTATGAGTATTGATGACAATACTCATCAAAACTGGCTGGATTAGCATGTTAATATGAAACAAAGAAAAAGTCTTCAAAAGAAGAAATACTACCAAGGGAAAAAGGAACAATTGATAATGATAAACGAATTCACCCAGAGGACAATCTGAAATGTGTCTGCACCTAATAACAGAACTTTAAAATACATAAAGCAAAACTAATAGAACCAAAGGACATAAGATAAGCCCACATGGTAATTTGATATTTCAGCACTCCTTATAATAACCCCAAAATGGAAAAAAGCCACTGTCCTTCAATTGTTACTGAATGAATGAGGGTATACACATACCATGGTACACTATCAACAAACAGGAACAAACAACTAATCTGTGCAACAAAAATGAATCTCAAAAGCACCATGCTAAGAAGCCAGACACAAGGGGCACCTGGGTGGCTCAGTCGGTTAAGCGACTGCCTTCAGCCCAGGTCATGATCCTGGAGTCCTGGGATCGAGTCCCATATCTGGCTCCCTGCTCAGCAGGGAGTCTGCTTCTCCCTCTGCCCCTCACCCCCACCTCGCTCTTGTGCTCTCTCTCATTCCCTCTCTCAAATAAATAAAAAGAATCTTTAAAAAAAAAAAAAAGCCAGACACAAAAGATTTAGTATTGTACAACTCCATTTATACAAAATTCCTCAAAAAGACAAAATAAAAGTGACAAAATAGCAGTCATTACTGTTAAAGGATAATCATTGTATTCTTCACTGCCTTAAACACACATTTTTAACTGTTCTGAGTTTTAGAACTGGAAGTATGCATAGACCAGCAGAAGATTCCAAAAAGGCCCAAAAGAACCTGCACCCCAATGTTTATAGCAGCAATGTCCACAATAGCCAAACTATGGAAAGAGCCCAGATGCCCATCAACAGATGAATAAAGAAGATGTAGTGTATACATACATACATACATGCGTGCACACACACACACACACACAGAGGAATATTATGCAGCCAACAAAAAAAAACACGAAATCTTGCCATTTGCAAGGACATGGATGGAGCTAGAAGGTATTATGCTAAGCGAAATAAGTCAGTCAGAGAAAGACAATTATCATTATGATCTCACTCACATATGGAATTTAAGAAACAAAACAGAGGGTCATAGAGGAAGAGAGGAAAAAATAAAACAAGATGAAATCAGAGAGGGAGACAAACCATAAGGGACTCTAAATCCTAGGAAAAAACTGAGGGTTGGTGGGGGGAGGTACGTGGGTGATGGACATTAAGGAGGGCACGTGATGTAAAGAGCACTGGGTGTTATATGTAAGACTGATGAATCACTGACCTCCATCTCTGAAACTAATAATACATTATGTTAATGAATTTAAATAAAAATAAAAATTAATTAATTTTAAAAGCCCAACAGAACTTTTGAGGGCACTGGGAACATTCTATACCTTGCCTGTGGTGGTGGTTACCTGATTGTTTAACATTTGCCAAACTCATTTGACTTGTACACTTAAAATTGGTGAATTTTGTTGTATGTACTACAATTAAAGTAATAAAAAATAAACACTTGAAACAGTAAACACACAGTGATAACTGGTGATTAACTTTTAGTAAAACAAACCTCATCCAAACAAAAAAGAAGCATTTTTTTCTTTGCTTAATAACATCTGTATGGAGAAACACTACACTGTGGTAACAAATACAAAAAAACAAAACAAAAATTCTGCCCTTGACTAGGCCAGGCAAAGTACAAGACGGGACTCAAACATCTTGCACCAAAAGTTAAGGAAGTGTTCAAGGGACTCAGGAAAGGGAACACGCAGCCTGAAGAGACTCTCACACTCAAATCTAAAAATAATGAGCAACAAAATAATGACCATTATGGATTATAACCCACTATATAACAACCCTTAAGTCCATATTAAAACTTAATGAACTACATAAACATATAAAAGGCAGACTAATAAAATGCAGATGCAATGACCATAAAGTTAGAAAACAACCATTTTGCAACCTTTAGAACAACTGATTCAGGCAAAAATCATCAATGGATCCTAAAACTTATAGGTAAAGTTTGGTAAGGAACAGGTTATTTACATCATATCTCCCCACAAATTTCTTACTGATTACGAAGAGAAAAATAACTTTGTAGAGGAAAACTTAGCAGGCACCACCTTAACCAAGTTTTCAAAGAAAACATCACAAATATTTGGACAAAGCACAATCAAAAGCACCCTGACATGATGCTCCAAGAACACTACATCATCATTTACACTGTATTCTATCAAAAAATGTACAACCGGGGGGTGCCTCGCTGGCTCAGTCAGAAGAGCATGTAATTCTTCATCTTGGGGTCATGAGTTTGAGCCCCACACTAGGTGTAGAGATTACTTAAAAATAAATAAAACTTAAAAAAAAAAAAAAAAAGCACAACCTGAACTTCACCAAGGACAGCTAAGTTTAATGTGCAGTCCCAAACTGAGATCCACATCAGAGTAGAACAGTAAAAGTTAACAGGCATCAGAGTAACAGACAAAATTTGATTACAGACCATAGACTTAATAACAGTATTACAGCAGTGTTAAACGTCCTACTTTTGATAATTGCTTACGGTTACATAAGAGAATACCTTTGTTCTTAGAAAACACATATTGAAGTATTTAGGGATAAATGAACATGTGGTTGAAAACTTCTCTCTCAAATGGTTAAAAACAATTACATGTATCTAGAAATAGAATGATAAAACAAGTATTACAAACTATTAACTGGTAAATCTAAAAGTGTGTGAGTTCTGCGTATTATTTTTTACATTTTTTGAATAAAAAGTGAAAGAAAAAAAAAAAAAAAGGATTGCACTTACTTGTTGCCACATAGCCTAGCTGTGGAACCAAATGTTCATCTGCAGAATTTTCTCGACCTGGTACTAATCTCTGATACTTAGTTGGATGAGGATTTCCATCTACATCTACCAAGAATGGTGGAGGCATAAGGTGAGGAGCTTGCTGAGTTTGCTCATCTAAGACATAATTATTAGAATCCCTAATCAGTGGTCGATAGTCAGTATGGAAGAACATCTGATCAGGAATCTGAAAAAAAGAAGTTTACAGATTGACATTTTGAGGTTTATATATGTTAAAGAATACAAATATTAAAGTTATTTATAATTCGAAAAAAAACAAGGAAACCAAATCAATACACCTATTTCCAAAACATCCTTCATAACTACTTACTTTACTACTGTAAAAAAGTATTAAGAATGACCTTTTCGAGACAAACCAAAAAACAGACTCTTAATATAGAGAATAGATGGTTACCAGAAGGGAGGTGGGCAGGGAGATGAGTGAAATAAATGAATGGGATTAAGAGTACACTTATTTTGATGAGCACTGAGTAATATACAGAATTGCTGAATCTCTATACTGTACACCTGAAGCTACTATATGTTAACTACACTGGAATTATAATTTTGTAAAAGTGGTTAAAATGCTACAAAAAAAAAAAAAGACCTTTTCATATGGCTTGCTGCATCCAAAACCAAATATCAGAAGGTGTCCATGAGAATCTGTACAGGCAAAATGCTGTCCATCCTGTGAAAACTTACAGTCAAAGACCGCTCCATGTCCTTGCCCTTCAATCTAGGAAACACAGAGGGAAAAAGTTATAGCCAATTCTACACGAGTGCTTTTGCTTTATCAACTATTTTCATGTCATCTGCCTGCTATAAATATCACTTTTTCTTTTTTCAATGAGTTCAATGAGGGGCTTGATCTCATGACCCTGAGATCTAGACCTGAGCTAAGATCAAGAGTCAGATGCTTAACCAACTAAGGCATGCAAGCTCCCCCAAATATATCACTTATGAAAAAAAATATTTAAAAACAAATTCTGCATTAAGCACATAATATTTTCAGAAAATAAAATTCATTTCAGATACCACTAGCCTAGAAAAAAATCTTGAAAGGTATTCTAAGAATGAGTTCTCAGAATCACAGAATGAAAGATCATAAGTCAATCCAAAGTAAAGGCTTCCTTTACTTCTTAGAAGTGAATGACAAGCAATTTCATAAACTTTTGTTTTAATGTATAGCAAAAGGCTATTGACTGACAACCCACAAGATAAATGATTAAAGATCAACAAAGTGTGGTATTCACGAACTAAAATCAGTACGAACAATTTAAACTTTCCACGAAGATGACTGACCATCATGCAAAAATAGAATGCTGCCAAGTCACACAGGTGCGCACAGAAATGCCTGCACCTACCTTACTGCAAACTACCGCAGATTTCAGTAAGGACGCTCCAATTACATCATGAATGTTGCCTTAAAGAGTGCTTTTCAACTTTGTTCTTGCTCTTCAACTGAAATTACATTAGTTTAGCACTACCAACTTACAGTTAAATGAGTTGTTTCATTAACAGCTTAAAGCTATGCCTATTTGTTGTCTGAGCCTGTAACTTTCCAATAACTAAACTTTAGAGCAAGTTTGATCAGTGCTGGAAAATGAATCCTCCACTCACTAACTGCCAAAACAAACTCACACCATGCCGAAATACCTGCTTGAAAAGCAACATTTCACTACTATATACCACACACAAGTGGGTGCCGATTAACAAACTTAAAAATTAAGTTACTGGGATATTTAAGGCACTGCCCTATTATGTGTACACATAATATGTATATAAATTTGTATTCTCTAATAACAAAAAGGAATAAACCGTATAAATATCTTTCTTCCAATTTCTTGTTGAAACATAGGAACACATATTCACCCACACAGTCCTTTGAGGAGCCATCTCCACTATAGCCCGACCCATGCCCTGGAACCACTTTGCACCCCTGGCCTGGAACCTACAGTCCAAGTAAAGCAGAGGCGGGGGCCAGGCCTTTGGCTGGCAAGTCAAAGATGGTGGCAGCTCCTCTCCTGTCATACACGTGGACCTAAGTACACCAAAAGTGCTGCTAAGGTACCTGGAGAAAAGGAAATTTTCCTGAGTAGGCACTTGCAGAGCATGCCACTTGGGTTTCTACCTGCAGTTTGAAGAGTCCTCCACAACGATTCCTGACAAAATGCAACCTGCAACTGTGCTTGGAGAACAATTCGATGTCACATTGAAAATTATGATGTATTTAATGAAATACTGTAATGTTAGTAATTTATAACCGTATGTAATCTGTCTAACAGAAAACTGGGAGCCTCTCAGCTGAGCAGTAAATGTAAGAACTCAGTCCAGGAGTGCCTGGGTGGCTCAGTCAGCTGAGCATCCGACTCTTGATTTCGGCTCAGGTCATAATCTCAGGGTCGTGAGATTGAGCCCCGCATCAGGCTCAGGGATCAGCGGGGAGTCTGCTTGAGATTTCTTCCTCTCCCTCTGTCCCCCCACCCCAACCCCGCTTGCATGCACACACATACTCTCTTTCTCTCTCTAAAATAAATAAATAAATTTTTTAAAAATAAAAGAACCCAGTATACACAGCAAAGTTTGGTATGTCTCACTGGAAGTAATATCATTGTTGCCCACTTGAGACTTCTTTGGCTCAGAAGTTGTTAGCTTATTTTCTCCTTTAAGCCTTAATGAATGTAGTTTTCGGTTTTGATAGTTAAATTCAAGATGTAATGTTCTTAAAGAGAGTTTTAAAGGAGGGGTGCCTGGGTGGCTCAGTTGGTTAAGCGACTGCCTTCAGCTCAGGTCATGATCCTGGAGTCCCTGGATCGAGTCCCGCATCGGGCTCCCTGCTCAGCAGGGGATCTGCTTCTCCCTCTCCCGCTCCCCCCTCTTGTGCTCTCTCTCTCTCTCTCACTCTCTCTCAAATAAAAAAAAAAAGAGAGAGAGTTTTAAAGGATAATGAAGAAAATGGAGATACCTATAAATTTTAAGACCACAAAAAAAATTGCTGAAAAAGACTTATTTTTCCAATAATTTGAACCCAGGAATGCAACTTCCAGAGATGCCTAATTACACATGTGCAATTCGGCCATGTTATTTGAGTTATTTCAATGCATTTTATGGTAATAAATAAAATACCACATTTTGAACTGTTTCTCAAAAATTGTCCAAAATAAGCATACTGAAATAAAAATTTTAAGGTTAAAAAAAAAAAACAACAAAAACATGGAACACATGGACTCAGATGGCCTTCAAGCAAAAGATCTAAGAACCATTCATCTATACCCTGCAACTAGACTGCCTCCAAAATGAATTACACTATGAACTGGAACTCAATATAAACTGCACAGTAATTTTACAAAACATTTCATATGTAGATCAAACAATAGTCTTGACAACACAGAAACTCTTTTATACAATCACCCCCTTAGAATTTACCCTAAGGAAATAATCACAGAGCTACATAAACAGCCATGTACCTGGATATCCGAAGTGGTGCTGCTGTGCCTGATTCAGAAACCACTTAAACACTCAACAACTCTAAGTTAACTATATATGTAATCTTCTGAGAAAGGCTGAATTTACAGTCAAAAATGTAACTGCAAATTCTTAAAAATATATGTAAGATTTTGGAAAACATTCTTTACATAAAATGAAACAAAGATTACAAAAACTGTGCGAGAATGCCAAGTAATAACTATGGAAAGAATGATGCCACTAAAAACCCTCAATGGATGGTACTGTTTGTGAGTGAAAGTGTAATAAGGAATACGGTATTTACAGAGTCTCAAAATACCTCCTGAAAAAATTAGCTTAATAGTTACAAAGAGGAAAAACTACTTCATTGTGGGGAAACCTGGCAAATGCCACCTTTCCAAATTTTAAAATTACCACAACCAAGGCACCCTGGGTGGCTCAGTCAGTTAAATGTCCAACTCTTGATTTCGGCTCAGATCATCTCAGGGTCCTGAGATCCAGCCCTGCATCCAGCTCTTGGCTGGGCATGCAGCCTGCCTGGGATTCTTTCTCTCCCTCTGCCCCTCCCCACCCTACTCACAGACTTGAGAATTCTTGCTCTCTCTAAAAACAAATAAGGTTATAAAAAAAAAAATAGGGGTGCTTGAGTGGCTCAGTTGGTTAAGCGACTGCCTTCAGCTCAGGTCATGATCCTGGAGTCCTGGGATTGAGCCCCGCATCAGGCTCCCTGCTCAGCAGGGAGTCTGCTTCTCCCTCTTACCTTGCCCCCTCTCATGTGTGCTCTCTCTCAAAATAAATAAATTTAAAAAAAAAATCTAAAAAAATAAAAATAATCACCACCAAAAAAAGGTGCAACAGAATCAAATCATGAAAAAACAGCAGACAAAACACAGATACACTGTAACATTATTTGTCTGCACTCATCAAAAGTTAAAAGGTGAGAAATAGAAAAAAAAGAATTGTTGAGGATTACAGAAACCTAAAATATAGAGCCACTTAACATAATGAATGATCCTGAATTAAATACTGCTCCAAGTGCCAAACATAACTAAGAAGACATTACTAGGACAACTGACAAAATTTGAATATAGAGCAGAACTACATAATGCTACTTTATCAATGTTAAATTTGCTGATTTGGGTAACTAGCTTGTGGTTATATATGAGAAATTCTAAAAATATGCAACAGGATCCTAATTTGGTTTTAGGATATTACGTGTGCAAAAAGAAAACAGGCCAGGGGCGCCTGGGTGGCTCACTCGTTAAGCGTCTGCCTTCGGCTCAGGTCATCATCCCAGGGTCCTGGGATCGAGCCCCACATTGGGCTCCCTGCTCGGCGGGAAGCCTGCTCCTCCCTCTCTCACTCCCCCTGCTTGTGTTCCCTCTCTCGCTGTGCCTCTCTCTGTCAAATAAATAAATAAAATCTTTAAAAAAAAAAAAAAAGAAAAAGAAAACAGGCTAGAAAAACCCAATGATGTTTTTATTTTTATTTATTTTTTTAAAGATTTTATTTATTTGAGAGAGAGAGACACAGCGAGAGAGGGGACAAAAGCAGGGGGAGCGGGAGAGGGAGAAGCAGGCTTCCCGCAGAGCAGGGAGCCCGATGCGGGACTCGATCCCAGGACCCTGGGATCATGACCTGAGCCGAAGGCAGACGCCCAACGACTGAGCCACCCAGGTGCCCCGCCAATGATGTTTTTAATTCCCTAGATGACTTTACTGAATATTGTTTTATTACCAAATATTTCAATAAATTTAGTGAAAATGTGTATAATTACCATAATTTTGCGAATTTAAACAAATTCTAAAACATTTGCACATATACAGAGGGCTAAATAAGTAACTTTTGAAACTCCTTCCCTCGGGTGACTCAGTTACACAAAGAATTTCATGAGTGTATATATGTATGGCTGTTGGATGTTTATTAGGCTTTAAGCATCCTGATTTCTAGAAATATAAACAGCCAAAACATGCAGATCGGTGTCTGGCTAAACTTCTGATCCAAATACTTGAAACCAATGCAAGCATACATGAAGATACACTTCACTTACCATATTAAAATAATGTTTCATCTTGGTGCCTTTTGTAATATCCCATATAAATATGCTGCCATCATGTCCTGCAGATAACATAATTCTGGAATCAAAGGGATGTGTCTCCAAAACAAATACTTCATCAGCATGTCCCTTTATTCAACAAAGTCATAAAGTTAATGAAGGTTTGCAAGTTATTAAGTTTAAAATGAAAAACCCACATTGTCATCGTGTATAAAGGCTTTTAAAAATGTATTAATAACAGTGGCTTGAACATTAGTATATCTACAAATTTCTACTCATTTGATAATCAGTGGGTGAAACATATTTAATATGTTAATATTATAGCTTCAAAAATCAAATTATAGTTCAAAAAAATTCTTGATTTGTTATTTAAAAACAACCTACCAGTAAGTTATGAAGCAGTTGCCCTGTGTAAGAATTCCACACTTTAAGGACATGATCGTTCACAGCTGTGACAACAATGCTATCGTTCTGATTCCAAGCGATCATTGTGACTTTGGGTTTCATAAACCTTTCCTCTTCCAAAGATAAGTCCCTAAGAAAAACATACACAATGTGTAAATTCATTTAAGAAGTACAATCAATACAAAATTAATGGAAGTAATGTAGTTTTATGTCCATACATTATTATATATCTAATATACATCTGACCCATAACGATGATCTATAAACAGATTACAGCAAAACTGAGACGGGGAGGAGATGATTATAGAAACAGTTCAGGGGGGACGCCTGGGTGGCTCAGTCGGTTAAGTGTCTGCCTTCAGCTCAGGTCATGATCCCAGGGTCCTGGGATGGAGCCCCGCATCAGGCTCCTTGCTCGGCGGGCAGCCTACTTCTCCCTCTGCCTGCTCAAGTGCTCTCTCTCTCGCTCTGACAAATAAACAAATAAAATCTTTAAAAAAAAGAAACAAACAAATAGCTCAGGGGTGCCTGAATGGCTCAGTTGGTTAAGCATCTGACTGTTGATTTCAGCTCAGGTCATGATCTCAGGGTCCTGGGATTGAGCCCCGAGTCAGACACTGGGCATGGAGTCTGTTTAAGATTCTCTCTCTTCCTCTCCCTCCGCCCCTCCCCCTGCTCGTGGTGACAAAGAAACAGTTCAGTATGAATAAAGGCATATGTTAGGACATCACCACTGCTCATAAAAGCAAAATTTTTTCTCTCTACCCCTTTTCTATTATTCCCTTCCCCTGACCCCAAGCCCTAACAGCTTTAATTTTGTTGTTTCTCTCTCCAGAGAAGATGACAAGAAATTTTAGGAAGACAGAAAGAAGGCAATGCATCTGTACAGCCCCCAGTTATCTAGAAAAGTGCCTGACACACAGATATTCAATCTTTTGAACTATAAATAAAACTGTACTCATCTCTTTACACTTCCCTATAGATGGTTACTACGGTTCTCTTGGCAAGAATGGCCTTGGATACAAATGTCTACAATATTTTGCAGCCTGAAATGCAAAGTTTCCCTGTAAACCATAGTAGTCAGTACTACACAGAGAAAAGGTAAAGCCCAGCTGCTTTTTGAAATCAGAGAATACATCCTAAGAAATTATAAACATATATTTCAATTAAAGAAAACAGCTGTGGGCGCCTGGGTGGCTCAGATGGTTGGGCGTCTGCCTTCGGCTCAGGTCATGATCCCAGGGTCCTGGGATCGAGTCCCGCATCGGGCTCCCTGCTCAGCGGGAGCCTGCTTCTCCCTCTGCCTCACTCTCTGTCTGTCTCTTATGAATAAATAAAATCTTTAAAAAAAAAAAACAAAAAACAGCTGTAAGAATATGGAAGAAGTGCCATGTAACACCTATCTATATAAGCACAATGGAACACAGACAAGAGACTAATTCTAACCAGATTGGTCAGGGAAAAGTGTAACAGAAGAGGCAAAATGGAGTAAAGGCTAAGACTCCATGCTTCACTTTAAACTAAAAGGCATCACCTGTTAGTAACCTTGAAGCAACAGACATATTGTACTTCATCAAGTTGATCATCCAGGATTAGAACACTAAAACAAATATGCCCATTAATTCTTATATACAGAAAAAACTCCGCTTCTCAAGATTGGAAAGATGTAAAACTTTAAATGAAAAAAGAATATTCCCACCATTGGAAGGAATTACTGGCAGAGCACTCTCCACGGCAGCAAGAAAACAGCAGTTTCCAGTCTCAGTAAAAAAAAAAATTTGTTTTAAAGATTTTATTTATTTGACAGAGAGAGACACAGCAAGAGAGGGAACACAAGCAGGGGGAATGGGAGAAGCAGGCTTCCCGCGGAGCAGGGAGCCGGATGCAGGGCTCGATCCCAGGACCCTGGGATCATGACCTGAGCCGAATGCAGACACTTAATGACTGAGCCACCCAGGCGCCCCTCAGTAAAAATTTTTGTATTAAAGTTTTTACATTGATGTTCCTATTTTGCTTAAAATCATTGTTCACAGGTAAATGTAATTTCAATTTGTTTCTTAATAATGAAATAACCTTCAGTATTTTAACCAATCAAGGACTGACAGTATTCACTCTCACACGAAGATGCTTCTGAATATCCAGATAGAACATTTTTAAATGGCAGAGATGTGATTTGTTTATGAGCAAGGATTATCAGATTTCCAGTAAACATTCTCTCCATTCCCTACCACAGATCATTTCACAAAAATGTGATTATCAAATGTATTTTGAAGCCAAATAAAATTGTCTGAGTCATAGCAGAGAACTTAATTTCCCCTGCAATTATTAAAAATAAAGCAGACACGAGGATTTCCAAAGGACTAAACTGTGAAACATTTCAGGAAAAACTGGTAAGAATTTTGATATGGCACTACCCTAGACCAGGCAAGTGTACTAGAAACATAAATGTACGGACAAATTCTTTGGGATACAGGAGATTTATGGATCTATGTATCAGAAATACAAGAAGTAGCCATTCATTTAGGTCACTGCTCTTCGCCATAGGACCTGGGGGCTCCAACCACCAGGGAGAAGGACCAAGTGATCATCAAGCCACCTGATTCCAACAAACCGTCTCCACTCACCCTGAGACTCGGGTTGCCATATCCAATAAAATGCTTCTCCACTCCAACTGCTCAAATCTCCAAATCCGTGCCGTTCCATCTCTGCTACCACTTAAGAACCTTAAAAAATTCAGAAAAACATCTTATACTTACATACATGCCACCAAGAACTACAGTCAAAGTCACAAGCAAAAACATTTTTCATGTAGCTATCCTGACTGTTAGCTGGCCTAAACATGTAAGTGTTAATTCAAAAGACAGGGATTTAGAGCAAATCTGATAGGAAAAAAAATCGGGTTTGCTAGAATTTGCCTGGCCCTATGGAGTTAAGGCACATTTCAAACTCAAATAGCTTGTCAGATTGAGTTTTGAGAAGACAATGTACACATAGTACCTGGAGAGGGAAAAAAGTAGGAAGAATTAAAGATGCGTGGGAAAATCAGTAAGAGCAAAAACTCCATTGTAAGCCATCTTCATTCTAAACTCAAATTCATGCTGGCCACTGTGTAAAAATACATCAATCTTTTAACTAAGGAAAATATTAAAAACTGCAATTTAGGAAAGGCACCTGAAAGAAACTGGGGACCACAACAGAGTATATAATTTAAGTGACAATTCTGTCACATGACACATCAACAGTGGTTGACTAGAGAGATTTTTTTAACTACTCAAACGTAAGGAATTTCATTATCTTTACACTTGATAGGAGAGCTCCTTTTGGTCACAGGACCCGGTAGAAGCTACAATTCTTTTTGTTTAGTATGTTTCCCCCACTGCGGACACTTTTCATTCAATTAATATATTTTCTACTAAGTGCCTGCAATATACAAAGTGACATATCAGCTGTACTAATATGAAGCATAGTATATTTACCTAAAAACACACTCACAAACACAAACACACTTACTTACCGATCACCATTGTTACAAAACTGGATACTATCAACTTTATCCTGGGGGGGGGGGGAGGGCAAAAAACAAACACAAAAGTGATCACTCTTGTTTGTAAACCAAACCAAACAAAAAAACCCACTCCGTTTTAGAACTAGAAGCACATCTGGTTTAAAGCAAGAATGTGTACTTGTGCTGCTTAGCCCCATCATTCAAACACGTATCCTACACATTTACGTGCAAAAAACCTAACTATGACTGTAACAAGACTATAAAAAAACCTTTCCTTCTAAATTTAAAACTATATTTACAATGAATTACATCTGTATAAGAATTCACATGTGGAAAGTGATCAAAACATAAAGCAGCTGAAAACAAGGCATCACTCTGATACTTATGTACAAAAAAATTTTTTTTCTTTTAAAGTGATTTGGAACTGTTTATCAAATAATTTCACAGAACTTCCTATAGGAAAAAAGATGACCTGACCACTGAGCGGTATTCCAGAATCCTGAGAGTTATCTATCTTACTATACATTAATAAAATAGCATTCTGATTTCATGAGTGTGGTTAAAATGAACAGGCCCCTTGAAACTAAACCCACCCAGATAAACTGTCATAATCAAGATTTTCAACTTAAAGCTGAAATAACCACAATATATTAGCACAGTCACATACTTAGTTGTCAATAATATCCTTCACCTTTATATATGCAACCCTTCCTATATTTAAAATTAGAATCAATAACAATTTTGTTAGCAATATTTGACTATGGACCAACAGGAATATTATTAATGATTAATTTATACAATTTTATAACATGAATACTTACTGTGTGGCTTTCAAGTTCTGCGATTTTTTCAGGTGCTTCAAAACCCAAAAAATACATTCTGATTACATGATCAGTACTACCTGTGGCTAAAAACATACCACCTGAAATAAAAATGTTAAGGTTTAAAAATTCAGTTTGTAACAAATATCTGAATCAAATTTCTGTATCAAATTAAGCAAGACCTTTTATCCCAAAATTAAGTTTATCTCAATAGATCCATTTTCTAACTCACTATATAAAGACATTTTAAAATTAATATAATACAGTGATGTTTTAATTTATAATAAAAAATATATGTATTTGGTCTTCATCCCTATTTCTGGCACAGAGCTCCTAAAACCCTTGGGAAAGATTTCCTAAGCAACAACACCGATAAAAGTATCTTGATATTCATAACAAATCAATTTCACCCACACCAGAGTTTATATTAATAAAGTGATTCTTGGAGAGCACCTAAGAATGGGGGTGCTGACTGCCAGAAGTACCAACCATGTCATTAGAGGGCTGGAACTTTCGGTCCCACTCCCCTGACCTCTGGGGAGGGGGAGAGGAAGGGAGGTGAATCAATCACCAATGACTTAATTAACTGTTCCTATGTAACAGAACCTCCATAAAAAAACCTAAAGGACAGGGATCAGAAAGCTTCCAGGTTGGTGAACATGTGGAGATTTGGGAAGAGTGGGGTGTCTAGAGAGTGTCCATACACTTCATCCTCTGCATCTCTTCCACGGGGCTATTACTCAATTATATCCTTTTATATAAGCTGGAAATCTAATAAAATGTTTGAGTTCTGTAAGCTGTTCTAACAAAATAATCAAACCCAAGGAGGGGGTCGAGGGGGTCGAGGGAACCTCTGGTCTTTAGCCAGTCAGAAGCAGAGCTGACAACCTGGTCTAAAGGGGGGGAGGTGGGGTCTTGTAGGACTAAGCCCTTAACCTGTAGGATCTCACACTGTTCTTTAGGGAGATAGTCTTAGAACGGAACTGTAGGACACCCAGCTGGCGCTGGAGAATTGCTGGATGGTGTGGAAAAACAAAAACAAAAAACCAAAACACACATACATCAGACGGGACTTTAATTAAAAAAGTAATTCAATCTGGAAATACTCGCGACCTGTCACTGCTTGATTAATGGTGGCAATGACCGTATGTGCTGCTAGTCTGACAACGCCTGACAAAGGGGCTCTGCTTTCTAAGCAGCTTCACAGACCTAACCCAAGCTTCAGAATACAAAGTTCACTCACTCAAGTTTTCAGACTTTTATGGGGGAAAATCTTTGACTTCTCCTAAAAAGAAAGGTTACCACACAAGCTCACGTACAAGAAAAGAAAATGTGCGATAATTTCACCAAAATGAGTGGAAAACAAATTTAAACCATAAAAATCTGCAGTTCAGCCCATTCAAGAAAATCACAGTTTTGGTAGATCTCACACAGGGGGCTCACATGGATACCTTAAGCCTCCTTTTGCCAGCTGTCTGACTCCGATTACCATTAGAAATTAGAGAATGGTAGAATGGGGGAGTAAAAGACAAAAGAAAAAGCTAATGAAATAAACATCTTGGATTAAGCCTAATGAAATGGGCAGAAGTCATTTACCATCCATCTGATAAATGCTCTTGGCAATAACACGATCATCCAATAAATGATAAATAAAACTAAGAAGAAAAATTACTAAATTTATCTTACCAACACTAAAAGAAGAACAAAGCATCTGAACACCTGGTCTAGGCTTTTCCGTGAACTTCAGGGGACGTGGACTTTAAAAGAAGATGCAATTTTCAAAACTCATTAGTTCAACACATTAACAGGGTTTATAATGATGGTTTTAATCTAGCATATTTAATACTATAACCTTATTTATAAAGTACCTCACAAGTATCTCTGCATATGCTATTACAGCTGGACAGATTCTGGAAGGCTCTGTCCAATCCCTATGTTCACAAGAACCCTACCCCACAGCAAGAGCGGACCTACCAACCCCATCTCGTAACTGAGGGACTAAAACTTCGAATGCAAGTGAACCCGCCATCCAGGTTGTAGGGCAGGGTATACAGCCACCAGGGAACAGCACTGCTCAGCAGAAACTATGCGAGCCACACGTGTAACTTTAAATTTTTACAGTAGCCACAATAAACGTAAAAAGATAAAATCAGTTTTATTTCATTTAACCTAATATATCCAGAATATCACATCAATATGAATAAAATATTGAGAACCTTAGATCCTTCTTTTCGTACTACATCTTTGAAATCTTCCACAATATACGAAATACATACTACCTCTCAATTTGAGCAGTTTTCATCAAAGATACTTTATCTATATTTGGTTTCATAAAACTCACAGTTGAAAAACTAAATTCACAGTCAGGTTATTTGAAATATGCTTAAAGGTTCTGTGATACCTGAATCAAGTATCAGTTTTTAAGATGAAACTGATAATTCAGTTCCTCGAATGCACTACCCACATCTGAAGTGCTCGACAGTCACACACCGCTGGTGGCTACCATCCTGGACAGCACATCTCTAACATTTTTCAAAACATTTCACATACATACGATCTCACTTTTTTCCGCCCATAAAATGTGCCCACTAAGCTAGAATAGCTGCGCTTCTTTCACATATCCATCTAAATAGTACATTGTAGGGGCGCCTGGGTGGCTCAGTCGGTTAGGCATCAACTCTTGATTTAAGCTCAGGTCATGATCGCAGGGTTGTGAGGTCAAGCCCCACACCAGGCTCCACACAAAGTGTGGAGTCGGCTTGAGATTCTCTTTCCCTCTCCCTTTGCCCCTCCCCTGTGCACTCTCTAAAATAAATCTTTATAAATAAACGAACAACACACTGTAAACAGTCAACAGGGCACTAACACTGTATATAATAAAAAGTAAAAAGGCAACCACAATATAGAACTTCCCTTTATAATCAGACTTCATCTCATTAGACTAAATTAAACACTAAAGAAAGAAAACTTATCACATAATTACAGCCACTTACCTGAATTTCAGGGACTCTAAATCCCACTGCCAGAAACAAACTGTTCCGTCAGCACCAGTAGAGACCATGTATCTTTGGGAGCCTTTGGCCATTGGGCTAAACTAAAATGCAACCACAGACAATTCCGTTTCCTGAGCTTCTACTGAAGTCATAGTTTAATGGTTTTTCAAAGTTAATTTCAACTGACACACTTAAGTAAAACGTAAGAATTACAAAATACAGGCAACAGTATAGTGAAAAATCACAACCTAGGTTATCTCTAATTTATAAATGTAATGTGATCTCAGTAAAAGATTACTTTCAAAACTAATAAACAAGAAAAACTTTTACAAAGAGAAAGTGAAGTCCTGGTCTTATCAATATGAAAGCATAATACAAAGTCTCAATAATGAAAATTATGGGTCATGGTAGGTACAGTGACAGAATGACCAATGGAAAAATATACTATAAAGTCCAAATGGACCTTAATATAAAAGCTAAGATAAAGGTGCCAAAATTGGTTGCAGAAACAATGAATCACTGCATAAATGATTTACCAACTGTGCGGCAATCTGGAAACTATTCTTTGGACTGTACATCAGGATCAATTCCAAGTAGATCAAAAATTCAAGTATTTAAAAAGAAAGCTATAAAAGTATTCTAAGAAAACACAAGAATTATACCTAACTTCAGAAATGAGCTAACACTTAGGTTTAACAAAGTTCAGTTCAACTGTGTTACACAAACAAGCTATTAGACCAATTTGGACCAGAGACACCCATCAAGGCTTAACAGATAGGAAAATACAAAGAAAACAAGAAAAACACACTAGGCAAAAGAATATGAACAAAAGTACCAAAGTGAGAGGGAATATGGTATGTGACAGCAACAGAAATATCTATATGACTAAAGTGCTCATTTTTGCAAGTGGTGGAGGAATGGATTAAATGAGTAGAGAATCTGGACCCAATAAGAGCAAGAAGTAACTGCAGTTCTCAAGTAAAACCCAAAAATGTGTCAGACAGCAGTATACAATAGTCACTGGAAGGGAACAGATAAGAAAAACAACTAAGAATCAATCCACTTAATCTAAGAACCTTAACAGGAAGGAAGTACTTCCTTTCCCCAGAATGGGGAGGAAAAAGCCATGAAGAACACCACAACTTGCTGACTCATGAGTCATTCAACACAAAGGAGGTTAGCAAACAAAGACCAGGGCTGCCATTAACAGAAAAGGAAGAGCTGGGAAGAAATTTTTTTAGGTTATTTACATAATTATTCATCACTACAACATCCCAGAGAGACATAGTTTATTATCTGTTTCATGATTTTTCTCAAGATTATACACTTTGTAAGGGAGGTAGGATTTGAACCTAATACTTCTTCAAAGAAGCTTCTCCCAATTTCCTTCTCTTCAAGTACAGGAAATGAAGGGTTTTTCAATGTTGAAAGTGATTACTTACATCTAAACAGATGTGTCCCAGAATATGGACTAAAACTGAGTTTTGGAGACTATCCCGTTAAAATAAATAACTGAAGATAATTAATATCAAATATTGTTAATTAAAATTAAAATATCACAGTAAAATTTGTAAATCTGCAGAGAGTATTTTAAGAGTTCTAAACCTGAATTTCTGCAGAAGAGTTGACTCATGTTCTAACTAAATCTAATTCTTAGATACACAAGTGGTATTGCACCATACTGTCTTCTCTGTAACACCTTTAAAGGATTTTTAAATATCTAGCACGGCAAAAGATGTGAGGTTTATTTTGCTTAGGGGTTTTGGGGGGAGGTGGGGGGGGAGAAGGGCTCTTTGTGCTTATTTTCTTCTAAATGAACTTGATGGCATGCTAAAGTCCATTAAAACAAAGCAACTGATATTTCAAATATAAACACACTAACTTTATACCAAGACTTGGAGAGAGATGCTATCTTTACATCACTGAATCTTCATTCAGGAGTGTACTAGACATTTTCACTAATATAGATTATTCCTTCCTCCACCCCCCGACCACCGACCCCAAGGTTCTGTCATTATTTTTAAGACTTTTCTTCATACAGACTTTTCCCATTTCCTGGTTTATGTGTTTGAAGGCTTTTGTTGCTACTGTGAATTATGTCTGTACTCCGTTACATCTGCTAATTGGTTATGGTGGTTTATAGCAGTTTTGGTTTTAGGACACAGGTCCTATATTCATTCGGTTTACTACGATCTCAGGAGTTCTAATAAGTTTTAATAAAATTCAAAAGTGAGTCCTCTGAGCTTGGAGTTTTCTTTTTAAATTTTTTTTTCAGTGCCCAACAGGCATTATTAACCTTTCAAGCCTTTCCTTCCCTGTTTCTAAGCAGCAGATTCCTGCAGATCACTGACAGCCAGCCATGCTTCATTAATCATCCTCAAAGCTACTCATCAGTGACCATAATACTTATTTCTGCATACTGAAAATGAGTCTCACTTTTCCAAGACAGGTTAGGTAAGTCCTGCATAAAGGAAACAGTAAGAGGTATGACTTCTCAGTTGCTGGTGGCTTCGTGCTTCTGTACTACAATCTCACATGGCTACTTCCAAAGTCAAAACAGTTTTGAAATCTACACGTTTTCAGTAACTGTTCGGTATATAACATATGCCTGGGTGCATAATAACTTCTACTTTTACAACTTGTTTGGTGGCAAAATAAGTTTTTAATGTATGCTGATCCTCTGTTTTGCTATTAAAGAGTGCACTACCCGAAGGTAGTTAGCTACTCTATCACCTGCTAAATGCAAATCTTTCCTGTTGTTTATTACGTGTGCATTCTAGACAAAGCTGTGGAGGGGGAAAATTTGTACAAAACTCACCATTTTAGCTATTTTAAAATGTACAACTCACAGAGCACCTGGGTGGCTCAATCAGTTAAGCATCTGACTAGATTTGGGTTCAGGTCATGAACTCAGAGTCATGAGATCCAGCTCCACACCGGGCTCCACACTGAACATGGAGTCTGCTTAAGATTCTCTCTCTCTCCTTTTCCCTCTCCCCCTCCCCCTTCTCATTCTCTCCTCCTGTCTAAAAAAATAAAAATAAAATGTACAGTTCAGTAGCATTTAGTACATTCACATGCTGTGCAGCCATTGCCACTATCTGGTCCCAGAGCTATTATTTTAGAAGATAAATTGTAACCTGTCAAAGCATTTTCAGTGGATTCTCATGGCTTTTTAAAGTATATCATACATATAATATGGCGCCATACCTGTCTCTTGCCATACATGGACAGAAGTGAACCATGTGGACCTGAATCACAACACTTCAGCCCTAAGACCCTCAGCATGCATGAGTCTCCTAAGAACAGTGACCTCCTACTCCATAACTATAACAAGCTTGTCAACACTCAAGAAATGTAATATCAATATAATACTATCATGTAATATATGGTTCATACTGAAATTTATCCTAATTTCTCGAATGTGCTTTATAGGCTTTCTTCACCCCTAAAGCCAAGACCAAATCAAGGCTCACACATCGCATTTATACTTGTACCATTTTCTTAGTTTCCTTACATGACACTATTTTCTTGCCTTTCTTGAAACTAAACTTTTGAAAGATAGAGGAGATTTCACAGACTTTTTTTTTTTTTTAAAGATTTTATTTATTTATTTGAGAGAGAGAATGAGATAGAGAGAGCATGAGAGGGGGGAGGGTCAGAGGGAGAAGCAGACCCCCTCACTGAGCAGGGAGCCCGATGTGGGACTCGATCCCAGGACTCCAGGATCATGACCCGAGCCGAAGGCAGTCGCTTAACCGAGCCACCCAATCGCCCACAGACTGTTTCTTAATTTGAATTTGTCTGACTGCTTCCTCATGAGATTCAGGTTAAACTTTTTTTTTTTTTTTAAAGATTTTATTTATTTATTTGAGAGAGAGAGAATGAGAGCGAGCGAGTACATGAGAGGGGGGAGGGTCAGAGGGAGAAGCAGACTCCCCGCCGAGCAGGGAGCCCGATGTGGGACTCAATCCAGGGACTCCAGGATCATGACCCGAGCCGAAGGCAGTCGCCCAACCGAGCCACCCAGGCACCCCAGGTTAAACTTTTTTAACAGAAATACTACATAGGTGGATAAGAAATTTAACTACACAGCTTTAGAGTTATGGATCTATTCAGATTTTCTTCCCTTTTGTGGCAGTCTTGATAAGTGTTTTTCTGAGTATTTACCTGTTGCATCTTAATTTTCAAATTTCCTATATAGCCATTTAAAATATTCTCTTTTTAGGGGTACCTGGCTGGCTCAGTCAGAAGAGCAACTCTTGATCCCAGGGTCAGGAGTTTGAGCCCCACACTGGGGGAGGTAGAGATTACATCAAAAAATTTTTTAAATAAGTAAAATATCCTCTTTTTAATGTCTAAAGGGTCTATAGAGATGCCCCTCTTCAAAGCTGACAATGATAATTTTTGACATTCTTCTTACTTGAGCATTCTTATAGCAACATTTTTAGTCTTTCAAAGAACTTTTGGCTTTGCTAATCCTCTCTACTGTTAGGCTTCCTTTTCTAGTCTTTTTTTTTTTTTTTTTAAAGATTTTATTTATTTATTTGAGAGAGAGAGAATGAGAGACAGAGAGCATGAGAGGGGGGAGGGTCAGAGGGAGAAGCAGACTCCCCACTGAGCAGGGAGCCCGATGCGGGACTCGATCCCAGGACTCCAGGATCATGACCTGAGCCGAAGGCAGTCGTTTAACCAACTGAGCCACCCAGGCGCCCCCCTTTTCTATTCTTAATTTCTGTACTTATCTTCCTAATGTTCTTGTCCTCTGTTGTTTCCTGTTCTAACTTTCTGAGAAATACTTGACCCCTGAATTTCAGCTTTTTTTAAATACATGCATTGAGGGCTATAAATTTCCCTTTGGGCACAGCTTCCGCTGTGTATTAATAATCTTATGCCATGTAACAAATTACCCCAAAATGTAGCTACCGAAAACAATATATATTCATACCCCAAATCACTAAGGGTCAAGAATTCAGGAGCAGCTTAGGTGGTTCTGGCTCAGGGTCTCATGAGATTACAGCAGATGTCAGCCTGGGCTTACGTGGGGGATGGCGGACCTGCTTCCGAAAGGCCTGACTCAACATGCCTATGGCAAGAAACTTCAGTTAATTGCCATGAATGTTATGGAACAGTCCATAGGGCTGTTTGAGTGTCCTATCAACATGGCAGCTGGTTTCCCTCAAGATGAATGAGTCAAGAGAATAAGACAGGTCAAGGGGCATGAGTCCAGAAGGCAAGAATTATCAAACACCATCTTGGTGGCTGCCTACCAAACTCTACATCCCACAATACACAATACCTAATATTTTCATTAATCAGTTCAAGTATTCTTAAATTTTTATTGTGATTTCTCCTTTAATATGTGTATTATTTAAAAGTATACTGCTTAATTTGAGGATTATTCTCCCATTAATTCTGGCTGTTAGTAATTTCTGGTTTAACTACACTACTGTCAGAGAATATATACTTGGGATTATTTCAGTATTTTCAAATTTGTTGAGAAGTTGCTTTAAGGGTCAGAATGTGGACAGTATTTATATAAACACCCCACTTATGACTACAAAGAAATGATGCAGATACCATATGCAATGTTTCAATCTGGCATCCAGGTCAAGGTCATCATTTGTTGTTCAAATCAAGATTTCTTTATAGCATAGGTTCTTCTTTCAATTATTGAGAGATGGAGGTGTGTTAACCTCCCACTATGATTGTATTATGGAGGTCCATTTTTCCTCATAAATTCTATTTTTGCTTTATGTATTTTGACGCCACATTCCTAAATTTAGAACTCTTCTATCTCATGAAACTTTTTATTATAAATTGTCCCTCTTTGCCTCTAAAAATGTTAAGTGCCTTAAAGCCCTATTAGCTAATATTAGAATGCTACACCAGCCTTGTGGTTTTTGCAAGTCTTCCATCCTTTACTTCCAGCCTCCCTATAGCCTTATAGCAAAGATGGGGTTTTGTTTCTTAGTTCCGTCTGAAATCTTTGTCTCTCACTGGAACCACCTAATGCACTTACAAATAAAGTGTTCATGAACATACTGCTACCTAATCACAGCCTGGCAGCATCCTAGGTCTTCCCACCTTTCTTTCACTCTTTCTTGCGTTTTGTTTTTTTTTAATTATTCCGTATTTCCCCCTCTATTAGCTTGGTAGTTATACACTCTATTACAATTCTTTTAGTTGTTATTTTGGAGATTACAAAATCCATCTTCATCTTATTAAAAGTCTACTTCTCAAACAATGCAAAGATGTTAAAAATACTAAAGTTACCTCCTCCTGATATACAAGCTTTTACTATTACTTGTTAGATTCTCTGTAATAATTTTTCAACCCATAAGCTATTATACTTGTATACAATCGATGTTTTTTCCCATGTGCTCACACACCTTTTTTTTTTTTTTTAAACTCTTTATTCCTTCTTGCATCTCCAAGCCTGGGATCACATTTCCCTCTTGGCCTATTACTATTTAGAATTCCCCCTTAGGGCTGTTCCCTTGTCTGAAAATGTGTTTAAAGCACTATTTTGGATAGGTTCAGAATTCCTGACAGGCAGTCATTTCCTATTAGCACTTTATTTATTTAAATAAATCCAAATGTAAGATTTTTATTTTATTTTTTTTTATGTATTTAGCCCAACCTGGGGCTTGAGCACACGACCCTGAGATCAAGTTGCATGCTTTACCAACTGAGCCAGCCGGGTGCCCTTATTAGCACTTTAGAAGTATTTCTTTGTCTACTGACTTCCACTATCCTACTGAGAAGTTAATCATCAGTCTTACTGCTTCTTTATTTTTTCTTCTGCTTACTTTAAGATTTCTCTGTAGGGTGATGTTCAATAGCTGTAGTCTTCTGTATTCTTTTTTATTCTGCTCAAGATCCCCAGTGTTTCTGCCATCTGTGGCTCTATTTCTCCAGTGCATTTTGCAAAATTCTCGGCTGTTACGCTTCAAATACAGCTCTGCTTCATTCTCTCCTCTTGTTCAGGAAACCCAATTACACATGTGGCATATGTACGTACAGACATGTAGCATCTTTTTTAGCAGAGCCTGAGAGTCCAACCTCTTCCTGCCGTGCTTCAATCCATTTATTTTCTTCCAACCTCACTTCCAGTTCATTAAATCTCCAATTTCTTCAGTCATGTCTAATGTATTAAAACCATCCACTCAATTCTGAAATTCAGCTTTTTATTTCAACTCCAGAATTTCCTCTGTACTGACTTGCAGTTCTCTGCTGCAATTTTTTCTATTCTAAATAGTCGAACTTATGTGTAGATATTTTCAATCTATATCCTCTCTACCCCTACAAGTGTGTCAGAAGTTCTGCTAAGCTTTAATGGCCACCTCCTCTGGAATTGGCAAATGCCTTCTGACTCATAGCTCCTCGCTTTCCTTATCTTGGTGCCCTAATTTCTCATTGTGTGTATGTCAGGTATTTTTTCACCTGTGTCTAACTTCCCAAGTTCTTTTTAAAAAGGAAAGCTAGTCCAAGCCACCTATACAGTGTCTTTCCTTCCTGCAGAATGCTCATTTGCTATTCTTTCAGACAGACAAAAGGTTCTACTTCTGGTTGTAATAATACTAACATTTTTGAGAATGTAAATTATATCAAATGACATTGTATAATGCTACCCTTGAGAAAGGTGTACATCAAAATATTCACAGTGACTATTTCTAGATAGTAAGATCATGGAGGCTTACCTTCTTATTTGCTATTAATTACTGTCTAATTTTTCTGCAAACAATATTACTACCTGTACATCTTTTTTTAATATAAATTGAAAAAAAAAAAAAAACCTTTACTATAGTGAAAAATGGTTTCTATATGCCAGTAACAACAGGGCAAAGAATATAAAAAAGATTAATAACTAAAACCGTGTACTTGTTTGACTTTGAACTTTGGTAACCACTGGCAAGTAGAGATGAACCTTCTGGTGTATAAAAACTTACTACCACCCAAACAGATTTTTCAGATATTTTCAGTAGGTGATAACCGAATGTGGGCCCCATTACCAAAGGAATGGGTTATAAGACCAGAGCTCCACTTTTACATTGAGGGATTCCATGATGGTTTGAGGACAGACACCAGCACAAAGTCAGAAGTTTTCTCATGTGCTGCTATGCTGGCCTAGAAGTTCACATCAAACAACACAATGCCAACTGTGGAACACACAATGAAGATCTGAATTAATGTTCAGACTATGAAAACTTCTAAAGAACTCTTTCCTTAAAATAAACAGGCATACCAAAAACCTTGCTTAAAGTTTCAAAATAAAACACTATCTCAATTCTGGTTGTCTTCATTCAAAAATAAATCTGTTATCTCTATTCTTCAAGAAAACTGACTGGAGGGCGCCTGGGTGGCTCAGATGGTTAAGCGTCTGCCTTCGGCTCAGGTCATGATCCCAGCGTCCTGGGATCGAGTCCCGCATCGGGCTCCCTGTTCCTTGGGAGCCTGCTTCTCTGTCTCTCATGAATGAATACATAAAATCTTTAACTGGAAGAGTGGAGAAAAGTGTCTCTCGTCATAGGACTTCACACCAAATCCATTTAGAGATCACTTAACATATAGCCTGGGTGCATTCGTAGCTGAAAGTGGAACCACTCCCACAGTTTTATCCAAAATCAAGTCAGAGGCACCAATGTGCCTTAAAAGGCCTTACAAATCGGTATCTTCCTAACAAAATTTTCAAAAAACTGACCGAACAGCACCATTTTCAGTTCTGAATGAACTAATGACTCTAAGACAGTATCCTCAATGGCTGCTAGAGAGAGACTACCAGACACTTCATGCCTAGAAGAGTGTACACCTCCAGGTGCTCAAGCCTTTAGATTAACAATCCTGAAAGTGCAGTCCCTGGGGGAGGAAGAACAGCAGCAGCGGCACCTGGGAGCTTATTATAAATGCACATTCTCAGGCCCCACCTCCGACACTTTCTATCAGAATCTTTGGTGGTGGGGCCTAGCAATCTGTGTTTTAAACAAGGCCTCCAAGTGATTCACATGCACATTTAGCAGAACCACTGCTCTGGATCCAACAACCAAGTTACGGGAAATACACAGGAACATGCTGATCCGCTCTGCAAGGATGCAGACGGTAACATCCAGACTGTGGGAACTGCACACACAAACAACCCAACTCTTTAAACAAAGAAACTGTAAGGGGATTTTTTAAAAAATTGGGCAAGGGAATGCAATTTGTTTTAAGCTTCTTTTAATTGACAGTAACCAACTATAAGATAGAAGTTTTGTCTGGTTCCTCCTTCAAACAAATAAAATATTGCTACTGATGAGACAACTGCAAATTTGAACATGAAAAAAAATAAGTATGATGATAATGGTTTGGTTGTGTTTATTAAAAGAAATTTTTATCTTTTAGAAAGACACACTGAAATATTTACAGAAAAATGATATGAAATCTAGGATTTGCTTTAGGTACAAAGTGAAGTGTGGTTGGAGCAAAAAACTGGCCATGGGTTAATGGGCACCTAGGGGTTCGTTGTACTATTCTACTCTGGGTATGTGTAAAATTATCCTCCATGAACCGGGGCGCCTGGGTGGCTCAGTCGTTAAGCGTCTGCCTTCGGCTCGGGTCATGATCCCAGGGTCCTGGGATCGAGCCTCGCATCGGGCTCCCTGCTCAGCGGAGAGCCTGCTTCCCTCTCCTTCTCCCACTCCCCCTGCCTGTGTTCCCTCCCTCGCTGTCTCTCTCTTTCAAATAAGTAAATCAATAGAAAGAAAGAAAGATCATGAACCTATCCTGTTTGTAACTGATATTCCCCCAGCTTAACTGTAAGCCTAATTAGGAAGCAGGAAGTTATCCACCACGCCTTCACATAAAGCCCTTAGCTGCACCGGACAACATTACCTCACCCTCCCGAGATTCATGGAGATATAATTACATTTTCTCCTGGTTACTACAACAGATCACATAATTACTGAGCATCTCACTGTCTCTCGTCTCTAAGGAAGACGAATTTTAAACAAAAGTTCCTACACAAGTGTGCACACTACAGCTAGTTTACCTGTAAAGATGTGATCGACCCCGTGTGTCCTTGGAGTACAGCAACGGGGGCACAAGTCCTCAAGCACCACACTCGGATGATCTTGTCACAGCTCCCTGCAGCAATCATTGTATTCTCATAGTTTACCGCCATATCTGAAATTTCTGCAGAATGACCTCGTAATGTTGACAACAGGCGGCCATTGTGTGTTGACCAAATCTTCACCAAACAATCATCTGAACCCTGAGAAAAAGTACACCCAAAAACAAATGTTAAAACAGCAAGTCTTTTCTAGCTTTTTCATGTTTACAGCAGCTTTATTCACGATTGCTAATACTCAGAAGTAACCAAGATGGCCTAGCATTTTAAAAATTACTATTTACGTGTCACTCAAATTAAGTATCTATAACTCTTCTCTTTCCAACTGTGTAATATTCTGCAAATTATGAATCTGACAGTCAGAACACGTATGGAACAATTTTTTTCTTCAAATCAAATAACATCTCTGTAAAGATACTATGAAGTTTCATTTCTGTGGATCAGACAACATTATAAATACTATTTTCCCAAAATTCCCCGCCAAGCAGTGAGTTCAACTAAAAGTTCATGGCTCACCTATTTCAATTAACAATGGTTAAATGTCAGTTTTGCTCACATCAAGCTAAATAATTTGATATGCATTAGGACAGACCTACGGTTCACCGGCTGAGTGGCAATCTCAAAAACAACTAAAAAAGAACGGGACTAGCACCCTCGTTTTAAATAACCCAACAACAGGGTCTCAAATTTGTGGCACCAGCCAGCATCCATCTAACTCAGCAAATTTTTTAGTATCTACTCTGAATCTCACAACTGAAAAAGGAAACTTAAACTTCTGACCCATCGTAATCTTCCCTTAAAATATTAAAATGTTAGATTACAAATATTTATACATAGTTTTATAATAATAATAAAATAATCTTTCACTGTTCAAGTAATCAATTTCCCTGGATCAATGAGTAGTCAATATGAATATGAATCACCTGCAAAGATTTGGATTTTTATGGAAGCTTTTTTGGTCTGTTTTGGTTACTGGACATACTAGAAACTACCCTCATTAGTAGGTCTAGAATGGGATGGAAGGGAAGTATTAGGCATGCATATTTTTAAGATCCCTGATGATCATGCCCATGAACCACTAAGTCAATGTCTCACAAACACTACACAAGGCCTGGCCATCTGCATCTGAATCACTTGGGATACTTAATAAAAATGCAAATTCATGGGCCCCACCCCAGATCTATGGAGTCAAAATCCCTGAGAATGGGAACCACAGAATCTACATGTTTTATAAGATCGCCTACAGGATTCTAATGCACACTGAAGTGCTCCAGATGATACCAAATTGAGTTTAAAACATTAACTCACGGTAAAGATTCTATGTCCTGTCCTATCAAATGCTACACAGTAAACAGCAGACAGATGTCCAAGAATCCTTCTGTGCATTTTTATATGCTGATACATAGTTCCTGGAAATGCTGTGCTAAAAGTGGAACACCCTGTGAGTTGTTTTCCTCGATGTATCTCCACTAGGAAATAAAAACAATGAAAATGGTTAAGAAGAGCCAATAATGTAAAAAACGAAGAAAAACTCCACAATTTCTAGAGGGTCACAGAATCTATGTTCAAGAAATCCTAAGGATACTAGTTTCTCCCCAACTCTGTTCTACTATAATCACCATTATGGGCTTCTTATTAGCATAAGATTATCTTTCAATAATTTTTACTACGTTTAGTAATAACTTTAGGAAAACAATAAGTCTGGAAATGGGTACTTATCACTACTGAAACAACACTACCAGTATTTCCTTTTAAATTTTAATATAGCTGTTACAAAGCCGTTACAAAGTCGGTCAAGAAATTAAAAGCTGGGTTTCGGTCACGTGCCAAGCCACACTCACTCACCAAGACTGGGTGGGGAACCATAGTTCACTGGCATTTCTGGAGGTCTTCCTCTGTGAAGAGCAGCAAAGGCAGAGCCCTTCCAAACTGTGTGCCTGCAGTCTTTAAAACGAATTTTAGATACACATAAAATCTTGAAAGTTAACCCCAAGAAAGATTTTATAGAATACTTACGTATATTGTAACAAACTGTTTATTCAAAGTTTTACCAACTAATATACTTTAACAGAAAAGCCCTAGAGGTTTATTAGACTATTTCTGAAGGGGAAAAAAAAATTAAGACATCTCAGATACAACAACAACAGCTAACATGAGTACAGCACTTTACAGTGTACAAAGTGCTTTCCACGTACATCATCTCATTGAATCCTCACAACAACCCTGTGAGGTAGGTGTGATCGCCAACGCACAAGTGAGGTAACTGAGGCTCAAAGGTTCTGGGACCTTTCAAGAGACCCGCTGCCAATGACCCAGTCCAGATGGACCGTAAAACCAGATCTTTTGACTCCCAAGTCCTAGTCTATGCCGAGTAAGTTTTTATTCGTCAATGCAGAATTACACCACACGATATGAATGGTAAGAGATCTTAATCACAACGGATCCAACTTTCCCAAAATGGAAATTTTTGTAAGAAAAATTTTATTTGACTGATACGAAAATCCTTAAAATGTTAACGGAGTTTCAAAATTAATTTTGGCCAATATTACCATGACTTTAATCTCCTTAGGAAATACTGACAAAATTAAATGGCTTTCCTCTTGTTTTAGGATCACGGATAAGCCTTTACCTAAGAGCACGTAGGATCTGTGAGTGTGAACGCTAATTCTAGAGTCCCGTCCCTTTTTGACCTATCAACAAATACACTAAGAAGAAACATCTGCCCCCTCTATAGGAGATAGCAGCAGAACACAGATTATGCTGTGCCAGAAATTAGCTTCTTCACAAATGAAAGAGGAAGGGAAGGAAGGCATATAAACCTCTACTGAGCCTCGGGTGCCCCAACCTAACACACACATTACTTTTTACATGAAAGGATTCATTACCACTATCATGACCAAAGAGCAGTTACAAGGCGTCCTCTCTTGATGCCAGGACAAAACAGAGAAATATGGGCCCCTACCCTAGGGCAGCTGGCTTAAGTCTCTTCTAAGGTCTGCCAGTTCCAAAGCAGTGCTCATCACAAAACGACACGGAGCTTGACACAAGTAAAGAAAACAGAGGAAAACAGGCCACTCAGGCAACTACTACGTAACAACCTAAAATAGAATAATTACAAGGGGAACGGGGACGCAGAGAAGGGAGCATAAGAGCAGTTTCCTGACCCAAGCCACAGTGTGGCAGGGCCACAGAGCACGAGGAAATAACCAAAGCTGACAAACCAGGCTGGCATGGAAGCAGGAAGGAGGGTTGTTCTTCCTCAGTCAAGCTTTACCCTGCTGGTGCACCTAGGCGGCAGCAGCGTCTCAGCAACGGATCTTAAAGGCAATCATGGGGAGTGCACGTGACACACACTCAGGATCAGAATAAAGGTAATCATGGGGAGTGCACGTGACACACACTCAGGATCAGAAGAGCCAACATTCTTGCCCGTTAGCAGTTCAGCCATGTTGTATACATAGATCATATCACATACATATACTTAGTCTAGGTGATTTATACCAAGCTAACAGAAAAAGAACAGCAATTCCAAACATTTTGCTACCACATAACTTCGCAAAAAAATTAAATTGATGAAAAAGAACCATGCAATTGTACATTTTTGGTGCTTGTTTCAAACTGCTACCAATTTAAAAAATCACTTCCCCTTATTACAAAGGGCTTTCAGAATCTAAATACCAAATAAAATACTTCTAGCATTTAAAGAGTTTATTAGACACATACAATTACATTCAATGAAGTTATAAGTGAGCTACAAAATGGAAAATTAAGAACTCACATCAATAAAACCTCAAACACATCTCAGAATAAATTCAAGCTTTTTCGCTTAACATCTAAACCTTTATCATTTTTTTAAATGCAGAAGGACCCATTAAACACTTATGTAGTAAAATTCAATGTCTATGCTAAACGCAGAAAATTTTATAGTCCACAGCATGGTTTATAGTTACATATCGCCTTTCTTCCACAATGCATACATTACTTCACAATTATAATTATTATTAAGCTACAAAGCAGAACACTTCTTCAAATTAAGGTACCTTTTGCTGTACGTAGCAAAGACTGCCTTCCTGCACCAAGTAAAGAAGTGACTCTTGAAATACTGGGTGGAATTTCTTTATCCAACATGGGACCAATGCGCTGGCAGATTTGCAACAGATGATCAGGAGCCACATGCTTATTGGACAAGACCTAAATTGGAGAACAAGTTTTAAAAACATTATTTACAATATTATCAATAAATATTAAACTCTTAGGGATAAGTCTGACAAAACATGTGAAAAACATGTACAAGGAAAACTACAAATCGTTGCTGAAAGAAATTACAGAAGATCTAAATAAACAGCAAACTGATCTATAGGTTCAAAGCCAACCCAATCAAAATCCAAGCAGGCTTTTTTGCAGAAAATGACAATTTTATTCTAATATTCATATTCAAATGCAAGTGGCCTACAAAAGCCGAAGCAGCTTTAAAAAAAAACAAAAAACAAAGTTGAGGTATAAAAATAATACTTGACTTCAGGAAATCATTGTATGAGGGCAACTGATTTTTGACAAAAGCACAAAGGACAAAAGATAATCTTTTCAACAAACAGAGCTGGAACAACTGGATATCCATTTGCCAAAAAAATTTTTTTAATTAGCTTTGATCCATACATCACACCATAAACAAAAATTATCTCAAGACAGATCACAGATCTAAATGCATAATCTAGAGGGGCGCCTGGGTGGCTCAGTTGTTAAGCATCCGCCGTCGGCTCAGGTCATGATCCCAGCATCCTGGGATTGAGTCCCACATCGAGCTCCTTGCTCAGTGGGGAGTCCGGTTCTCCCTCTCCCTCTGCCCTGCTTGTGTCCCCTCTCTCACTGTGTCTCTCTCTGTCGAATAAATAAATAAAATCTTTAAAAAAAAAATAAATGCATAATCTAAAACTGAAAAACTTATCACAGAAATCACTGGAGAAAATCTTTATGACCTGGGGTTAGATAAAGATCTCTAATGACAACAAAAGTACAATCCACACAAAAACCAGCCGATAAACTAGACTTCATCAAAACTAACAGCTTCTGGTTTTTCAAAAGGCGCGGTTCAGAGCATGAAAAGACAACCCACAGACTGAAAAAAAAAGTCTGCAAAGCATATCTCTGATAATGGACTTGTATCTAGAATATAAAAAACTCTCAAAATTCAATTATTAAAAAAATCTAATTTTTAAAAACAGGCAAAAGATGTGAACAGACATGTCACACACACACACACACACAGACGAAAAGATGCTCAACATCATTCACTGGTAACTGATGAAACACAAATTAAAACCATGAGGTATTAATACACACCTGTTAGAATGGCTAAAATTAAAAGTACTGGCCAGACCAAGATTGACAAGAACATGGAGAAACTGCTGGTGGGACAGGACACAGTACAACCACTTTGGAAAACAGTTGGGTGCTATTCCCCGAAGCAGATTGAGGTGATCGCTGTTCACTTGACCCAGACAGAAAACCCTACAAAATCATGCAAACCAAGAGGTTCAAATCTTCGTGTTCACTTTAAGAACACACGTGCAACTGCCCAGGCCATCAAGGGTACACTTATCTGAAAAGCCACTAAGTATCTGAAGGATGTCACTTTGCAGAAGCCTTGTGTGCCATTGCCTTGCTACAATGGTGGAGGTGGTAGGTGTGCCTAGGCCAAACAGTGGGGCTGCACACAGGGTCATGGCCCAAAAAGAGTGCTGAATTTTTACTGCACATGCTTAACAATGCAGAGAGTAATGCTGAACTTAAGGGTTTAGATGTAGATTCTCCAGTCATTGAGTACATCCAGGTGAACAAAGCCCCCAAGGTGCAGTGTAGAACTTACAGGGCTCATGGTCAGATTAACCCACACAAGAGCTCTTCCTGGCACACTGAGCAATCCTTACTGAAGAAGACCAGATTGTTCCTAAACCAGAAGAGGAGGCTGCACAGAAGAAAAAGATACCCCAGAAGAAAATGAAGAAACAAAAACTTATGGCCCGGGAGTAAATGGAGTATTACTCAGTTATCAAAAAGTTATCAAAAAGAATGAAATCTTGCCATTTGCAACAAAATGGATGGAACTATAGGGTATTATGCTAAGTGAAATAAGTCAGAGAAGGAAAAATACCATTTGATTTCACTAATATGTAGAATTTAAGAAATCTGAAACATACCTCAAGATCTCATTTTTGGTTCTTATGCATTAATTCAAATATAAAACAAGCCTGGATTCAATATAAAGTTGTTGTGGGGCACCCGGGTCACTCAGTCAGTGGAGTGTCCAACTTTCTTTCCCCCCCAGATGAATCCAGCATTTTATTTAATTATAGCAAGCAAGGAAGTGCTCACTTATTCTCTACTTAAACGCCATAGTTAGGCAAAAACATTCAGACCTATATTGAAAACACCTCGCTGAAAGTTTCCAGAACATTATTTGCCACTCAATACCCAAGCTGTTGAGATTTAAGATCACCTTTTGGCAGTGCACCACAGGATTCTAAACAAACAGGACTTCACCCATATCACCTTAATTTCTTGATTATCATGTCTTGCTTTCTATCATCCATCGGAACAATTAGTTCAGCTTCTTTAATCACATAGCTTAAACCTGACGCTTCCCGGATGTAAAAGCTGAGTGTCCCAACTCTTGATTTCAGCTCAGGTCATGGTCTCAGGGTCGTGAGATGGAGCCCCACACAGGATTCTATGCTTGGCATGGAGTCCGCTTGAGATTCTCTCCCTCTCCCTCACCCCCTCCCATTTCCCCCACTCTAGGTCTCTTTTTCTCTCAAGTAAATAGAATATTTAAAATATTTGTTCATAAGCCCTAATGACGACAGAAGAGGCTAAATAAAATATCTTCAACTTCTCAACCTGACTTCTGTTTCCTACCCTGACAGATATCCCACAGCAAAACTCCAAAGGCCTATCAAAGCTCAAGTAGACATCAAAGTGTTTCTTAATACTAATTAGGACTCTGTGCTTCCAAGTGTCAGCATGTGAAAGTCCAAAAACTGTTGTAGATAATGAGCTCATCATGGGAGGGGAGAGATAGAAAGAACTAGAAAGTAATTCCAACAGGGCCAAGAAAATCACAGATCTAAGAACTTGTCAGCAATGCAAATCTGAAAACAAAACCCCCCACTGAAGTACTCACACTGACCAACCTATATATCTAAAAAGCTTAAGATAAAATGACTTTGAGCAATGGCAATATGGCTTCTATAAGGCACAAAATCACTCTAATAGTTTTAAGATTTCTACTATCCAGGTGGATAGATAACTTATATAATTGGCTTTAAGTTTTGAAGTTACACAACCAAGCCTGTCTCCTGAGTGGAGACTTGGTTCTTAAAGACGAGCTATAACAGACATGGCTAAAAACAACTTCTCTAATAGAAAATGTATGGACAGAAAATTTTAAACAGAGTGTTTCCTAGTGCTAAACATGGTCTTATTTTATCTCTTAAATGATCTAGAAGGGAAACGTTCTAGATTACACTCGCTGCCTGAGTTGAAGAAGCAATAAAACTGATCATTAAAATAATAGGAGGCTTCAACATAGGCAGGTGTACTTAGCTAAGTCCAGGTGTTGTAGGAACATGGATTCCAGGCAGCAGCTGTAATCCCCTAAAAGAATTATAGATTCATTGCATTTCTGAGGATTCTAGCACAATCATCAAAAAATGAAGGGGGAGGAAGTTTGCTAACCTATTTTTGTATAAAACAAGGTATTTCTGGAAAGTATGGTGGTTCTAGTCCCAATACAGGCAACAAAAATGATGAACAGAAAATGGTTGTGAGTGTGAGCCTCACACTGGGTGTAGAGATTGCTTAAAGAGAAAATCTTACAAAACAAAAACAAAGGGCACCTGGGCAGCTCAGTCAGTTAAGCATTAGCTGACTCTTGACTTCAGTTCAGGTCAGGATCTCAGGGTCATGAGATCCAGCCCCACGCTGGGCTCCACACTAAGCATTGGGCTCCACACTGAGCATGGAGATTCTTTCCCTCTCCCTCTGCCCCTCCCATTGCTCGTGTACACACATGCTCTCAATCTCAAATTTTTTTTAAAAAAAGAAAATGGTGGGCGCCTGGGTGGCTCAGTTGGTTAAGCGACTGCCTTTGGCTCAGGTCATGATCCTGGAGTCCTGGGATCGAGTCCCACATCGGGCTCCCTGCTCAGCAGGGAGTCTGCTTCTCCCCCTGACCCTTCCCACTCTCATGCTCTCATTCTCTCTCTCAAATAAATAAATAAAATCTTTAAAAAAAAAAGAAAGAAAAGAAAATGGTTCTGGATTATTAAGTTAGTATCATATTGACCAAATCAATATGATAAATAATGTTCCTTCACTATTTTCAAGTCCTACGCAGACTGGTAATAGTCTCTTACCAGCGACTTCAATGAGTAAGGCAGTTATACAACATCCTCAGGAATGAGGCCAGAACTAAGTTCCTTCCAACATCAAATAGCCAATCTCTCTACCATCTTATTTTTTGTAGCCACAGTCACTCTCACAAAGTGTATCAGCCATACTCCTAGGATCACCATGTTACTATCACTATCACTAAATACTGCTGTGAGCATGAGCCTCTTCAAGCCCAGGGTAGCAACTATACAACAAAGTGGTAGTAGGGTCTAGATAACCTGTCTAACTGGAAAGTTATGGGAGAAAGTAGCTTTTTCTGTAAAGTCTGGGATACTATAATCAGGATCTAGAATGAATGTTTAATATCTTTAATATGTTCCTATCTGATCATTAGCTTTCCCTCAATTAAACTGCATCTAGAAACCTTACAAGGGAAAACACATAACTACCACATCATATCACAACTCCTATATAATGGGCATACAGTACCACAATGAAATAAGAAGTGACAGCATAGTCTTTGATACAGAATAAAAAAAAATTGATGTCTTCCTTAAGTAATTCCCC
The DNA here is from genome assembly GCF_029215605.1 of Mirounga angustirostris. Taxonomy (NCBI): domain Eukaryota; kingdom Metazoa; phylum Chordata; class Mammalia; order Carnivora; family Phocidae; genus Mirounga; species Mirounga angustirostris. The sequence goes on along the minus strand of NW_026991709.1, from coordinate 6,723,562 downwards.
TCAGCCTCTGATGCCACAGAAGTTCTTGGCCTCTTTTCTAAGCTTTATAAAGAAATGCATGTTTAGTAGTCAATGGCAAGATAAATATTGCTATAGATGTAAAAGGGGAAAAGAGATTAACCCTCAGGTTATCCAAAAGGACGTAGGCAGAGAAATGATCTAGTGTTGGCATGAAGATCCTTCACTCAAAAGCACTGATTTTAATTCAGGAAAGAGAACTAGTTTTAGCTTCCCGGAGTAGACCAGGTTTGCTCACCCTACAGCCACTATCTCCCCCGACTTCGGCAGGACCCTCCTATGTAGTCCTGGGCAATGAAACGGAGAAGAAACTTTCTGAGGCAGGGCAATGTTCCTGAAAAATTCTACTCCCTAATAAAAGAACCCTTCCCTCCCATCATTTCTAGGATATGATAGCAACCATTAAAACTGAGTTTGAGAAGAAAAAAGCCAAGATGTCAACTGCCCAATCAAAAAGACAGAGACCAAGGCCTTAATGACACCATTAAATCACCCATCTATTCCACCTACAGACTTACAAGATATCATTGTAACTTTATTATTTAGGCCCCTGCTTTTAAGCAAGTAAAGCATCCCATAAGCCTCCTATCACGTGCTACGCAATCACACCAATCCTACCAGCACTGCCCACCAATTTGAAAATCTGAAGCAAACTCATCCACCAGCCATTCCATAAAGTGAGGCTTACCTGGAAAATGCTATTAATGCTTCAGCCAATACCAAAGGACATATCCTTAGTTAGTAATTCTGTGTAACCTATTAATATCATTTTCTTCTTCCCTTACTTAGCAAAACAGCAAGCCCTATTTATTTTTTCCAAATTACAAATTATTCAGAAGAAGAAAATCTAAGATTTCTGATATTCTTCATAGGGAGTTCTGACTGACCATCACAATAGGTAGTAAGATCATCTGAAAGGAATAAAATACAAAAGGCAAAATACTCAGGGGCTTTATCCATAAATCAGCTGACTTCTGAAAAGAAACCACTAAACTTGAGATTATTTCGTTGTAACATAATGAAAGTAACTGAATTTTCTAAGCAGAACATAATTAAAATAAACCTGTGTGAAGACTAATTAAAGCCTGAGTCCTACATGGAACTTAATGAAGAGACAAATACGCCCCAAAAAGTCAACCCTCTTTGTTTTTTTTAATATTTCACAAGATGTATTAAAGCAGAAGAGACAGGACATTTCAAAATGTATGAGTATGCCACAGTCCAAAGAAGCTATGAAATAGTGAAGTACTGGTCAAGGAACAATTTCAGCCACATGAACATACTAAAGATCACAGTTTTCAATATTAATGCAAAACATCTTCTAGCCAGACTTAGTTTATCATTTCATCAAGAAATCTGCCATATTCTAGGGCAGAAGACATGAACAGACATTTTTCCAAAGAAGACATCCAAATGGCCAGCAGACACATGAAAACGTGCTCAACATCACTTGGCATTAGGGAAATCCAAATCAAAACCTCAATGAGATATCACCTCACACCAGTCAGAATGGCTAAAATTAACAAGTCAGGAAACGACAGATGTTGGCGGGGATGCAGAGAAAGGGGAACCCTCCTATACTGTTGGTGGGAATGCAAGCTGGTGCAGCCACTCTGGAAAACAGTATGGAGGTTCCTCAAAAAGTTGAAAATAGAGCTACCATACGATCCAGCAATTGCACTACTGGGTATTTACCCCAAAGATACAAATGTAGGGATCCGAAGGGGTACGTGCACCCCGATGTTTATAGCAGCAATGTCCACAATAGCCAAACTGTGGAAAGAGCCAAGATATCCATTGACAGATGAATGGATAAAGAAGATATGGTATATATATACAATGGAATATTATGCAGCCATCAAAAGGAATGAGCTCTTGCCATTTGCAACGATGTGGATAGAACTGGAGGGTGTTATGCTGAGCGAAATAAGTCAATCAGAGAAAGACATGTATCATATGACCTCACTGATATGAGGAATTCTTAATCTCAGGAAACAAACTGAGGGTTGCTGGAGTGGTGGGGGGTGGGAGGGATGGGGCGGCTGGGTGATAAGACATTGGGGAGGGTATGTGCTATGGTGAGCGCTGTGAATTGTGCAAGACTGCTGAATCACAGATCTGTACCTCTGAAACAAATAATATATGTTTAAAAAAAAAAAAGCAGAAGGGGAAGAATGAAGGGGGGGGAATCGGAGGGGGAAACAAACCATGAGAGACGATGGACTCTGAAAAACAAACTGAGGGTTCTAGAGGGGAGGGGGGTGGGAGGATGGGTTAGCCTGGTGATGGGTATTAAAGAGGGCAGGTTCTGCATGGAGCACTGGGTGTTATACACAAACAATGAATCATGGAACACTACATCAAAAACTAATGATGTAAGGTATGGTGATTAACGTAACAATAAAAATTTAAAAAAAAAGAAGTCTGCCATATTCTAAAAGACCAAGAGAAATAAAACCTATTCATTTTAGCTATGTCTTTAAAGCAAATTCATAAAACTCAATACAAACAAAACAAGAGCTTACAAAAAGTCAAATAAAAGCCCTGCACTTGATAGAGATTCTAGGTTCAGCTGCAGAGTCCTGAAATGTATGAACTCTTAAGTAAATACAATTAAATCATTCAGAATAGAAATATTAGTCCCCCAATGAGTAATGAGCCAGAAAGGATCCACAGCTGCACAGCTACTGGTTCAATTCCTTTCAAATTGGCTGAAAACATAACACTGTGTATTTAAGGATCATCTTCTTTTTAAGCTAAAATGCTGAGCAAAGGGAATTTGATAAACCATTTTAATAAGAAATGTATTATAAAATCTGATCACTAACACAGTATAGAATGTTACAGAAACAGAGAAGAAAGTCTAGACGAAAGCCAGCCAAAATGTAGTACATGATGATGACCACAGTCCCTGTAGAGAAAGGACAGAAGACTCAAATGGTACTTGCAAACGGACAGTTTAGAAAAGGCTAGATTCATACCTCACACCAACCATACGCTCAAATCAACTGAACATAAAGACATTACAAAGGAACTACATATGGACTGGAAAATAATAACGATGAATAGACACATAATACCACCTTTTATAATATTAATTTTTGGAGTGCAGAAGGGCTTTAAGGACAACCCTAAAGACAAAATAAAGATTAACAGATGTAACCAAAGTAAAAATCTTAAACCTCCGTAAAAACAAAAGCTCCAAAAAAAAAAAAAAAAGCTCCCAACAAAACTAAAAGCAGCCTGCAAGCTTGGACAGGAACCTAGAACATGTGGCCGACTAAAGGAACCTAGAGAGATGAAGAATTCTTACAAAATGGGAAGACAGCAGTAGAAAAGCAGGTAAGAGATATAAAAAGGCAATTCAGAAAAGATGAATTATCAACAGGCACAAAACAAACTTCCTTAAAAAAACAAGTCTTAAGCATGTAACTGCTGGGTCAGAGGTTATGCAGGGTTTTCTTTGTTTTTTTTACTTCTGCAATGGTTTAATTGCCAAATAGTTGGAAAGGATTATTCGTTTAAGAAAAAGCCCCCAATCAGTACTGCTTTTATTACATCTTTAAAATATCACAAATTAAGTCTGAAAAATCAATTGCCATCTTGCTGTTTCTATAACTAGACAACTTAAATCTTATTCATCAGCCTGCTGAACTGTTCCTTTTTCAGAAACATAGTTACCACCCAAAAATTTTCTGATATCCTTGTTTTTACCGGTTGTGCTAAATCCAAGCAACTGAGTTTGATACAAGTTCAATGTCATTTCCTTCAAGAATTAACTCATCTTCCTGGGCTTGAGATACAAGAAAGTGACACCTGGCCTCATTCACACCCTGTAGATACATTTTTCACTCAAGAAATTTCAGATTTCAACAAGAGAACTATTCTCCTGAGTAACAACGTTGACGGGGAAGGGAGCATACACAGACCTCATCTTTTAACAGGAGGCCAGTGTAACACCCTTGATCACCTTGTGTACAGGACTACAGATAGTGCGGACAGTAGCCAGTTCTGTTCTAGCTCCCACCATCTGTCAACTCAGAGCCTCTTCTTTTTCTTCCAAGGAGACGGAGTTCTACATTGATGTGACTGAAGTCCCTTCTCAGGGTTCCTCTGGGGCCCTTCATAGTAACACTGTGTCATTCAGAGTGATGTTGACATCTTCTGAAATGTCGACAGTCTGACTGCTGACAATGATCTTCATTCTCGCAGTAGATGCGGCAAAGAGCTATGCAGGTTTTTAAGACTGAGGGCAACTACTCTTTCCTCTGATCCTCTCATGGCTTCACTTTCCTTCTTCATCCTTCAAGACAAGTGTCACCCCATGGACAAAAGCTGTCCCTCCCCACCCCCCCTTCCCAATCTCCATCACCATACAAATGTGAATTTGTATTACAGTACCTTGCCTGCTACTTCTGGTTACCCCTAGGGTGTAAAGCCCCAGGAAACCAGGAGCCTTGCCCATCTCATCCACACTGGTCTCCCTGGAACCTTGAATACAATAGGCTTTCACTTACTGAATAAATGCATCATACATTCATGAATGAGTATCACACAAAGTGGGCTTGCAGCTGGACCTGCCCCCTAGGAATGTAACCTCACTAAAGTTACTTCTGCCTTTCAGTTTCATCTCAAACAGGAAATCACAATACAGACAAGGTAATAGGATTGCTAAAAGTAAGTGAGATTATACAGGTTAAAGCTCTTAACTTTTGTGCAGTACTTGGCAAAAAATGACTCAAACATTAGCTACTGAGGGGCACCTGGCTGGCTCAGTCAGAAGAGCATGGGACTCTAGGTCTTGGGAGTCATGAGTTCCTACCCCACCTTGGGTGCAGAGCTCATTATTTACATATAAATAAATAAACTTTAAAAAAAACACAAACCATTTTACTCAATGGTTCAGTTTCTAGAAATTTATGATAAATGACAATTACAAAAGATGTAAATAAATGCACAGATACACAGATCTTACTTTGGTATTCACAGAATCACTAACAGCAAAAAAACCTAGAAACCAACCAAATGTCCAACAAACAAAAGGTTAGATAAAATTTCCTAGAGAAATGGAAAGAAATTCACAAAATACTATCTTTTTAAAGATATTATTTTGGGGGACGCCTGGGTGGCTCAGTCAGTGAAGTATTTGCCTTTGGCTCGGGTCATGATCCCAGGTACCAGGATCAAGCAACGGCGTTGGTGGCGGGCTGGTCTCCCTGCTCAGTGAGGAGCCTGCTTCTCCCTCTCCTTCTGCCCCTCCCCCTTCACGCTCTCATGCGCTCTCAAAAAAAGATCCTATTTTTTTAGCGTATATGAAGAAAAATAAACACCTCTCGCTCTCATGATTTTCTATTTTTTCTTTGCTTTTGCATTTTCTAAATATTCTACAATAAACAGCAATTTTTATTTAATATTAGGACACTTTTTGGTCAGATTACAGAGAAAAGACTAATGAACTAATTAATTACATCACTTTTCAGTTACCCCCCCCATAAAGACCACTACCAAGATCCTCAAACATTTACATATAAATATGGGCAAAATTTAATATAGACAAAATATAAGGCTTTAAATTGAGGCTCTACCACAAAGTCTTTCTCCAGCAAAAGTTTCTCAATGTGGAATCCAGCCTAAAATATACCAATGATAGTTTAACTAACAGAAACTAAAGTAAGGGGGGGGTAGTAGACTCTCCTGACCCTCAGGCAGTATGGTGAAAAGTACTAGTTAGCCCTACCTAACTAGTTACGGGACCTTGGACAAGGTACTTTCTAAGACTTCAGATTCCACATTTGCAAAAAGAATAGGTAATACTGCACACTTAACAATGTACAAGGTACACTTCTAAGGCTTTTACGGTTTTGACTAATTTAACTCTTCACTACATTAATAACAGCTAACATGTACACAGTGATTTCTACCTGACACTGTTCTAAGTACTTCACATAGACTAACTTACTATATCCCCAAACTACTCATCTGCATTTTACAGATGAGAAAATGCAGATATGGGCATTAAATAACTTGCCCAGAAGCAAAGAGCTAATAAACGACAAAGCTAAAAATAAGAACCCTGGCTGTCTAGTTCACAACTCTCCAGCATCACTGGATCCTTGCAATTGGCTATACTGCATCCTAATAAAAATGGCACGTTAACAAGATAATCAAGGAGTATCTGAAGAGGTTTAGAGCCAAAGTGGCCCCTAAAAGTTTTTAAAGCCAAATATATGCAAACTGATTAAAATCAACATAGAGAGGGCGCCTGGGTGGCTCAGTTGGTTGAGCGACTGCCTTCGGCTCAGGTCATGATCCTGGAGTCCCAGGATCGAGTCCCGCATTGGGCTCCCTGCTGAGCGGGGGGTCTGCTTCTCCCTCTGACCCTCTTCCCTCTCGTGCTCTCTGTCTCTCATTCTCTCTCTCAAATAAATAAATCTTAAAAAAAAAAATTTTTTTAATAAAATAAAATAAAATCAACATAGAGGATTTTTTCTAAGCAGTTAAGAGTCTCCCATCCAAATCTCATTCACCTACCCCATTACAAATAATAAGCAAAGTCAAAGTCTCGGCCAAATTCTAAATACTGCGCACACAATTCATCCTGCTCTGCTATGGTATTACTTAACTGTAACACAAAAGTTTTGTGTTCAAAATGCCACTTTTGCATTTCTACATAATAAAGGAAAGAGAGTCAATATGACTCAAAGAGGCTATTTTGTACCTTCCTACTGAAATAGTCTAAGGAACTTAAAAAAGGGATGTACAACTTCCATGTATCTCACAGCCATTCCAGTGCTGAACACTGCTCTGACCTACAAATGAAGCCCATGTCTCGGAGAGATTTTAAGAAATCAAAGATCATAGAAAAAAAAAAAAATCATTTAATAACCAAAGTGGTGATGGCTGGTTCTCAACAGGAAAATATACTAAGCATTAGGCCACCCACATTAATTCTTTCAATGAACAGTGAGAGCCAACTATGTGCCAGGAAGGACAATTAAGTGTACCCACAGAGGACTGCAGACAGTTACATGTCCCACGTAATTTTGTTAAGTTGAAAGTAGTCATTTATTTCAACTATTAAAAGGAGATAATGTGTGAGGCTACTGCCCTCACTTTAACAATGAGAACAGGTTGGTCTAGCTTGAAAATAATTTTTAGGGGCGCCTGGGTGGCTCAGTCATTAAGCGTCTGCCTTTGGCTCAGGTCATGATCCCAGGGTCCTGGGATCAAGCCCCGCATCGGGCTCCCTGCTCGGCGGGAAGCCTGCTTCTCCCTCTCCCACTCCCCCTGCTTATGTTCCCTCTCTTGCTGTGTCCCTGTCAAATAAATAAAATAAAATCTTTAAAAAAAAAAAAGAAAGAAAATAATTTTTAAACCCATCAAAGAGCTGAGAAAACAAGTTGACATCAACTACGCCCCAGAAACTGGTGAGCCCTTCTGTGACCAGAAAAAGATTCACAGCTGCTTTCATCCCTAGCAGAGAGGCAGGAAAAACTGACCACAGATGAGAATAAGGAAAAACCTGCCAAACTTTTAAACTTCACAGCCATCTGTGGGCTGGCATGTCTGAGGCCTGATGAGAATGCTGAGGGCCCTCAGTCAAGAGTGTCTACACCACCCCAATTCTCCCCACGGGCCTTCATCAATTGCAAAGGGCCAAAAATGGGATGCAGAGCAGCTGGAGGGAGACCCAGTCCACACCAAGTGCACTCCAGAGGCCCTCTGAAGGCTAGGGATAGGAAAATAGAGTAGAAAGCCAAGGGCCCAACTGGAGAGCAAAGAGATCTCAGCAACCCAAAAGCTGGCAATTGGACTATAAAACAGAGCAAGCTCTTTCAAGGTTTGGGAAGCTAGCAACCTGGCTATAAAATATAGACATCTCCGGGAGTTCAGACCCTGTGTTGGGCTCCATGCTGAATGTGGAGCCTACTTAAAAAAATAGACCGGTCACTCGCTCGCTCATAAATCTCACCAGTGCCCAAACCCCAAACTCTGCTGGAAGGGAAAATCCTGATCCAATCCTTAAACTATGTGAAGCCAGTGATGAACCAAATGTACCTATAGCTGCAACAGAACCCAGAGACAAGCAGATAGGACACAAATTAGATGCACCCAGCCTCTCACATTAAGAACTTTAGAGTAAAAGGGTGCATCCTTTACTAGGGCTAATTGTATTACCTCAACCTCTACTCTTTGCCCAGCATACTTCAGAAGATGATGGGATACACAAAGCCAAACGCGACCCCTGATCAAGAGAGGGAGTAGTCAAGAGTGGACCCACAGAAGGCCCTGATGTTGAAAATGCTCAGCCATTATCTCTTCAAAGTATTTCTTCCGCCCCATTCTTATTATTTCCATTTAGGACTTTAATTACACATTAGACAATCTGATATCCCACAGATTCAAGAAGTTTGAACAACCTCAAGCAGAGTAAATGCAAAGAAATGTACTTAGGTGCACGTAGTAGCAAACTTTTGACGTGGCCTCCAATGATCCCCACCTCCTGGTACTGACAACCTTGTGAAATCCCAAATCCCTTCCCCTAGAGTAAGTTACTTCTAACCAAAAGAATACACTCAACACTGAGGGGATACCACTTCCATTACTGTGACTTCTGTCTTACTAGCAGATTATTATTCCTTATTCAGCTTTCACCTTTTGAAGATGCAAGCTGCCTTGTTGGATAGACAACTGGCAAGGAACTGAGGACAGCCAATAGACAACTAGAACCGAGACTTCTCAGTCCAACAACCCGAGAACTGAATCTAGCAAAAACCAGGTGAGCTTGGAAACAGACCCTCACCTTACCTACAATCAAGTCTCCAGTTGAAACCCCAGAGCTGGCCAACACCTGGACTGCAACCTTGATAAAGACTGAAATGACTCAGCTCAGCTGTGCCTGGACTTCTAATTTACATAAATTCTGGAATAATTAATAATAAATCTGCGTTGTTTTAAGCCACTAAGTTTTGGGGTAACCTCATCGCTTCTCGGCCTTTTGGCTAAGATCAAGTGAAGTTTTGGGGTAACCTCTCATGCAGGAACAGATAACAACTATGGTACATCACAGTAAAACTGCTAAAAATCAAAAACAAAATGAAAATCTTAAAAAGCAGCCAGAAAAAAAAAAGCATTATCTTGAAAGAAATAATAGTAAGACTGCCAATTTTTCACTATTAATGAGCTGAAAGGGAAGGGAAAAAAAAAAAAAGCACTAACGGGAATTTCACCTTTAAAACAACTTTTAAAAACAAAGACAAAACAAAAATGTTTCAAACCAAAAATAAGTAAGAAAAAGGAAAACCAAAGCCATTGCCAACAAAACTTCATTAAAAGTAACAGAGTAAGTTGTCCAGACTGAAGAAAAATAATCACAGATAAGATACATGGGAATATAGGAAAGAACTGAAAATACCAGAAAAGGTAGATGGTGGGTAAGCAAATGAGTATTAACTTTAAAACAGCAGCAGTAACATCTGGAAAAATTTATAACATATGTAAAAGTAAAATATGATAATAGCCCAAAGGACAGGAGAGTAAGAATTAACAGTTTTAATCTCATTTACTTGGGAAGTGGTAAAATAACTAAATGGTCAACACATATTGTAACCTCTAGGGTAACCACTAAAATAATAAAAGGATATATACCTAAAAAGCAATAAAGAATAGTATAATAATTAATCCAAAAGAGAAGAGAAATAAAGAGATGGGAATATATAAAAAAGATACCTGGTAGACTTAACACAATTTTATTTAAGTAATTATACTAATTACTTAAATTATAACTAAAGACTCCAAGGAGAAGACTGAATAATAAAACTACATGCTGTTTACAGGAGACATACTTAGAAAATGAGACACGGGAAAATGTTTGCTTTACTAAAAGTAAAAGGACAGAAAAAGATGCACTATGCCATCACTAACAGAGAGAAAGCAGGGCTGGCTGTACTAAGGCCAAGTCAGACTTTGAGGTAAGAAGCTATTATGAGAGAAAGAAAGAACATTTCCTAATTTAAAAAAAAAAAAGGTCAAATTCTGGAAAAGGCAAAACTATGGGAATAGTAAAAAGGTCAGTGGTTAGGAGGGAAGGAAGGATAATTAGGTATAGCACAGAGGATTTCTGGGCAGTATCTGTATGATCCTGTATTAGTGGATATGTGTCATTTGTCTAAACCCACAAAATGCACAACACCAAGAGCACCCACTGTAAATATAAAAGAACCCTAATGTAAACTATGGACTTGGGTGATTATGGGCGGTCAATATAGGTTCACTGACTGCAGCAAACGTACCATTCTGGGGAATGCAGAAAACGAGGGAGGCTGTGCACTTACAGGGGACAGTGCTCAATTTTGCTATGAACCTAAAACTGCTCTAAAAAGGTTAATGCAATAGGAAGATAACAATTATGAATTTGTACGTACCCACTAACATACATAAAGAACTGGAAAAAGTAAAAAGACAACTCTACAGTTACAGATGAAGATTGTAACAATCCCTCTCAGACATCAATAGAACCAAATGGCAAAAATGTGTAAGGATTTAGACAATGTGAAAGGAAAAAATTTCATGTGACTTTTGTCCCTTAGATGCAAATAACTGTTATGATTAGGTGAGCCTCTGAAAACAAAGTAATTAATAACTATCCTCTTTCAAAGCAGGGTAGAGCACGCTCTTGATCTCAGGATACTGAGTTCAAGCCCTATGCAGTATGGAGAGCTTACTTACATAAAGTAGCACAGTCAAGGCTAAGGAACTCATAGATAACAACACCACTACCATTATTCAGCACCTAACTAGAAGGCACCATTAGTTCCCCAGCCCACAATGTGTTCACCCATAAATGGGTAAATAGCAGGTATCATTCATTCAGACATAAGAGCCAAAAGAGACTGTATTTTGTTATCTCATTTAGACCCTACAAATATAAATTAAGCAAAAGGGAAGTCTACCCAATTAGGCCTTGTCATCTTACCAACATCGTTACTTTTAAGTGCTGATTATTACTACATGCCAGGCATCGTAAGCCATTTTTTTCCCATGTTTACAACAATGCTTTGATACAATTACTATTATCTTTGGGGCACCTGGGTGGCTCAGATGGTTAAGCATCTGCCTTCGGCTCAGGTCATGATCTCCAGGTCCTGAGAGCCACCCAGGCGCCCCTCAACTTTGTATTTCAATACAAATAACTTTTTTTCCTTAAAGGCCTATTAAACATTATTTAAAAGAAAAAGCATAATGACAATAAATTCTCTAACAATAGGCTGCAATGTAAGGATTTCCTGATTTTATTTACTGGTTAAGGAAGACAGTGACCTACAAAATGGCGTGTTACTCAATTAGTAAGTCTCTCGAATCACGTTCGCCTTATTTAAACATGCTCCTTCTTTACAAATTAGGTCCTTCCTCACTCCTGTGCCCCATTCCATAGCTCCATTTCCTTCTTCCTCTTTCATGTTCACCACCTATAAATCATAAATACCCCAATTACATTTTACGAATTCACAGGCCCAACTGCTAATGCAGATAAGTAGTCTCAATTCTTTCAAGAAATAGCAAAAATACTCTTGCTTCCAAAGTACAGGCTGGAGTGACAACATGGTCCTAAGTCTAAGATAAACTGTAACTTTGTATGCAGTGACTCTGGAATCACCTGAAACGTTTCAAAAACTACCAACGTCCAGTCCCAATACAAAAATTCTGATTTAACTAGTGTGAGACATGGCCTGAGTATTCAGATTTTATAAAGCTTCCCAGATGGCTCTGATCCAAGAATGAGAACTGAGAAAAAGGAGTAAATTTAACAGCACAAGGAAACAAACAGCATAAAGAAACTATCAGACAAAACCCGAAGGTGAAACACTTTACAGACCAACTCAAGTCTCTTCAGGAGAAAAAACTATGGAAAATAAAAAAGAGATGGAAAATAATTTCAGTACAACACGTGGACCTTACCTGAAGCCCAATTCTAACTAAATATAAAAAGAAATCCAAGGAACAAGAAGAAATCTGAATATGGTCTAGATATATAAATAAACCTACGTATGTATCATCAAAGAATATTATTCTTTGGATTTTAAGTGTGACAGACACTGGCACTGCGGTGGTCTAAGAAACAGTCCTTCAATTTTTTCGAGATGCACTCGGCAGAATTTCGAGAGGAAATATAATGTCTAGATTTACTTTAAAATACTTCAGCTTATTAACCAATAAAATAAAGGAATGTCTGGAATTTGCTTTAAAACAATACAGCCTACGGGAGGGAGCTAACAGATGCAACATTCTTTGCTAATCACTGAGGCTGATAAGGAGTACCTAGTGGATGGTTCATTACTCTTATTTTTCTGTTTGAAGATTTCCACTGGTAATTTATAAAAAAAATACTTCAAATAGAAGCCAAAGTAAAGATAGCAAATTGGCAACGGGGTTCATTTCATTATTCCAATTTGTGTATATCTGAAATACTGCTTAATTGAAAGAAAAGCGGACTTGGTTTGGAGAACTAGAAGCTACTCACGTACTCCGACAAAAAAAAAAAAACTCTCCTGTATACAAGATGCTCATCCTGAGTGGCTCGGTCGTTAAGGGTCTGACTTCGGCTCAGGTCATGATCCCAGAGTCCTGGGATCGAGCTCCGCATTAGGCTCCCTGCTCGGTGGGAAGCCTGCTTCTCCCTCTCCCACTCCCCTTGCTTGTGTTCCTGCTTTTGATATCTCTCTGTCAAATAAATAAATAAAATCTTTAAAAAAAAAAAGGAAGCTCATCCTCTGTCACTTACAGCTAGGAGAGGGTAGAGGCAGGGGAAGGCAAAGGACAAAGAGGATTTCCACCAGACCCAATGAGCTAGGTGATGAGAGATGACCTGGCTCACAGCCACACCACAGGAATGTAACACAGAGATGTGGGGTAATTCTAAGCAGAATTTTAAGTAGGATTTCAAGCAATTCTAACAGAAAAGCCAAAAGTGTAATATTTAAAAAGTTTTCCAGTAGTTATAGCATCTCAAAATTTACACAATTATCTCTTCCACAGCACAACTGCACTGTCAATAATGCACTTCTGCTTCCCTGATAACACTTTTTTCTCTCACCAGGTGTAAAACAAGTAGTCCTTTAAACGTTTCCTAGACTTAAATATCAAAATAACATATTCAATTCTGTCACGATGCAGAATTTTTAGAACTTTCTTGGAAATACTGTTCACTTTTAAGTGTTTGCTTCAAAAAACTCTACATCAGTAAATATTACAATTGATGACTGAAATAAAATCCTTTCTCCAGACTTTGTCAATAATACTTAACTGTTCATATACAGATGACAAATCCCCGTTTACTTTTTGTCCTTTTGTTTAATCCAAGAAGTGATCGTATCCTACTACCGAATTCTATTACAAGTATTAGAACTGTGGTAATAGATCACTCAGGAGATTTTGATTTGTCCTCCGTTGTTTTGCTCACACAAGATGCCGATACAGCCTGGTTAACTAACGAAATCCTTTCTCCTAATACACAAGTTGGCAAAAATATTTTCCTAAAGATTGTTTTATTTCATCGGACAAACCAGTGGGCAAGACCTAATTCTACATCGTGAGAGCAACTCAAAAAGTTGACAAGGTGCAATGAAAAGAGAAGCAAAAAGAAAATGAAAAGACGCTAAGGGTGCTCTAAACGGAGAAGCCGCACAGTTAGGGCCTACGTTAAGTTACCAATACAAAAATTCATCAAAGTAAGTTTTCTAAGGCAACAAGTACTGTACAGTTTGGAGAAGCAAAAGTACTGGAGGAATGGCATACTGTCAGAACAGCAAGATTTTTATGACGCTGCCGAGGGGTAAGAAAAACACGCTCAAGAGAAGAACATTTCTCCACCTTTCAGAAACCAACCATTCTATTCCTAGGGAACAAGTGGTTAGAGGAGCTGGGCGGGGCAAAAGAGGGAACACCAATCAGAGGTCGAGTTACAAGTCGCGTACGAAAACAGAAGGATGAGAGCAGCTCGCTGAGTGGCTGGCACCTACCCCCCCCACCCCGCCCGCGCGCACGCGCGCCCCCGGCTCTCACCATAGGCAGCCGCACCTGGGGACCCACCCCACCGCAAACCGCGGCGCAGGGTCGCCCCCACCTCCCGCCAGCCACCCCCCCGAGCCGTTTCCTCCCAAAACAAACCTGGCCGCCCCAAAACAAAACAAAACCTGCCGAGGGAGTCCCGCTCTCCCGGGGTCGCCCCCGAGCAGCGCTCGGCCACTTCGCCCCGCGAGCAGGAGCCCCGACAAGGGGGCGGGGAGCGGGTGCTCGGAAACACGGGGATGGAAATGTCAAAAATCTCACCAATTCCTCGTAGCTCCTGTTGTGCTCGTTGCCCTCCCAGTCCAACCTCTTCGGCAGCAGCTGCAAAGGCACGAGACGCACACGCGTGACCAGCGCGCGGGGCCGGGCGGGGGGCCGCGGGCCGCGCGGGGGGCGGCGGGGTGGGCTGGGGTGGGGAGCTGGGCGAGCGGCCCCGGCAGGGTAGGGAAGGGGGCACGAGGGGACGCGGCGGGGCGGGCGCGGCGGGCGCCGCGAAGCACAGACCTGGTACTGCTCCAGCTCCTGCACCAGCACCTGCAGCCGACGAGACGCGCAGTTAGGAGGGCGGGGGGCACCCGGGTCCACCCGGCGCCCTCCACCCGCGCCCCAGGCGGCGGCGGGGCCGGGGCCGGGGCCGGGACGCGGCGGCCCGCGCCGCCGCCCGCGGGGCCCGCACTCACCTGGGCGGCTCTCCGACACGGGCCGGCCGATAGGTACCGGGCGATGAGAAAGTACAGCTCTGCGGGAAGACGGGGAGTCGGTCAAGAGCGGGCGCGGCGGCGGGGAGGGGACCGCGGCCGGGCTGGGGGCGCCGCGGGGAGGGCGCGGGCGGCGCGTCTTACCCGACTCGATGAGGGGCACCGGGCGTCGGGCGGGCGAGGGCTCCGCCATGGCCGGGCGCGGGGCGCGGGGCGCGGCGCGGGAGCGGGCGAGCGAAGCGTGTAGGCCGCGCCGAGGCCTGAGCGGGC
Organism: Mirounga angustirostris; assembly: GCF_029215605.1. Classification (NCBI taxonomy): domain Eukaryota; kingdom Metazoa; phylum Chordata; class Mammalia; order Carnivora; family Phocidae; genus Mirounga; species Mirounga angustirostris. The sequence goes on along the minus strand of NW_026991709.1, from coordinate 6,708,509 downwards.
CGGCGTCCCTCTACCTCTGGCGCGCCGCCGCCGCCGCCATGCCGTGCGCGCCGCCACGCCGATGCCTCCGCGAAGTAGTGCCTCCGCGGGAGAGAAAGTAGTCCCTGCGCGGCGGCGGCCCGGCGCCCCCGTCCGACCGGCGGTGGGGCCGCGACCAGAGCGGCTGGCTGCGCCTCCCTCTCCGCCGTGTCAGGGGCGCCGCGACGGGAACGTGGGGGTGGGCGAAGGCCCGGGCCCGGGCAGGCGGCGGGTGGGGGCGGGGAGCGCGCGTGGCCGGGATCCCTGCGCGCGGTGAGGCGGCCCCCGGCCATTGTGAGGCGGCGGCGCGGCGGCCGGGCTCGCGGCGGGGCGGGCGCCGGGGCGGAGGTCGGGCGGTGCGCGGGGGCGGGCGCCGGCCGGGGGCGCGGCGGGGGCGGGGGGGCAGGTTGCCGTGCCCCCGCCGGAGCGAAGTCGCTCCCCACGGAGGCCCGGAACGCGCAGCGGGTCTGGCGGGGTCGCCCGCTTCGGGCTCTAGGAAGGGACGTTTCCCGGACAGTCGTCTGGGGCCGGTGTGTTTGCCCCTCGCGAAAGCTCGCTCGCTTGGAGGACGCGAAGCCCGTAAACCTTGAGAGTCGCACCACCCGCAGAGAGGAGAACGTCGGCCCGCAAAGCTTTCCCGGGGGAGGAGAGGACGGATGCGGGAAGCCACAGGTTGGGGGGGGGGCAGGGGTCCGCGGACACGGACGCGTTCGCGTCTTGGAGGGCACGGCGAACGTCCGCGGGACGGAAGGATGAATAAGTGAGACCGAGCCGCAGTCCAGCGGACAGAAAGGGTTAAGGAAAATGCAGTAGATCGCGGAGGATGTAAGCCTCGCTCGTCGGGGAAAGCCGCCTGGAGCCGGCGATGACTTCGCCGGATGGGGAAAAGGAATGGGAGGAAGCGGGCAGTACCGACAGGCAGCAGCCCATTCCCAGGAAGAGAAGCAGGAAGCTTGGGGGAACGCACGGGGGGAGCCGTGTGTGATTAGGATTCAAAGCTGGAGCAGTGGACAAGGATTTGGGCCTCTCTCAATTGCCGTGCTAGGCTTCTGGCCTCGCTGGGTTCGTCGCTCAGCATGTCCAGGGCACCCTAGTCTGAGCCCGAAAGCACAGCAGTGAGCAAAGCAAAGAGCCCTACCCTCCGTGGAGTATGCATCGTCGTTCTAATTCCTACTCCGTGTAATGACCCCCACGTAGCGGTTCAGCTGAGGTTCAGGTGTGGGACTGACCTTGGGTCTTGTGCCACTGTTAGATGTTTGACCCTGACTGAATCACTTAACCTCTGAGCCTCCGTTTTCCCTCACCTGTAAACTGTAAATCATATTTGTGCCTACTTCGTAGGGTTGTGAGCATTGACAACCCTGTGGGTTAATACGTGTTCCTGGCATATAGTAATAAGCACCCTGTCCGTGCTAGTTTTTTATAATTATTTACACCAGGTAACAGAAGATCTTATATATGTTTGTGAATGAACCCAAACATGTTCAGACAAGCGCATCAGTAATGTGTTCTTATATCTGTTAATTCAGCAAACATTAATCAAGTGATGGAGACCAAAAAAGAATAAGCCACATCTTTGCCATCAGAGACTTCAGCGTCTTTTAGGAGAAACAGATGTAAGCAAATAATGACAAAATTTAGGGCAGAGAGAGGCGATCAACCTGCCTGTGGGAGGGAAGGTTGTTAGAGAGGTTTGAGCCTTCCCAGTTTCTGCGTGGAATGGGATTCCAGGCATCTGAACAACAAAGGGCCAAGACATGAGTAACATTTCAAGTTTAAGGAACTCTAGTATGCCTATTTGGGGTGACTTTGGAGGTGTGGATGGGACCCACTAAGAAGTTAAAATTGAGAAGAAAAAAGTTAAAGTTGGGAGCAATCGGAAGATTCTAAGCCAAGAAGGGTCGGTTTTAATTTTAGGATTGATTTGAGAGTATTAGGACCAAGAGGCAGGAAAACCACTTAGATGACTTTTAAATAAGAAAGAAATGAAGATGCACTAGGCCAATGGACATAAGGATGAAGAGGCAGAGACAGGATCAGAAACACATTGGAGGTTAAGTCAGCAAGATGAGGTTGAAGCGGAATGAAAAGAGTCACAAAAGTCTCAAGTTTTGGGCTGAGTAGGTCAAGGTTGTGCCACCAACTAAGATAGGACATACAGGCTGTAGCTCATTTGTTAAAATGAATACTTGGCACAACTTGATTATTTGAAGTTACAGTGCATATTTGTGGGACAGTATGATCTGATGCTAAAGATTACCCAAGTTGGCAAGTGATAAAGACATAAAGAAGGGAGGATTTAAACCTTCAAAGATTGATCCAGGACTTGCCTATTTCGCCTTGGGTTGTTTGTTTGTTTTTGGTTTTGTTCTCGAAAGATTTTCTCTTTAAGCAATCTCTACACCCAATGTGGGCCTCGAACTAAGAATGCCAAGATCAAGAGTCCCACGATCCATCCCATGAGCCAGTCAGGTGCCCCAACATATTTCACTTTGTCATAATATCATAAAAGCAAAAGAGAGCCGCCAAAACATGTAAGAATTTATATCTCAAGTACTGGTCTTTGTCCAAAACTACAATTCCAGTATGGGCAGCCCAGTAACCATTATGAGGCATCAGAGTGAGGACAGTTTTCCTTTGCAAAAGCCTGGCTAGTTAGTGCCTTTACAACCTACTCTGATGTCCATGACCAGTACTGCTGGTAGATTTGAAAAAGAAACACAAAGATTCTGACAAGAGGCAGAATATCTTCCCCATTCAACTCTCAAGTGACAGAGACCCAGATTTGATTCCCACTTCTGCCACCTAGAAAAGGAGATACACTCTCCCATCGGCAGCTCCACAGTGGGGGACCTGCCGGGAGTCTCCAAACAAAGCATAAATCGTGTATATGTTCCCCTCACAACTGAACCCAAATCACTCCAAACGCAAACACTAAGATTTGCTTTGGAGTAAATGGAAATAACTTGAGTTGTACCACAGGCAAGCTATATGGAGAGCCAAATTCTAGAAAAGTTGCTAGATAAGCAGGGGCCAGAAGATCTTAACAGCTGGTGACATCATCTGTAAGGCTGTCCCCCATCTCCACTATAAGAGAACTAGAATGTGTTAGTCCTTGGCAGCCAACACCTCTCCTGGATAAGCATCACTGATCCTTAGTCAGATGCCATTAATATGCTCACTTCGCAGCTAAGAAAGCTGAGGCTGGCCTAGGGAGACCCAGAAGGGCCTGAGGGCACATAGCCAGGCTGCAAGCCCAGCTGGGACACAACGACCTTAGACTGAACCCACGCACTGCAGAATTCTTTCTCGCCTTGCCACATCTCACAAGGGAGGAATCAGAGCCTGAATAGGAAGGGACTCACACAAGACCACACAGATGGTCCATGAGAGAGCTGAGATTGGAAATGCACAAGGACGTGAACGATCTCCTTTATCACAGGCAACTCGGCGCTGGATCCTCTTGTTCTCATTTTAAGCATGAGGAAACTGAGGTTTAGAAAATTTCAGGACTTGCGTACGGATGTAAACTCTTAAGGAAAAAACAAAAATCCAGCGGGACCTTCTAAGTTAGGAGTCTCGAGAGCATTAAGTGTGAAGAGCACGTCTGGAAAATGGGGAGCAAACCAGAGTTAGGGGCAACTTTGAAAGAGTGAAACAATGAGATCTGTGAGCAGTAGACACCATGCAAAGAAAACTGTATACATAATTCAAATTCTAATATCAATATGTTTGTGCAAATGTACGTTAATTGAATTTCATCTCGTGCAGCAGGCACTGCTCATCCACACACCCTAGCAGCAGAGTCCTGAGGGACCTAAGAAAGTAGATGACGTTGGACCTACAGAAGAGTGATACCACAAAGCGTAATCAGGACACAGAAGTGAAATCAAGCGCACACAAAAACATCATTTCATTCATTCAACACAAATTACATTGGAAGCCTTCTCTAAGGCAGGCAGTATGTGGTGGTCATTGGTTTCTGGGCTTCTGTGAGCTAAATCCCCTAGAAGTAGAAAAAAGTTAGTATCTTAATAGGTTACCAAAGGACTTTGGGGAAAAAAAAAAAACCAACAGAATGAGGGTAACTGGTTTTGGATAAGCCCTCAGTCATAGCCAACCTTTGCATCTGATTCCTGAGGCTCCTCTCTACTTCCTATGTGTCATCTTTCCCTCAGGACCTTTCCTTCCCTTTCAGTCCGCACCAGCCAGCTGTCCCCTTAATGCTACTTGGCCCTGCCCTCCTTCAGCAGATTGCTTCCACATTTAGCCCTTCCCTCGCTTGTCACTGGATCCTGTCCCTCAGTGTCCCCACGGTGCAGGCATTGGCCCGTGTCTGTGTCCAAGTCTCACCAGTTCTTTTGAGATGGTTCTCAGGGCGTTGGAGAGAACACAGCGTGATTGGACCAGAGAGACCCTGGGAACGGGGGAGCTGGAATCAGAATATGTCCGTCTTCGAAGGCGACTTACGAGTTGAGCAAACTCTCTGGCTCGGCGCTCGTTCTTGGGTTTTGATCATCTTTCACACAGGGATTAACAACAATAGATAACATTTGGTGAATGTGTCTATATCCTGGACACTGCACTAACCCATTTAACATGTTTTGTTTAATCCTATGAGATAGCTAGAATGCATGAGTCGCTTGTGAGCATTTCAGAGAGAATGCCTATAAAGAGCTCTCTGAACAATGCCCAGCTCTCAACATCACACTCTTACGTAAAAATTATTTCTTTCTCCATTCCCTCCGTCACCAACAAGTCTCCTCAAAGGTCTCCTTGACTCCCTACCCAATGAATCCTATCACTACTTTTACACTTCCTGAAGTACAACTTAACATATTCTCCATTCAAGCCTGGCTCCTTCCCTTTCACCTAAACCCAAACTCCGGGCTTCCTTTGTAAAGCTGTGTAGGATCCTCTGCTTTCTACCCTTTTCCCCCCAGGGCATCCACAGGAAAGCTGACTGCACCGGGCTGGGAGCTTTCCTGTCCTCTGGCTCCCAGTGGGTCACGACGGAGGAGGCCCCAGCAGGAGATGGAAGAGTGGGAGGAGGGTGAGAGTGGGTTTCTATTTTCCCAGCGCCTTTCCTGCCAAGCCGCAGGTTGGTGATGGCTGCAGGTTCTCGAAAGAAAGCCACAGTTCATGTGGGACAGCTCTCTCTCCATACATCAACCCTCTCTCAGTTTTCATACCTTGACCTCCCCTGGGCCTTCAGGATTTGGGCTTCTCTTCTGAGTCAGATGCAAGCCTCTGGAGGGAGCCCAGCGTGCTTTCGAGTCCCTGGCAGATTTATTTTAACTGCCCGCACCCTTGCGAACAGTGGCACCACTAACCCTCCTTAGGTATCCCAATGGATTATGCCTTCTCCTTCCTTCCGGAGCTCTGGTAGGTACTCAAGCTCTCCATGATGATGACTGCACTCGAACTGAGTCCAGAGCATGCCCTCCAATTCTCTCTCTCTCTGCTCCCCTATTTCTTTCTTCTCTGTACATTTTGTCCTCTAGCTTGAAAGGATCTACCTCAATCCCTAACTCCTTGCCTCACAAAACCTTTCCTGAGTCATTATGGTCCTTGTTAAGCGATTTTTGAATGTCCCCGAATTATTTCTTCATCACACACGCAACCCATCAGTAAGCCCTGATGAGCTTGGATATAAGCACTTCTCATCTAGATGAGCAGAACAACCTCCTAAGTGTCTTCCTGCTTCTCTGTTTATCCTGGAACAGGCGGTTTTCAAGAGGCAGCTGGAGGGGTCCTGTTAAAACTTAAGGCAGTCCTGTCCTCCTTTCTCAAAACCCTCTGACAGCTCCCATCTGACCCAGAGGAGAAGCCCCCGAGTCCTCCAAGGCCTCCATGATCTGGCCTGCTGGTGCTTCTGTGACCTCTTGTCCCACTATTGTTCCCTCTTCTCACTCGGCTCCAGCCGCACCAGCTGCCCTGACCGTCCTCAGACACTCCAGGCACGCCACTACCTCAGGGCCTTTGTACTTGCTGTTCTTTCTGCCAGGATCATCCTTCCCCTAGAACACCACACAGCTAGTTCGTCGCCTCAGACAAGTCGTGGCTCAGAGGTTGCGTTTTCAGTGAGACCTTCCCTGACTGCCCTAAACCCAGTACTTCACCTCACCCTCTGCTCCCACTTCCCTTCTGTCCTGCCTGCTTCCCTCTTCTCTGCAGCACTTTTGACCTAACCGGCTGTAAACTGTGCTCGTCATTTGTGTTTATTGCCCATCTCCTCCCACTTCGTGAAGGCGGGCCGAGAGATTTGTTGTCTGCTCGGCTCTCTGAGGTCTCTCTAGAACTATAACGGAGCCTGATGTATATGGTAGGTACACACGAAATATTGGTAGGATGGTTAAAAAAAAAATCGCTTAGCTAGACAGTCCCTCAAACACGAGACAGTGATGCTCTCAACATTCGCTCAGAAGTGTTTTTGGATGGCGTGGTGGTTTAGTCTGAGAGCCCACGACAACCTGTTGGCTCACGGTGTACCTCGAGACGGGGCCCTTAGGTCAGGGGGCCAGCAGAAACAGAGCTCGCAAGACCAGAAATGCTTTCTTCCTCTGCACAACCTGCCCCCGCAGCGGCCCCCACAGAAGAAGGGCCTCCTGTATTCTCTGGAGGGCAGAGCGAAGCAGTCAGAGCCTGGAGAGAGGAAGGGCGTGTGGAAGAGCGCACTGGGGAGCAGGAAGGGAGGCTGCTTTAGGGAGAGCGCCAGACCACTATGGGGATGGGACATCCTGTCACCCCTTTCCCATGAACGCCCAGTGGCCTCTGCCTCCTCCCTGGACACACAGCACTCCCCCCCGCCCCGCCCCGTACCCTCTGGCTGCCAGCCGGAGTCCCCACAGGAGAGAGCTCGCCCCCCCCATCCTCCCCTCCCCCCAACCTCTCTCTCAAGCAAGCACAGCCTGGATCACCAAGAGGAGGAGGCCAAGAAATTCGGCCTTGCCTGAGTCGGGGAGGTAAGTCTGGGAGCTGCTGGGAGTGGAGGGAAACCCAGCAGGCCCAAGAGGAAGTCTACAAGAAAGAACAAAAGATAGAGGGAAAGTCCAAGGAGGTGGGGCTGGGGAAGAAGGTAGTGCTCCAAGGTCACTGGGTCATCTCACCAGGGAATAGTCCCCTGTCACCAGTTACGCAACACCTAAGTGCCTACCGCGAGGCCTTCCCGTTTTCTGGGATGACATTTGGCACCTAACTGCAGAAATAACTCCCCTGTTTGCAAGTTGGATAGAACTTCCTGGTCCCCCTTTTTTATTTATGGGCAAGTCTGACCTAGAGCAGGGTGAAAAAAGAAAACAACCCACAGTTTAACACTAAATCATCAATTTAAAAAAATAAAAGCCATCAAAGGTTTAAAATCTGAATATTGGTAATGAGATGGAGTTCAGATGATGTTTGAATTAAGAACCCAGAATCCCAAATCTTGCCATTAGCCAGCCACTTGCTCTCTCAAGGTCTCCAAGGAAGGAGAATACTGGCTGCAAGCGGTATTTTATGGACCCTGACCTCATCCCCTAATGATCTAGGCTAGATGGTATTTGTTCAGGGCAGCCTTGGGAGACTAGCACAAAGCTGCCCAGAAGTGCCTAAGCAAAGCTGGGGGAAGGCGTTCCAACAGGAGAATGTGCAAAGCTTGGAGAATGCCTGCAAGGCTCTGTCTTGCGGTCTCCCGGAGCCGTGGTCCTGCACCCAGCAGATCTTCCCAGCTACAAGAGAGCAGAAGACATGATCAACCCTTCTTCCTATAGGACCCAGCTTGTACTCTGAAAGAGCTGGGCTTTGAGTGGGTTAGACCTGGGTTGGTTTCCACCTGGCCTTTAAAACAGCAGAAACCAGCACACTGACCAGGCTAGGTATTTGTACTACCCACAGAGAGGACATAACACAGAATTAACGCAATCCCGGGGAGCACAAGAATGATCACAAAGTGGATATGTTCCTTACAATTTTTGTGAGTGGCTTCATTTTCCATAACAACAATGGCTCCGTGGGGCACCTGGCTGGCTCAGTCGGTAGAGGATGCGACTCTGGGTCTCAGGCTAAAGGATATAATTTCCTGCAACAAGCCCATAACATAAGCTATGCCAAAATCTAACCTCACAAAGGTCACACGCTCCACAGAATTTAATTATAAAGGCTTTGCAGAGAGCAGAATACGAGAGGAGAACATCTTGCACTTTGCAGTAAAGAATCCAGAAACTCAATTTCATGATGACAAGAAAAATATGTAGTTTACCTTGAACTGGATCTTGGTCCCAAAAGGCTAATGCTTTCTAATTAGTAACTTTGGAACTACTGGGATATACGTTCTTCAGCTTTCTCTTTTATCTTTATTAAAAAAAAAAAAAAAAAGAGTGATGACCAGCCACCACTTTGAATTCTCTCAATCTTACAAACTCCCCGAGTATTCTAACTGCAGGGTAGTCTCATTAAGATGGGGTAAAAAGGTAAAAAGTTTACTCAATGGCAAAGAACCCAGAAATAAACTTTGACAGCCGCATAAAGCGAGAGACACATGGCCTGCCTGCTTGCTCCCAGTCAAGCGTGGCTTTCCATAGCCTTCTTCACTCCCCACAAGAACCTGTGGCTATAGAATATACAACCCACAACCAGTGAAGACTTCACTGGATGGAAGAAGCTCCTTTTTTTGCCAGTCTCCTAGGATTTTTTTTTAACCTTCCTGGTCCTCCTTCCCACCTGACACTTCTAGAGGCTTTGCTGTCCTGTCACCAGGTACAAAGCATGCCAGTAATTTTCTGAATGCATCCTGTGATGCAGTCATTTTGGTACAGCCCTTTATTTAACACACCATTTTGGCCCAAGGGTCATTACAAGTACATCATTTTAAAATTCAACCAAGTCATGTATAAGGCAAGACATATCCATCTGATCCTCAGCCTCATCCAGTACCAGACCTCAACCCATCACCAGCTCCTGGGGAACGGGGGGGAACAGAATAACAGGGAGCCTGGGGATCAGGGCCAGGCTCAGGAATGGCTTAAGAATGGGAGGGATCCATGGGGCACCTGGCTGGCTCAGTCAGTAGAGGATGCGACTCTGGATCTCAGGGTTGTGAGTTCAAGCCCCACGTTGGTGAATAAAATCTTAAAAAAAAAAAAAAAAAAGGAATGGAATTGTGGCTTCCACACTTCCTGCTAAAGCTGAATGTATATATACCCAGTGACCAAGCTGTCCTTCTTCCCAGTTGTACACCACAAATGAATACATGTGTTCATCAAAAGACACGTGCAAGTACGTTCATAGCAGAACTACCCATAATAGCCCCAAACTGGGGCTATAATGCCCATCAACTGCAGAATGGATAAATAATTTTGAAATTATTTATTTTGAAAAATTGGAATTCATTCATAATAATGTTAAACTATCAGGAATGAGGATGAATGTACAACATAAATGACTCATAAATATAAGGACTGAGCAAAGAAGGCAGACACAAAAGAGTGCATACTGTATTATTGCGTTGATATGCCATTCAAAACCAGGCAAACGGGCCTGTGGCATTAGAAGTTAGGATAGTGGGGTGCCTGGGTGGCTCAGTTGGTTAAGCGACTGCCTTCGGCTCAGGTCATGATCCCAGAGTCCTGGGATCGAGTCCCGCATCAGGCTCCCTGCTCGGCAGGGAGTCTGCTTCCCCCTCTGACCCTCCTCCCTCTCATGCTCTCTGTATCTCATTCTCTCTGTCTCAAATAAATAAATAAAATCTTTAAAAAAAAAAAAAAAGAAGTTAGGATAGTGGTTAGGGGCGCCTGTATGGCTCAGTCGGTTAAGCGTCTGCCTTTGGCTCAGGTCATGATCCTGGGGTCCTGGGATTGAACCCCACGTCCGGCTCCCTGCTCAGTGGGGAGTCTGCTTCTCCCTCTCCCTCTGCCCCTCCCCACCCCCGCTTGTGCTTTCTTTCTCTCTCTTAAATAGTAAATAAAATCTTTAAAAAAAAAAAAAGAAGGATAGTGGTTGGTTACTCTTAGGGTGGGGATAGTAACTGAAGAGATACTTCTGGAATTCGGGTTCAGGCATGTTCTCTTTCTTAATCTGGAATGTATTCACTTGGTGAAAAATTCACTGAGCCATACGCTTATGACATATGTTATACTCCAATAAGAAGTTTATATATTTTTTTTAAGATTTTTTTTTTTATTTGACAGAGAGAGACACAGCGAGAGAGGGAGTACAAGCAGGGGGAGTGGGAGAGGGAGAAGCAGGCTTCCCACTGTGCAGGGAGCCCGTTGTGGGACTTGATCCCAGGACCCTGGGACCATGACCTGAGCCGAAGGTGGACGCTTAACGACTGAGCCACCCAGGTGCCCTAAAAAGTTTATATTAAAAGAAAGAAACAAAAGGAAAAATCTCATGGTGTCTGTGGTAGTCAGAATAATGGCTCACCAGAGATGTCCACATCCTAACCCTCAGAATTTGTGAATCTCTCATGTTACCCAGCAAAAGGGACTCTGCAGATGGGCTTTAGTTAAGGATCTCAAGATAAGGAGACTGTCCTGGACCAGTCAGTTTGGCCCCATGGAATCACAGAGGTTTTTTGTTTTTTTGGTTTTTTTTTTTTTAGATTTTATTTATTTTTTTGACAGAGAGAGACATAGCGAGAGCAGGAACACAAGCAGGGGGAGTGGGAGAGGGAGAAGCAGGCTTCCCGCAGAGCAGGGAGCCCGATGTGGGGCTCGATCCCAGGACCCTGGGATCATGACCTGAGCCGAAGGCAGATGCTTAACGACTGAGCCACCCCGGCGCCCATCACAGAGGTTTTTATGAGAAGAAAGCAACCTGGTACAAAATATCTTTTGTAGCCCACCCTAAGTGATACATACAGGAGGAGAATTCTAGAAAATGCAGTTCAGCTCAGCAAGTTGGCACATTACAAAGTTACCACATAACTGTACCCTTATTAGCTGGTGTACCTTGGGGAAAAGTCCTTTACTTCATCTGAAAAATTAAAATGATAATAGTTATACATAGGCTTGCATAAGAATTAAGTGAAATAATACATGTTCTAGGCACCATGCCTAGAATATAAGACCTCACATTTTTGTTGAATTTGTTCATTGATCCCATTACTGAGATGGTCAAAGAATGTGCTTTTGGTTTAATTGTGTTGCTCATAAAGATAATTTGCTCTTTGAAATGGTAAAAAGAATTATTGGGGTGCCTGGTGGCTCAGTCGTTAAGTGTCTGCCTTCGGCTCAGGTCATGATCCCAGGGTCCCGGGATCAAGCCCTGTGTTGGGCTCCCTGCTCTGCGAGAAGCCTGCTTCTCCCTCTCCTGCTTCTCCCTCTCCCACTCCCCCTGCTTGTGTTCCCTCTCTCGCTGTGTCTCTCTCTGTCAAATAAATAAATAAAATCTTAAAAAAAAAAGATTACATGCAAACTTGAGATTAGTGATAACATCATAAATTTTGTATCCATTTCTGTAGGACACCGTACATACACATACTGTACTTACATTCCATCTTCTCTTCTATTGATTTCTTGTTTAAAAAAGCAGTTTACAAAACAATATTTCATGTATGTTTCCCTTTTTACAAAAGAACTGAAGCATTTTCTACAAAATATCTGTGTGGTCAGAGGACAGAGACTTGACTGCAAGCACCCCCTCATGCTAGTCGTTTGGGCAAGTCAGGTGAACATGAGACAGGTCGAAGGGAAGACAGGAGAGCCATCGTTCCCCCACAGTCTTCGTGAGCACCTACTGAGAAAACGTGGGTTACTGCTTAAGCCTATACCTGGCACATGTTTGCTCAGCATCATCATCACTGTTATTAACGTGCAGAAAACAGCCTGGAAGCATAAAGACATGCAGGCTAACCCCGTGTGGTGGGATGTTTCATTTGTTTTCTTTTCTTTTTTTTTTTTTTTTTTTAAGTAGGCTCCATGCCCAGCACGGGGCTGGAACTCACGACCCTGAGATCATGACCTGAGCGGAAATCAAGAGTCAGACGCTCAACCAACTGAGCCACCCAGGCGCCCCAAGGGCCATTGGTTTTCTTCTTTGAGCTTTTCTGTCTTCAGAATCATCAATCATAAACATACACGTTATTTTTGAAGAACCCTCGTGGCCATAACACCCTCTGTTTCTCTTCCAAACCCTTTCTTTTGACTCCATTCACACTATTCCCCATTCCAGGTTCTGCTCCTCCACATATGAGTCAGTATTTGCAAGTTAAATCCTTTCTGTGTCCCCAGGACCAAGCCAACATCCCACCGTCTATATGGTTTTCTGTCATGATCCCCAATCTTTGGCCTCTGCACGCTCCTCCATTCCCAAAGAGTGACATCTTCTGTCCTAACCCGTTAGGTAAGCAAGAAAGGCATCTTGAACAGTTGCACTGTAAGATTCAAATATGATTAGCAGAGGAAACACATTTTCTTCTAGCCAGTAGTAGGTAAGGTACCCCGCCAAACAAAACTCTACCTTTTCAACGTCTGATTCAAGGGGCAAATATTTCTCCATGGCTACCTTGTAATCTAAATTTAGAGGCCTCAGCAAAATTATCCACATTTTAAAAATATTTATTTCAAGATTCCAAATAAACGCAGTGCCAAGTTTAGCGTGTCAAAGCACAGGAACAACTGCATTTTATTAACCAAGCAATGTTCCTCTTCTTTTTCTGTTGTTTTGATTTTTTCCCCCTCAACTTTTTATTTTGAACATTCTCAAGCCTATAGAAAAGTTGAAAGAACGGTACCAAAAACTCTGATATATCCTTCATGTAGTTCATCAGTTGTTAACTTTTTGCTGCATTTGCTCATTTTTATGCATTTATTTTACTGAACCATTTGAGATGAAAATGCACACAGCACGACTTAACACTACAAATAATTCAGTATGTACAAAGGATAAGGACATTGTCCTACGTGATCACAATACCATGACCACATCCAGGAAAATAAATAATCTTTCAAGGCTATCTACCAAACAGTGTATCAGTGTATATTCAAATTTCTCCAATTGCCTAACATTGTCAAGTATAGCATATATATATATATGATATACGATCATATATATGATTTTATTTTTAAGTAATCACTACACCCAACGTGGGGCTCAAAGTCACAACCCTGAGATCAAGAGTCACATGCTCTACCAGCTGAGCCAGCCAGGAGCCCCAAGTATAGTGTGTGTGTGTATATATATATATATATATATATATATATATATATTTTTTTTTTTTTTTTTTTTTTTTTTTTTTAATCTAGGGTCCAGTCTTGTCTCACGTAGTGCATTTGGTTTTATCTCTTTGGTCTTTAGAACCATCTCTTCTCCCAAACCTTAAACATTGACTTTTTTTTTTTAAGATTTTATTCATTTATATGAGAGAGAGAGAGAGCATGAGCAGGGGAGGGGGGCAGAAGGAGAGGGAGAAGCAGATTCCCCACTGAGCATGGAGCCCGAAGCAGGGCTTGATCCCAGGACCCCGAGATCATGACCTGATCCGAAGTCAGATGCTTAACCGACTGTGCCACCTAGGCGCCCCTTAGACGTTGACTTTTTATAAAAGTCTTCTTTTGTGTTCTTAAACTGTTTTATAATCTGAATTTGTCCGATTATTCCTCATGACTAGATTCAGGTTGAACATTCTGGACAAGAATATCTTATAGGTGATACCATTTAGTTTTCATTGCTTCACATTAGGAGGTGTGCAATATCAGTTTGGACAATTTTGGGTGATGCCAAATTTGATAACTTGGTTTTTTAACATAAATTAAATCATGCAATAATTTGCTTGTTTCTCTCGATAATATATTTTTTAAATCTTCCGTTTTAGTAGATCCACCATGTTTTCCATTTTCAGACTGTCACTTAATATTCCATAGGGTGGTGTATTAAACACTTGCCAAAATCTAGGAAAACTACTAAAATAGATTGAATGTGTGGGTCCCCCCCGGAATTTATATGTTGAACCTTACCCCCCAATGTGATGGCATTTAGAGATGGGGTCTTTGGGAGGTGATTAGGTCATGAGGGAGGAGCTGTCCCGAATGGGATTAGTGCCCTTATAAAAGAATTCCCAGCAAGCTCCCTCACCTCTCCCCCCATGTGAGGATACAGCAAGAAAATGGCTGTCCATGAAGGAGGAAGCAGGTCCTCACCAGACCAAATCTGCCAGTGCCTCGATCTGGACTTCCAAACTTATAGAATTGTGAGAAATAAATATTTTGTCATAAGCCACCCAGTCTATTGTATTTTTGTTATGGCCACCCAAATGGACCGAGATAACTATCTTCTCCCAGTCTGGCCCAAATTTTGCTTAATCGAAGTCCCAGGGCGCCTGGGTGGCTCAGTTGGTTAAGCGACTGCCTTCGGCTCAGGTCATGATCCTGGAGTCCCGGGATCAAGTCCCGCATCAGGCTCCCTGCTCGGCAGGGAGTCTGCTTCTCCCTCTGACCTTCCCCCCTCTCATGTGCTCTCTCTCTCTCACTCTCTCAAATAAATGAATAAATAAAATCTTTAAAAAAAAAAAATCGAAGTCCCAGTGGGAGAATGGGAGAAAGTTTTGAAAATCGTATATCCGATGAGAGATTAATATCCAGAATATAGAGGGAGAACTCCTAGAACTCAATAATAAACAACAAACAAGCCAATTCAAAAATGGGCAAAAGACTTAAACATTTTCCCAAAGAAGATACACAAATGATCAGTGAACACATGAAAAGATCACTCAACATCAGTGATCATTGGGGAAACACAAACCAAAACAATGAAATTGGGGCACCTGGCTGGCTCAGTCAGTAGAGCATGCGACTCTTGATCTCAGGATCATGAGGTCAAGCCCCGTGTTGGGTGCAGAGCCTACTTAAAAAAAAAAAGAAAAGAAAGAAAAACTACATGAAATAACCACCTCATATCCCTTAGGATGTCTACTATTTAAAAAAAAATCATAAAATAACAAGTGTTGGTGAGGATGTGGAGACATTGGAACCCATGGGCACTGTTGGTGGGATGTAAATTGGTGCAACTGTTGTGGAAAACAGTATGGATGTTTCTCAAAAAAGTAAACATAGAACTGCCATATGATCCAGTGGTTCCACTGCTAGGTATATACACAAAATAATCAAAAGTAGGGATGTGAAAAGATATTTGTATACTCATGTTTATAGCCACATTATTCACAATAGTGAAAAAATGAAAGCAACCCAAGTGTCCATGAACAGATGAAGGGATAAACCAAATGTGATATATCCTTTTTTTTTTTTAAAGATTTTATTTATTTATTTGACAGAGAGACACAGCGAGAGCAGGAACACAAGCAGGGAGAGTGGGAGAGGGAGAAGCTGGCTTCCCGCGGAGCAGGGAGCCCGACCGGGGCTCGATCCCAGGACCCTGGGATCATGACCTGAGCCAAAGGCAGACGCCTAACGACTGAGCCACCCAGGCACCCCAAATGTGATATATCCTTAAGATGGAATATTATTCAGCCTTAAAAAGAAAGGAAATTTATGACACATGCTACAATAGGGATGAACCTTGCAGACATTATGCTAAGTGAAATAAGCCAGGTGCAGAAGGACAAACTGACTCCACTTAGGTAAGGTACTTAGAATAGTCAAAATCACAGAGTCAGAAAGTAGAATGGTGGTTGTCAGGGGCAGAGAGTAAGGGGAATGGGAAGTTATTGTTTAATGGGTACAAAGTTTCAGGGTTTTTTTAATGAAAAAAATTATGGGAATGGACTGTGTTGGTGGTTGCACAACATTAGAAAAGTATTTAATACCACTGAGCTATATACTTAAAAATGGCTTAGATGGTAAAATTTATGTTATGTATATTTTACAATAAAATAACCCAGTGGGCTTTTTTGTAGAAATTGACAAATTGATTCTAAAATTTATATGTAAAAGCAAAGGAACTAAAATAACCAAAACAACTTTGAAAAAGAACAAAGTTGGGGGCTTCTGGCTGGCTCAGTTGGTGGAGCATGGGACACTTAATTTTGGGGTTGTGAGTTTGAGCCCCACGTTGGACATAGAGATTACTTAAAAATAAAATATTTTTTGAAAAAAGAAGAAAAAGAAGTTGGAGGATTTATATTACCTGATTTCAAAACTCCATAAAATAAATTGGAGTAATTGAGAAAGTCTGGTATAGAAAGAATAAACACAGAGACAGTGAAACAGACTAGAGTCTAGAAACAGATGCATACAAATACAGCCAATTGGCTTTTGACAGAGGCAAAGGAAAGTCAATGGAGAAAGGATAGTCTTCAAAACCAGTGCTTCAGCAATCGGATATCCATATGCTAAATACCTCACCCATAAATAAAAACTAACACAGAATGGACACAGACCTAAAAAGAAACCTAAACCTATAAATCTTCTGAGAGGAAATCTTAATATTATTCAGTTAGGCAAAGATTTCATACATATAAAACAAAAAGTATTATCCATAAATTAAAAAGTTGATAAATCAAACTTTCTATTATTTATTGCTGCATAACATATTATCCCAAAACTTAGTGGCTTAAAACAATGCATATTTATTATCTCACCAGTGTCTGTAGATCAGAAATCCAGGTCTGGCTTAGCTAGATCCTCTCTCACAGTCTCTCTCTTTCAAGGCTCCAATCAAAGTGTTGGCCAGGGCTGGGGTCTCATCGGAAGGTGCAACTGGGGAAGAATTCATTCCAGGTCCACGTGGTTTTTTGGGGCAGAATTCAGTTCCTGGATGGCTTTTTGTAGAGGGTTTCAATCCCTAGCTGCTGTTGGCCAGAGGCTGTCCTCAGTTTCTTCACATATGGGTCTCCAACACAGCTGCTTGCTTCATCAAATTGTACATGCCAAGAAAGCAATAGAGTCTACTAGCAAGACAGAAATGACGATCCTATATAACATAATCCCAAAGTACTATTCCATCACCTTTGCTTCATTCTATTGGTTGGAAGCAAGTAACAGGGGCTCCTGGGTGGCTCGGGCCATTAAGCGTCCAACTCTTGGTTTTTGGCTCAGGTCTTGATCTCAGAGTCCTGGGATCAAGCCCTGTATTGGGTTGCCCTCTCAGTGGGAAGTCTGCTTGTCTCCCTCTCTCTCTTTGCTCCTCCCCCTGCTCATGCTCTCTCTCTCTCTCCCTAAAATAAATAAATAAATCTTAAAAAAAAAAGGAAGCAAGTAACAGATCCTGACCACTCTTTTTTTTTTTTTTTAAGATTTTACTTATTTATTTGAGAGAAAGAATGAGAGAGAGCACATGAGAGGGGGGGAAGGTCAGAGGGAGAAGCAGACTCCCCGCTGAGCAGGGAGCCCAGTGCGGGACTCGATCCTGGGACTCCAGGATCATGACCTGAGCTGAAGACAGTCGCCTAACCAACTGAGCCACCCAGGCACCCAGATCCTGCCCACTCTTAAGGACAGAGGATTGCACAAGTGAATGTATATCAAGAGACTGCAATCACTGGGGCCATCTTAATGTCTGTCCACTCCAGACTTTACCAAAATTAAAAAGCTCTGCTCTTTGAAATACACTGTTAATCAAATGAAAAGACAAGCCACGGACTGAGAGGAAATATTTGTGAAACACACGTCTGATACAGGACTTGTATCCTGAATATATAAAGAACATTTGAAACTCAATGATAAGTAAACAAACAACCAATTTTTTAAAGGGACAGAAGGATGAATAGATACTTCACCAAGAATGACAAAGAAGTACATAAAGAGATGCTCAACATCACTGATCATTAAGAAGATTCAAACTAAAACCACACTGGGATACCACCACACTCATAGTAGTATGGCTAAGTTTTTTAAAAAACTAATTATAGAAAATGCCAGCAGGGATGGAAAGCAACTCAAATTCTCATATATTGATGGTGGGAATACAAACTGATATAGCCATTTTGAAATACAGTCTGGCAATTTCTTATAAAGTTAAATACAGATTTACATTATATTCAGGAAAGGGTTAATTCAGCAGGCCTGGGCTGCTCAAAATTTGCATACTTCCAAGGTCTTTAGGACTGTCCCTTGGTCCAGCTCCTGGGAGATAAGCTCAGAGTCTTTGGAATATCCTGCCTGACCAGAGTGTCTTTGTTTGCTGTGACTGTGGACCACACCAGAGGGTGTAGGCTAATAATGTGATTTATGATGAACGCTCTCTTTTGTATGCCTGAGGCTTTAGCCGAATTGTATCAGTTTGACTTCTGGGGGACTGGAGTCTGAGAGGCTGAGGTCAGTCACATGGGTGCTGCATGTCTACATGACTGACCCCCCCCCCATAAAAATCCTGGACATCCAGGCTTAGGTGAGCTTCGCTGGTTGGCAACCCTTTGTACGTGTTGTCATATAGTGGTGCTGGAAGAATTAAGGGCTATCTTTGAGACTCCACTGGAAAGTCTGGGAAAGGACAACTGGAAGTTTGAGCCTGCTTCCCCCCAGAAGCCACCCTATATGCCTTTTCTGTTGCTGATTTTCATCTATTTTTTGCTGTAATAAAATATAACCATGAGTATAACAGCTTTTCTGAATCCTGGGTCCTTCCAGTGAATCATCAAGCCTGAGGGTCATCTTGGGGACCACCAATGTCTTGTGGACCATAGGTCCCAGCTATTTCATGCCTAGTTCAAAACATGAAAATGTATCTTCTCTCAAAAACCCATATATGAGTATTTTTAAGGGCCTTAGTGATGAAATCTTTAAAAACTGGAAACAACCAACCAAAATGTCCTTCAACTCATGAATGGATAAACAAATGGTGGTACAGCCATATAATGTACTCAGTGATAAAAAGGAATGAACTGGTGAGGGGTGCCTGGGTGGCTCAGTTGGTTGAGCATCTGATTTTTGGTTTTGGCTCAGGTCCTGATCTCAGGGTCCTGAGATTGAGCCCCACGTTGGAGTCCACGCTCAGCGGGGACTCTGCTTTGGATTCTCTCTCCCTCTGCCCCTCCCCCTGCTCGTACTCTCTCTCAAATAAATAAATAAATCTTAAAAAAAAAAAAGAGGAACAAACTGGTGAGACACTCAACAACCTGGATGAACCTCAAGAGATTACAGTAAGTAAAAGAAGCTGGACTCAACAGGCTACATACTTATTCCATATGCAGTATATGACTTTTCTGCAAAGGCCAAACTCTAGGGGACAGAGAACAGTTCAGTGGTTACCAGGTGCTGAGGGTAGGAGGAGGGGTCGTCTACTAAGTGGCAAGAGGGGACTCTTTGAAATATTCTGTGTCTTCAGTGATCACATGACTGCATGTGTTTGTCAAAACTCCTCAAACCAATCACTTAAAAAAGTGAATTTTATTGTATATAAATCTTATAATAAACATGATTTTTTTTAAATAGCAAGGAGTTGGAAATTTCAGGAAATCAAATAGCCTAGAGATGGGCCAAAGTATTTTTCTCCTGCCTCTGAGCTCTAACAAATACCTTACTGCATAACATCACGTTATGACATTGATTTTGGTTCTCTGCTTGTGAGATTTTTTTTTCTTTTTCTTATGTTTTAGCAGATCTGCCCCTCTATACTTTCTTGACTTTTAAATGTGATTAGCATAAAATACTATGTGCACTGTAGATGTAAGTTATGAAGCCCAATATTAAAATCAACTCCCTTGAACATACCATCCAATTAAAGAATTAGAACATTATCAACTTTGTAGAACTTGTCCTCCCGATCTTATTCCTGGGTTGGCCCCCTGAGGTGCCCATTGGCCTGAACTGTATGTTTATCAGACACTTGCTTTGCTCTTTGTACATAGTTTTACTAGACATGTAGGATTCCTTCAATAAAATACAGTTTAGTTTCCCTGGCCTTGAGCTTTGTAAAAATGGGGTATCGATGATATCAGCTGGGATCTCTCCAGAAAACAGAAGTCCACTCCGGGGCTCAAATGAAGAGATTGTATTGAAGGAGCTACAAGTTGTGGTCAAAATTGAGGGAACCAAGGCACCTGGGTGGCTCAGCCGGTTAAGCGTCTACCTTTGGCTCAGATCAGAGTCCCGGGATGGAGCCCAGAGTTGGGCTCCCTGCTCAGCGGGGAGTCAGCTTCTCCTTCTCCCTCAGCTCCTCTCCCTACTCGTGCTGGCTCTCTCTCAAATAAATAATAAATATTTTTTAAAAATTGAGGGAACCAACAAAGGACATTGGGGTTCCCAGAGACTAGCAGCATTGGAGAGCCATTACCCCCTAGGTCTGATGGAGCAAGGGAGCAAACCTGTCACCAGATCCAGTGAGAGTTGGGCCACTGCATGAGGAGCTGGAGCTGTGGAAGTTATCACAGTCACTGGCACAATCACTGGAAGAAATATTCCAACTGTTCTCTCCTCTTGCCCTGTGCGGTCCTGCTGCCATTCCCATTGGAGGAAGCCAGCGGGACCCCAGCTGCAAAAAAGGCACCAATGTTGCAATCCACAGATTGAGCACTTGTGGACACAGGGCAGGGCAAAGAAGGACAGGTCGTGATCTGGATAGGTGGTTGGAAGCAAATAAAGGAAAACCCAACTCTCTTTGTCAGTATGTTCTCACTCAGTACGGGACTATGTCTTAGGTTCATCCCTGTAATGGCGGTTGCTCACTCATTTTCAAGTACTGTTTAATATGCCATTGGGTGGATATCCCTTTATTAGTCCATTCTCTTGTGGATGGACATCTGCTTCTAGCTCTTACTGCGAGGAACAAGGAATGCGGTTGTGAAGATTTCTGTGATAAAGGGTGGAGGGCTTTGCCTGTAATCAAGAATTTCATCAAATTCTTGGGAATTTGGGAACAGATGGGAAGTATCATGTGCTTTTTATTAGCTTTCCTAGGGCAGAAGTGACCCAGTCAGGTCGCCTCACCTCACTCCAGAGCAACTGTTCGTGGTTTTCATTGTGGTAAAACATACATAACACAAAGTGTACCATCTTAACTACTTTTGGTGTACAATTCAGTGGCATTAAGTGCATTCACAAGGCAAATGCTTATTGAAAATTTGTCAAACTAAACAGCTAGTTGCGTGATTTTTAAACCAAGATTTCTCCCACAAATTTTACATATATAATTTCTTGATATATTATATATGTATAAATTCTTGATATATTTATGAGAAAGGCACACATAGTTCTTGGTGGAATTTACTCGAGTAGGAGAGTACAAATTTAGGGGTTAAAAAAAATCTCTTAATAGATTTCCATTTCCTAGAGCGCTTTTCCATTTGCAGCAGTTAGGCAGAAGTAGCAGAGATTTCCCATATCCCCCTGCACCCTATAGGCACAGCCTCCCCCCACCAGAGTGGCACATTTGTTACAGTCCATGAATCTATGTTGACACGTCATTATCACCCAAAGTCCATACTTGACGTTAGGGGTCTCCCTTGGTGTTGTACAATCTGTGGGTTTGGACAAATACATAACGACATATATTAACCATCATTATGGTCCATACAGAGTAGTTTCATTGTCCTAAAAATTCTCTGCACTCTGCCTGTTCGTCCCTCCTTCCCCTACAAGAGTATAAGTTTTTATTTTCATGATAATATTAGAGGTCAATGTAAAGGAGGTCTGAGGCCTATGAAGCGGGATTTGATGAAGTTGATTTAGCCAGTCCCCTACTGAGAGACACTGGGCTCTTACCAGTTTGCACCATTGCAAACATTTCTGCCATGATCATCTTCATCTTTCCCTCTTGGTGCTCTCTCGAGTTTCTTTAGGGTAAGCACTAAAAATGGCATTGCTGGGACACGGGAAATACTGCATCTTAATTTAATAGGTACTGCTGAATTCCTCAGCCGATTCTTAAAATGTCTAGAATGGTTAAATCAGCAGCATACTATAATATATTGTCATTCTCCAGGGCCCGGGAGATCTAAAAGCATGTTTGGGCAGGTGTTCCTAAAGTATGAGATTCAGGTCATGCCTCTCCCAAATCTGCTTGAGTAACCAGTGCACAAATCTTTCAGTTTTTAAAAAGATTTTATTTATTTATTTGAGAGAGAGAGCAAGAGCGAGAGCGAGAGAGTGAGAGCAGAGGGAGGGGCAGAGAGAGAAGCAGACTCCCCACTGAGCAGGGAGCCCAACATGGGGTTCCATCCCGGGACCCCAGGATCATGGCCTGAGCCAAAGGCAGACGCTTCACTGACTGAGCCACCCAGACGCCCCAACAAATCTTACATTTAATTCACTTACCAGGTATTTGTTGAGTGTCTATTATTTGCTGGTGCCATTTTAACCTCAGAGGATAAAGAGGTTGAGAAGCAGACAAGTTCCTTTCAGTCAGGAGTTGGGTATTCTCACTGCTGTGAGCTTTTAGAATGCGCTAGGCAGTGCCCGATCCGCTGACAGGGACTCAACACATGTGTGTTCACGCTGGTCTGGCTTTGAACAAGATAACCTTTCTTGGTTAACTGATTGAGACAAATAGTTTTCCTATTAATAGGACCAAATTTTTACCTTCCCAAAAACATATCATCTCCAATTTAGTCCATAATTACAGAAACTCAGAAACTCAAAATTGTTCCACGTTTATCCAAAAGAAATGAAAACACGTCCGCACACACACAAAAACCTTTGTACCAGAATGTTCGTTGCAGCTTTATTCATATTGCCCAGAAATAGGAATATCGCAGCTGCCCATCAAGAAGAGAACGGATAAACAAATCCTGGTGTATTCATACATTGGATTTGTACTCAGCTCAGCAATAGCAACGAATGAACAACTGATCATGCAATAACATGGACGAATCTCAAAAACATTATTCTGGGTGAAAGAAGCCTGATTCAAGAGTATGTATCACGTGATTCCATTTATATAAAGTTCTAGAACAGGCACAACTAAGCCACAGTGAGGCTACAGGTCGGGGCAAGGAAGGAGTGGAAGGGGCATGAAGGCACCTCTGGGGTGATGAAGAGTCTCTCAATCATGACAGGGTTTGGGTTACGCAGGTGGACCTCATCAAACAGTACGCTTGAGATCTGTAAATTTCATCAGATGCAAATTTCACCTCAAAGGAAAAAAAATAGAACCATAAGCAAATACTGAGCTCTAACTACTAACGTGCCTGCTGAAGTATTAGGGGGAAGTGTCCTGATGTCTGCAATTTCCTTTGAAATACATGAAAAAAGTAAGATGAATTGATGGGTAGATGGAGGGGTGGAAAGAGGGACAGAACAATATGGAGTAAAGCAAGTTTAGTGAAAACACAAATTGTAGAATCTGCGTGGTGGGTATTTGGGTGTTCTCTATAATTTTTTTCTCCTTTTGGGGTGCTTGGGTGGCTCAGTCAGTTAAGTGGCTGCCTTCGGCTCAGGTCATGATCCCAGGGTCCTGGGATGGAGCCCCGCATTGGGCTCCCTGCTCGGCGGGGAGCCTGCTTCCCCCTCACCCCCTCACCCCCCGCTCACGCTCCTGTGCTCTCCCTCTCTCAAATAAATAAATAAAATCTTAAAAAATTTTTTTCAACTTTTTTGTATATTTGAAACTTTCATAATAAAATGTGGGGACAAAAACTGTATCACAGACTGGGGAAACTTGACTAATCTTTCACTGGAAGGCTGAAATTTAGCCAGGTAAAACTGAATTCAAATTCTAGCCATGCAGCTTTCCGGCTGGTCACTCAATGTGTGTTTACTGCAATTTTCTCAGTATCATGTGGAGAAGATTCTTCTTTTGTAGGGTTTTGTGAGAATTGAATTTTTTTTTGTTAAAGATTTTATTTACCTGAGAGAGTGAGCGAGAGAGGGAGAGAGAGAGAGCACGAGCAGGGGGAGGGGCAAAGGGAGAGGCAGGAGCAGACTTCCCGCTGAGCAGCGAGCACAACATGGGCCTCAGTCCTGAGACCCTGGGATCATGACCTGAGCTGAAGGCAGAGGCTTAACCGACTGCGCCACCCAGGTGCCCCTGAGCATTGAATTTAGGTAATATACTAAAAGAACGTGAGAGACACAGCAGGTGAGCAATGAATGGGAGCTTTTATATTATTATTGGTGATTATAATGTAAGACTTCAAAAAAGATAGCCCTCGAGGTGTTCTAGAAAAATCTAAGGCGGCTTCCTGGAAGAGGGATGATGTTAAAAGAAGAGTAGAATTCAGACAGGGCAAATCGAGGGCATTCTTGGTGGGAGAAAAAGCCCAAGGAAAGGCCTAGAAACAAGAATGAGCACATTGGGCAATTTTGGTGAGTAGAGAAGACCCTGTATTTTGTTTTTTCAAGATAAAATAAAAATATCTGCGTCTCCAGATAAAGCAAGACTTGTTGAAAAATTTAACGTGCCCCCACGAGCCCTTCTAGAGGCAGGATCTTTAATTACTAAGGTGAAGACGGTTTTCAGTTCCAAGAGTAGAGTTTTACTGTCTACTGCTTTACAACTTTCTTGAAACAAGATTCCATTCTCTTTATCCTCTGCCAAAAGACACCCTGGTAAACCGGGCCTGGCAGGAGCTGAAGCTTCCAGTGAGTCTTTTCTCTACTGGGGCACGACTACTCCCAGGTCAATCTCGCCCTAAAAGTGCAGAGTAAAGGAACTCAGGAGTAATGGAGCACTGAGATGCGGGACCATTCAAAACACCCCGAATCTGAGCACCCCACCTCCATCCAAGTCACATACCATCCAGCTTCCCCGGGTGATTATGGCCATGGCCTCCTGCATGTCCCTCTCCTCCACTCTTGTCCTGCGCAGGAGGCAGAATAATGGCCACCCAGAGTGCCCACGTCTGCAGCTTCAGAGCCTGAGTTACACGGCCAAATGGATTTTGCAGATTGGTTTGGACTCTGAGGTGGGAAGATTATTCTGGAACATCTGCATGGGCCCAATGTCCTTATGAAAGGGAGGCAGTGGTGCCCAAGGTGGAGAAAGAGGTGTGGGGACAGAAACATAAGACAGAGTGATGCAGTTGTTGGAGGGGGTGGCCCACAAAGCCAGGAATGCAGATGGCCCCCACAATGGAAAAGGCAAGGATGTGCCTGGAGGTGGAGTCTCCCCTAGAGTCTCCAGAAGGAACACAAAGGAAAGTCTGAACGTGGACTTCAGCCCAGTGAGATTCATCTTGGACTTCTGACCTCCAGAATAATGGCCCCCAAAATGAAAACAATAAACTTGTGTTGTTTCAAGCCCCAAAGTTGTGGCAATTTTTTCCAGCAGCTAGAGTTAGCTTTTAAAAATGTAAACCAGAGCACATTGATTCCCTGTTGAAAACCCTCCAATGCCTTCCCATCACATCCAGAGTAAAATCCAAACTCTTAACAATCTGGTTCCTACCTATATCTTTCTCATTGGCCCCTACTTCTCTCCCTAACCCTGTTTACTCTGCCTCACTTCCTTGACTAAACCCAACTCACTTCTACCTCAGGGCCTTTGCACTTGCCACTTCCTTCGATCAGAATGCTCTTCCCGCAGACTTTTGCAAGGCTGGCTCCTTCTCCTGTTCATGTCTGTTCTGAAATGACACTGGCCCAAAACAGCATTCCCTAAACACCCTGTCCAAAATAATACTGCTCCAGTTCCTAGCTTTTTACCCTTCTTTAGCTTTCTTCATAACATGACTTCCTGAAATTATACCATGTGCATATTTTAATGTGTCTCTTGCTTGCCTCCATAATGGGATGTAAGGTCCGAGGGAGCAGGGAGTTTGCCCCTTCACTGAAGTATCTCTAGCACATGGGCTGTCCTAGTACCTTCATGTGAATGAATGAATGAACAGACTCTCCTTTCCTGATCCCGCACTGCTGTCTTGCCAATGACCCTCCCACTGATACATCAGTTTTCATGCAACATGAGGAAAGAGCTGGATGGTCAAGGATTTGGGGCTGCTGATTATTTGATTTCCTGTGCTTCCTGGCAGAGCTGGGAATAAATCAGCAAAAAGTCCCCAAGCCAGTCATGAACTAAATAAAAAAGGACTTCAATTAAAAAAAAAAAAAAAAGTCTCTCCCCTACAGCACCCAGCTGGAGATTTATTTATTATTTTATTTTTTTAAGTTTTTTTTTTTTTTTATTCATTTGAGAGTGAGTGAGCATGAGCGGGGGTGGGGGGGAAGCAGAGGGAGAGGGAAAAGCAGACTCCCTGATGAGCAGGGAGCCCAATGCGGGGCTCAATCCCAGGACCCTGGGATCATGACCTGAGCTGAAGGCAGACGCTTAGCCAACTGAGCCACCAAGGTGCCCCTGGAGATGCCTCACCTCATCCTCATTAAGGCCGTTCACTCCGCTAGATCAATCTAAATGGGGGCTGTAGTTCTCTGTGAAAGGGGCTTTTTTTGTGGGGGGAGGATTCAGGCAAGGGTGGAGGAGAGAGGGTGAGCACAGGACTGGAAGAGATTGGGATGGATTCTTGTCAGGTGGCCCTCCTCTCCTTGACTACTCCCCAGCTCATCATCTACAACATGTTTATGGATACTTGAAGACTTCTTTCCAGACCTTTCTTCCAAAAGGCACCAGGACAGAGCTGACGGTTGAGATATTCATATGCAAATGCTGGTGGCACATTGTGGTTTTGTTACAAACCAGTCTGCAGTACGCTGGTCCCCTTACCTGCCCAGGCGTGGTTCATCAAGAGTTGCCTGCAAGATCGTTTTCAGAAACTTCCTCAACGCATCAGTAAGTTGGTGCTGCTGCTGGAATACCTGACCTCACATCCCCGGCAACAAGGCCATGTTCTGAGCTGGGTATCCTGCTCCCCTCAACCTCGCTGCTCTGATTCCTGGCCATTGCGGGGTGGAGGTAAGGCTGGGGGTTGAAAACACTCCAGGGAAGGTCCAAAGCTCCAGTTTGGGTCAGGACCTCCAGATCCCATGAGGGATGTGTCCAATTTGCCCTCAAATGGGAACCCTGGTCTCTTGACCTTTTTTTTTTTTGAGAATCTTTAGCTCAGCGCTAAACTGAAAAATCCTGACCTGGATTTCTTTTCCTCTCCTTGGTTTCAAAAAATTTTTTACAAAATTATTAGATGCTTATTTTAACAAATTCAGACCATACAAACATAAATAAAAGTTAAATTCCCTTTCGAACCGTTGTTCCCCTCCTCTTTGAATCGCACTCCCTTGGGGGAGCCACGGTTAACACTTTCCAAGTGTCCTTCTCTCAAGCTCACCAAATACATCAGGACAATGGAATCATGTTGTGCATATTGTCCTGTAACTAGCATTAATTACTTACCCATGTGTTCTGGACCTTCTTCCATGTCAACATATACAAGTCTATCCTGTTTTTAGCTGAGTGCTATTCTGTAATAAGGATTGGTGATGTAACATAACCTTTGCTGGCTGTGTGGACACTGCTACAGCTATATTACATGGAATGTGCTTGCATATATATCCTTATGCAATTGTAATTTTCTTATGAGTAGACTCTCAGAAAATACATTATTAGGTCAAAGGATGCATTAACCAGGGTTCTCCAGGGAGAGAGAATAGGATACGTAATATATCGAGATTTATTTTAAGAAATTGGCTCATGTGATTTATGGAGGCTGGTAGGTCCAAAACCTGCAGTTCAAGTCCGGAGGCCATCTGCTGCAGAATTCCCTCTGGGCTCTGAAAAGGTCAGTCTTTTTGCTCTCTCCAGGTCTTCAACTGATTGGATGAGGCCCACCCACATTATGGAGGACAAGCCGCTTTACTCTAAGTCTACAAATTTAAATGTTCATCTTATCCCAGACACCCTCACAGAAACATCTAGGATAATGCCCGACAACATATGTGGTCACCATGGACCAGCCACATTACTATATAAAATTACCCATCACAAAGGATATCTTCATTTAAATTTTTGATAAGTATTACCAAATTGCCTCCTAAAAAACTCATTTCCAATTGACACGTCCACCCAGCAACTGGATAGCCATGCCTTTTAACCCCCATCCTTCCCAACACGAAATAGTATCATCATTCCTTTAAATTTTTACCAATCCAATAGGCAGAAATGGTATCTCTGTTGTTTTTATTTGCACTCCTCTGTAACGCAGTTAGAAGTACGTTTTAAAGAAAATAACCAGTGTTGACAAAAGTGCGGAGAAATTAGAACCCCAGTGCACCACTGGTGGGAATGCAAAATGGTGCAGCTGCTGTGGAAATGGTATGACAATGCCTCAAAAAGTACTACCGTATGATCCAGCAATTCCACTGCTGGGTATGTGCCCAAAAGAATTGAAAGCAGGGACATAAGCAGGTATTTTTATGCTCGTGTTCATAGCAGCATTATTCATGATAGACCAGAGATGGGAGCAACCCCAGTGTCCATCCTCACATGCAGTGGAATATGATTCAGCCTTGAAAAGGAAGGACATTCCGACACGGCTGCAACATGGATGAAATCTGGAGACATGCTAAGTGCAATCAGCCAGCCACTAAAGGACAGAAACGGTCATTCCACTTCTGTGAGGTCCCTAGAGCAGTCAGGTCCACAGAGATGGAGAGCAGAATGGTGGGTGCCAGGGGCTGCGGGAGGGGGAATGGGAGTCCGTGTTTCATGGGGACAGTTTCAGTTTAGGCAGATGAATATGATCTGGAGACAGATGGTGGTGATGTTTGCACAACAATGGGAAGGTAACTTGAATGCCACTAACCTGTACACTTAAAAGTGGTTGAAATGATAAATTTCATGTGTATTTTACCACCAAAAAACTCTTTTAAAAATTTGAATTTGGGGCGCCTGGGTGGCTCAGTCATTAAGTGTCTGCCTTCGGCTCAGGTCATGATTCCAGGGTCCTGGGATCAAGCCCCGCATCGGGCTCCCTGCTCAGTGGGAAGCCTGTTTCTCCCTCTCCCATTCCCCCTGCTTGTGTTCCCTCTCTCGCTGTGTCTCTCTGTCAAATAAATAAATAAAATATTTAAAAATTAATAAATAAAAAATAAAAATAAAAATTTGAATTTCTTCTGAATTGTTTTTCATACAATTTGCTTCTGCTTCTATTGGATATTGACTAGGATTAGGATTTGGATGTTCTTTCTTTGTTATATGTATTGCAAATATTTTCTCCCAATCTAACATTTCTCAGGTATTTGTTCAAATAAAATCACATAAAATCTAAAAATGTTATGAGATCAAATATTCATTCAGCCTTTTTCTTTGTGGGTTCTGGATTTATTACTTTGCAGAGAAAGGCAGGCCTGTCTACTTCATAATTATGCAACTATTCTACACTTTGCTCTGGTACTTTCGGAGTTTTTCTCTATTTGGGTTTTTAAATCTACTGGAATTTATCTCCATGTGTGGTAGAAGGTAGAGGTCTAATTTATATTTTCCTAAATGGATAGCTGTTGGACTGAGACTGCTTTTTTTTAAATCTGATTTTATTTATTTGTCAGAGAGAGAGAGAGGGAGCATGCGTGCACAAGCAGGGGAAGCGGCGGGGAGGGAGAAGCAGGCTCTCCACGGAGCAGGGAGCCCGATGCGGGACTCGATCCCGGGACTCCAGGATCATGACCTGAGCCGAAGGCAGTCGCTTAACCAACTGAGCCACCCAGGCGCCCTTCTCTTATATTCTTTTATCAAAAAAATTCTTAGCTAGTCTCATAATTTTCTTTCTGACGGTCTTTATTGTTTTTCAAGTTTTGTGTTTTTTTTAAGATTTTATTTTTACGTAATCTTTACACCCAACATGGGGCTCGAATTCACAACCCCGAGATCAAGAGTCACATGCTTTGGGACACCTGGGTGGCTCAGTGGGTTGAGCGCCTGCCTTCGGCTCAGGTCATGATCCCAGCGATCCCCAGGATCAAGCCCTGCATCAGGCTCCCTGCTCAGTGGGGGGCCTGCTTCTCCCTCTCCGTCTGCCACTCCCCCTGCTTGTGTGCATGCGCACTCTCTCTCTCTCCCTGTCTCTTTGGCAAATAAATAAATAAAAATCTTAAAAAAAAAAAAGAGTCGCATGCTTTACTGACTGAGCCAGCCAGGCGCCCCCCCCCCGATGGTCTTTAGAATCAGCTTTCCAATTCCTAATGCAAATTCTGCCAGAATTCTGACTGGAATTGCATCACATTTTTTTAGGTAAGAAAAACCGACACCCTTAAATGTTGACTCTTCTTAGGAACCCTGTTTTCTCATTTGTTCAGATCTTCCTTTATGTCCTACAGCCAAGTCTTATATTTTCCTTCCGTAGATAAAAATGCACATTTTTGATGCTGACCAAGACCCATTTTGAGTCCCAGAAATTCGGAAGAGCAGTGTGCCCCCTTGCCAAGTACCCAGAATCCATTTACTCTGATTTCTAAGAGGCCACCTTTCTCGTATGAGCTCAATTAAATTTGCTCAATTTAATATTTAGTTCACTTTGGCTTCAAAGATAAACGAGATAAGGAGAAGCAAAGCCAAGAGTGAGAAATTATGCTACAACAGTTAAGACTCCCTTAAAAATATTTTTTGCGAAAACCCAAATCAGCCCTGGTGGAAATGATCATCTTGCACATTTTAATATGCAGCCACATCCTTACACGGACCCTTCCAAGCATGCAAGCCTTGCAACGCTGCCTCTGACTCATGCATAACAGATGAGTGTATTTACATTTTTTCATACATAACTTGAATTTATCATTAGTCTTTATACACTTTTCAACTTGAACTTTCTGTGGGTAACATGAAGTGTTTTCCGAAGTAAAATTTAAGACTGACATAACTTTATGAATTCCACCTGAACTGCAGCAGTAATCCCTACAGTTAAGGGTGTAAGGAAACACGGATGGACCTACTGCCATGTTCTAGTAAGATAACACAGCCAGACTGGAGAAGTAACTCTCACGTTCAATGCTCGACTTAAAGTTAGGTCAAATGTATTTTCTAAGGCTTTACTGAGCAACCTATGTTGTTGTAAAGGGGGAAAGTCCACCAGGAATCTAGTTAGCATAGCTGGGAAAATCACTGAGGAAGAGCATCAGGTGTTTATTGGGCACTGTGCCAGATGCTACTATAGTTCCTCAGGACCCTCTGAGAAAGGTTTAGCAGTACTTCAGTTAAGCTCTATTCCCTATCTCTTGCCCCTTCCGTTGCGGGGTCACCTTCATCCGTGAGAAGAACATGGCGAGACGAGAACAGCAACTGCTATGACCGTCCCTAACTCGGGTCTGTATTTGCACCATGCACGGAGTAGCTCCTGCAGCCCTGTTCTAATCACATCACTTTACATTTCCAAGTCCTCAGGAGACTTCAAACCATAAGAGACTCTTAATCTCAGGAAACAAACTGAGGGCTGCTGGAGTGTGGGGGGGGGGGGGGAGGGATGGGGTGGCTGGGTGATAGACATTGGGGAGGGTATGAGCTATGGTGAGCACTGTGAATTGTGTAAGACTGATGAATCACAGACTTGTACCCCTGTAACAAATACACTATATGTTAATAAAAAATTTTAAAAAAAACAGTATAAAATCTTGCAGAAGTTTTCCAAAATTATATGACATTTACTATTTTCAAAAAAATAAAATAAAATCAATGTGGAATCAGCATCTGGAAGGTAGTATGTTGATTCTAAATGCGGAAATAGCCAGACTGGATTTTTTTTTTTTTTTTTTTTTTTAGCAGCTTCTTGGTTCAAGTCTATCTGCATCCAACACCCAACCTTGACAAAATGTGCAAAACTTCAAAAGTAAGTGAACATTTTTTGGAACAATTTTTATTAGTAATATATTTTTGCTTCCTGTGTATTTTATTTATACATAGATTGTTTTAAACTATCCATCCTTATTTGCTTCAAGATAGTATGGATAGCCAAGATTAGCAATGGTTTGATGGCTATTGGGATTGGTTGACTGGTACATGGGGGTTCAGTATACTGTACGGCTTCTGAGTATAGTTAAAGTCATCCCTAAGGGGGGAAAAAACAAACCCACCTGTAATGGCCAAATTATGACATAGCCACATGAATTATTAAGCAAGTACTAAACCATTTTACAAATAAAGAAAACCCAAGCACACATGAAGAAAATTTCAACGTATCTAAAATAATTACTTCCAAGCACACCTGGGTGGCTCAGTCTAGTAAATGAATTATTGTTGTTTTTTGGCTTTGTCTGCATTTCCTGAGTTTTTTCCCCAGTGAATATAAATTGCTCCTGTACTTCAATTACATACATACATACACATTTCTCCTCCCTGTACCAGCTGTCCCAATTCTTGTCCCTATGCCAACAAATATTTTTTTAAAGACTTTATTATTTGACAGAGAGAGACAGAGGGAGAGGGAACACAAGCAGGGGGAGTGGGAGAAGGAGAAGCAGGCTTCCCACTGAGCAGGGAGCCCCATGTGGGGCTCGATCCCAGGACCATGGGATCATGACCCGAGCTGAAGGCAGATGCTTAACTACTGAACCACGCCAGGAGCCCCTGCCCACAAATATTTTCACACACACTTCCCAAACAGGGCTACAACAGACTATGTTTTCTCTGGGGCCTCCATGATCAGTCTTGGTACTAGGCACCAGGTTCTATGACTGTTAGTCCTCTGATTAATCCCCGTTTGGAAGGTCAAACCCAACCTCTGACAAGCCAAGGGAGGGAAAGGTTCTTATTTATTGGTTTTGCTAGTTACAGACTGAAGACTGGTTTGCATCATTACTAAAAAGTTATCTTCCCTGTCCTTTTAGCATGTCTGATGTCAAGCATTCTTATCATTCAGTTCTCATTACTAGTTTAAAGAGATTTAAACAACTAGAGATTATTGATAGGCAATGAGCTTAGAAAATATGCCAAGGGGTACCTGGCTGGCTCAGTTGGTTATCCAACTTTTTTTTTTTTTAAAGATTTTATTTATTTGAGAGAGAGAGAATGAGAGAGAGAGCACATGAGAGGGGGGAGGGTCAGAGGGAGAAGCAGACTCCCTGCCGAGCAGGGAGCCCGATGCGGGACTCCATCCCGGGACTCCAGGATCATGACCTGAGCCAAAGGCAGTCGCTTAACCAATGAGCCACCCAGGCGCCCCTCCAACTCTTTTTTTTTTTAAGATTTTATTTATTTGAGAGAGAGAGAATGAGAGAGAGAGCACATGAGAGGGGGGAGGGTCAGAGGGAGAAGCAGACTCCCTGCTGAGCAGGGAGCCCGATGCGGGACTCCATCCCGGGACTCCAGGATCATGACCTGAGCCGAAGGCAGTCGCTTAACCAACTGAGCCACCCAGGCGCCCGAGTATCCAACTCTTGATCTCGGGGTTGTTAGAGCCCCACGTTGGGTGTAGGGATTACTTAGAAAATTAATTTTTAAAAATATGCCCCAAAGTGGTTTATTTCCTTAAAAACTGTTTTCCTTTGATAGCTGAAGAGAACATCCAGGTGAGGGTTCACTTTTTCATTAAAAAGATAATGCTCAAGGCAAGTAGGACCTACAAGTACCTCCATTCCAATTTTCTACAAAGAAAACCATCTCTTTTAGGTATCTGTAAGAAGTAAAAACAAACAAAACCAACCCCGTCACACTATTTTTTAGAAAACTAGTAAATCTCTTTATTATTAGCAATGAGTTCGGAACCATCGAGGAAATCTTCCTGTGACTGTAAGCAACGATCACTGTTCCTCGGGGTACTGAGGGTTGGGTAGTACAGATGAACACCGTCGAACACGTTAAAGGGTTAAAATTCTAGTTTTCTTCCCATTGGTTTTTAGATACCACCTTTAGCTGTTACCAATAGAGAGGTGCTAGAGAAATTCTGGTACAATAAAACTGTATAAAGTATCCATACACCCCAGGCAAGGTTTTCAGTTCAATGCTTCAATTTACATACCCAAAACCCCGGATTGTCTATAGTCAGAAATTAAGAGACAGATCTGTTTATCATGGTTCCACGCTCTCCACAGAGTACCAACCGCCAGGAACTGGGGAACGTGGCTCCTAGGCCCTTCCCATTCCCTAGGGGTCACCACAGCCCTCCTTTGGGTGTCAGTTTATCCCAAGTCAACATCCTCTTTGCATTGACACCCTGTGGTTTCACTGAAGGGGTCACATCTTACCCTCCCCCCACCCCGTACGAGGTCTGCTCAAAACAGCCACTGACCATTCCTGTGGTCGTCTTTGCAGAGTTGTGATCCCTCAGGACTCCTGTTTCTAGAGCATCCTTGCCCCCCCACTCCCAGAATCATTCCAGGGCAAAACATGATGTCAAGTGTACTGAGGCTTATAGGGTTTCAAGGCCTTCTCCTGTTCAGTGGTAACCCTGGCCTGGTGCTTTCTCTGGCCCTGGGTTTGCATTGGCCAAATCAGTGCAGGTGTCCACCACGACTTCTGAAGACTATTTAGATGGCAAAACGAAGTACAGTATGTATGAAAATCCCAAAAATATGCAAACACAAACCACATTAGCTGTAGTTTTAGCTGATTCAGTACTTATAAGCTAATATGAACAGCAAATAATTATGTAGTTTGCTTCAGAGGATGCTGGACTGTTTGCTATTAAACCAGTTTAGGCACACAAACATCTTCAAAGAACACTGTATATGTTCAAGTGTTACAAAAAAATTAAATATTCCACTTTCAAATTTTAAGAAAACTTTGGAAAAACAAATGTGGTAATTCTTTGAGTAAAATTTAAGCCTGAACTTGATTTATGTGCTTCACGAAATTCTTTCTTAATTGAGTTTTTATTGGTTGTTTTGAGGATCAGTACAGACATTTCAATTTGTACACAATTCTTAACGTACGTACCGAAAATCTAAAAAAACCATGTAGTTGTGATTCTTTTCTAAAAGTTATTCCAGTGACCTTCCAGCTTAAAATTTGGAGGCAAATTTTCCTTAACAGTGTATCAAGTACCAAGATCTTCAAATGCTGATACACTGTTACATTGTTAAGTCCCATTAATTCACAATTTAATATCATATACACTACATACTCAAATTCTCAATCTTGCACAGCACATTAACAGAGTTACTAGGAAAACTGGACTACCACGACCAAGATGTTACAGAGTGCACAAGAATTCTGACCGGAAGAGCCAAGATCTAGGAGTGGTTTTCTTTAGGAAACAATTCTACCAAAAACAACATGGGAATAGAAGTAATTTAAAATATTCAAGACATAGTAAATGCACAACTGACTCCAAATTGGCCATTTAGTATGCTTGGTATTATAGGATATAAAAACTACCCCATCTATGGAATGTTGAGCTGACACCCAAGACAATCAAAGCCTCCCACATTCAATATCCCACTATTTCCTGGTTGTACCAAAAAATAAACAACCAGCAAATGATTTCACCTCTTAAAAAAAAGCATTTACACTTAAAAAATGGGATGAGGTGGGATTCCCTCCTTCTTAAAAATGTTTCTAGAGCTACTAAAAAACTTGCATTTACAAAATAGTTGATAAAAATATTCCTCTGGATTGTACAAGAAGGGCGACAGGGACCACTGATAAGACATGGTTTATGGTATTAATCAGACTTGGCTTCTTTCTCTCCTGCTTCATCGGAGGCTGGACTCTGCAAATCAAAGGAAAAGTAATAATCAAATACTGGATTTCTGTGTCATTGTTATGATCTTTGAGAGCTTTAATATTTAATACAATGTAAGTTTCACTTACATAGAATTATTAGGTCTTGAAAATACAGGTGGATCCTCACTATTTGCAGATTTTGTATTTGTAAATGTGCCTGCTCACGAAAATTTATTTGTAACCCTAAAATCAATACTCCTGGCACTTTCATGGACTTAAAAGCATTTCTTTGAGTTCCTCAACATGTACATTCCCAGCTGAGGTAGCTGTTTCAGTTCTGAACTAGTGTCTTTTTCTGCAGTTTATCTAGTGCCATACATTTCACATTTTTTTGTGCTTCTGGATGATGTTGCCTAGACAACTGTAATACTGTCTACTAAGTGCAAGAAGGTTGTGGATTTTACCCTTACGGATAAAATACACCTGTTGGAGAGCTTCATTTAGGTATGAGTTACAGGGCTGTTTCTGTTGGCCTCGAGTTCAATGCTCATGTATCAACAACATGTATTCAACGAAAACACGTAAAATAAGGTTATGTCTCGAGGGGTTGATGGAGATGTGCTCAGCGTGCTGCAAAGTCTAACCCTGTTCTTCCTCCATGTGCAACTGTTCAGTAGTCCACCTTCTAGAACACAGTCACCATAACAAGAGTGTGATCACGTGTATTAGAAGGTCAAATTCTTCCCTTACAACTAGATTAGTAATCTCATCTTAACACCACATAATATTTGACGTGTGGTCAGAACTACCAGTTAAAAATAAATTCTGATTAAGACTCCACAAATTAGAAATAAGTACCTGGTTGTTTCAAGATTTGATCTATAAATATAAAAGTTTTAAAAACACCCTGAATTATTTATCTTTCCAGGTTTAACCAATGTAACATTAAAAAAAAGGCTTGGCTTAAGAAAAATTATTTATCAAAACCTGTAGCCTACTTGTTTAGTGTCTTCTCTTCAAGGATAAAGATTAAGGACACCAAGTCTTTTTATTTGCTTGATCTAAGTTATTTAGTCCTAACACAAGTAGCCACTTTTAAGAAAACTGGACTTCTTTATCAGAAATGAAATGGGAAAAATGTGCCAAATAAGGAATGGATTCAAAACATTTTTGAATATCCAGGAAATAAAAGCAAGATTACAACAGTTCTATAGATGGCAATTAAAAAAAGAGCCTAGAATATTTCTTAAACAAAATACCAAGGTTATGTGAAAGAAAAAGGAGTATCACATCACTTAGTAAATTAAATCCATTTAAAAATCCACCAAGTATAGCGGGAGGGGAAGAATGAAGCGGGGGAAATCGGAGGGGTAGACGAACCATGAGAGATGATAGACTCTGAAAAACAAACTGAGGGTTCCAGAGGGGAGGGGGGTGGGAGGATGGGTTAGCCTGGTGGTGGGTATTGAGGAGGGCACGTTCTGCATGGAGCACTGGGTGTTGTGCACAAACAATGAATCATGGAACACTTCATCTAAAACTAATGATGTAATGTATGGGGATTAACATAAGAATAAAATTTAAAAAAGAAAAAAAAATCCACCAAGTAATTTTATTAATGAACCCTGTGTACAACATACATGGTGGATCTGGTGAAATTCTAAGCATATTAAAATTTCTTGTTCACTCATTTAAAAAAGAAGCCATCAACATATACATTTTCAAATATGATCTAATTCATAAAAACCACCTGTGTATTCACTTAGGAGTTACCATACAAAGCTTTAATATTTTGATGAATAAAGACTGTCTTATCCACTATATGGAAATATAGAACTTATTATTTACTGTTCAAAGTCCAAATCAACAACACACAACACTTCTGACCTCCTCATTTTTAGTTTCTCCGTTTTCTGCAGGTAAGTCTTCTTTCGTTTCTTGGTTAGCCACTTCAGCCTGTTTTCCCTTTGCTCCCCTTTTCCCCTTTGTTTGCACTTTTCTGTCTGAAGATTTATCCTAGGATACATTAAGAGTATATTTTAAGTATAAACTTGGCACTTACGTTTTCTCATTTCCTATAGTGTCCCCAACAGCTGCCATGTTCATGCTAGCCCCCACAGCATCCTGAAGGACAGGACACCACTTTCAGAGAAGACACCTGAAAGTCCATCCCCACTAGTCAGGACGACAGTGTATGCCCAGAACTGTAACATTACTTGCATTATCAAGCCTCATCAGACTTACCTTGAGTAAACCTCCACCTGCTCAATCACCCACTATTCTCTCAAGTTCCACATGACCGAACCAATGAGGGGAAGAAGAGTTGGAGGAAATCTCTTTCCACTGTAACCCTACCCATCCCCAAAGTTTTCTTAAGCTTGAATAATCAAATTGTCACCGTTCTGACAGGACATTCACCCTCCCAGTAAGACCATTCACCTGAAAACAGCACCATGTTCAATGGTCAGGTTGACTAGCCTGCTACAGCTAATCCCTTGATATCATGTAATGAGTAGCTAAAAGGATCAATTTTGAGTGTATAATTTTCATTTACATGTTGGAAGAATCTGAAAAGCACACATATTAGTATGATGATAAAAGACGTTCAAAATTTAAGCCACTGTTAAGCAACATAAAACTGTTTTTGGATACCATCCATCAATGGGGAAGAAGTTTAAACATTTAACATTTATTCCTTGTAAAGTGCTTAATTGTGGGGCGCCTGGGTGGCTCAGTCGTTAAGCGTCTGCCTTCAGCTCGGGTCATGATCCCAGGGTCCTGGGATAGAGCCCCGCATCGTGCTCCCTGTTCTGTGGGGAGCCTGCTTCTCTCTCTCCCACTCCCCCTGCTTGTGTTCCTGCTCTCGCTGTGTCTCTGTCAAATAAATAAATAAAAATCTTTAAAAAAAAAAACAAACAAAAAAACCCAAAGAATGCTTAATTGTTAGGTCACCAGTAAGTTTTATCAAAGACTCCTGTCAGTACTGACCAATATTTGAGTTGAACAGCCACAAAGACATGTAGGTCAATATCACAACTTCAATGCTAAGCGTGGGGGGTGGGGGGGAGCCACTGTACTGTATTCTGAACCAATGATGGCCTTCCACGTAAAAGACAACATGACAGCTACTAATAATACACCATCTTTAGAACAAACCATAAATTATAATTATTTTTTAGTGAGCTCTACGCCCAGTGTGGGGCTCAAATGCACAACGCTGAGATCAAGGGTCATATGCTCTACCGACTGAGCCAGCCGGGAGCCCCAGAATAAATTATAAATTATGAAAACAAACGTATTTGGGATAGCACTCCTCACACACTGGTACCATGAAGTGTCACAATCACCTCTGCAGTTAAAAGTTATTCTTTTATAATCTGATTTTAGATTTCTCATTAGTTTTCTAACCACTATGGCATAGCATAAAAATGTAAATCCTTAGAAGTGAAAACAAAATACCATTTTTAATAACAGGAACGACAGATGAAAAAAGGCAAATCAATGTTTTCCTAATATATGTTTCAATCCCCAAAATACTTCTAAGAAAATGATACAAGTCATTACCTCAGTGGTATATATATGCTTTGAAAACAGTGTGCCTACACTGTAATCAATACATCAAAAATTTACCTTCCATTAACGCTTTAAATTGGATCGATTATGAAGGGTGTACTACAGAAACTCAAGTAAAACAAAGCCCCCCAACTCCACATTTTTCCTTTGGCAACACTGAGTTGACAAATTTGTTCCTCAAGAACACTGACGAGAAAACTTACCTGTTGGCCTCTCAGTGGGAGAAAGAAATGTGTTGATTACACCTGATCCCAAACCCAACTGAGTGTAAAATCCGAGTATTTTCATTAAAATAAGTTTTGGGGGCAAACCAAAATATACAAAGTGGTAAATAAGGAAAAAAATTTAAGAGGAAAACAGGCATAGTACTTCAGCCAATTGGTTTATTAAAAATAACCCCAAGATGGGTAATAATAGTACATAGTTCATTCCATCATTATGCAACAAGATCCGCTATTTTTTTGGCCTTCATGAAAGGTTCCTGTTTTACTTAACCTTTTATACAGTTACTGTTTTACCTTTTGTTGGGGGAAATACTAAGTTAACACACTATGCTTCCAACCTTTGACTACTTAAAAAAAAAATAGACTTTTCCACTTAAAAAACCACTTTGAGACTCCCACATTCGTTTCTGCACAACGTTTAACATAACTGGAAACAAAACCCTTGATTAGGCAGTGCTAAGCTTCCAACTACACTTTCAGAAAAGGGGTCTGACACCAAACTCTCAGGTTTCAAGTGCACAGCATTAATCACAGCACGCACTTCCCCCGAAGACCGCGACAGCTTTGCAGAGCACGGTTTCAACGCTACATCCAACATCAGAGTTGGGACCACTGCCGTGTGCTTTGCCTTCCCAACTAAGTGTTCCCACTTCGCATAAACGCACGGACCACTTCCCTTCAGAGACCCCAACGTCAACGACGCAGTCGTGCGTCTATTCCGGGGAACGACTCTAACGGTGGTTCGGGTTAACGCAGACTTAGGGTAAGACGAGCAGTGCGCTCCTCTACACGTGGTGACAGAACACAGTACTTGTGCCATTACGTCCTCCGGGGGCGCAGCCTCGATGGCACAGGACCGCGAACCTCACCCGCAAAACACCCCCACACGAGGGCTCGACCGCGGCTCCGGGATTACGGTCAAGCCCAAGCACACGCCCGGGCGGCCAGCACGAACCATGACGAACGCAACCCAGGAAGGGATTTCCTTCGTCAGCTACACTTCGGAGTATTTTCCGGCGCCCTAAGTCTTTCAACCTCCGCGGCACGGTGACCGTGACACGTTACGTTCCCGTAAAAAACCAGGAGAACCATGTCCATTATTATTATTATTTTTTTTTTTACCCAGGCCGGAAGCAAAAGTCGGTCCCTGCTATCGTTACGAAATAAAACGCAAGTAGGGGAACAGGAGACAGTTCCACGCTTCGGGCAAGCAGGACATCGGACCGAGACTTTCGGAGTCACGACCTCCGTCACTGAGGCCGCAAGCCCTCGGCGTCGCCGGCGACGGCTTGCTACTCGCACCAGTCACGCGTCAAGCAGCGCGGCAGCGGTCCCCAAGCGGGAGCCTACCTTTCCTGCCGCCTTTTTTGGCTTCGCTGCCGCTTTTGCAGGAGCGGGTTTCTGAAAAGCAAAGGCAGCACTGAGTGTCTTCGCTGGGCAGACCCCACGGGGCAGAAACGGTTACGGGGCGCGCTCTACTTACAGCGGACAACCTCGCCGACCTCCTCTTGGGCTTCGGGGGAGAAAAGGAAAAAGAGCGAGCAGTGAGCGGCGAAGCGCAACGGGACCCACCCCCGGGCCGAGGCGCCGGCTCTTACCTCCTCCCTGGCCGCCCCCTCGGCGGAGCCGACCTGCGGAAGGAAGCACACGCG
This sequence comes from Mirounga angustirostris, assembly GCF_029215605.1. NCBI lineage: Eukaryota > Metazoa > Chordata > Mammalia > Carnivora > Phocidae > Mirounga > Mirounga angustirostris. Next base: position 6,667,756 of record NW_026991709.1, on the reverse strand, counting down.
CGAGTGGCCGCAGCCCGCGCGCCCCGCGCCCGCCCGCGCGAACAATGCCCGGCCGCGTGACGTCAGCGGCTTCCCGCCGCCGCGTTCGAATCTCCCACCCGGCTCCTCGGCCGCCGAACGTTCCAGAACGCCGTGCCCGGGCCGCCGCGCGAGCGCAGCCCGCCGGCCCGCTGCGGGTCCCGGGGCGCCCGCCAGGCCCTGCGCCGCCGTGCGCGCGGCGGGCCTCGGGCCTCGCGGGGCGGCCGTGGCGGCCCGGACGGCGCAGGGCGCGTGTGCGGGCCGCGGCCGCCGCTCACCTTCCTCTTGGGCATCGTGGCGGCGGGGCGGGCGCGTGCCGGGTGCCTCCGGGCCGCGGCGCGCCGAGAGCCTCCGCGAAGCTGGGCTGCCGGGCCGCTACCGCTCCTCCCGCCGCCCGAGCTGCTGCGACCCGCCGCGGGGGCGGTGGGAGAACCGGATGGAACCGGATTGGGAGCCCGCCCCCTCCTCCCCCCGCGTCCCCCGGCCGCGGGCTCCCCCTCCCCGCCGGCCGGGCCGCCCCCCGCCCCCGCCCATTGGCTGTGGGGCCCACCGCGCCGCGGCCCGCGCCCGGAATAGGTGAGGCGGGCCGTCACTCGACCGCTGCGCCCCGCCCCCGCTCCCGGCGCCCCCTCCCCCGCCCGCCGGCTCGCGGGGCCCCAGACCCAGGCGAGGGGGGCGGGGCCCCAGAGGCCGCTCTCACCTCACGGTAGTTTGTTTGAAGCCGAGCCGCAAAGTGCGGTCTGCGCGCCGATTGGCGGGGTCCCGCCACGTGATCGCCGGTGACCCCACCCACAACCTCCCTGGTTACCTGGGCACCCCCAGCGCCCAGAGAGCCTCGGGGACTGAGTTCCACCCTTCTAGAGTGAGTTGGTATGGGACATTTATAGTTAGTCTAATAAACTGTAAAGGGAGAGACAATGGATTCAAGTACGAGCCAATGTCTCCCTCCTCGGGCGGCAAGAAAGGCTATCTATGGGCCGCAGCTTCGCAGGCCTTCGGGAAGCAGGTCCTAGTGCGCAGGCGCCAGAGGGGAGGTCGTGGGAAGGAAAGCTAGCGCGCGGGCTCAGCGGCGGGTGCTACTGCGCAGGCGCGGATCTTTGCGACGTCGCTGGGCTCGCGGCAGTCCCGCGGCCGGGTTCCGCTGCTTGGTTGCTCTGGGTCGCTCCTTTAAATCTTCTGTTCCTTCAGGGGTCGGGGTCCTCACCGTCCCCAGGACGTGTCATCTCGCAGACCTCTGGGCCGGCCGATCCCTCCTACGCTGAAGTGCGGCGGGAAGCACGCCCACCCGCTCCAGCCCTTTTTTGCTCACCTAAGCACCTTTTTAAAGCGGGAAAAGGGCATCAGGCTGGGGGGCGGTGAGCTGGGAACCCCGGAACCAGTGAGATCGCATGTTACCCAGTTTCTTTAATGAAGAAGAGAATTCCGTCTAAAAGGATGAATTGTGTGGGCTTACACGTTTTTAATAAAAATTGTCAGCTGGGATTCTTGGAAAGAAGGAAACGTTGGAGTACTTTGCATCCAAAAGATAGGAAACAGATCAAATGTCCGTCATCTGAGAGGCCCGCATGAACTATGGAACCTTCGCATAATGTAATAGTGAGCTACAACAAAGAAAGATGAGGCAGCTCTTTACTGAGGAAGTGAAATTCGAAAACCGCTAGTCAGATGTTGCACCTCTGATCTCAATAACTAGCGTCTTCCCTTCTCATTCATGGAAGTCTGAAGTCCTAGAGTGGCTTATAAAGCCCCCTGCAATTTGGCCCAGTTCAATGATTTTCATCGCTGCTCCTTCTGTTTCACCCTCCCGTTCTCAACCTGGCCTGGCACCCCTGCTTCTCAGGGCCTTGGCACCTGCTGTTCCCTCTGCCTTAGACCAGTGTGGCTTCTCTTCCTCATTCGGGTTTTTGCGCAAATTTCACCCTCTCAGTGAGGCCTGTCCTGACCTTTCAGTTTAAAATTGCACCTCCCCATCTCTGTTTTCTGCCTTATTTTCTACATGGTGCCTACGGAATATATAGATATTGAGTATAAAGTTATACATTCATTGTGTAACTCAGGAAGAATTCACAAGAAAGTGGTGCCAGTGGTGCTTCTGTGGAGAAGAACTGGGAGCAGGGTAAGATTAAAATTTATCCTTTTTATTTCCCCACTCCTATCTGCATTACAAAAAAAAAAAAAAAATCAGAGAATGACTGAGTTTGTGGCACAAACATACACTGAGCACCTGCCCTGTGCCAGGCATTATGTTAGGCCCTGGGGTAGAGAGACAGCAGACAGGACATGTATGGCAAGGACTCTGGGTGGAAGTTTAGAGGAAAGACAAGGCACCCAAGTTGTCCTAGCAAGGGAAAGGGGCAAGCCACAGGCCGGGGGACAGCACAGACCAGGGCATGCAGACGTACTAGAATGTGATAGTCCTCCAGGGCCTGCTAAGTGGCAGTGATGGATACATGGAGAATGGACAGTGACAATTAGAGAAAAGAGGCAGAAAGAGAAAGGCAACGTGCAGAAGGCATTTGATGCCAGGCTAAGGGGTTTGGCCATTATCCAAGAAGACATTGCAAGGTCCTAATAAGGGAATGATGGGCTGAGATCTGAACTTACCTTATAAAGAACTTTCTCCCATGAGAATTAAAGATGCAGTAGTCCAGAGGTGACAAACTGATAGCCTACGATGTTTGCTTTGGACCAGACATTTTTTTAATTGGCCAACATAAGCATGTGAAACAACTGGAACTCAATAGGAAGACCACTTGGCAGTATCTTTTAAAGGTAAGCAAGTACTCTATGGCTCAGTAATTCACTCCTAGAAATACACCCAACAAAATTGCCTACATCTGTTAACCAGAAGACATGAAGTAGAATATTCATAGCTGACCTATTTTCATAGGCCCAGCCAACAGCAACCTAAATGCCCATCAACAGTAGAGTGGATGAGTGAGTGGAAGACTATCATCCATGACAAAGACTATCTACAATTACACACAGCAGTGTGGGTGAATCTCACAAACACAATGTTGAAAGCAAGATGCCAAATCCAAAAGAATACATAGTGTGATTCCATTCATATAATGTACAAAGGCAGGCAAACAGGTAAGTCACCCAACACAGGCACTAAAACTAGGCAGTGTTTGATCAAAAGTCAGAATCTATGCTAGATGATCCAGACTGTTGGATAACCACATGGAAACAGGATTTTTAAAATTCCTCAAGATCCCTCAGGATCTTTGTATACACTCGCACAAGTATCCTCACCACCACTTCACCCTGGGGTTCACATGCCCCATTTTGGAACATCATGCATTCTTGCAGGCTGGTTGATGGTGCAGGGTGATTGAGGATTTCTAGAGAGGAGAATCCCAAGCCTAATCTAAGGCAGAACTGCTGGTGATAGGCAGGGTTCCGAGGGGAACTGAGAGGGTGAAATCAATAATGGTGAGCAGTTTGCCCCCCCCCGCCCCGTGTCAGGTGTCCTAGGTGCTGGGGATGTAACTGTGAACACGAGAGTTGAGCCACCTGTCCTCATGGGGTTCTCATTCTAGTGGGAGTACGATAAAGTAAACAAGATACTTTCGCATAGCGATGACGCCTTGAAGGAAGGAAAAGTGTCACAATATGGAGCATGCTGGAGGTATGCCGAATGGGGCTGCTGTTGATGGGGTAGTCAGGGAGGGACTCTGAGGAGAGAAGTGAAGGGTAAGACGTCCTGGGCCTTTGGTGGCTCTGAAGGAGAAGGCTTCAGGAGAGAGAAACAGCTGGTATAAAGGTCCTGAGGTAGGATCAGCCTTGCTGTGTTTGAAGAAGGGAAATGTGGGTAGAGAAGCAAGCAGTGGTGAGGATGTGTGAGGCGGTGAGGAAGCAGTGAAGGGCTGCAGTGAGAACTGAGGTCATTGGTCTGGATTCCCAAGTGGAGATGAGGTCAGGCTGAGAGGTTAACACGTCAAGTCAGTTGTTGCCAGAAGACATGAGACCAGATGAGACCTTGTAAAGCAGTCTAGCCAACAAATGTTGGCTGTGGGGAAGGAGATCCCTGGAAGGAGGGATTTGGGCTATCTTTTGGTGGGGGGAGGGGACTGACAGGACTCTTCAGTGGACTGGGGCAAGGGAGATGAGAGAGACTTTTGGCCATGAGCAATAGAAACCCAATTAGCATAACAGTAAGGAAATGGACTATCTCCTACAGCAGAATGTTCTGGACTGGAAGATTCAGCAGCTTCATGTGTTCTCACAGCCTAGGTTCTTTCCTCTTTTATTGTACCACTTTCTGAGTTGGCTTCATCCTCGGAAGTGGGATCCCACTTGTCACATCCAGATTTGTAACAGCCAGAGAAAGAATGTCTCTTTTCCCAGAAGCCCTCTCTCGATTGCCTTTACTTCTTGGCCAGAATTGGGTCACATGCAAGGGGATGTGACCCTTAGATCAAATCAGACCCACCCGTGGAGTTGGGGGTAGGGCCAAGAGTGGAGGGAATGGATACCTGAGCAAAATAAGGGCTCTGTTAGGAAGGACAAGGTGGGCAATGGGCTGAGAATCATGTGTGTCCACTAGGCTGTGTGGCTGGGGAGCAATTCACCCAGCGAGGGAGGAAAGAAGAGGTGTGTGGGACCATGGAGGGGGCACATGGAGATTGTAAAGTGCCCCCTACATTGACAACGTATGATGTCACCGATTGTCCTGATGAAGCAGTTTCAGTGAGTGGTAGGACAGAAACCAGGTTGAAGTTAGAAAGTGGAGGGCAGGGGAGGAACTGAGAACGTGTTCCAGCCCCCACTGTGCTGTGCTGCATTATACTGTGTCTCCAGAAGCCGTCTCTGGGCCAGTGTGTCCAGAGAGTGAAGACGGAAGATAAACTGCGGTAGGTGTGAGATGAGCCTGTGAGCAAGAGCAGGTATAAGGGAGATGATGATCGGAACTGCGAATGCCTACTGTCCACCGTTCTGTTGGATATCCAAGCTGTTGCGGAAGGGTGAGATGCAAGAGAAGCAGAGGAGAGCAAAACTGCTGGGCCCCACGCAGAGCTTTGGATGACCACTATGCTGAATGAGTTGGCTAGAAATGCCAGAACACAGAGAGCCCTAAGATGACCCATAGTCGTAGAAGTCACCATGCAGTGTATGTTTCTAGCCTGGTTGCAAACTTTATGGCTTCATGACTATATAAATAATTATTATTAGCTAAGATAATTGGAATTATTATTATTATGAGCTTCCTGTTTGTCAGTCCATAGTCCACATTGCTATTTTAGAAAAAACACTAAGCCAGCTACAAATTGGTCATGTTATTCTTTTCTGCCCACAGGTGAATCTTGCCTTTCCAAACATGGAAAGGAAGCTTCTTAATCTGTCCCAGCTGTTGTAGCAAAATACCATAGACTGGGTGGCTTATAAACAACAGACATTTATTTCTCACAGTTCTAGAGGCTGGGAAGTCCAAGATCAAGGCTCTGGTAGTTTCCATATTTGGTGAGAACCTGCTTCCCGGTTCATAGATGGCTGTGTTCTCGCTGTGTCCTCAACTTGGAAGAAAGGGGAAAGCAGCTCTCTGGGGTCTCTTTATAAGAACACTGATCCCATTCACAAGGGCTCCACCCGCATGACCTAGTCACCTCCCAAAGGCCCCCCCCTCCAGATATCATACTAGTGGGGGTTAGGTTTCCACATTTGAATTTTTAAAAAATATTTATTTATTTGTCTGAGAGAAAGAAAGAGAGCACAAGCAGGGGGAGCGGCAGGCAGAAGGAGAAGCAGGCTCCCTGCTGAGTAAGGAGCCCGATGCGGGACTTGACCCCAGAACCCTGCGATCATGTCCTGACTGAAGGCAGACGCTTAACTGACTGAGCCACCCAGGGGCCCCTCAACATTTGAGTTTTGGGAACACACTTTCAGTTCAGGAACACCCCCTGCATCTCTTCCAGATCACTCAGTTTCTGTGGCTTCCAAAGAGAATCACCCCGTCAAATGGGCAGCCACTTCATACTATTTGAGACTTGAGCAGAAATATTCTACTCCATTGTTAAGGGGCACTTGTTATACCCGACTCTTGAGATCACATGAGAGAGTTCCCCTGGCTTTTGTGAACTCTGAAGGCAGAGGCAGTGGTATAAATGTGTCCAGCTGACATGGTTTGAGGGATGCCCCATTCGTAACCTACAGGAGGAAGCCGTTTCCTTTGGTTAGACGTTGCCCCACATATGTGGTTTGGAGTGTTGGCCAGAATAACAATCAAAAGCCAAAAAAAAGAGTTCTCTTAATGCTACTTTTACATTATTCAAATACATTTGACTCGGGAGCAACATGGGTTTGAACTACATGGGTCCACCTATATGCAGATATTTTTCGATACATAGAGTACGGTAAATGTATTTTCTCTTCCATATGATTTTCTTAATAACATTTTCTTTTCTCTAGCTTACTTGATTATAAGAGTACAGTATATAATACATATAACATACAAAGTATGTGTTAATTGGCTGTTTATGTTACTGGTAAGGCTTCTGCAACAATAGGCTATTAGTAGTTAAGTTTTGGGGGTGTCAACAGTTATCATAGATTTCCAACTGCATTGGAGTTAGCTCCCCTAACCCCTGTGTTGTTCAAGGGTTTATTTTAATTAAAAAAATGTTTTCTTCTGAGTCCTTTCTCAGAAGCATTATAATTGATGAAGACTTCACTTTTTTCTGTTTTAAGATTTTATTTATTTATTTGACAGAGAGAGACACAGCAAGAGAGGGAACACAAGCAGGGGGAGTGGGAGAGGGAGAAGCAGGCTTCCCGCTGAGCAGGGAGCCCAATGCGGGGCTCAGTCCCAGGACCCTGGGATCATGACCTGAGCCGAAGGCAGACGCTTAACCACTGAGTCACCCAGGCGCCCACCCCAAGACTTCACTTTGATGTAATTTTCATTAAGGAAAAAGGAGGAGAGGGAGCCTACTGTGACATTTCATTATAGTCAAATGTTATTTGACAAATGTTATTCCCATCTGAATGTCTTCTCATTTTCCTTTCCATTTGGAGAAACCAGAGAAAGCATTATTAGCAGAAATAGATGAGCCTGGCTCTTGACTCCATTTTTAATTTTTCACAACATTTCTGTAAGTTTGAAATTATTTTAAAATAAAAAAATTTGAAAGCTAATGAAAAATTTATTTAGAGGGGGCTCCTGGGTGGCTCAGTCATTAAGCGTCTGCCTTCGGCTCAGGTCATGATCCCAGGATCCTGGGATCGAGCCCCGTGTCGGGCTCCCTGCTCGGCGGGAAGCCTGCTTCTCCCTCTCCCACACCCCCTGCTTGTGTTTCCTCTCTCACTGTCTCTCTCTGTCAAATAAATAAATAAAATCTTTAAAAAAAAAAAAAGAAATATTTATTTAGAGATACATTTCTTCTGGACATTTTCCAAAGCCTGTGAAATTTTGAGAAGTAAATGAATTTAACTGCACAAATAATAATAATATTATATTTTAAACTACTCAGTTTTGCATATTTAGAAGGGCATAGCATAACAGAGACTTAAAAACATTTAAAATGTTATTTGGTTCTACCAGTATTTTTCTTTTTCTTTTTTTTTTTAAAGATTTTATTTATTTATTTGACAGAGAGAGACATAGCGAGAGAGGGAACACAAGCAGGGAGAGTGGGAGAGGGAGAATCAGGCTTCCCGCCGAGCAGGGAGCCCGATGCGGGGCTAGATCGCAGGACCCTGGGATCATGTCTGAGCCGAAGGCAGACGCTTAATGACTGAGCCACCCAGGCGCCCCTCTATCAGTATTTTTCTTAAATTGAAGTAAAATTCACATAACATGCAGTTATTTTTTTTATTTTTTTTATTTTTTAAAAGATTTTATTTATTTATTTCACAGAGAGAGACAGCGAGAGCAGGAACACAAGCAGGGGGAGTGGGAGAGGGAGAAGCAGGCCTCCCACTGAGCAGGGAGCCGGATGCGGGGCTCAATCCCAGGACCCTGGGATCATGACCTGAGCCGAAGGCAGACACCTAATGACTGAGCCACCCAGGCGCCCCTGCAGTTTTGTTTTTTTTTTAAGATTTTATTTATTTGAGAGAGAGCACAAGCAGGGGGAGGGGCAGAGGGAGAGAGAAGCACACTCCCCGCTAAGTAGGGAGCCTGACTGGGGACTCGGTCCCAGGACCCCAGGATCATGACCTGAGCTGAAGGCAGACGCTTAACTGAGTGAGCCACCCAAGCGCCCCAGGAACTATTTTGAAGTGTACATTAGTACATTTACAATGTTGTTCAACTACTACCTAATAGTATTAAACGTGCTATTTTTAAAGATAATTTAACATTTACATTTAAAATTTTTATGAGTGTTTTTTAACTTGTTAAAATTAGCTCAGATTACAAGCTGTCACGTTTTTCTGATAATCTCCCAGCACACGTGTACACATGCATACGTGTGCACACATTCAAGATTCCTTCTAATTCAGCTATACTGAAATGCAGTTCTCCAGGAGATCCTGATTCTTCATTCCTCATTAGCTATCTTGGATCCTAAAGCAGGCTGCAAACATACAGGACACATGCAGGTCCCTGACAGCTAATGAGCATCATGAGGCCATGAAATTTGTGCATTTGAGGTCACTGCCTGTGCTTGGCTTGTGCCAGTCACTGAAACAAACAATGCAGATTTTACTTGATTCACCTGAGAGTTGGTGTACCCCTAGTTCTCAATGGAAAGATTGTCAGTCTACTCTTTGATTCAACCCTGCATGTGACCACCACCACCACCATCACCACCACCACCACCACCATCATCATCACCATCACCATCATCATCACCATCAGCACCACCACCGTCATCACCATGATCATCATCACCACCACCACCATCACCATCATCACCATCACCATCATCATCACCATCACCATCATCATCACCATGATCATCATCATCACCACCACCACCACCATCATCATTTAGTAAAACCGAGTAGGCAAAGCTAGGAATAGGTAAGTTCAGTTTCCGCTACATTGTGACTTCTTTCTATCCCCTCTGTTCTCACTATGTTGGAAAGAGTTGAGGCAGTCTTTCTTTCACCTTGCATTTCAGTGCTGCCTTCCGGGTGTGCCTGTCTCAAGAGGAATCACCTTGCATTGGCCCCTCTGAATAACTGACCCCAAGTCATTCAAGTTTTGGGCACATTTCTAGTCACTGCTGACATTCCTTTGAATCTCTGACCAAGATTTGGTTTCCGTTAGAGAACTCGTTTCTCCAATCCCAGTCATGATTGGCTGCAAATTGACATAATACCCATGGATATAGGTCTTGCTAAATCCATTCTCTGAAGTCCTATGTGTAGGAATTGTCAGAGGCTCCAGGACCTGTCAGTTCTGAACAAGGAATGATTTGATGAAAGCCCCCACTGCTGCTTTCAATGGTGTTTGTATTTTCTGTGCACCTTCCTCTGGATGGCGACCCATTTGTAATGCTATCCCAATCTTTACTTTCTACAGGCTGAATGCCTTTTTTTTTTTGTTTTTAACTTGACAGTCTAGTGTGATACTTGGATGGAGTTGGTAGAAGCTGTGACTCACTGGGTTCTTCTTTTTCCATTGCTGTACTTGACTCAAGTTTTGAATTAAGGAATGGGGTACTTCTGTGTTCTCTATCTGCCTCATTATAGACCTGCAAGACCTAAAGTTGTGTAAAGATTTAGTTCCCCTATGTGAGTTATATTCCTCAGAATTAAGAGTCACTCTGTTCTTGAGTTGGTGAACAGCTTTGATTATTTAAAGTAGACCATAACCTTATTGGCTCTAGTCTTTGGATTGTATTTCTCACTGTAATATTCTAGCACTGTTTTTTCCAACCATGTACTTCTCTAAATGGTTCTTCCTCCTTTTGCCTGAATTCACTACTTCCTGCTTGGTTTGCCTGACAATAAGCAAGTCCTAAACCTGTTGCTCTACATGCTAAGTTGCACTCAACTAAGTTGCACTCAACTTAGGACTTGCTTATTGTTCCACCCTCAATTCCATTTCTAATCTTCCTAAGATTGGGAAGGATTCTTCTGCTGAATTTTGCTGTTTTGGACCATCTTTAAATCTAGCCCTTGGAATGTTGTAAATATTACTGTTGAAACTTGCCATCGTTTGATATCTTGTTTGCCTAGCCACAGGGCTCTTTGATCTTTGACGCTTATCTTTGGTACCATCATCTCTGTTGGTATCTGAGAGTTGAAAGTCCATATCTTGACCAGGATTTCTAATCCAGTTATTTGCATGATTTATGCTGATTTCCAGGAGAAACCAACATTCTTCATTGGATTTGTTCCGCTCACAGATCTCAAAGTTTTTAACAATAAAATTGCCAATTGAACTTTCTTTAGGGATCCCTCAGTCTCTGCTGCATGCCCCACTTTTCCTATTTCTCCAGTCAGGTGTGTCTCTTGACTCATCTAATAGCTATTGTAGTGCCTCTGATTATTTCTCCAATGGTGCTTGGAACCTTAATGGCCTCCCTCTGACATCTCAACACCAAGTTCATGAATAAGCTGGTAAGAGGCTTCTTCTCTGTGGAGTTGCTCTTGCTGTCATCTTGGTTCATTTTCACAATGATATGGTCTTTATAGTAGCCAGAATAACGCCCCCTCCCCCAAATGTCCACCGTTTAATGCCCAGAACCTGTGAATATGTTACCTTATGTGGCCCAAAGGACTTTGCAGATGTAATGAAGTTAAAGATTTTTAAATGGGGAGGAAAATTATCCTGGCTTATCCATCTGGATCCACTTCACTCAATAAGGAGGGACAAAGGAGGGTCAGAGATGTGACAATGGAAGCAGAGGTCGGAGTGGCATGATTGCTGGCTTAATCTGAACTAGATATGGACGGATTGATACAGACATGTCATGGCTTTCATACTTTCTTTCCACATGTTAGTAGAATAATTCAGCCTTTAGTTGTTAGTGCTCTTTTTGAGAGCTATCCAAATGAAGCAATAGGAGAGATCTGAGTTGTTCAAATTGTGTTGTGTTTGAAGGCCAGGTACTGCTGGTTCTCTCCCACCTCTGCTGCACAGTCAAGGACATTCTTCAGGGTTTTTTGTCAAATTCTTGCCTTACCAGGAACTGGTGATCCTCCTCCTTGGGGGATATGGTAGTGCAGGGGGATAGTAGGGGTGGAGAACAGTGATGCCCTCTTCTTCTGCCTGAAAGGTAGACACTGGGGAGGGAGGCAGGGAGGCAGGAGGAGATGCTATAACTTCATGAGGTTGTTTCTCCCTCCTGATTCATCTAAGTCTCTAGTGAGTAGAGGAGCCAGTAGTCTGACTAGAGCTTCGGATGGTCCAGCTGCAGGGAAAAGGGGAGAGACAAGCTCCAAGCCTGTCTTTAGTTTGGTCAGTTCAGCCTCACCTACCAGCTAAGATGCCATTCCATGGGAATAATTCACTCTACCACTATTGAATACTGCACGTTTTCTTGAAGCAGAAATTGGCAGTGATGAGAGAAAAACTCTCTAAGGGCCTGATATACAAGGGATGCCAGTTTAGATTTCTTTCCAAGTCAGCATGACTGTACATAAACTTTGTTCCAACCAAAGGCCTGCTTTATGACCCAACCACCCATGGATTTTACACCTGCTTTGTGAATGAGTAGCCTAAAGGAAAACCATGTTGTCTTGAGATATCGATCAATACTTCTACTCCCTGCATTCCTTTGCGATAAGACTTGTGATTCCTCCCTATATGCTAATCTATAATCTTTTGAGCTTTCACAAGATGTAAAAAAAGTATATAACCCTGTAAAAACTATCCATTCTCCAGAGCACTTCCTTCCCTGTGAAGACCATGTTTCCAGGGCAGCTGCCCTAACTTGGGCTCAAATGAAACTCTTCTTTTCTCTTTAAAATTTTTAAAAAGTTTTGTTCATTTTGCATGGACATTTCTTGGCGTAGTGGGCAGGATATCAGAGCAGCTAGCCTGAGAAACATCTGGGGGTCCTCCAGGCTTGATGCTTGGTATCAGCAGGGGCCCTTTGTACTCTTCCAGCTTCTTAGCACCTCACAGTTGTATCTGGTGAGTTCTACTGATATCCAGACACCCTCAACTTAACAGTCCTCACTTTTATTCAAGCTGTTAAGGCTCACCGGTAATCTTCTCCAAGTGGGAATAATCTAGAGAGGTTGGTGTTATGAGTAGGTTGTTTTAATTTGACATTATACTAATTGATGTTATTAATATAAGGCTTGAGTAAATTTTCTGGCTAGAAATATGAGAGACTGAATCACTCAGCTCCGAAGAAAGGGGATGCTTGCTCCTTCTGGCCGAAAGGCACTTTCAAGAGACTGAAAGCCCAGCGGAAGTGTCTGAGGGTATTCCTTGAGATGTGTAGGGGTCCCCTAGGGATTTCCTATCTCATAAGGTAATTAGTGATTGGCTCATCTGGGGACACACACATCAGATTGATCACCCAGTGCTTCTAGCCCCACTCAACCCCACTCAATGGTCTTTTATCTCTCTTTTTTAAGTAGGCTCCACACCCAGCATGGAGCCTAATATGGGGCTTGAACTCACAACACTGAGATCAAGAGTCAGATGCTTAACTGACTGAGCCACCCAGGCGCCCCAGCTCCCTCAATGGTCTTAGAGCTCCCTGGGAGAAACTGAGACACATAAGAGAGTGTATTATGGCTATTTGGAAGTGATACTCACAAGCACTACCCTCTTGATCCACCACAATCAACATCCTTAGATTTTGCTCAAGCCTTATTCCTAAATGGAAACCAAATGAGTAGGGAATTGTGCTTTAAAAGCCAGACAGCTCCCAGAAAACCAACAACCACCCACAGGAACTCCGGCAAGCCATATGTACTACATATATGGAGCCTCTACTTGCAAGTGCTTATTCAAGCACGAAACTTTTTTTTTTAACTACATGGGGCTGACCTCACAACCCTGAGATCAAGACCCTGAGACCAAGAGCTGGGCTAAGACCAAGAGTTGGACGCCCAGCTGACGAGCCACCCAGGTGCCCCATGGTAAATTTAACTAAGGATAACCTGTCTCGGATGGCCCAAATGGGGTCCTTTTGACATGTCTAAATTAGTTTTCTTTTTTTTTTTTTTTAAGATTTTATTTTATTTTAAGTAATCTCTACACCCAATGTGGGGCTTGAACTTACAACACCTAGGTCAAGAGTTGCATAATCTACCAACTGAGCCAGCCAGGTACCCCCCCTCCAAAATTAGTTTTCTTGTGCACACAATTAGAGAAAGTGGGCTGTAAGATTAAGCAACCAGAAAGTAGGAAGCTATTTGGTTGAGTCAGGGAAGCCCTTGGCTTTCGAGAGGAACCAACACTCTCAGAGATATTCTGGGCCTCATTTGGTTTATTTGTTGCTGTAGCTTTTGGCATCTTTGGACAAGCTCTGTTATATTGTTATATTGGAAAACAGGAAATGACTAGTTCACGGATCCATAATTATAATGCTATCTTGCAATTTGATTTGTTTTAATAAAATGGAGATATTTGGAAATTGGGTCTTTAATGTCCTCTCCACAAATATTAATGAAACAAAGGCTAGATTTTGTTTGCATCTTGTTTGTGTATATGTGTCCATGTGTGTTATAAATGTGAGATTTTTTTCTACCTCTGGATGGTATTGCTAAAATTAATTTGTAAAAGAGCTCTACTTAATTGGCTTAAAGCAAGTGTCTATAAGAATTGGACATTCTCAGTAGGGGAGAGTCCGAGATGGCAGAAGAATAGCAGACCTTAGTTTCATCTGGTCCCAGGAATTCAGCTAGAGAGCTACCAAATCATTCTGAACACCTGCGAACTCAACTGGAGATTGAAGAAAATAGCTGCAACTCTGCAAATAGAAAAGTGACCACTTACTGCAAGGTAAGTGGTGCACAGAAGTGAATCTGAGGCAATATATGGGAAGATAAACTGCAGGGGGAGGGAAACTCCACAAGCCAGCTACCAGAAAGTGATAGAACAGCAGAGCACAAAAGCAGAACTTTTACAAGTCTGCTCCAGGGAGGGACATCCCTGCCTGAAACGTGCTCAGGTGATGAAGCAGGGGTAGCATTCTAGATGAGACAGTGTGGTCCCAGGATCCCTGGGGGCACAGGAAGACCAGGGGTGCCTGAGCATAGCAGAGTTCCCAGGCATTGGAGCGGGGCAGCTGGCTACGTTCAGTGAGCCCTGGAGAGAGCTCTCAGCTCGGGGTTGCCATAAACCACAAACCATGGCATGGTCGGGTGACTGCTCTCTGAGCAGGGGCCCAACAAATGGCAGAAACAGCAAGGCCCCCCCTTCCTCCCCAGAGAGGAGCGGTGTGGGAGCGCACCATAGAGTCTGCAGGGTTTGGAGACTCAACATGGGGTCGCGTGCCTGAGATAGAAACACTCGCGGTCACAGGGTGGGTGAGCATGGAGTGCTGATGGAGCCCAGGGAGATAGGAGTGATTGACTGCTTTTCTCTGAGGGTGCACTGAGTAGTGGGGCCCTGAGGTTTTGGCTCCAGGGCCAAAGATTGGAAGGCTGCCATTTTCACTCTTAACCTCTAAAGCAGCACAGAAAACCTTCAGGGAACAAAAGCCACATAGAGCAATCAGGGCAAATTAGTTAGCCTGGCCCCTGGCAAGGGTGGTGCAGCTCCATCCAGGGCAAAGATACTTGAGAATCAATGCAACAAACCCCTCCCCCAGAAGATCAGCAAGAATATCCAGCCAAGACCAAGTTTACCAATCATAGTGAACTGCAAAATTCCAGTGCTAGGGGAATATAGCATATACAGTTCATGTTTTTTTTCCCCACGATTCTTTAGTTTTTCAATTTTAATTTTTTTCCCTCTTTCCTTTTTCAACCAATTCCTTATTTTATCAACTCTTTTTAAAAATCTTTTTTAATTTTTATTTTTACAGTTACATTCTATCCTTTCATTGTATTTAATTTTATTTTTGTGTATATATATATATATATATATGTTTTTCTTTCTTTACACTTTTGGGATGCAGTTTCTTCTAACAGACCAAAATACACCCAGAATCTAGTATATGGCTCTGTTCTCTTCATCTGTCTGATCATATTCTCTTGTATTTTTTTTTCTTTCCTCTTCTTTTTCCTTTTTCCTTTTTTTTTTTTTTTTTTTGGTTAAAGTCTTTTTTAATTTTCATCTTTACAGTTACATTCTATCCATCCAATGTATTTAATTTTATTTTTGTATATATATATATATGTTTTTCTTTCCTTAAAATTTTGAGATGTAGTCTTCTAACAAACTGATGAAAATACACACAGTATATAGTATATTGCTCTGTTCTGTTCACCTGTCTGTTTATATTCCTTATTTTTTCTTTTTTTTTTTGTCTTTTTTCATTTTTACATTCTAGCCTTTTGTTGTATTTAATTTTGTTTTTGTACATATATTTTTCTTTCTTTAAATTTTGGGATCTAGTTTTCTAACAAACAGACCAAAATACACACAGAATCCAGTGTATTGCTCTATTCGGTTCACCTGTCTGATTACATTTTCTTAAAAAAAAAAAAAAAATTTTTTTTTTTTTTTTCAAGAAACAAGATGAAACCAGAGAGGGAGACAAACCATAAGAGACTCTTAATCTTAGGAAACAAACTGAGGGTTGCTGGAGGGGAGAAGAGTGGCAGGATGGGGTAACTGAGTGATGGACATTGGGGTAACTGGGTGATGGACATTATATAAGACTGATGGATTATAGACCTGTATGCCTGAAACAAATAATACATTATACGTTAATCAAAAAAAATTTAGTTTTGGTTTTGGGTCTCTCCTGATTTGTTTAGTGTGTAATTCTCTGGGGTCGTTGTTGCCATTTTAGTATTTTGTTCTCTAATTCATCTATACTTCTCTGGACAGAATCAAGACAGAAAAACTCACCTCAAAAAAGAGAACAAGAGGCAGTACTGACTGCCAGGGACCTAATCAGTATGGATATAAGTAAGATGTTGGAGCTAGAATTCAGAATAACAATTATAAAGATAGTAGCTGGGCTTGAAAAAAGCATAGAAGACACTAGAGAATCCCTTCCTGGAAAAATAAAAGAACTAAGATCTAATCAAGTCAAAATCAAAAAGGCTATTACTGAGATGCAATAAAAATGGAGGCTCTAGGGGCGCCTGGGTGGCTCAGTCGGTTAAGCGTCTGCCTTCGGCTCAGGTCATGATCCCAGGGTCCTGGGATCGAGCCCCGCATCGGGCTCCCTGCATGGCAGGAAGCCTGCTTCTCCCTCTCCCACTCCCCCTGCTTGTGTTCCCTCTCTCGCTGTGTCTCTCTCTGTCAAATAAATAAAAATCTTAAAAAAAAAAAAATGGAGGCTCTAACTGCTAGGATAAATGGGGCAGAAGAGAGAATTAGTGATATAGAAGACAAAATGATGGAGAATAAAGAAGCTGAGAGAAAGAGAGATAACTACTGGATTACAAGGGGAGAATTCCAGAGATAAGTGATACTATAAAGCAAAACAATATTAGATTAATTGGGATCCCAGAAGAAGAGAAAAGAGAGAGAGAGGGCCAGAAGATATGTTGGAGCAAATTATAGTGGAGAACTTCCCTGATCTGGGGAAGGAAACAGGCATCCAAGTCCAAGAGGCACAGAGGAACCCCCTCAAAATCAATAAAAATAGGTCAACACCCCGACATACAGTAGTGAAACTTGCAAATCTCAGAGACAAAGAGAAAATCCTGAAAGCAGCTCAGAACAAGAGGTCTGTAACCTACAAGGTAGAAACATCAGATTGGCAGCAGACCTATGCAGAGTCCTGATAGGCCAGAGAGGACAGGGTACTAAATGAGAAAAATAGGCAGCCAAGAATACTTTATCCAGCTAGAACGTCATTCAAAATAGAAGGAGAGATAAAAAGCTTCCAGGACAAACAGAAACTAAGGCTGTCATTCAAAATAGAAAGAGAGATAAAAAGCTTCCTGGACAAACAGAAATATTGCCCTACAAGAAATATTAAAAGGGATCCTTCAAGCAAAGAGAGAGTCCAAAATAACATAGACCAGAAAGGAACAGAATCAATATACAGAAAGAGTGACTTTATAGGTAATACAATGGCACTAAATTCATCTTTCAATAGTTACTCTGAATGTAAATGGGCTAAATGCCCCAATCAAAAGACACATGGTATCAGACTGGATAAAAAAGCAAGACCCATTGATATGCTGTCTGCAAGAGACTCATTTTAGACCCAAAGACACCTCCAGATTGAAAATGAGGGGGTGGAAACCATTTATCATGCTGATGGACATCAAAAGAAAGCTGGGGAGACAATCCATGTATCAGACAAATTAGATTTTTAAACCAAAGACTGTAATAAGAGATGAAGAAGGACACCATATCATAATTAAAGGGTCTATCCAACAAGACGATCTAACAATTGTAAATATTTATGCCCCTAACATGGGAGCAGCCAATTATATAAGCCAATTAATAACAAAATTAAAGAAACACATTGATAATAATACAATAATAGTAGGGGACTTTAACATCCCACTCACTGCAATGGACAGATCATCTAAGCAGAAGATAAACAAGAATATAAGGGCTTTGAATGACACACTGGACCAGATGGACTTCACAGATACATTCAGAACATTCCATCTTAAAGCAACAGAATGTACATTTTTCTTACATGCACATGGAACGTCCTCTAGAATAGATCACATCTGGGGTCACAAATCAGGTCTCAACCAGTACCAAAAGATTGGGATCATTCCCTGCCTATTATCAGACCACAATACTTTAAAACTGGAACTCAATCATAAGAGGAAATTTGGAAAGAACTCAAAAAGATGGAGGCTAAAGAGCATACTATTAAAGAATGAATGGATTAACCAGGAAATTAAAGAAGAATTTAAAAAATTCATGGAAACAAATGAAAATGAAAACACAACTGTTCAAAATCTTTGGGATGCAGCAAAGGCAGTCCTAAGAGGGAAGTATATAGCAACACAAGCCTTTCTCAAGAAACAAGAAAGGTCTCAAATACACAACCTAACCCTACACCTGAAGGAGCTGGAGAAAGAACAGCAAATAAAGCCTAAACCCAGCAGGAGAAGAGAAATACTAAAGATCAGAGCAGAAATAAATGAAATAGAAACCAAAAGAACAGTAGAACAGATCAACGAAACTAGGAGCTGGTTCTTTGAAAGAATTAATAAGATTGATAGACCCCTGGCCAGATTTATTAAAAAGGAAAGAAAAAGGACACAATACATAAAATAAAATCATGAATGAAAGAGGAGAGATCACAATCAACACTGAAGTAATACAAACAATTATAAGGACATATTATGAACAGCTATATGCCAACAAATTAGGCAACCTGGAAGAAATGGATGCATTCCGAGAGACATATAAACTACCAAAACTGAACCAGGAAGAAATAGAAAACCTGAACAGACCCATAACCAGCAAGGAAATTGAAGCTGTCAACAAAAATCTCCCAACAAACAAGAGTCCAGGGCCAGATGGCTTTCCAGGGGAATTCTACCAAACATTTAAAGAAGAAATAATACCTATTCTACTACAGCTGTTTCAAAAAATAGAAATGTAAGGAAAACTTCCAAACTCTTTCTATGAGGCCAGCATTACCTGATCCCCAAACCAGAGAAAGACCCCATCAAAAAGGAGAATTACAGACCAATATCCCTGATGAATATGGATGTAAAAATTGTTACCAAAATACTAACCAGTAAGTTCCAAGAGTACATTAAAAGGATTATTCACCATGGCCAAGTGGGATTTACTCATGGGCTGCAAGGGTGGTTCAACATCTGCAAATCAATCTATATGATACACTACATAAATAAAAGAAAGGGACAAGAACCATATGATCCTCTCAACACATGCAGAAAAAGCATTTGACAAAGTACAGCATCGTTTCTTGATTAAAACTCTGCAGTGCAGAGATAGAGGGAACATACCTCAATATCATAAAAGCCACATAAAAAATCCCATAGTGAATATCATTCTCAATGGGGAAAAACTGAAAGCTTTTCCCCTAAGCTCAGGTACATGGCAGGGATGTCCACTCTCACCACTGCTATTCAACATAGTACTAGAAGTCCTAGCCTCAGCAGTCAGAAAACAAAAAGAACTAAAAGGCATCCAAATTGGCAAAGAAGAAGTCAAACTCTCACTCTTTGCAGATGACATGATACTCTATGTGGAAAACCCAAAAGACTCCACCCCAAAAATGCTAGAACTCCTACAGGAATTCAGCAAAGGGGCAGGATAGAAAATCAATGCACAGAAATCTGTTGCATTTCTATACACTAACAGTGAGACAGAAAAAAAGAAATTGAGGAGTTGATCCTATGTACAATTGCACCCAAAACCATAAGATACCTAGGAATAAACCTAACCAAAGGATTTCAATCCTTACCATAGAATCTATACTCAGAAAACTATAGAACACTCATGAAAGAAATGGGGGAAGATGCAATGAAATGGAAAAACGTTCCATGCTCATGGATTGGAAGAACACATATTGTTAAAATGTCTATGTTACCTCGAGCAATCTATACATTCAATGCAATCACTATCAAAATACCATCAACTTTTTTCACAGAGCTGGAACAAATAATCCTAAAATTTGTATGGAACCAGAAAAGACCCCGAATAGCCAAAGGAATGTTGAAAAAGAAAACCAAAGCTGGGGGCATCACAGTTCTGGACTTCAAGCTCTGCTACAAAGCTATAATCATCAAGACAGTATGGTACTGGCACAAAAACAGACACATAGGTCAATGGAACAGAATAGAGAACCCAAAATGGATCCTCAACTCTATGGTCAACTAATCATCATAAAAGCAGAAAAGAATATCCAATGGAAAAAAGGCAGTCTCTTCAACAAATGGTGTTGGGAAAATTGGATAGCCACATGCAGAAGAATGAAACTGGACCATTTCCTTACACTATACCCAAAAATAGACTCAAAGTGGATGAAAGACCTAAATGTGAGACAGGAGTCCATCAACATCCTAGAGGAGAACAAAGGCAGCAACCTCTGTGACCTCAGCTACAGCAACTTCTTGCTAGATACATCTCCAAAGGCAAGGGAAACAAAGGCAAAAATGAACTATGGGGACTTCATTGAGATAAAAAGCTCTTGCACAGCAAAGGAAACAGTTGAGAAAACCAAAAGACAACCAACAGAATGGGAGAAGATATTTGCAAATGTCTTATCAGAGAAAGGGCTAGTATCCAAAATCTATAAAGAGCTTACCAAACTCAACACCCAAAGAACAAATAATCCAATCAAGAAATGGGCAGAAGACATGAACAGACATTTCTGCAAAGACATACAAATGACCAAAAGACATGTGAAAAAAATGTTCAACATCACTCAGCATCAGGGAAATACACAATCAAAACCACAATGAGATAACACACCACACCAGTCAGAATGGCTAAAATTAACAAGTCAGGAAGCGACAGATGTTGGCAGGGATGCGGAGAAAGGGGAACCCTCCTACACTGTTGGTGGGAATGCAAGCTGGTGCAGCCACTCTGGATAACAGTATGGAGGTTCTTCAAAAAGTTGAAAATAGAGCTACCCTAAGACCCAGCAATTGCATTACTGGGTATTTACCCCAAAGATACAGATGTAGTGATCTGAAGGGGCACCTGCACCCCAATGTTTATAGCAGCAATGTCCACAATAGCCAAACTATGGAAAGAGCCCAGATGTCCATGGACAGATGAACAGATAAAGATGTGGTATATATACACAATGGAATACTACTCAGCCATCAAAAGAATGAAGTCTTGCCATTTGCAATAACATGGATGGAGGTAGAGGGTATTATGCTAAGCAAAATAAGGCAATCAGAGAAAGACCATTATTATATGATCTCACTCATTTGTGGAATTTAAAAAACAAGACAGAGGCTCATAATGGAAGGTAGGAAAAAATAAAAGAAGATGAAATCACAGAGGGAGATAAACCGTAAGAGACTCTTTTTTTTTTTTAACTTTTTTTTTTGTTTTTTTTTTTTAAAGATTTTATTTATTTATTAGAGAGAGAGAATGAGAGAGAGCACATGAGAGGGGGGAGGGTCAGAGGGAGAAGCAGACTCCCCGCCGAGCAGGGAGCCCGATGCGGGACTCAATCCTGGGACTCCAGGATCATGACCTGAGCCGAAGGCAGTCGCTTAACCAACTGAGCCACCCAGGCGCCCCGTAAGAGACTCTTAATCATAGGAACAAACTGAGGCTTTCTGGAGGGGCAGGAGGATGGGGTAACTGAGTGGTGGACTTTAATAAGGAGGGCACATGATGTAGTGAGCACTGAGTATTATATAGGACTGATGAATCACTTACCTCTACCTCTGAAACCAATAATACATTATATGTTATTTAATTGTATTTAAATTAAAAATAAAAACAGAACAAAACAAAACAAAAAAAGAATTGAACCTTCTAAAACTCAGAAAGATAGAGACTAACCCAAATGTTTTTCATGTTTACATGATCTGGAAAAATGTTCAACATTAAAACTAGTTTAAGTTGTCGGTTTAAATAAAATAGACATGTCTTTAGAGATATCTGCATTAAACATAAAACTCTTATTCTAATAAGGTTTACTAAAGGTCAGATAAGCTCGTGTCATCTCTGGTGCCATTTTCAGCAAAAAATAACTTAAAATAATGGTTGACTTTGTCTGTCTCATGATCTTTTCCTGGGTAATTGTTATGAGCAAATAGGGTAAGTAAATAAAAAGGTTTATAACTTTCAAAATCTTTGGTAACCTGAAACTTTGAAGTGTTGCTACGTTAAATGATAAATTGGGTTGAATTCATTGGATATCTAGGTCTTTGCCAAATAAGATAGAATACTAGAGTATTGATTACTGAATGTAGGTTTGTCTGCTTTTGCCTTCTTATTGCAGAGAAACTGGGAATATGTGGTTCTGTTTGGTAAACATGCTTTGTGTTTTACTGAAAGTTATACTATAAAAAAACCACATTAGCTAGAAATCATGAAATGTATTCAGAAATTTCTTGTGTAAAGTATTCTGGTGTAACAGTTCACAAGTGGTTACTACTTAATTTTTACTAGAAATTACTAGAAATTAAGGTTTCTTTTTTTAATTTTTATTTTTTTTTATAAATCTATAGTTTTATTAAGACAAAAACTGACAATGTGGTATGAAGTTTACATTTAAACAAAGTTTCCACAGAAACCTAACACATGCCTAAAAAGATTTTACAATGGAGTTCTAGAATGCAGGTCTAGACAATGTCAAGAACTGATGGATCTCATGACTCAAAACAGCATATTGGGTATTAGTTAATTCTTAGGCTTAAAAAAATGTTTTATTTTGTTTTGTGTTTTAAAGTGAACCACTGCCCCAGTATGAAAGTTTAATCTTCTCCTGAGACCAGGGCTTTTGAAATCCTTCCACTCTTGAAGTGATTCAATGAACTTGTGCTGTCAGTGACTGAACCCTGCCACCAGTGATTGATTTCAGAGTTCAAAGTTCCAATAACAGGCTCCAAGAGTTTTCCACCCTAAGAGCAGGGGCCTTTGTCTTTCTCTGCTCTCCCACTTTCTATACTACCCTCTTCCCCTCTCCAAATACCTCAGGCAGTGGCGTGGATGGACAAGCTGATGTTTAAAACTTCATAATTGGAAAAGAAAGGGCCTTCTTATCAATTTCAAGAATTAGCACCTCTAAGACAGAACAATCTGCTTATGTATACACTCCAATAAGACTTTTCCTCTTCAATCAGTTTCCATCCCCAAAATGGCAGTTTTGGTAACTTATTAACTGGCTTAGTCCTTTGTTGGGAACAGCGTTAAGCTCAGGTGGGGAACACCTTGGCTTAAAGTTTTGGGCATTCCCAGCTTTTTTTTTTTTTTTTTTAAGATTTTATTTTATTTATTTATTTGACAGAGAGAGAATGAGAGAGAGAGCACATGAGAGGGGGGAGGGTCAGAGGGAGAAGCAGACTCCCTGCCGAGCAGGGAGCCCGATGCGGGACTCGATCCCGGGACTCCAGGATCATGACCTGAGCCGAAGGCAGTCGCTTAACCAACTGAGCCACCCAGGCGCCCGCATTCCCAGCTTTTAAACAGCTTTTAAACAGTCTCTCACAGTCCTCATTTAGGTCGCCAATTACATTTTTTTGAAAAGATAAAATATTCGGGACACAGAACCGAATCACCACAAGTTTGTTCTTTCCATTGTTTCACCATTTCCCCAATCAGGCCCCGAATTTTAACAAAATGATCCTACCCATCTCTGTTCCTTCCCACCCCCAACCCTCCCACCCCCAAATGATACACCAGTAATAGCCAGTAATAGCCAAAAACTACACACATGCTAGGCTGTAAAAATGCAGAGTGAACACTATTGGGAAGAAGGCTGTGCGTTGTGGAGATGCGCTCTGAAGATCTGCAGTATCTGTTGCTCTCCCACACACCCATTCTGCAAGTTCTGTCCTTCATGGAAGGCCCTTTGCCTTTCTCAGCAAAGCACAGAATGGGCTGCCTTACAACACGTCTCCTCCTTCCCCTCCGCTGGGGTGGGTGTGCCAACTACACAGCCTGGAAAGGCTTTAAAACGCTTGGGCTGCTGCGGGGCACAGAAACGATACCGACTCTTCAAAGGACATCTTCTCAAGCCACCTCTATGGTGTCAAGACCAGTAGAACTCCTTCCCTCCCCGCTTGAATCCCACAGTCGGATGTGGCGGGGCAGGTACTCGGGAGACTGAATTCTTGTCATCTGTTTTGTCATCGTCCTCCGAGGGGCAAGAATGCCACGTCAGCCTTTCCTCATAGAAGGATATGACCGCCTGCGGGCACTTGACGTTGGCCTCCCCGGCAGGGACCAGGTCGGCCTCATCAGCATTTTCCCCTTTCATCAGGAACATGAGCTCTCCGCTGGGGTCTGTAGCTCCAGTGCGCCGCTCTGGCTCCGAACCCCGGGCAAAGCCTCGTGGCCTTTCTGGCTCTTCTTTCTTCTTCTTTGGTCTGCTCTCTTCTCCCTTATCTTCAGAATCAGGGTCAGCTTTGCGCTTGCCTCCCTCTGATTTCTGTCTCGTGTGCTGTTTTCTGTGACTGCAGAAACTCGGCAATGAGATCAGGGCAGCCCAGGTTCTCTTCTGGCCCCCACGTGTTACCCTCGTCCGGGGACCCCTTCCACCGGAGGAGGTCCCCCACTTTGCCCTTTACCACTGGTGGTCAAGAACTGTTTCCACCACATGTTCCTCTTCCTCCTCTTCTAGCACCTCCTCCTCTTTCTTCTTCTTTTGTTTCTTCCCCATAGTGCCCGCCAGCTTTCTCGTCTAAAGGGTGACGCTGCTCAGAGCAGCGCGCGACAGCCCGAGAGGAATCGGTGCCGCGCCAATGGCGCGCCCCCCGCCGGGGAGTGGCGCCCAGGAAAGCAACAAGGCACCCGCAGCCGCAGGCGACCCGCTCACTGGAGCGGCGGACCGCGGCCCGGCCAACGGCCCTCCCCTCAGCCAAACACTTTTTTTTTTTAAAGATTTTATTTATTTATTTGACAGAGACACAGCGAGAGAGGGAACACAAGCAGGGGGGGTGGGAGAGGGAGAAGCAGGTTTTCTGCTGAGCAGGGAGCCCGATGCGGGACTTGATCCAGGGACTCGATCCAGGGACTCGATCCAGGGACTCCAGGATCATGACCTGAGCCAAAGGCAGACGCTTAACCAACTGAGCCACCCAGGCGCCCCAGAAATTAAGGTTTCTAAGCATTAAGAATTCTGATAAATATTTGAGACTGCTAGAAAATGATAAACCAACTCTGTATGTAAGGAAAGTAAGATGTGTTTTTGATAAGAAAGGTATGAGGAATGGGAACATATTTTTCTTGAGGGGAAGGAAAGTAATTTTGTCCTAAAATGAGACTGGTTATTTAGAGAGAGAAGACTAAGGACAAAAATCTGAATGAAGAAAGGAGTTGTAGGTTTGTGATGGGAAATCTTTGGAAACGAATTTTATGCATGGTCAGGGCTAATTAAGATAGGAATGAATGAGTTTTAAATGTACATTAATATAAGATTGACATTTGGCCTTTTTCTCTGTTAAAAAGTCAAAGTTTTCTTGGATTGTTGGTCTGCTCTTGAGAAGAAATTATAAACAAAGTTTTTCTTATCTACCCCCCCCCCCCCCCCCGCCAAAAAAAAAAAAACCCAAACCAAACAAACCCATGCTTGCTATGCTTTGTCTCTATCAGGTCTTTGATTACTTAAGAAAGCTAAGACTTTTCAGTATTGAAAGGAGTTAAGTTTTGCTAATGACTGGGTAACCTCTTGTATTTGTCTTTAGAATTTAGGCATTGCCACGTTGGTTAAATAGATAATTAAATATTAAGTTTTATAACCATCTGTAATCCTATTTAGTCATGTGCTTTAAAACCATCTGAGGTTTTTTTTTTTTTTTAAGATTTTTTTTTTTTTTTAATTCATAAGAGACAGAGAGAGAGGCAGAGGGAGAAGCAGGCTCCCCGCTGAGCAGGGAGCCCGATGCGGGACTCGATCCCAGGAGTCTGGGATCATGACCTGAGCTGAAGGCAGACACTTAACCATCTGAGCCACCCAGGAGCCCCCATCTGAGGTTTTTAACAGAACTTCCCAAAGATTTGAATTCTAAATGAAATCCTTTTCACTAATTAGGCTTGCTTATTTGTTGTGTTAAGTCATATGGGAAACATTGTTAAACAAATGATGATAAACCTTCTTAGGTTATATTGTATGGGCAAATGCTATAACTATTTTTAAAGATTTATTTATTTTGAGAGAGAGAGAGCGCACGTGCGTGTGTGAGTGGGGGGAGGGGCAGAGGGAGAGAGAGAATCCCAAGCAGACTCCCCACTGAGCATAGAGCCCCACACAGGGCTCAGTCCCACAACCCTGAGATCATGACCTGAGCCAAAATCAAGAGTCGGATGCTCAACCAACTGAACCACCAGGGCACCCTGAAATGCTATAACTATTTCAGAAATTACATGAAATTCCTAAATTTTTTTTTTAAAGATTTTATTTATTTATTTGAGACAGAGAGCATGAGAGGGAGGAGGGTCAGAGGGAGAAGCAGACTCCCTGCCGAGCAGAGAGCCCGATGCGGGACCCGATCCCAGGACTCCAGGATCATGACCTGAGCCGAAGGTTCAAATTTTAATATGTCCTGGTGTAAGGTCATCACGACATTCTAATTATTGATGTGTTGTATGTCACCAAAACAACTGGATTTCTTTGTCAACTGCATTATAATGAACTCTCATCACATCTTTAACCATGTCCATTTTGAGTCTTTTTGCCATCTGTAGTTATTGTTCCGATGCTTTTGAAAATGTGTTTCATCTTTAATGAGATTCATGAAATGGACTTTTTGACCAACCGAGGATTCTGATGTCTTTTAGATCATAAAACTAAGCTGAGTGAGAATTTCCAGTAGTGGGAAAACTGCATTCAAACAGAACAAGAATTAATAAGATGGGACTGAATGAATTGAGGAAGATTATTATGATTTTTATGACTCTTGTTTAGAACATTACTGGTCTTTTTTTAATTTATTTATTTATTTATTTATTTATTTATTTATTTATTTATTTATTTATTTACTAAGTAGGCTCCATGCCCAGCATGGAGACCAACGTGGGGCTTGAAGTCATGACCCTGAGATCAAGAGAAACATTACTGGTCCTTTAAAGTCTACTCTTCCAGATTTAAGGAAACCTTTTCTCTTAAGATACCTATGAATCACAGAAATATGATAAAATACACCTTTGTGAACAAATTGAAACATTTATCTTTTCTCTCTACCTAAAACCCTCCAAAATTCAGAAACTCTCAGTGAGTATTCTTTCTTTCATGGCAGTTATAATCATCTGCATAAGTTCAATAAGAATCTGTTCTCCTTGTAACAGGACACCATTGGAAATATTGGTTATTTTACCAAGAGTTTGACTGGAATGTCATATTTGAGAGAGATATGCATAGACTCAGAAACGACCACACAACTTTAAGGAACTAAGGTTGACTTTCTTGAGCCAATAAAGTCCCTTGGAAATGTTGACCTGCTATCTTGCTTGCAGAGTTCCCAGCAGCCTCACCAGGTGAGTAAAGAATGTCACTTCCTGGCAGGCTACAGGAGCCTCAGGATATTTTGGGGACCTCAAGAAGAGGAATTCACCTAAATCTATAGGTATTGTAGGCAAATCTGACAGCAAGAATTTGGTTTGGCTTCTGGCCTTGAGAGGCTATTAAAAGTTCAATCTAAAATTCCTGATACAAAAGTTCCAAGAGCACCTGGGTGGCTCAGTCGGTTAAGCGTCTGCCTTCGGCTCAGGTCATGATCCCAGGGTCTGGAGATCGAGCCCCACATCGGGCTCCCTGCTCAGCAGGTAGTCTGCTTCTCCCTCTCCCTCTGCTCTTCCCCCCAGCTCGTGTTCTCTCTTTCTCTCACTCACTCTCTCAAATAAAAAATCTTAAAAAAAAAAAGTTCCAGCAAAGCAGATTTTAAAAACCTTATTTGGTCAATCACTATTCTTGCTCTGCTTATGTAAGTAATAAGGCCAAGTTTATTAAAACTGGATTTATTTTGGGGCGCCTGGGTGGCTCAGATGGTTAAGCGTCTGCCTTCGGCTCAGGTCATGATCCCAGGGTCCCGGGATCGAGTCCCGCATCAGGCTCCCTGCTCCTTGGGAGCCTGCTTCTCCCTCTGCCTCTCTCTCTCTCTCTCTCTCTCTGTCTGTCTGTCATGAATAAATAAATAAAATCTTTAAAAAAAAAACTGGATTTATTTTGCAAAGAAATTAGTAATAATTTGGCGATTTTTGGTAAAAATGAGGGTGATTATAGAAAGAACATGTTTCAATAGCACATCTTTGTAGCTATTAGATTTTAATACTATTCATTATAAACTGGACTTGATTCTGATTTCTTTTTTTTTTTTTAAGATTTTATTTATTTATTTGACAGAGAGAGACACAGCTAGAGAGGGAACACAAGCAGGAGGAGAGGGAGAGGGAGAAGCAGGCTCCCCACTGAGCAGGGAGCCCGACGTGGGCTCAATCCCAGGACCCTGGGATCATGAGCTGAACCAAAGGCAGACACTTAATGACTGAGCCACCCAGGCGCCCCTTGATTCTGATTTCTTTTAGTGTCCTCCAATGCCTGGCTACAACTCTTCAAACTAACACTTTGATTTTTCTCCCACCTTTCTGACTTAGAATCATTTGAGAATTAAAACTGTCCTTTTCCCCGAAGCTCTGCAAACCGGAAAAAATAAATGATGTAAAGAAGTCACCGCAATAGCTCACGAATAGACAAAATCTTTGTGTCTAATTGTTTAGTGGGGCACTGAAGGATCATCAGAGACATTTGAGCTACAAACTAGGATGAGGGGTAGGTGACACCAGTAAAGACTGCTCTCCCAAGATTTGGGACCAGGCTTGTATTTCTACTCTTTTTTTTTTTTTTAATTTTTTTTTTAAAGATTTTATTTATTTGAGAGAGAGAGAATGAGAGACAGAGAGCATGAGAGGGGGGCAGGGTCCGAGGGAGAAGCAGACTCCCCGCCGAGCAGGGAGCCCGATGCGGGACTCGATCCCAGGACTCCAGGATCATGACCTGAGCCGAAGGCAGTCGCTTAACTGACTGAGCCACCCAGGCGCCCCTCTTTTTTTTTTTTAAATTGTGGTATTAGAAGATAGTAAATCTACTTGTTTGCTTTCACCTCCCCCTTGATTATGTCCTGATAAAATATCATGGTTACTTGCAGATTTAACTAATATAACTTTGAATATTACCGGAGTACTTTATTATAATGAGAACTTAGATGAAATATTGATGAACTTTTGGACTTACTCTAATGTTCCCGTAGCTACACTGGTGCTTACAAATTACCTCTATTAGGAAAAGCCTTTCAAGAAGTGCTACGTAACTCAGATTTAACCTACAATATATATAATACTCAACAGATTGACCATTGTGTCTCTATAAACTTAGATGATAATGTATGAAGAAAGGTCCCCAGGTACAACGGGAGAAACTTAGCAACCGCTTGTCCAACATGCCGAATTATCCAGTGTACTCACAAACCATGTTTTCGTAGATGGAGCGACCTAAGACAAAACAAGAAAAAACAGTGGGCATCTATCAAAGATGCTACTTTAGAAGTGACTTGGTGGATTCAGCCATCTCCTAAATCTAACTTTGCCATTCATCCCAGAAGATTCTTTTTCTTTCTTTCTTTCTTTCTTTATTTTTTTAAAGATTTTATTTATTTATTTGAGAGAGAGACTGAGAGAGAGAGAGCATGAGAGGGGGGAGGGTCGGGAGGGTCAGAGGGAGAAGCAGACTCCCTGCCGAGCAGGGAGCCCGATGCGGGACTCGATCCCGGGACTCCAGGATCATGACCTGAGCTGAAGGCAGTCGCTTAACCAACTGAGCCACCCAGGCGCCCCATCCCAGAAGATTCTGAGGTAATTATGGGTCAATGGCTGCAGAAACCCAAAATGTACAGCTCTCCTAATCTGTGGAAAAATCATTAAAGACCCTTGTAACTTATATAAATGTTCAATTACTGCCTTGGTATCCAAACTTATGGCTAACTAGACTTATTTCAGTGTCATAGTGGGAATAGAAACTATTATAAATACCACCAAAGTTCTTGCCATTGGAGGAAGATGGGCCTTAATAGGCAGTGATTCTTACTGGATTCTTGTATCTTCTGATATCTGTGAATTCAGGAAAAATATATGGTTAGGCCCTAAACAACAATGGAGCCCTGAATTCACTCCAACTTGGCCTGTACAAACTAACGTATGGTATATGGGAAAAGAAGATGTTGTTGGGAAGGTTTTCAAAACACCTCTGCAGGGGTGCCTGGGTGGCTCAGTTGGTTAAGTGTCTGCCTTCGGCTCAGGTCATGATCTCAAGGTCCTGGGATTGAGACCCGTGTTGGGCTCCCTGCTCAGTGGGGAGTCTGATTCTCCCTCTCCCTCTGCCCCTTGCCCTCCCCCTGCTTGTGCTCACTCTCTTACTCTTTCTCTCTCTCTCACTCAAATAAATAAATAAATTCTTAAAAAAAAACCCCACCTCTGTAATACTCCTTGATTTATTTTGTAACAAGAGTATTTTTCATCTTAACTCTACTCCTATATGGTGTAATACTGGCCTTCTATCTCAAATAGAACTGCCTGATTCTAACAAAAATCATACTAATATTGATATTCATGACCAAATGTTTTGGGAGATAGAATCACAACCACCACAAGATGTAATATCTATGGAAACTAACTGGCCAGAGAAATTGTTACATATAATAACAGAAAATCTGGGCGCCTGGGTGGCTCAGTTGGTTAAGCGACTGCCTTCAGCTCAGGTCATGATCCTGGAGTCCCGGGATCGAGTCCCACATCGGGCTCCCTGCTCGGCGGGGAGTCTGCTTCTCCCTCTGACCCTCCCACCTCTCATGCTCTCTCTCTCTCTCCCAAATAAATAAATAAATAATCTAAAAAAAAACAAAAACAAAATTTAATTACCATTTTAAACCAATCAGTTCAAACATATCACAAGGCACAAATAACTACAGATAAAGGAAATAGATACTCAAGTTAATTCAATATTACAAAATATCTGTAATGATTTTTTTTTTTAAAGATTTTATTTATTTATTTGACAGAGAGAGACACAGAGAGAGGGAACACAAACAGGGGGAGTGGGAGAGGGAGAAGCAGGCTTCCCGCAGAGCAGGGAGCCCGATGCGGGGCTGGATCCCAGGACTCTGGGATCGTAACCTGAGCTGAAGGCAGACAGACGCCTAACGACTGAGCCATCCAGGCGCCCCTGTAATGGATTTTTTGGAGGGATTCTTTTTCTCATTCTGTACCTAGTCCCCATTATTTGCTTCAAATGTTATTAATTGGATTTTTATTGCTATTTTTGTATTTATGTTATAAATGTTACAAAAATGCAAAGGCAAAAATTCATTACAAAGCACACAATGTTGGCATGACGATTCGATCTGATTGAAAAAATATATATATACTGTAATATTCCCTGTTAAAGGCCATTCTGTTGACAACCCCCCCCCCCCCCACACACACACATAGACTCCTAGGTGACTTAAATCCAACCTAGCGTTGAGGGACATGATGGGCCCACGGCAGGTAAGCAATCACTCAGGCATCAAGGGGCAAAATAATGATCACCAATGCTTTCTGTCGAAAGATTACTGATCAAAAGGGGGAAATGATGAGAGAAAAACTCTCTAAAGCCCTGATACGCAAGGAACGCCATTTCAGATTTCTTTCTCAGTCAACACGACTCTTAAGAAACTTTGTTCAAACCAAAAACTTGATTTATGGTCTGCCACCCATGCATTGTACATCTGCTTTGTGAATACGTAGCCTGAAGGAGAACCATCTTGTCCTTAAGATACTGATCAATCCTGCTGTCCCCGGCATTCCTCTGTGATAAAACTCATGATTCCTGCCTATATGCTAATCTGTAAGCTTTTGAGCCTGTACAAGATGTAAAAAAAGTATAGGGGCGCCTGAGTGGCTCAGTCGTTAAGCGTCTGCCTTCGGCTCAGGTCATGATCCCAGGGTCCTGGGATCGAGCCCCGCATCGGGCTCCCTGCTCGGCGGGGAGCCTGCTTCTCCCTCTCCCACTCCCCCTGCTTGTGTTCCTGCTCTTGCTGTTTCTCTCTCTGTCAAAAAAAAAAAAAAAGTATATAACCCTGTAAAAACTTTTCTAGAACGCTTTCTTCCTTGTGAGGAGCATGTTTCCCAGGCAACTGTCCTAACTTGGGCTCCAGAAAACTCTTTCTTACTTTTAGAAATTCTAAAAGGTGTGCTCATTTTGCGAAGAGAGTAGAACCACAGCTCCTTGATTCCCTTGATTGGAATTTGTTCTCAAAATCCAACCTAGGGCGCCTGGGTGGCTCAGTCGTTAAGCGTTTGCCTTCGGCTCAGGTCCTGATTCCAGGTTCCTGGGATAGAGCCCCTCCTACGGGCTCCCTGCTCCGTGGGAAGCCTGCTTCTCCCTCTCCCACTCCCCCTGCTTGTGTTCCCTCTCTCGCTACCTCTCTATCAAATAAATAAAATCTTAAAAAAAAAAAATCCAACCTTGGCAGAAGGGGCAACTAAATATCTCTTATTTTATTTTTATTTATTATTTATTTTTAGAGAAAGAGTGGACCCACGCACACACATGGAAGGGTGGGGTGGGGGTGGGAAGGGGCGGGGATGGGGGTGGGGCGGGGCAGAAGGAGAGAGAGAGTCCTAAGCAGGCTCCACACTAAGTGGGGAGCCCAGATGTCACAACTCTGAGATCTTGACCTGAGCCCAAAATCAAGAGTCAGAGGCTTAACCACTGAGCTGCCCAGGCGCCCCCAGCTAAATATCTTTTGCTTTATCTACTATATGCAAACATGAATTGGGATTATTTTGCCATAAAACTTCATTTCACCTAAACTTAGGTTATTACAGGCTGATTGTAAACAGTGCCTTCTGATTAATACTTATTTTTCAGGTATGCAGCTTTGTAAATTGTTTAGATTTACTTCAGTGTTTTGAAAATATAAACAAGACATTTCACATATGATTACAAAACGTTTCTTTTTACAGTGACTTGCTACTATAATTACGGTAGTTTTCCATTTATGGGGAGGCTTATTTTAAAATAAATTTATCTAGGAATAAAAGTCAATTTAAAGAAAGCACTCACTATATAATTGTAACAAGTGGCTCGCGGCTACAACAAACCTCTAGCCGGTGGCAGCCCAACCACCGGAGCTTGGAAAACCGCGGCCGGGGCGGGGGGGTGGGGAGGGTGCGGAAAGGCTACGGAAGCCGAAAAGGCCAAGGAGTAACCTGGAAAGCGTCCATGACCAAGAGGAAAAGACGGCCCCGCCTCCCGGCCCAGTGTGGCACAGTGCGCAGGCGCGGCGGCGCGCCTCCGCGGCCGCTGGGCCTCACTGCGCAGGCGCCCGCGCGGCGTGGGCGCCGGCGTGGTCCCCATGGAGTTACCTTAGCGGAGCCGGCACCTCCGGGAGCATCGGCATGAGCGGCGCGGAGGCTGACCGCTGGGCGTGGCTGCTGGTGCTCAGCTTCGTGTTTGGGTGCAATGTCCTCAGGATCCTCCTCCCGTCCTTCTCCTCCTTCGTAAGTAGCTGCTTTGCCTCCCAGGGGCCGATACAGGGGCGAGCCTGGCGTAGATACGGGGGTCTCAGACTGGCCGCGTGAAGGCTGGGTTCCGCCAGCAGAGGCGTCTTGGTTGGGCCGTTCTGCTTTAAGTTTTGTTTTGTTTTGTTTTTTTAGTTGCTAGCGTCTAAGAGTTGCAAAGCTTTACCCCCAAATCCGGATTTCTGGGGTCTCAGGGAGAAAAAAGAATGACCCGGCAACACTTGGCCACGTTTTCACGTGGCAGCAGCTCCGAGACTGGAAGTTCTCAGTGCCCCTCTGCCGGCCGGCCACACTTATTTCCGTTAGCTCCTGGTCGGTGGAGGAATCAAGCAGCCCTCGCTGCTGGGGTCCAGAGCCCGGCGCAGCGCGGAGTACAGGGTTTCCCGGAGGCCCTGGCCTTCCCTGCGCGTAGTGCCGGAGTACCAGCCGTGCCAGGTCCCAGATGGAAGGGTCTCAGGGTGCAGCCGCCCCCATTTTTGCGGTCGGAGGCAGTGCAGACAGAATCTCGGCACCGTGTCATGCTTCCTGTATTCAAGAGAGCAAAGGGCACCGGGGAGCAGCTCTCTGCCGTGCGTTTTGCGTAAGCATGAGTACATTATCTCGTGTCCAGTTGTCACGGCTGCTGTAAGATGCGAATGTCATCTCATGCCCCTTTACCTCCCAGAGGAGGAGTCTGACTCAGAGGGTCAGGTAGTTGCATTGTGTCACCCAGTTAGTGACTACTAGGGTGGAGACTGATCCTTGGTTTGTGATTCTCCTAGTTTTGTCCCTCTGCCTGTTGGAGCATGGATACAGGTTTGGTGGCAGATTGGAGGTGTGTGTGGGAAACAGGGAGCTGTACCCTGGGGAAGGGCGCCCCCTTTATGCCCACAGCCGGAGTCTGACAGACTGAAAGACCTCCAAGACTGGGTGCACGCCATTGTAGCATTATTGGGGGAAACGCAGTTCTCCCTGCTCTTATCTCCTGATGTAAATTGGTGGTGTGTATGGGGGAGGGGGTGTTATTTAAGACTAGGCGGGATTTCTACTTTCTTTATTCTACCAGCATTCATTGAGTGCCTGTTTCATGTGCGATTCTATTCTAGGACTGTACTACCTGCATTGCCCAACTAAGGCATAGGAGATTCTCTCTTAACCCCTCATTCTCCCCTTGATACTGCTTAGTCTTTAAGATGATGTCCCAAATACTTAGCATTGCATAAAAGACCCTCGAAGAGCTGGCCTTTGCCTATCTTTTTTTTTTTTTGTCTTAAAAAAAAAATGTGGTAAAATAATACATAACATAAAATTTACCATTTTAACCATTTTTGGGTGTATGGTTCACTTGCATTAAATAATTCACATTGTTGTGCAACCATCACCACCATCCATCTCCAGAACTTCTCCATCTTGCTAAACTGAAACTGTCCATTAAACAGTAAGTCCCTATCCCTCTTTCACCTCAGTCCTGGCAACCACAGTTCTACTTTCTGTCTCTATGAATTTTACTACTCTGATTGTCTCATGTACGTGAAATCATGCGATATTTTTCCTTTTATGCCTGGCTTCTTTTCATTCAGCATAATGCCTTCAGGGTCTATCCCTGTTGTAGCATGTGTTAGGATTTCCTTCCTTTTTAAGGCTGAATAATATTTCATTGTCTGTGTATACCACATTTTGTTTATCCTTTCATCTTTTGATGGACATTTGGGTTGTTTTCACCTTTTGGCCTATGTGAATAATGCTTCTGGAACACTGGTGTGCAAATACCTGTTCGAGTCTCTGCTTTCAGTACTTTTGGGTAAACATCCGGAAGTGGGATTACTGGATAGTATGGTATTCTATTTTCAACTTTTTGAGACATTGCCCAACCGGTTTCCGTAGCAGCTGCACCATTTTGCATCCTCACCTGCAACATACAAGGTTCTAATTTTTCCACAATTTCCAGCACTTGCTATTTTGTTTTGTTTTGTTTTGTTTTTGTTTTTATAATAGTCATCCTCAGTGGATGTGAGTGGCATCTTATTGTGGTTTTGATTTGCATTTTCCTAATGAATAGTGATGTTGAATATCATTTTATGTGCTTATTGGCCATCTGTATATCTTCTTTGGACAAATGCCTGTTCAAGTCCTTTGCCCCCTTTTTAATGGCGCATCAGGAGCTTGTCCGTAAGGGAAGGGCATCCTCTGTGGACTCAGAGCGGGGAGTGAGTGGGTGTTTGTTTTGTTGTTGTTGTTGGGTGAGGAATTGTTTACTTACCAGATATATGATTTGTAAACATTTTCTCCCGTTCTGTGGTTTGCCTGCCCATCTTTCTTGAATATTACCTTGATTCTTCTTATGTACCCCATCCCATTTCACCTCTTGTTGGAGCTATATGAAATGAAATTGCTCAAAGAGGCTGTGTTAGTTTTGTATTCCTCTATGAGCTGCTCATAATTTCCTGTTAGCGGAGGGGGAAAGAGGAGTGTGTGTTTGGGGTATGCTAGTGGATATAAGTAAGACCTATCACCATCAGGCTCCTTAACCAAGCTTCCACCAAACTGGTGCTCAGCAGCTAGGACCCACTCACCAAGGGTTATTGCTGCAGCCTAGAAGTACGTGAGGCTTGTGTCCCTCGATGTTCCTCATTTAGGTGAAAAAGCACTGGGTTCACAATCTGTGCTGCTTCCCACAGGTTGTATAACCACTGTAACCTCAAACCAATTAGGTTTCTTGAACCTGTTTCCCCTTGGTTGTAACGCTAT
Organism: Mirounga angustirostris; assembly: GCF_029215605.1. Taxonomy (NCBI): domain Eukaryota; kingdom Metazoa; phylum Chordata; class Mammalia; order Carnivora; family Phocidae; genus Mirounga; species Mirounga angustirostris. The sequence continues at coordinate 6,631,839 of NW_026991709.1, read as the reverse complement.
TTGTCAGGGTCGTCATATATACTTACCCTAGCAGACTACAGCCCCTACTGTTGGTGTGCAGAACAGGGAAGAGTAATGAAGAGATCTGTACCGCCCGGTCACTGGGTTTGTGGTGAGGGTCAATGTAAAGCCGTAAGGAACGCTCTGGTCCTGGTTAGGGTAAGATGCTGTTCTTTCATGACCATTAGAGGCTGCCTGTTGCAGGCCCTTTTGGAGGACCTAAGTGGGAAGGACTCCCGAGGAGAAACAAAGCTTGACTGGGAATGGGCCATGTCCTCCTACGTCAAAGATGGCTTTCCTGCCAGTGTTTCAGAACCATTTTCCACGCAGCTAGAAGGAAGGGGGGGGGGGCGCACCATCCCGTTAGGTAGGCTGGTTGAGGCCCTTGAATAAGTCTCTTAAGTATCACAAGTCCTCTGCCTAGCAAAGCCTTGCAGGGTCCTGGGAGGGGACCTCAGCTGAATACTTGGGTAGAGATGGGGGCCTGGATGAGGACACCCAGTCCCTGGTGTTGACTTGGTTGGAATTTTCCTGAGAGTTCTTAATTCTCTTCAAGCTGGTCACAGGGTATATGGATGAGAGGGCCTAGTTCATTTAATAGGTGACCCAGGACTTTCTTCAGCCAAAGGCAGAGGAAGAGGGAGACAGAGATACCCCTGCGAGCACCCCTGCGCGCGGGTGTAGGGAGGCGCACTGCGCAGGCGCCCCGCGCAGGCGCCCCAGGCCTAGCAGTGGCCGAGGGCAGAGCGAGCGTCCTGGCGAGCTGTGTGCACTGCGCATGCGCCCCGGGGACTCCGGTGGGAGGCGGGGTGTAGGGAGGCGCACTACGCAGGCGCCCCAGGATTGACGTGGCTGAGAGTGGGTGCTGCGCTGGTGTAACAGCCCCTCCCTTCCGGGGCACCCCACTTCGCAGACCCTGGGCATGGGCCCAGCGCAGGCTGCCCTCTGGGATCTGGCTTGTGGGGTGACTGCCATTTTCATATTTGATGACTTTGAAATTCCCTTCATTTTCTGCTCTGAAAAGTGGCCGCCTCCCTTTCCTTGTGGGGGCCCAGGCCTCTGAGGCCAGGGACAGACACTGCAGGACCTGCCTGCTGCTGTAGGGGCCTTCCTGAGACCCTCCCCCTTTCCGGGGAGCACACTGCCTCGTGAGTTCCTCTGTGGACCACCAGGCGTGAGGATGGCCCGCGAGTATTAGTTGTGGGGGTAATTGAGGGGGCAGGGGGGGTTGGGTGCACATGCGCAGTTGGGGCCTCGTGGATGGGGTCGTCCAGGTGCGCAGGACCAGTGCTGTGAGGAGGGCTCCCAACTGGGGCCCTCTTGTGGGTCTGCAGCTTCGCAGGAGTCTTGGTCCCTTCTCGGGATGAGCCGTGCGTCGCCAGTATTAGGGACACATCTAAGTGGGCAACCCCAGCATGTCATTCCCCTGGTGCCCCCTGTGTTTCAGGAGGGACGAACCTTTGGGCTTAAAGGCCATTATACATTAATTCAGATGGGTCTAGTCCAGATGCCAGCCACTGAGTGGTGGAGTGGAGTTTGACTCTTCCCTGGTGTGACTCCAAGTTCAAAACGTAACATTTTGTCTGTTGGGAAAGGGATGTGGAACTTGGACAGGATCTGAGGGTGAGTCTGGTAGGACACTATGAGCTCATGCAGGCTGGCAGCCAGCGTCTGGGGGACAAGGGTGACAAGGATGATTGGTTCTATCCTTGTTTTCGCCCCAGATTCTTCCACTGCCTGTCCTCTTAATAAGAATTTTGAAAAACTTGTTTTCTGCTTGAGAATTCTTTGTGTACCCATCTCCAGGTCTTTGAAAAGCTGTACCCCACGTAGCTTATCTGTTTCTGTCAAGTGGGAGGTTTAATGTCCTGGAAGGTGCTTTTGAATACATAAGGAGGTCAGAGGTTTATTTTTGTTTGAAAAATTAATATTCAGAACACTTAAATTCAAATCTCATTAGATTTTAAAATTTAATTCATAGTTCCAGTACATTTTAACTGTCACTAATAAGGAAGTCTTGGATTAATATAGGTACCTATTTGCAAATTTAAACACTTCCAAATATTTTTGTGTACTTGCAGACATAATTTATTCATTTTCCCTCCCAACTACAATTGTCTAATTTAACCATAAGATTCTAAACTTCTCCACAAGCTCATTTTCCCACCCTCACTCACCTTCTAGTCCTGAGTAAACATCTTTGGTCTTTTCAGTTTTTAATTTTTTTTGTGTGTTCTCTATACTGTTAAGTAATGTGCTTGTGCTTCTATTTCTTCTTTTGAAGATCTAGTGTTAAACATCAGGTTTATTGATGTGTAATTTGCATTCAGTGAAATTCACTGTTTCTAGGTAGGTGGGCAGTTTGATGAGTTTTGGGCTACTTATTCATAGGGTAACCACCATCACAATCAAGATAAGGAATATATCTATCACCTCAAAAAATCTATTTCCCCACCCTGTGCCTGTTTCTTGATTTATAAAGCTAAGCAACATCTATAGACTTGCTCTGAAAGATGATTCTGTGATTTTTTTTTTTTTTTAAAGATTTTATTTATTTATTTGACAGAGAGAGAGAGAGCGAGAGCAGGAACACAAGCAGGGGGAGTGGGAGAGGGAGAAGCAGGCTTCCCACCGAGCAGGGAGCCTGATGCGGGGCTCGATCCCAGGACTCTGGGATCATGCCCTGAGCCGAAGGCGGACGCTTAACGACTGAGCCACCCAGGCGCCCGATTCTGTGATTTTCTAAAGAAAATTTGGCCCATTCCTATTTTCGTTTCTAGGGGGGATCAGGTTGGCATATATATGTCCTTTAGTTCAAGTGTTGGGTAGTGGTCAGGCTAGGGCAGAGGGGACGAAGACAGAGCTGGGTTTGAAGACCCCTACTCTTGGCGTGAAGCCTGCAGGAAGATGCGCAGGGGCAAACACACTGCGCTTTGTGCAGGTGCCCTTGAGAGACCTTTGTCCCCACGAAAAGGGCTTCATTGTGCAGGCGCTAGAGAATGCCACCTCAGAGGGTCCCAGGACCCCGCACTTGCGCAGACGCTCCGGGAGACCCGTGATGGGGCACGGCTCCCCGGCTCTATTTGAAGAGTTGCCCTGTTGTGCAGAGGGGACCCCAAGCTGGAGGGACAAACTCAATTATTGTGCACTTGCTATGTGCCCATACACTTACATACATTATCCCCTTTCATCTTTTTTCATTAATCTGTTTTTAAAATTTTGAAACAAACGTGCAGAAAAGGTGGGGCGTGCAGAGGACTTGTGATACTTAAGATACAATACAAAGAACTGATTTTGTTTCCTGAACCATTTGAAAATAAGTTGTCAACCTGAGCCCCTGCATTCCCCGACACATTGCTGTATAAACAGGTGCCTTGTCCACAGCACAGCCATCAGGAACCTTCCTACTGACCTGCTCCTGTTTTCGCTTGTCCCACTCAAGGTCCTTTGTAGCAAAAGGATCCCGGCCAGTACTGTGCATTGCACATACTTGCCACGTCTCTTCAGTCTGGAAGGATTCCCGGTATTTCCTTGACTTGTATGGCTGACCTTTCTGAATATGGCAAGGGCAGTGAGTTTGCAGAATGCTTAGAACATCTTTGTCCCGTGTCGCAGAAGGGATGTTATGTTCTCATTGCATCTCATCTGGCGCCGTGGCACGTTCACCCTTCACTTGGGGCGGGTCCGAAGGGAGGGGTGCAGCCCCACCACCCTCCCTCCTCACCGCACCCTTGCTGTTGGGCGATCCTGAGGCATCCTGGCCGGCTGCCGGGCGCCACCTAGTGGCCACTGCCATCTGGTCCCTGGGCTCCCGCCTGCCAGCGTCCCCGCAGTTGTATGTGAGGGTGAGTGGCATCTGGGGACGGCCCATGTGGGGTCTGGCTGTCAGAGGCGCCCCTTCACAAAATTTATGTCTGTATTTCTCTACCTGCCAAAAACCGCGAGTTCACACCCATGCCTCCAATTCTAATTCAACACTGCAGGATTCATTCTGGTTCTTCCATATTCCTAACCCCTTGTTCTGAGAGTGAGAAAACTGGCTCCCATTATTTTCAGTATGTTTACTGGATTTGATCAGTGCTTTGTAATTGATCTCGCATCCCCACTGCTGCCTGCTCCTGCCCTACCCCCATGCCTGCCGGCCCCCCTTGGGCTCTGTCGCTGGGGGTGGCTGGGTGCTTTCCTCTTTTCCTGTAGGCCTCTCACTCTGCGTCCTATGCCAGGCTGCCCTTTCTGGAGATGCTCACATCACCATGCTTGGCTCTGTCCTCCCTTGCCAGGGGCCCCTCTGTGGGAATGCCCTCCTGATGGTGCTAGGGATTAAGTCCTGCTGCTGGGCCACCCCCTCCTCACTAGCACCGCCCCCCTTCCTCTGCCTACCTAATTTAGGACTAAATTCTTCAAGGGAAGAGGATGTGTGGTCCTGTTAACCTGACTGACGCCTGGAATTGGTTTTCACTTTATAATCACAATTTTACAGTTACAGTGAAAGATACAGACATTTGTGCTGGAGCGATCTGTAGGCATGTCTGCAAAAGGAAACGTCTACTTAGAACGGTGAGTCACATCAGAGGGAGTTTTTGTCTTTATGGTGGTCATAGAGGCAGCAGGACTAGGCCGCAGAGCCTGGCTGTTCGGGTAAAGGGCAGCCTGCCCGGCTGGAAGTGGCAGCAGTAGGATGGGGCGGAGTTGTCCCCCCGTGGGAAGGCACTGACCGCAGCTGTCCACTCCACCAGATGTCCAGGCTGCTGCAGAAGGATGCTGAGCAGGAGGCACAGATGAGAGCAGAGATCCAGGACATGAAGCAGGAGCTCTCCACTGTCAACATGATGGATGAATTCGCCAGATATGCCAGGCTAGAGAGAAAGATCAACAAGATGACGGATAAGCTTAAAACTCACGGTACTGGTTTCGCTCTAGTGTGGAAAGCTCCATGGGGGCTGACGAATAGAGAAGTCTTTTTATAAGATTGGTAGGATATATGCTTTGATTCTTAGATGTTCTCAATGTTTGTCCAGAAGAAACTCAGTAGTCATGATTACTTTCTCTTTATTTGCCGGTGAACCTTTGCTTCCTAAACACAGAAACAACATCCTCTTAGCTTTTTTCTGTTTCTGTAGGTAGACATTTTCAAATTAAACGCTTCTCTTTCTTTATTTTTTTTTTTTAAGATTTTATTTATTTGTCAGAGAGAGAGAGCGAGCGAGCACAAGCAGGGGGAGCGGCAGAGGGAGAAGCAGGCTCCCTGCTGAGCAGAGATCCCGATGTGGGACTCGATCCCAGGACCCTGAGATCATGACCTGAGCCGAAGGCAGAGGCTTAACCATCTGAGCCACCCAGGCGTCCCTCAACACTTTTCAAGATAAGCCTAGAGAAAGTGTCACAGTGGATGCCCAAGGGCTTTTGTGAACGCTCTCAAATGTGCCCAGAGTGTCCTTATCCGAGAATAGACTGACAGGGTCAGGATCAGGTCTTGTTCATCGCTGTGGTCGCCACCGTCCCTAACAGTCTCCTCTGATGAAGACATTTCCACCCACGTGCTGGGAACTCGCACAGTGAGACAGCTTTCTCCAGGCTAGTAAGACATACGGAGGGCCCCCCAGGCCCAGGACAAGCTAGGCTCCCACGTGTGGGTTAGTGTACTGTGTAGACAGGGAGACCTGGGAAGCAAACGTAGTCCTGTTGGTAAGTACACTATAAAAAGAATCTCTGGTGTAGACGGATAGTTTTAAGGGTGTTCAAAATTAAAGCTTCAAATCTTACAATCTGTGCGTGACTCTATTTTAATGAATGGATGTGTGGCTTTTAAGAAATTCTGTTTTATATTTTCTAAATATACTGAGCAAATGCTACACAACATGATTAGAAGATATTTTATAAGAGGAGAATAACATTTCTGTGTATTTGAATATTTTCCTTTTTCTTCAGGACTGATACAATGATTTCATCCTGTTTTTCCTTTCAGTGAAAGCTCGGACAGCTCAGTTGGCCAAGATAAAATGGGTTATAAGTGTTGCCTTCTATGTATTGCAAGTAAGTTCACTGTTGTGTTACCTGGGGTCTTTAAAGTTGATAACGGACTGTCCTCCAGGGCTCTGTGGCCCCCAGAATCCAGGTCTGAGAGTTCAGGCTTTTCCACTTTCCGTGGCTGTGCTGTGCTCTCCGGTGGGTATGGAACCGAACGCTGTGCGTTTATAAGTTAGGCTAAAAGAAAGCCTTTCCCTCTCTCTGGTTTCAAATTGAAGTACAGTTAACGTACAGTGTCCTATTAGTTTCAGGTGTACAACGTAATGAATCAGCAATTCTCTGCGTTGCTCAGTGCTCACCACGATAAGTGTAATCACCATCCCTCATCGTGCAACGTGGTTACGATATCACTGACTACATTTCCTCTGCTGTACTTTTCATCTCCATGACTTATTTATTTTGGAACGGGAAGTTTGTACCTCTTAATCTCCTTTATCTACTATCCCTCTACTCCTCTTCCCTCTGGCAACCATCAGTTTGTTCTCTGTATTTATAGGTCTGCTTTTTGTTTATTCGTTTTATTTTTTAGATTCCACATATGAGTGAAATGATATGGTATTTGTCTTCCTCTCTCTGACTTATTTCACATAGCGTTATACCTTCTAGATCCATCCATGTTACAAACAGCAAGATCTCATCCCTTTTAGTGGCTGAGTAGTATTCCACTGTCTGTGTATGTATGTGTGTAAATATATATAAATACACCACCTCCTCTTTGTCCGTCCATCTATCGATGGACACTTGGGCTGCTTCCATGTCCTGGCTACTGTAAATAATGCTGCAGTAAACATAGGGGTGCATGTATCTTTTCAAATGAGTGTTTTTGTTTTCTTTGGGCAAATACTCAGTAGGAGAATGACTGGGTCCTATGGTATTTCTATTTTTAACTTTCTGAGGAACGTCTGTACTGTTTCCACAGGGGCTGCACCAGCTTGCATTCCCACCAGCAGTGCACGAGGGTTCCAAGAAAGTCTCTTGAGTTGTGAAACATGGGGGTTTTTTAGCACATGAATGCTGGAGTAGCTTCTCTGGGGCTCTTGCCTTTATCGCCTTTATTCCAGTGCAGTTTGGGGAGCCTGCGGGGAAGTGAGAGAAGCTTATTTATTTATTTATTTATTTATTTATTTATTTATTTTATTATTATTTTTAAAGATTTTATTTATTCATTTGAGAGAGAGAGCACATGAGAGGGGGGAGGGTCAGAGGGAGAAGCGGGCTCCCTGACGCGGGACTCGATCCCGGGACTCCAGGATCACGACCCGAGCCGAAGGCAGTCGCCCAACCGACTGAGCCACCCAGGCGCCCCGAGAGAAGCTTATTTAGACGTTGCATTTTCTAAGGTGGTCAGTTTGGGTCATTGCTTGTTGTGCGGCGTGCAGACGTGGCGAGTGCTTCTCACTGTCCGGGTGGGGATTGCTTTTGTCACTAATAGGGTGTACTTATCGTAGGCCAGCTACTTGAAGGAGATGCTCAGTGAGAAAAGAATACCTTTGTTATAGGAGGCCTTGGTTAATTTATCAGCTAATTTAATAGTGTATATTTATTATTCAGATTAAAACAGTAAAACAGCAATCCACTAAGAAGGCTACCCGACTTGGCAGCAGTGTGTTCTAGGTGTCCTGGGAACTACTAGTCTCTCTTTATTTACTTATTTTTAAAGATTTTATTTATTTATTTGACACACAGCAAGAGAGGGAACACAAGCAGGGGGAGAGGGAGAAGCAGGCTTCCCGCTGAGCAGGGAGCCCGACGCGGGGCTCGATCCCAGGACCCTGGGATCATGACCCGAGCCGAAGGCAGATGCTTAACGACTGAGCCACCAGGCGCCCCGTGAACTAGTCTTTAATTCGACAGACACTTTGTTTCGGGGTGCCAGCAAATTAGTGGCTGTGTGGATGTGTCTGTGTCCTGCAAGGACTGGATTGGTGGGGCTTGAAGTCACCAGTTTGGAGAGTTTCCTTAGTGTTTGCCCGTCTGTCGTCCTCCTTGGTCACTGGGCGTGTGGCCGGTGGGTTGCTGCACTCACCAGCACTGTCTTCGCAGGCTGCCCTGATGGTGTCGCTCATCTGGAAGTACTACTCCGTCCCCGTGGCTGTGGTACCGAGCAAGTGGATCACTCCGCTAGACCGCCTGGTAGCATTTCCGACTAGAGTAGCAGGTAAGAGGTTTCTGGAAACCAGAGCAGAAGAATACGGATAGGCTTCTGTAGACGTGTGGGGTACAAGGTGAAGGAACCCAAGCTCATCCATTGACTAGTGAGAGTACTTTGTCTTGGCCTTGCACAAGGCTCACGGTGAAGAAACAGGGCTAGAGAAGTTACTTACCTTGTCCAGTGCCACTGAAATGTTAAGTAGCAGAGCTGGAGTTCACCCTGAGTCTGCTTGCAGAATGTCAGCCCATACCTTGTCTGATACCCTGTTCAGTGAAACCCCGATCTCTAGTTCCTAGGTTCTGTGACCTCTCTTCGTTTCTTTCGCTTGGCCTCTCTCCAGCATGTACTGCTATTGGTCATTCTTTTATTTCTGAAAGGTAATAATATCCTTTGGGTGTGGGGCGCCTGGGTGGCTCAGACGGTTAAGCGTCTGCCTTTGGCTTAGGTCATGATCCCAGGGTCCTGGGATCGAGTCCCGCATCGGACTCCCTGCTAGGCGGGGAGCCTGCTTCTCTCCCTCTGCCTCTGCCTCTCTCTCTCTGACTTTCATGAATAAATAAATAAATAAAATTAAAAAAATATATATCCTTTGGGTGTTAAAAGTAGTACATATTGGGTGCCTGGGTGGCTCAGTCGGTTAAGCGGCTGCCTTCGGCTCAGGTCATGTTCTCAGGGTCCTGGGATCAAGTCCCCCATTGGGCTCCCTGCTCAGGGGGTAGCCTGCTTCTCCCTCTCCTCCCTGCTCATGCTCTTTCTCTCTCTCTCAAATAAATAAATAAAATCTTAAAAAAAAAAAGTGGTACATATCATTGTAGAATGATTAGAAATACAGGAACAATTTAAAAACATAAGCTGTAGATACCTCTCTTTGTGGTATGTTTTTCCACCCTTTTTTTCTATTTATTTTATACAACTAAGATCATCTGGCACATACAGTTTTAGACCCCTTTTTACTTTATAGTGTAAACCCTTTCCCATATCATTAAACTTTTTAAGAAATTTTGAATAATTTGCTCTTCATTGGGATATATCATGATTTACTAATTCCCCTGATAAAAGATACATATTTAGGTCCTAATTCCTTACTATCAGGAATAATGCTGCATGCCGCACACATCCCTGTCATTCAGCCTTCGGTTGTGATCTGTTGCTGGAGGTGAATTACTGAGTGAAGAGGAGTGACTGTTGCAGAGATCCCAGTTTCATCACGCCCTCCACCCTGCCCCCTCCTCCCCCCACCCAACCTTGTGGGCACTGTGCCCATGGGCTGTCAGTGCTGCTGAGCAGGAGAGCGTGAGGACGCCCTTCCGGGCATCCAGAGGGCCATCGGCCACTCCTGCTGCCTGACTTCCTTTTTCTCCATCACCAGCTGGGCAAGAAAGGCATGGGTAGGCACTGCTGTCTGTGTTCATAATGCTTTTTTGAGAAGGAAAAACAGTCTTCCTGGGCGGTTTTACCGTTTGTTAATATCATACATGACAATGCACATCTCCGGTAGCTGTTCTGTGTGATTCCTGTTCAGTAAGGAGGGCAGCCCTGTGAATCAGGAGGAGGCCTGTTGAATCTGAATCCAGGAAGCACACACCTAGGCTTTCTTAGCCGAGCGCTGCTGCAGAAGGGTTGATTTCCTGTGAGTTAAGGGTAGCAGAGGCAGGAAATGCAGGCGGGACTGTTGGCATGCCTTCTGACGGTGAGCGTCTGTATTTCCAGGTGGCGTTGGGATTACCTGTTGGATTTTAGTCTGTAACAAGGTTGTGGCGATTGTGCTCCACCCTTTCAGCTGAAGGAAGACAGATGCAACTGTGACATCTTAGGGAGTGGATTTCCGCTGAGGAGGTTACAAATCTGATTGATGCTTTTTTTTTTTTTTTAAAGGAAACAAAAGCACACAGGTTAGTTTTTTTGTTGAATGTGTTTGTTCTTGGATTTTATGTGAGATACGAGAGTCCTGATTTTGTACACTTGTCACCGAGCTGGAAGGCCAGGCTCTCCCACGTGTGACCCGGCCAGCAAGTCCTGGGTTTGTCACAAGAAGGGGCCTTGGTGGCACGTTACTGGGGGTGTGCACCATTGGCGTACTTTAAAGGTCACATTGCCAACTGAAAAGTCAAAATTTTCTAACTTAAGTACAGTAAAAAGACTTAGCACTATTTCTGATCCAGATTAGAAAGCGATTTAATTTTAATACCACTACCAGAGTTTGAAGTCTCCCGTAGTCCTGCTAAAAGAATAACACTAAGTGACATTGCTTGTGTGGTTTTCCTCCTCTGTTTAAAAGGTCATACGCGAGCCTGCGTATAGTATTATCTACTTGTTTGAAGTTGTTAACTTTTCGTTACTGTGTTTTGTAAATGTATTCATGGGATCATAATGCATTGTTTTATGCTTGAATTCTGTGTTTTATACTTAAAGCATTTCAAATGAAGTGTGTTTTATAAGCATTTAATATTTATGCTCTGTAGAATGGAACAAGGTTAAAAAACAAACTAGGAATTCTGATTAAAATGAGTGGATACATTTTTTAAAACACTTTTTTTTTACTTTTGTGTTGCTTTTTTTTTTTGAGTTCTAAATGACAGATAACATTATATTAGTTTGAAGACTACAACGTAGTGATTTGATATTTGTATACACTGTAAATGATCACCACAGTAAGTCTGGTTTCCCCATGTAAAACACTTTCATAATTAAAATTTTTGCAAGGGCTTGTGTGACTGTTCTTCTTACAGCCTGCCTACTTGCTATGACCAGTTTGTAACTGTGACAAGTGACGGAGGACTTTAACTGTCAACTTTGCTTGGCCACAGCCCCGTAAAGCTAAATTCTGTCACTGGTTTTTAAAAGGTCATATTTGTATTCTTGAGTTCCCTAGTGGCTTAATAAGCAGCTCATTGTTAATTCCATGACTTGTACTGGATAAAGAGAGTACTGTGGTGCTTTATTTAGTTCAGATGCCTCCGCCCAGGTTGACTTAGCTTTAAGAGAGGATGCGCAGCAGGAGTCACGGGAGCACTTAGAGCAAAAGCATCAGAGGGCGGACCCGGGCCACCAAGGCTGGGAGGGCCGCCTGAGGAGGCAGAGGCAGTGGCACGGGGAAGCTGTGGGGCCCAGGCGCCTGGCGCCCGGATCAAGGGCCCGGTGTGCGGGAACGCTCGGTGGCCACACACGGCCTGCCCGGGGACATCCTTGGCTCACTAATCCGCGTCCAGTCTCCCTGACAAGAGCCTTCTCGATCTCCTAAAGACCCGTTCTTTCAGTTCACACTCAAGGCTTCAACAGAGCTCACAGCGGCCAGGGGAGAAGACGCACGGTTAGCTGGGGATCTTGCCACACGCGGCAGCAGCTGGCAGGGCCGACGTGAGGGGCACGTAAGTGTCCTTCAGGTTTTACATCACTGTGGGTTTTCAGAAATGGTATTGTTCTTAAATAGATAATAAACATGGTACTGGATTCAAAAGCTGCAGAAAGGGATACGGTGGGAGGTAGATCTGACCCTTGACCATTGTGTCACCCCATCTTCTGTTACCGTTTTCTTATGATTCTTCCAGTGATATCCCATATGTAAATGAAAAATTGTGTGCATCTCTAAAATAAAAATTTTTTTAATTATAAAAGTAACACATAAAAAAATGGTAACTGTTTGCTGTGGTTTTTTTTTTTTTTTTTTTTAAGATTATTTATTTATTTATTTGAGACAGAATGAGATACAGAGAGCATGAGAGGGAGGAGGGTCAGAGGGAGAAGCAGACTCCCTGCCGAGCAGGGAGCCCCATGCGGGACTCGATCCTGGGACTCCAGGATCATGACCCGAGCCGAAGGCAGTTGCCTAACCAACTGAGCCACCCAGGCGCCCTTTTTTTTTTTTAATTCCTACTTCGAAGCAAGGAAGCAAAGTCTCCCGTACCCACAGGACTGGGATTGTTGGTGTTAACGTTCGTGCTTTAACTTTCCTATTTACATATGGATAGCGATAGGTTTTGGGTTTCTGTGAAAAAATACCGGATATAGTTGATGGCTTTACGTGAAGATAGACACCTGTTTGATTTAATATATCTAAAGTTCTCCTTATGCCAATTTTGTTTGCTTTACGTGTATGGTAATTCAAGCAGGGAGATCTTTATCCACAAACCCCCACAGACACTGTTGTATGGGGTTAATACGCTTCTGTTGCCGCCACAAGGAGGCATAACACTAGTCAGCTAGTTCACTCTCCCTTGAGCTGGCCAGGCACTCTGGTGTCCCATGGTTTCTCTTACACGTGCAGCTCTCAGTGGGGGCAGTGTGTATGTGTGTGTGTGTGTATGTGTGTGTGTGTGTGTGCTGAGCCTCCCCTGCAATCTGTGTATGTGTGTGCTGAGCCTCCCCTGCAATCTGTGTGTGTGTGCTGAGCCTCCCCTGCAATCTGTGTGTGTGTGCTGAGCCTCCCCTGCAATCTGTGTGTGTGTATGCTGAGCCTCCCCTGCAATCTGTGTGTGTGCTCAGCCTCCCCTACAATCTGTGTGTGTGTGCTGAGCCTCCCCTGCAATCTGTGTGTGTGTGCTGAGCCTCCCCTGCAATCTGTGTGTGTGTGTGCTGAGCCTCCCCTGCAATCTGTGTGTGTGTGTGCTGAGCCTCCCCTGCAATTTGTGTGTGTGCTCAGCCTCCCCTGCAATCTGTGTGTGTGTGCTCAGCCTCCCCTGCAATCTGTGTGTGTGTGTGCTGAGCCTCCCCTGCAATCTGTGTGTGTGTGCTGAGCCTCCCCTGCATATCTGTGTGTGTGTGCTGAGCCTCCCCTGCAATCTGTGTGTGTGCTGAGCCCCCCTTGCAATGTGTGAAGCCCTCTCTTAATCTATCTTAGATGATAGTGATTTCTTTTTTCTTCCCCTCCTCGTTGAACACCTTACATAGTATCTATGTGACTGATTCGTCAACCAGTTTTGTATTGATGTGGGGTGTCTGCTGTTGTGTGGTTTTGTTCCTAATGTTTTAGATGCTTTTGTGTGCATGTATGATAAAGGGTTTTCAGTGCTGCTACAAGTGCCTTTTGGGCCAGAGACTGTCCCTTAGGCTTTTTTATTCCCTTCCTAGTGTGTCTTAAGTCAGTATCCAGGAATATTTAACTTAAAAAAGAAAATCACATAATGGCTTTCCACTAGGGCCATGTAAGTCTTTCCCAGGGAGTATATTTTCTTCATAGTTGAGGCGTTACCAATGAACAGTTATTAGAATTTTCTAGGATGCTCTTCTCTTGTAAGTCCTTCATGACAGAGCCCTTTGGTGGTGTGGCAGATTCAAAGCTGTGTGTGTTGCTGGTTTGCACACTAATGTGGAAGCCATCCTCTCTCGGGGCTCTCTTCTTGTTGGTGTGGGTTAGCTTTTCTACTTGCATATTTGGCTTGTAAAGAGTATGCATCCCTCTTTTTTTTTTTTTAATTTTATTTTATTATGTTATGTTAATCACCATACATTACATCATTAGTTTTTGATGTGGTGATCCACGATCCATTGTTTGTGTATAACACCCAGTGCTCCATGCAGTACGTGCCCTCCTTAATACCCATCACCAGGCTAACCTATCCCCCCACCCCCTTCCCCTCTAGAACCCTCAGTTTGTTTCTCAGAGTCCATCGTCTCTCATGGTTCATCTCTCCCTCCGATTTCCCCCCCTTCATTTTTCCCTTCTTTCTCCTAATGTCCTCCATGCTATTCCTTATGTTCCACAAATAAGTGAAACCGTGTGATAATTGACTTTCTCTGCTTGACTTATTTAATTTAGTATAATCTCCTCCACTCCCATCAATGTTGATGTAAAAGTTGGGTGTTCATCATTTCTGATGGCTGAGTAATATTCCATTGTATATATGGACCACATCTTCTTTATCCATTCATCTGTTGAAGGGCATCTCGGCTCTTTCCACAGTTTGGCTATTGCGGACATTGCTGCTATGAACATTGGGGTGCATATGGCCCTTCTTTTCACTACATCTGTGTCTTTGGGGTAAATACCCAGGAGTGCAATTGCTGGGTCATATAGTAGCTCTATTTTTAATTTTTTGAGGCACCTCCACTCTGTTTTCCAAAGTGGCTGTACCAACTTTCATTCCCACCAACAGTGTAAGAGGGTTCCCCTTTCTCCACAACCTTTCCAACATTTGTTGTTTCTTGCCTTGTCAATTTTTGCCATTCTAACTGGTGTAAGGTGGTATCTCAGTGTAGTTTTCATTTGAATTTCCCTGATGGCTAATGATGATGAACATTTTTTCATGTGTCTGTTAGCCATTTGTATGTTTTCTTCAGAGAAGTGTCTTTTCCTGTCTTCTGTCCATTTTTTGACTTGATTATTTGTTTTTTGGGTGTTGAATTTGAGAAGTTCTTTATAGATCATGGATACCAGCCCTTTATCTGTAGTGTCATTTGCAAATATCTTCTCCCATTCTGTGGGTTTGCCTCTTTGTTTTGTTGACTGTATCCTTTGCTGTGCAGAAGCTTTTTATCTTGATGAAGTCCCAAAAGTTCATTTTTGCTTTTGTTTCACTAGCTTTTGGAGATGTATCTTGAAGGAAGTTGCTGTGGCTGATGTTAAAGAGGTTATTGCCTATGTTCTCCTCTAGGATTTTGATGGATTCCTGTCTCACATTGAGGTCTTTCATCCATTTTGAGTTTATCTTTGGGTATGGTGTTAGAGAGTGGTCAGGTTTCATTCTTCTGCATGTGGCTGTCCAATTTTCCCAGCACCATTTATTGAAGAGACTGTCTTTTTTTTCCATTGCTTATTTTTTCCTGCTTTGTCGAAGATTATTTGACCATAGGGTTGAGGTCCATATCTTGGCTCTCTATTTCTGTTCTGTTGGTCTATATGTCTGTTTTTGTGCCACTACCATGCTGTCTTGGTGATCACTGCTTTGTAATAGAGCTTGAAGTCTGGCACTGTGATGCCCCCAGCTTTGTTTTTCTTTTTCAACATTTCCTTGGCGATTCGGGGTCTTTTCTGATTCCATACAAATTTTAGGAATGTTTGTTCCAGCACTTTGAAAAATGTCATTGGAATTTTGATCGGGATGGCATTGAAGGTATAGATTGCTCTGGGTAGTATAAACATTTTAACAATGTTTATTGTTCTGATCCATGAGCATGGAATGTTTTTCCATCTTTTTGTGTCTTCTTCAATTTCTTTCATGAGTGTTCTGTAGTTCCTAGAGTATAGATCCTTTACCTCTTTGGTTAGGTTTATTCCGAGGTATCTTATGGTTTTTGGTGCTATTGTAAATGGAATTGATTCTCTAATTTCTCTTTCTACAGTTGCGTTGTTAGTGTATAAGAAAGCAACTGATTTCTGTGCATTGATTTTGTATCCTGCCACATTACTGAATTGCTGGATGAGATCTAGTAATTTGGGGGTGGAGTCTTTTGGGTTTTCCTCATAAAGTGTCATGTCATCTGCGAAAAGAGAGAGTTTGACTTCTTTGCCAATTTGAATACCTCTTATTTCTTTTTGTTGTCTGATTGCTGTTGCTAGGACTTCTAGTACTATGTTGAACAACAGTGGTGAGAGTGGGCACCCTTGATGTGTTCCTGATCTTAAGGGAAAGGCTCTCAGCTTTTCCCCATTGAGGATGATATTCGCTGTGGGTTTTTCATAGATGGATTTTATGAACTTGATGAATGTTCCCTCTATCCCTATACTCTGAAGAGTTTTAATCAGGAAAGGATGTTGTATTTTGTCAAATGCTTTTTCTGCATCAATGGAGAGGACCATATGGTTCTTCTCCCTCCTCTTATTAATGTGTTCTATCACATTGATTGGTTTGTGAATGTTGAACCACCCTTGCATCCCGGGGATAAATCCCACTTGGTCGTGGTGGATGATCCTTTTAATGTATTGTTGGGTCCTATTACTAGGATTTTGTTGAGGATTTTGGAATCCATATTCATCAGGGATATTGGTCTGAAATTCTCCTTTTTGATGGGGTCTTTGTCTGGTTTGGGGATTAAGGTAATGCTGGCCTCATAGAATGAGTCTGGAAGTTTTCCTTCTGTTTCTATTTTTTTGAAACAGCTTCAGGAGAATAGGTATTATGTCTTCTTTGAATGTTTGGTAGAATTCCCCAGGGAATCCATCAGGCCCTGGACTCTTGGGAGGGTTTTGATCACTACTTCAATCTCATTACTGGTTATTGTCCTATTCAGGTTGTCAATTTCTTCCTCTTTCAGTCTTGGCAGTTTCCAGGTTTCCAGGAAGGCCTCCATTTCATCCAGATTGCTCAGTTTATTGGCATATAGTTGTTGATAATAATTTCTAATAATTGTTTCTATTTCCTTGGTGTTAGTCGTGATCTCTCCCCTTTCATTCATAATTTTATTAATTTGGGTCCTTTCTCTTCTCTTTTGGATAAGTCTCGCCAGTGGTTTAGCAATCTTATTAATTCTGTCAAAGAACCAGCTTCTAGTTTCGTTGATCTGATCTACTGTGTTTCTGGTTTCTAATTCATTGATCTCTGCTCTAATCTTAATTATTTCTCGTCTAATATGTGGCTTAGGCATTGTTTGTTGCTTTTTCTCTAGTTCTTTAAGGTGTAGAGTTAGTTGGTGAATTTGGGATTTTTCTATTTATTTTTATTTTTTTCTTTTTACAACCTTTTTTTTTTTTTTTAATATTCCATTTATTTATTTGACAGAGAGAGAGAGAGCAGGAACACAAGCAGGGGGAGTGGGAGAGGGAGAAGCAGGCTTCCCACTGAGCAGGGAGCCCGATGCGGGGCTCGATCCCAGGACCCTGGGATCATGACCTGAGCCAAAGGCAGATGCTTAATGACGGAGCCACCCAGGCGCCCCTTTTTCTATTTTTTTGAGTAAAGCTTGGATGGCTATGTATTTCCCCCTTAGGACCACCTTTGCAGTATCCCATAGGTTTTGGACTGATGTGTTTTCGTTCTCATTGGTTTCTTTGAATTGTTTAAGTTCTTCTTTGATTTCCTGGTTGACCCAAACATTCTTGAGCAGAGTGGTCTTTAGCTTCCAAGTGTTTGAATTTCTGCCAAATTTTTTCTTGTGATTGAGTTCCAGTTTTAAAGCATTATAGTCTGAGAATATGCAGGGAATAATCTCAGTCTTTTGGTATCGGTTGAGACCTGATCTGTGACCCAGTATGTGGTCTATTCTGTAGAAAGTTCCATGTGCGCTCGAGAAGAATGAGTATTCTGTTGTTTTAGGGTGGAATGTTCTGTAAGTATCTATGAGGTCCATCTGGTCCAGTGTATCATTCAAAGCTCTTGTTTCCTTGTTGATTTTCTGCTTAGATGATCTGTCTATTGCTGAGAGTGGAGTACTGAGGTCTCCTACAATTAACGTATTGTTATCAGTATGACTCTTTATTTTGGTTAACAGTTGGCTTATGTAGATGGCTGCTCCCATGTTGGGGGCATAGATATTTACAATTGTTAGATCTTGTTGGATAGACCCTTTAAGAATGATATAGTGTCCTTCTGTGTCTCTAACTACAGATTTTAGTTTAAAATCTAATTTGTCTGATATAAGAATTGCTACCCCAGCTTTCTTTTTATTTTGTTTTATTTTTTTTGTTTGTTTTTTGTTTGTTTTTTATTTTTTGTTTTTTTTCCCCCAGCTTTCTTTTGAGGTCCATTGGCACGGAAGATGGATCTCCATCCCTTCACTTTCAGTCTGGATGTATCTTTAGGTTCAAAATGAACCTGTCTTGTAGACAGCATATGGATTGGTCCTGTCTTTTTATCCAATCTGCAACCCTGTGCCGTTTTATGGGAGCGTTTAGGCCATTCACGTTGAGAGTGATTATTGAAGGATATGGATTGTCATCATGTTGCCTGTGAAGACCTTGTTTTTATAGATTGCCCCTGTAAATTTCTGTTGTATATCATTCTTGGGGTATTTCTCCTTTTATAGAACCCCCCTTAATATTTCTTGCAGGGCTGGCTTAGTGATCACATATTCTTTCAGCTTCTGCCGGTCGTGGAAGCTCTGCATCTCTCCATCCATTCTAAATGACAGCCTTGCCGGATAAAGTATTCTTGGCTGCATGTTCTTCTCGTTTAGTACCCTGAATATGTCTTGCCAGGCCCTTCTGGCTTGCCAGGTTTCTGTGGATAGGTCTGATGTTATTCTGATGTTCCTCCCTCTGTACATAAGGAATCTCTTCCCCCTAACTGCCCTTAAGATGGTTTCCTTGGTTCTAAGATTTGCAAGTTTTACTATTACATGCCGGCGTGTTGGCCTGTTTTCCTTGATCTTGGGACGGGTCCTCTCTGCCTCTAGGACTTGAATGTTTGTTTCATTTCCCAGATTAGGGAAGTTCTCAGCTATGATTTGCTCAAATATATCTTCTAGTCCTCTCTCTCTCTCAACCCCCTCAGGGATCCCAATAATTCTGACATTGGAATGTTTCATGGTGTCACTTATTTCTCTGATTCTATTTTCATGGATTCTGAGTTGTTTTTCCCTGGCCTCCTCTTTTCCTTTTTTATCTATTAAATTGTCTTCAGGTCACTAATCATTCTTCTGCCTCACTTACCCTAGCTGTTAGATTATCTAGATTAGTTTGGATCTCATTGATAGCATTTTTAAGTTCTGCCAATTCAGCTTTCATTTCTGCCCTTAGAGACTCTATGTTGCCATTAACTGATTTCTCCATTCTAGCCATTGTCTTCACAATTGCTAGCCTGAATTCCATCTCCGACATCTTGGTTATATCTGAATCCATTTGTAAATTTGTGGCATGAGTCATAGTCTCTGAGTCTTTCCTATTTTGGGGGTTCCTCTTCCTAGTCATACTGTTGAGGGGTGGTTGAGGGAATGTATAGAGTCCAAATTATTGACCAGAACCCAAGCAAGATGCACTTGTTTTCTTGGGACCTTAGGGTTGCTGGTCTCTTGTTCTCCCAGCCTATCTTCTGCGGGAGGGGCCTGCCACGCTGTTACTCAGGCAACCCTGTTTGGGCAGAGTTGCCCTGACCCCTGTGGTGGGGGTTTGGCTCAGTGGGAACCAGTTTTTTGGGGCTTTTGTTCTCTGGCGGCTTTCCCTGGCGGCTTTCCATGTCTCTTCCATGAGTCAGAGCAGAAGAGACCGTTTCCAACCCTCTGCCTCAGAGCAGAGAGACCGCAGTCTGTTCTTCAGTGAGCTCTCTAGCCACACCGTCTCCGTTTCTGTCCGTGCTGCTATAAACTGCAGCGTCCTGGGTTGTGCGCCCCTCCACAGCGCCCCCAGTCCTGCCTCCAGGTCGGGGCATGTCTCTGCCCTTTGTGCTTCCAAAACTGCCAGCCGCTCCCAGTTCGCACGCACGACCCCGCCCTCTGGGTTTCTGCCCCGGGGGCTGCCCTAAAGTCCTTTCCCGACGCTACCGGTCTGCGAGTCTGTGCCCGTCCGCAGCGCGCGAGGCTGTCACTCACCGGCGGTGTAGGATCCCCACGGCCAGGCACCCTCCCACTGCCGTTTATCCTCTGATATCTGCCCGCGGAATCACGGCTCCCCACTTCGTACCTTGGAACCAGCCGCCTGCGATATTCTGTTTGTAGAGATCCAGATCTTCTTACATCTCAGGCTGGTTTTGTGGGTGCTCAGAGTGGTCTGGTAGATATCCAGCTCAATTCCAGGGACCAGTTGGAGTAGGGTCCCCTACTCCTCCACCATCCTTTCCTCTTCTGCATCCCTCTTTCAAAACTCAGTATTGACTCCTGCCTGAGAGTTCATTCTTTTTTTTTTTTTTCTGAGAGTTCATTCTTAAGTTGAATGAATATTGTGTAGCTTTTGCCAATATTTTTGTTGTTGCTTGTGCTTTCGGTGTCATATCTAAGAATCCGTTGCCAAATCCAGGGTCACAGAGATTTATGTCTATGTTTTCTTCTAAGAGTTTTATAGTTTTAACTTTTACATTTAAGTCTTTTATTCACTTTGAATTAATTTTTGTATAGAGAGTGAGGTAAGGGTTCACCTTTATTCTTTTGTACGTGGATATCTGGTTTTTAAGCACCATTTGTTGAGACTGTTTATTCCCCGTTGAGTGGTCTTGGCAACCTTGTCAAAATCAGTGAACTGTAGATACATGGGTTTATTTCTGGACTCTTAGTTCTATTCCATCCACCTTGTTGTCTGTCTGTACTTAAACCAATACCAAAATGTTTTGAGCTTTGTAGTAAGTCTTGAAATTGGGAAGTGTACATCCTCCAATTTTGTGTTTCTTCTTAAAGATTGTTTTGGCTGTTCTGTGTCCCCTGCAATTTCATTTGAATTTTAGAATTAGCTTCTCAATTTCTATGAAGAAGTTAGCTGGGATTCTGATAGGGATTGTGTTGAATTTGTCAGCTTGGGGAGTATTGCCCTCTTAACAGTATTAGGTCTTCCAGTCCATGAACATGGGCTGTCTTTCAAGGTATTTTGATCTTCAATTTCTTTCAACAACGCTCTGTGGTTTTCAGATGATATTTTCTATTTCTTTTGTTAAATTTATTCATAAGTATTTTCTTTTTGATGCTATTATAAGTGAAATTTTTTAAATTTCATTTCAGATTGTTATATAGAAATTGGTTTTTATACATTGATCTTGTATTCTGCAGACTCATTTATCAGTTCCAGTAGTTTAGTGGATACCTTAGGATTTTCTATATACAAGATCATGTCATCTGTGAATAGAGATAGTTTTACTTCTTTTCCAATCAATGCCTTTTATTTCATTTTTGCCTACTTGCTCTGGCCAGAACCTCTAGTACAGTGTGGAATAGAAGTGTTGAATGTGGGCAGTATTGTCTTTTTCCTCATCTGGTTTTGTTATCATGGTTATGCCAGTCTCATACGACTGAGTTGGAAAATGTTCCTTTTTCTATATTCTGGACCAGCTTTAAGGTCTGAGTTATTCTTTGAATATATGATGAATTTGTTGGTAAAATCTTCTGGGTTTTCTCTTATTTTTATTGAAAGATTAACTACTGATTTCAATTTCTTTAGTGATTATGAGGTTTTTCAGTTTTATATTTTTTCTTGAATTATATTAGGAAAATTAGCTTAGGATTTAACCATTTCTTCTCAACTTTAAAATATATTAGGATAAAATTTTTGTAAATCCTCCATTTGTGATGAAAAATACAAGTTTGAATTTGTCTTCTGTATGTGTCCATTAGGTTAGAGTTACCAACTGTCTTATTCAAATCTTTTTCTTTACTGGTGCTTTTTTATTTGCTGGGCTACCCATTACTGGGAGGTCTGGGCTTTGCTTCTGACCAACCACTATCAGTCAGGGATTCACATGATCTCCTCCTCAGGTTTGATTAATTTGCTAGAGCAGCTCAGAACTCAGGAAAGCCATTTCCTCCTGTTTGCCAGTTTATTATAAAAGGATATGATAAAGGATACCGATGACCAGCACATGGAGGGGATGCTTAGGGCAAGGTGTGTGGGAAGGGGTGTGGAGCTTCCACGCCGTCTCCAGGCACGCCATTCTCCCTGCACCTTCATGTGTTCAACCCAGAAGCTCTCCCAACCCCATGCTGCTGGGATTTTATGGAGGTTTCCTTGGGTAGGCATGGTGGATCATCAACTCCATTTTCAGCCCCTCTCCCTTCTCAAGAGTATAAGGGTGGGGCTGAAAGTTCCAAACTTCTAATCCCAGCGTGGTCTTTCCGGTGACCAGCCCCCACCCAGGAGCCCACCTGGAGTCGCCTCGTTAGAACAAAAGACACGCCCATCACCCAGAAATTACCAGGGTTTCCGGAGCCCTGTGTCAGGAAGGGGTTAGAGACCAAATACCAGAACAAAAGGTGCTCCGAGTGCTCTTCCCATGCAGGGAATTACAGGGGTTTCAGGAGCTCTGTGCTGGGAGCCTGGGCAGAGGCCAGTACATTCTTTCTTTCTTTCTTTCTTTTTTTTTTTTTAATTTTATTCATTTATTTGACAGAGAGAGACATAGCGAGAGAGGGAACACAAGCCGGGGGAGTGGGAAAGGGAGAAGCTTCCCGCAGAGCAGGGAGCCTGATGTGGGACTCGATCCCAGGACCCTGGGATCATGACCTGAGCTGAAGGCAGTCGCTTAACCGACTGAGCCACCCAGGTGCCCTCTTTCTTTTTTTTTTTTTAGAGATTTTATTTATTTATTTGACACAGAGAGAGAGATAGAGAGAGAGAGCACAAGCAGGGGGAGCGGCAGGCAGAGGGAGAGGGAGAAGCAAGCTCCCCTCTTGAGCAAGGAGCCCAATGCGGGACCCGATCCCAGGACCCTGGGCTCATGACCTGAGCTGAAGGCAGCCGCTTAACCGACTAAGCCACCCAGGTGTCCCCCCAGTACATATTTTCTGTTATCTCATGATTGCCTTCTTCTTTTTTTTTTCCCACATCCTTCTCCCCCCTTAAATTTTGAAGTTACTTGATTTTTGTTTTAACATTAGGAAATTCGTCCATGCTTAACGTTAATGCTTTGCTCTCCTCTGCTGTAGTGTGAGCGCCAACACCAGAATGTCAGTCCTTCCCTCCCGATGCACGAGGTACTCGTCATCATACGCATGATGCCTCAGCCGTGTGACCCTACAAGAGATGGTGGTGTAAAACCACGATGTTAGGACTACACATTCACCACTCTCTTGCTCGCACAGGAGACCTTTTATCTCAGACCAGTCCCTCTGCCTGAAGTCTGTCAGTCAGAATGGGAGTTAGATGGCAGGCTCTACTTGGCGAGCGGGCTGCACTTGGTTTGTTGTATTGGAAGGAGGCCAGCCAGGCCGGTTTGCGTAAAAGAATATCTTTTCTTCCTACAACTGAAAACATGTCCATTATCTTTTAGAAGACTGATTTAGAAGACTGATCTCCCACTGTTTTCACGTTCCAGTGGTGTCGCGAAGGTGTGACTGAGAGTAGGTGGCCTGTGGAGCCTAAGTTATTTACTATCTGGCCCTTTATAGAAAAGGTTTGCTGATCTCCGCATTAGCGAGGCTCTGAAAATGTGTCCTGCATCTTCCTTCTTCTGGACAGTGTTGGAGGGTGTGCGGTTCTAGGTCACGGCTGTCCCGTGGGCTCCCCACTGTTTTCTGCCTTCACTGTCGTGATGGATGCGTGCCGTGCTTCCTTTCACAATACGTTGCCTTTACTGTCTGGTTGATCTTAAGATCTCTCTTTGTCTTTGGTGTTCTGCAGTTTCACCATGCCCTAGCCAGGTGTGTTTTGTTTCATTTCTATTTCTGCTTATTTTGCTTGATTTCTGAATCAGTGGATTGGTACCTTCTGTCAGTTCTGGAAATTTTTCACCCTTTATCTCTTTAGGTATTTAACTCTGCTCCATTCTCTCTTCTTTCTTCTTCAGAAGATCAGATTACATATTAGTTCAGCCTTTTTAATCTGTGAATGCCTGTTAACCTCCCCTCATACTTCCTCTCTCTCTCTGTGCTTCGATGGTGATCGCTTCTTTAGATCCATCTTTTTGCTGTGTTCTGGTTTCTTAGATCCATCTTTTTGCTGTGTTCTGGTTTCTTCTGCTGTTAAGCCCATTTATAGAGTTAATTTAAATTCAATGATTATATGTACGTCTTTTAAGTTCTTTGTCACATATGCTGAGTTCTTGTTCTTTTTATTCATATTTTCAGAAACTTATTTCTTTAAACATGCTTATTTTCTACGTATAATAATTGCAACATGTAGAGTCTTTGCAGATCTGACCCTGATAACTGTTCCTGTTGGTTGTCTTAACACCTTGTTTTCTTGTCTTTTATCATTTTTTGTACTGCATGTGTGTGGGTGGGTTTTTGTTTTTGTTTTTGTTTTTAATTATCTATGGGAATTTCTTGAGGCCTGGGTCAAGGACAGGTTTTTCCAGAGACAATTTGCATTTCTCCTGCTCTGAGGGTACTACCAGCCTGGATCTCTCTCTCTCTCTCCTTTTTAAAGTAGGCTCCAGGGCGCCTGGGTGGCTCAATCGTTAAGCGTCTGCCTTCGGCTCAGGTCATAATCCCAGGGTCCTGAGATCGAGCCCCGCATCGGGCTCCCTGCTCCGCAGGAAGCCTGCTTCTCCCTCTCCCACTCCCCCTGCTTGTGTTCCTGCTCTCACTATGTCTCTCTCTGTCAAATAAATAAATAAAATCTTTAAAAAAAAAAAAAAAAAGTAGGCTCCATGCCCAGTGCATCTTGATTTCACAACCTGAGATCAAGACCTGCGCTGAGATCAAGAGTCGGACGGACCCTTAACTCATGTTATGATTTATGCTTTTGTTATGGGTAGGCAGGCATAAGAAAAGATCTCCTTGAAAAATCCTACACCTGCTGTAAAGCAAGTAGATGTTAAAATACTGGACTATTATTCCATATACCATTTCCAAGAATCCTTTTAGTGAATTTCTCCAGAATTTAGGGCTAGGCATTTATATCATTTGACGTGCATTTGCGTGTCTCTCCTTAGAAGCCTGTGGAACATCGAACTTTCCTCCCTCCCCCACCTCCCTTTCCTTCTCTGTTCCCCTCTGTGGTTTTCATAAAGATCAAAGCTTATGGCAGTTACAGTATTTATCTCGTCTTTGGTTTTGAATACAATTGTTTCCCACCATGGCTTTCACTCTCTTTTAAAAGTTTTATTTTTAAAGTTCTCAATTTTTTAAAGTGTTAGTATTACACACCAATCCGTAAACCTCTTTGGAAATAGCATGGTCCACACTGTAAATAAATTGGCCTTAAACTAAAGGAAGGTGGTAAGTAAACTGATCAGTGCTGGGAGCGCAGCCGCTGTCTAGTCCCCATACGAGATACTCTCAGTGCAATGGAGCCGCTCGCTAGAGTGGACACTCTTCTGCCCAGGTGCTCTTTTACAACAAGATTAACAGGAAGAAGGACAAGGAATAGGTATGTAACAAATAGAAGTAAAAATAGTGAATCTCAGGTGTACACGAGGAGAGTGTCATCACAAAGGCAGTTGAGCTGAATAGGAGAACACGCAAAAGTAATTTTCATAAAACCACGCTTGGTCATCACTATGCCTTTTTTTTTTTTTATAGAGTCTTCTCTTTCAAAGCTGCTTCCATGTTTTTTAGTTAAAACACAATTTGATTGCTGCGGACGTTCCCACATACATGAGGTGTGTGGGTCTTGGCTGGCTGACTTGGACTTAAGAGCCGTGAGTCCCACAGAGTATTAAAGCCATGGAGTAAATCAGTCTTCTAAAAGATAATGGACATGTTTTCAGTTGTAGGAAGAAAAGATATAATTTTATATTTGAAATGTGATTGGCTAATACAAAATGGATTTTCAAAATTAGGTTATAAAAACCTTAATTATCCAAAGTCAGTTTAAGTACTGAAACACACAGACACACAACACTAACATTATAAGATTAAAGGCACATAAGAACGAGAATATCATATCAGAATGTATTAGGATATTGATTATATTTAAATAATTATTTTTCTTTTGCCTTCTGTAGGTGAAGATGACTGAATAGAATTTACCACAGTTACTTTAGAATCTCCAAAAGCGTTGCTGGCGGAGGCCTGACTAGGAGGTAGATGGTGCATCTTCTTACTTTCCAGAGTCTCGTCAGCGTGTTTAGGAGCAGCCGTGCTGGTCTGGTCGTGTTTAAAGACATAGCCCGACCCAAAGAGTTCTTCCATTAGACTTCTTTTCTTATCTCTGAAAGTATCTTTTGCTTTTGTTCGGGAAGACTTGCCGAAAGAGGGTTCATACCCACTCACAGAATGTTCTGGCTTCAGTCCGTCCGCGTTACCGCGAGGCTTGCTGGTGCCCACGCCGCCTCTCATCACACCTGCCCCGACCGGGCCGCCCGAGGCAGGAAGCCCGTGGTGCAGGTTCTCCGTCGCTTCTGTGAACGAGTAATGCTTTCTCTGTCTGAAGGGTATCTTGATATTCGCAGCAGCATTTTTATCAGGCATCTCGTCCACGTCATTTATTTGGAGACTTGTTTTGAACTTTTCTTTCCCTGCATTGTCTTCCTGCTTGCCTTCCCTTTCAGGATGAGTTACTTGAATTCTTTTTGGTGGTAGTTCTTCTTCTTTCACCAAAGTGGTTTTCTTTTCTTGATCTTCTTTTGTTTCTCTCTGTCTTCCAATATTCGCCAGAGGTGATTGTACTTCCAAATGTTCCTCTTCCTTCGATAAATCTGTATTCGAAAAATAGTCTGTTTAGTGATCTTTAAAATGTAGGGATTTCTATTTCAAGAAGGCATACTGAGCACACTGTTGACATCTCACAGGCACATGAATGTGACATGCATCCAACACTAGAATACAGGGAAGGGTGCTGGTAACAAGCTTGAAACGTTCAACTTTCCTAGAACATACCAAATAAATAAGAATTATGAAACCAAAAGAAACATGATATTCATGAAAGAAGAACAGACATTTAAGAAGTTATCAGTGGATGCTCATCATTCCTAGGCGATGGAGTGCCATTTAAAACAATGAGAATACTTTTCACCCATCCAAACTGACAAATAGTTTCCAGATTTGGTGAGAATATGGGGAAATTGGAACTCTGTTCCCCATTGGTGGGTGTGTCAATTGGTACAGCTTTTTTTGGATGGCAATTTGACTGTAACTATACAAAAGTTTTTTTTAACCTTTTTTTTTTTTAGAGCGAGAGTGTGCACTTGTGCATGGGGGTTTGGCGAGAGGGGAAAGGGACGGGGAGAGAATCTCAAGCAGACTCCCTGCTGACCACGGAGCCTGACCCAGGGCTCGATCTCAAGACCCTGAGATCATGACCTGAGCTGAAACCAGAGTCAGATGCTCAGCCATCTGCACCACCCTGGCTCCCCTGTATCTATCAGAATTTACGTGAACGTACTCTTAGATCCAACAACCTCACTTCTAGGACCAAACTGTACAAAAATGCGCAAAGATACGTATAAGGATGTGTACTGCAGCATGGTGTAGTAACCAGGAAACATCCTAAATGTGTGTGCAGGGGCCACAGGTAAAGAAATGGCATGTGCAGTCCGGGGGATTCTGGGCAGCTATTATAAAGGCCGGGGTGGGGCCGTGGGGACTGACGGGGGAGAGAGGTTCAGGGTAGGCTGCTAAATGAAAAAGTCATTTGGAGGTGAGCTTTCCGTTCCCGTTCCTTACTCAGGCACTCAGGAAGCCCTGCCCTCAGCCTCCCCTCTTCCGAGGAAGGGCTGTTGCAGGGACGGAGATGCACACCTTCTCAGGAAACCCGCACCCACGACCTGCGTCCGGATCACTTACACACCTGGACGGTCGCTCATTTGTGGCGGGGAATGGGGCAATGTCACATGAGCACGGGGTTGGGAAATTTTCTCACGTGAATACATTCCGAAATAAAAGTATTCCTTTTAATCCAGGAAAAAAAAAAAAAGGAATTCTAGCAAGAGCAATTGTTTTAAGAATTAGTGGTGAGCAAAGAAGCCCGCAGACTATATGGTTAATTCTAAAGAACCGTTCCTGTCGTGCCCCGATACCTGATGCGAAGGTGAACACGGGACACCCTGGGTGAAACTGCTCCTTTGCCACCTCCGCCTGTGTGAGCCCCCTTCCGGGGCTAGGGCGGTGGGCTGCTCCCGGCCTCCCTGCCCTGCTCTTGCTGCACGGCGGCCTCTACTCCGAGCCCTTCGTGGCTCCCCGTGCCCCCCCGCCTCCGAGAGCAGGCCCAAGTCCCCACCGTGCCCCCCGAGCTGGCCCGCCGCGGGACTCGGCCCGAGCCCCCCTCAGCCCCCCGCTGCGCAGTCCCTCCTGCGGGCGGCGCGGGCTTCGCCCGGAAGGCCCTCGTCGGGTGTGCGCCCCCGCCGCCCCGCCGCCCCCGCCGCCGCCCGGCGCGTCCCTCTCGGTGCGGGCGCTCTCGGCAGCTCCACGGCCCCCAGCCGAGCCGCACGCCTTCCCTGCTGCGCGCGCAGCGGTCCTTCCTCGCTGGGTCAGCGGCGCACGAGCGCGCGACTCCTCCCGGGACCGGCCCGGACACCGTGGCTCCGAGACTCTCTGTCCCGTGCATGGGCACGCTTTCCGGGACGGCGAGAATTAGCGACACGGACCAACAGCGCCGGGGAAACCGCCCAGCCCACTTGTCAGCCGCGGTCGGCCGCACTCGCGGCGGCGTCCTGCGAGCGCCGGCGAGCCCTGTGTCGTCCGGGGGATTCGGAGGCCCCACACCGAGGGGGGCCTCCCGAGCGGGACCCGGGCCGCGGGGACTGCCCGCCGCCGCTGCGGTTGCCCGGCCGTGGCGCGCGCGGCGCCTTTCCCGCCGCAGTGGTTTCGCACGGACGCCAGGGGGCAGTGGCTTTAAAATTCCGAGCGGAGCGCGCCGGGCGGCTCCGTGGGGGGAGAAGCCTCGGGCTCGATTTCCGCTCGGGTCCTGATGCCAGGGTCGTGGATCGAGCCCCGCACAGGCCCGGTGCTCCCCGGGGAGTCCGCTTGAGATTCTCGCCCCCTCTGCCCCAGCCCCACTCGCGTGTGCCCGCTCTCTCGCGCCCAGTAGAGACCGTCTTCACCAAGAATGCTGAAGGCGGATGATCTCCAACCGGACTTCCTTTCCAGCCAAGTATTCGTCAAGCGTGAGGGCCGCGTGATGCCCTCTCCAGGCGACAGGCACACACATCCTGCAGCAGCTGGGGGAGGATGTGCTCTTAGGGCACGACGGCTCTTACCCAGGAGGAGGCCACGGCTTAGGGGCCGGAAGACTGGGCAGAGCGCGGTGGCAGGAGCCCGCGGGGAAACGCGGGTCCCAGCACCACAGCTGCGCGCCAGAGGTGCGGGGACCGGTCCCGAGGCCAAGAGGCTGAAGCGCCGAGAGTGGCGCCTCCAAGACCCCTGCTCCGCAGACCTCCCGGGCACGCAACGTCCTTGGCCTGTCCGGCCCGGGGCCTGATGAAGGTGTGGTCCTCGCCCTCATGCGCTGCCGCCTGGCGTGGCTGGGGACAGCAGCGGTCTGCTCGGACCCACCCCCGAGCGCTGGAGCGGAGTCTGGTGACCTTAGCACAGTAAATTCTGGCAGCCCATTCCCTCCCACCCCGTCTGTCCCGCTGTAGGTGCCAGGGCCCTGGTGGGTCTCTGCCTCCCCGGGGGACGCTTGACCTCACCCCCGGCTCCGACCCCTTGTATGTCCGGGAAGCTGAAGCCAGAGTCTGTGCGTCTTTTCCTGGGAGTCTTCATTTAAAGTCTCCTTAGCAGGGATGTTGCCCTTCACTCAGCGAGGTTTGGGTTTGCTGCTCAGTGTGTCAAAACTGAACATACTGTTAAGGATACGCACTGTGAGGAACAGCAAGGCAACGACGGGCATAAAATGGAAGGTGGTGGTTATTTCTGGCGGGCGGGGGACGCAGGCCTGTGGTTCGGCAGGGCCCACAGGTGTGCGGGGAACACGAAGGTGCTAGTTCTTAAGCAGGGGTGTGGCTACACAGATGCTCATTTCCTAAGAATTCTTTACATTGTATAAATGTGTTTTATGTATACTTTTATTTACTTTTTATAAAGAATTTATTTGATGCAGAGAGAGAGAGCACAAGCAGGGCGGCAGCAGAGAGAGAGGGAGAAGCAGGCTCCCTGTGGGGCTTGATCCCTGGACCCTGAGACCATGACCTGAGCCGAAGGCGGGCTTAACCAGCTGAGCCACCCAAGTGCCTCTTATGTATACTTTTCACACACACACACACACACACACACACACTAATTCACAACTTAAATCGAGTAAGAGTAAAGGAAACTTTTAAAAGTGGTTACAATTACCTTCGTATTTTCTCTTGGAATCCTCTTGGTTTGGAAGTTTGCTGATATAGTGAGGAATTGCACAGGTTATTTCAGTTGATTTTTCTTTATGACCAATGTTTCCAGTTGTCCTTTTACCCTATAATTTAGAAAAGCAGCAAAACCACATTTTTTTGGGGGTACAGGCAATTTTAAATTGTGTTTTGTTCAATGAATATAAATACTTTTTGTGGAGAATAAGAGACTATTTATACCCTATTTTTATAAAGATATGTTCAGACACTGCAAGAATTCAAATCTGTTGTACCTTAGCTGTCAAAGATGGAGCATCTTCCGATTTTTGGGTTTCCTGGTGTTTCATACTTGTCAGTGAAAAACTTCTGTCTGCTTGTACAGATTTTGTTGAAGAAACTACAGAACAGGTACATTATATGTAAGAAACATTTTACATGTGGAAGCAACATTGATTTTAGATATAAAATAATGCTGAAGTTTGTAGTGTAAGACAAAGTGTACAGACATTTAAAACTTCTTTTCCCCAATATATGGATAACATTTGCCGGTTCCCCTTTACCCTACCATTTCACCGGTTTTGTCTTATTTTGGGCCACACAGGTTAGGGGTGTCAAGGAGGCTTTAGGCTAGGAGGGCCTTCCTGTTGGAGGACACGTCCTCCCTGCTCGGACACGCAGTCGTGAGGCAGTGAGCCACAGCGACCTCCTGCGGCAGTGCTCTTGGTTACCAGTGGTTAGAATGATGGCTCACGCAGGAGCCTGCCACTAAACCTACACTTTCCTCAAAGTGTGATCCCATTTAAATGACCCCGTGGTTGGTATGATCATCTCTGCTAGCTATTATTCTGGATTACAAAGCAGAAGCAAACAAAGGAAGGCAAGGAAATTTGAGGTTGTTGCCTTTAAAAGCGCATAGACCGATGACAAATACCCTATGTGGAAAACCCAAAAGACTCCACCCCCAAATTGCTAGAACTCATATAGGAATTCAGCAAAGTGGCAGGATAGAAAATCAATGCACAGAAATCAGTTGCAAATGAGACAGAAGAAAGAGAAATGAAGGAGTCAATCCCATTTACAACTGCACCAAAACCCCTAAGATACTTAGAAATAAACCTAACCAAAGATGCAAAGGATCTGTACTCAGAAAACTATAGACATTCATGAAAGAAATGGGGGAAGACACAAAGAAATGGAAAAACATTCCATGCTCATGGATTGGAAGGACAAATATTGTTAAAATGTCTATGCAACCCAGAGCAATCTACACATTCAATGCAATCCCTATCAAAATACCATCAATTCTTTTTTCACAAAGCTGGAACAAATAATCCTAAAATTTGTATGGAATCAGAAAAGACCCCAAATAGCAAAGGAAATGTTGAAAAAGAAAAACAAAGCTGGGGGCATCACATTGCCCTATTTCAAGCTATATTACAAAGCTGTGATCACCAAGACAGCTTGGTACTGGCACAAAAACAGACATATAGACCAATGGAACAGAATAGAGAGTCCAGTCCAACTGACTCTATGGTCAACTAATCTTTGACAAAGCAGGAAAGAATGTCCAATGGAACAAAGACAGTCTCTTCAACAAATGGTGTTGGGAAAATTGGACAGCCACATGCAGAAGAATGAAACTGGACCATTTCCTTACACTATGCCCAAAAATAGACTCAAAATGGATGAAAGACCTAAATGTGAGACAGGAGTCCATCAAAATCCTAGAGGACAACAAAGGCAGCAACCTCTGTGACCTCGGCCGCAGCGACTTCTTGCTAGACACGTCTCCAAAGGCAAGGGAAACAAAGGCAAAAATGAACTATTGGGACTTCATCAAGATAGTAAGCTTTTGCACAGCAAAGGAAACAGTCAACAAAACCGAAAGACAACTGACAGAATGGGAGAAGATATTTGCAAATGTCTTATCAGATAAAGGGCTAGTATCCAAAATCTATAAAGAACTTATCAAACTCAACACCCAAAGAATAATCCAAACAAGTGAGCAGAAGACATGAACAGACATTTCTCCAAAGAAGACATTCAAATAGCCACCAGACACATGAAAAAATACTCCACATCATTTGGCATCAGGGAAATACAAGTCAAAACCACAATTAGATACCACCTCACATCTGTCAGAATGGCTAAAATTAACAAGTCCGGAAACGACAGATGTTGGCGAGGATGTGGAGAAAGGGGAACCCTCCTACACTGTGGGTGGGAATGCAAGCTGGTGAAGCCACTCTGGAAAACAGTATGGAGGTTCCTCAAAAATTGAAAATAGAGCTACCCTACAACCCAGCAACTGCACTACTGGGTATTTACCCCAAAGATACGAATGTAGTGATCTGAAGGAGCACCTGCACCCCAATGTTCATAGCAGCAAAGTCCACAATAACCAAACTATGGAAAGAGCTCAGATGTCCATCGACAGATGAATGGATAAAGGAGATGTGGTTCATATATACAATGGAATATTATGCAGCCATCAAAAAAAATGAAATCTCATTTGCAATGACTTGGATGGAACTAGTGGGTATTATGCTAAGCAAAATAAGTCAGAGAAAGACAATTATCATATCTTACTCATATGTGGAGTTTAAAAAATAAGACAGAGGATCATAGGGGAAGGGAGGGAAAAATAAAACAAGATGAAATCAGAGAGGGCGAAAAATCATAAAAGACTCTTAATCATAGGAAACAAACTGAGGGTTGCTGGAGGGGGGGTGGGGGATAGGGTAACTGGGTGATGGGCATTAAGGAGGGCATGGGAT
This sequence comes from Mirounga angustirostris, assembly GCF_029215605.1. Taxonomy (NCBI): domain Eukaryota; kingdom Metazoa; phylum Chordata; class Mammalia; order Carnivora; family Phocidae; genus Mirounga; species Mirounga angustirostris. The sequence continues at coordinate 6,599,227 of NW_026991709.1, read as the reverse complement.
GTAATGAGCACTGGGTATTATATAAGACTGATGAATCACTGAACTCTACCTCTGAAACTAATAATACACTATATATTAAGTAATTGAATTTAAATTAAAAAAACCCACCATCACCAAAAAACAACAAAAAAGTAAGCACGTAGTGGCTTTTTCTACCAAACTAGGGGTGACTGTTCCTATTGTATTTCTTCTGAGCCAAGCCTCATGCTGGCAGATCTTGGGGATGGTGGATAAGTACGGCCTGTCTTGAAGGAAAAATACTACTCAGCAATGAAAAGGTACAAACGAATGATAGCAACAGCAACATGGGTGAATCTCAAAAGCATTAGGCTGAACAAAAGAAGCCAGACACGGAAGAGCACCTGCTATATGATTCCACTCACAGGAAATTCTAGAACGGGCAAAGAAAGCTGCTCTGACAAGGGAAATCAGTGGTTGCCTCAGGCCAGGGCCAGGGACTCCTGATGGCAGGGGGCTGGGAGGGGTCCTCCTGAGGGGGAGGTTTGTACTGACTGGGGTGCTGGTCACATTCATGTCAGCTTTTGCCAAAACCCGCCAAAATGCACGCTTAAAATGGGTCCATCTTACTGAGGCAAATTGTACCTAAATAATGATGATTTAAAAAACCCCCACACTGGGCAACAGATGTACTTAGAAAGTTCACTGTCTGGCAGACAATTTGCTCCCAGCTGGAAAGTGGGGCTCCCAATCCGCCTGCAGTAAGGACATGCGGGACTGAGCGGAGGCTGGGAGGACAGGAGAGCATGTCTAGGTCCTCCTACTGTTTCAACCATATCCCATGGCTCATTATTCTTCTAGAATCCCAGAATGTTTCAATGCCTAGTGAAACTGATTTTTAAAATATCCATTATTTGCATGATATAAAGTAGAAAAATATGACTACATCCTTAAAAATAGATTTTGAGCAAAAATAATTAAAATGTACCTTTTAGATAATCTTCTTTGTCATGTAAATTTTTAAATATCCGACTAGTATAGATGTTTCTAATTTCAAGCTCTCGATCCTTCTCCTAAAGAGAACCACAATACCAATTTTTCTATAAATGTTTGCTCTTACCAGCCTCCATCTTGTCTATAAAACAATTTAAGTGGGCTCAGTATTTTTTGAATAAAATCTATAGATGCTAGCACAAACAGAAATAGGCCATAACCTTACATATCGTCCCCGACACCAAAAAGTACTTTTTAACAGAGCAACAGACTTTTGTGACGGGGACAATATAGCCGAGGGCTTTGCGAGCCAGCTTCTCTCACTGGAGTTTTTCTGTCCCCTGGGTCTGTGCCATGAAGTTTGCTGTTTTTTTCTCATGGTCCAGCACAGCACTAGCCACGTTGTGATCTAAACTAATTAAAATGAAATGAACAATTCAGTCCTCCCTCACATTACCCAGGTTTCCAGCGCTCAGTAGCTGCCCGTGGCTGGTGACCACACTCTCGGGTGGTGCAGGTAGAACATTCCCACCATCACAGGAAGTTCTACTAGACATGGCTGCATTTAGACAGTACATGCAGGGTGGGTAAAGCCTAGAACAAAGGCATCATTGTTCAGCTCTAAATCTCGGCATTTTTTTTTTTTAAAGATTTTATTTATTTATTTGAGAGAGAGAATGAGAGACAGAGAGCACGAGAGGGAAGAGGGCAGAGGGAGAAGCAGACCCCCCACTGAGCAGGGAGCCCAATGCGGGACTCGATCCGGGGACTCCAGGATCATGACCTGAGCCGAAGGCAGTCGCTTAACCAACTGAGCCACCCAAGCGCCCTAAATCTCGGTATTGACTTTTTATTTTATTATTTTTATTTTTTAAAGATTTATTTTTTATTTGAGAGAGAGAGAGAGAGAGAGAGAGCGTGAGCACAAGCAGGAGGGGCAGAGGGAGAGAGAATCCCAAGCAGACTCTTTGTTCATGACCCTGAGATCATGACCTGAGCCAAAACCAAGAGTTGGACACTCAGCTGACTGAGCCACCCAGGCGCCCCAAAAGTATTGACTTTTTAAAGTCTTGGCAAAACAAAATGTGTGAAATCCTGGCTTGTCGAGGAAAAAAAAAAAGGTTTCACTAAGCACCAAACACTCCTCTTACACATGCATCAAGAGGCAAGCCTGTTAGACTCAAGACCACCAAGTTTTAGCCAAAACCACAGTCAAAAGGAGTGTATGAGTGAAGGGTGTCTTCTCTTTTTTTTTTTTTTTTAAAGATTTTATTTATTTATTTGCGAGAGAGAGAATGAGAGAGAGAGCACATGAGAAGGGGGAGGGTCAGAGGGAGAAGCAGGCTCCCCGCCGAGCAGGAAGCCCGATGCGGGACTCGATCCCGGGACTCCAGGATCATGACCCGAGCCGAAAGCAGTCGCCCAACCAACTGAGCCACCCAGGCGCCCTGAAGGGTGTCTTCTGTGTGATTAGGCAGGAAAGCCTGGAGGAGGGGGCCCAAGGAAGGGTGGGGGCAGAGATGCGGGGTAGGGGGAGAGAGAGAGATCAGATGGGGTCTGGTCTCCCTGTGCCCTCAGAGATACTAAGAGGGTGAAGAAACAACTCTGAGGTTGGGAAACTCTCAGCACAGGAGGCCTTGGCGTGGCCCAGGAAATTCAAGCCGCTTCATCAAGCCCCCAGGTCAGCGTGGAGCAAGAGTAACATGGCGCTGCCAAGTGGTAAGTGGAAAAGGCTAAATGCAATGTCCAGGCAAAGGGCCAAAGAGAATGCTTCCCTCACTTACACAAGGAGTGGGACCCCACGGAGGGGAGCTGCGCGGAGAGCTAGGGAACCTGCTCCCCAGTCCTCAAGGTTACTGACCCAGGTAATCCCACAGCATAGGCTTCGGGATCGACGGTCTAGCCAAGGATCAGATGGCAGATGGATCTCAAGGCATTGGCATCAACAGACAACAGGCCAAGATCACTAAGATTGGACCTACTGAGAAGAGGCCATGAGTTTCACCAGCCAAATTCAGTAGACACCAGCCAGGTCCTGGGGACTTGGCTAGTTAAGACCAGTCATTCCTCAGTAGAACTAGGTCTAGAGGTTCAGAGGGTCAGGGGCCCCTTTCCCCTTTTACCAACAGAACGTGTACATCCTCCCCGCCCCCCGCCCTGGCTAGATGCTATCTCCACTGAGAAATGGGAGATGGGGTTGGGGAAAACTGCTGCAAGCCCCAGAGACAACCTAAACTAGGACCAGTTTCAACTGGACAGACTGAGACAAGCTTCTGTATAGTCTCCATATCTGTCCATGTCCCCACCTCCCACTTGTGGGAATGGGGCTCATAAGGGAGTATAGTTCAGTTATAGAAAATAAAAAACATACATATTTTTGCACATCTGAACTGGAGAGGGCAGGGTTTGTATTTATTTTTTATTTTTTTAAAGATTGATTTTATTTATTTATTTATTTATTTATTTATTTATTTGACAGAGAGAGAGAGAGAGAAAGAGAACAAGCAAGGGGAGCAGCAGAGGGAGAAGCAGGCTCCCTGCCTGAGCAGGGAGCTCAACGTGGGGCTCGATCCCAGGACCCTGGGATCATGACCTGAGCCAAAGGCAGACACTTAACCGACTGCGCCACCCAGACACTGCTGGTTTGTATTTATTTTAATCATAAAATTAATCTGCTATCAGAGGTAAATGGATAACATATGAGAATATTAATCTTTTCTAGAAATTAAGTTTCTGGGAACAAAAATGTTACAGTATGTTTCTCTTTTTATTTCTCATTGTGATAACACTGCATTTAGCAAGAAAGAACAGTAATGGGGACACTTTGATGCCATGAAAAATTGATCAAGTTATTCTAGATATTATGTTTAAGAAGAATATAATGTAGAAGATCTTAGATATATATATATTTTTTTACCTCTACTGGTTAAGACAAGAATAATTTTGATGTTTAGAGGGACAAGTGTTGATCGTCTGGAAAATTCAGTTATTTCTTTTGATTTGGTCCGGCTCCTTGGAGGGTGGAGTATGTGCTTCAGCAGCAGAGAGCAGGAAGAAGGCAGGTAAGAATGGCTGACTGGCAGGTGGCTGGTGCAGGGCTGGCTGGGGGCAAAAGGAAGTCACGTGAAGAACAGTCCTCCCTCAGGCTTGGAACAAATGTCCAAGTCTGGGTGCCCTCCACAGAGCTGGGCTCAAAATCAAAGACAACAGGTTCAGAACGCAACCCAGGATACTTGTGTAGTTGAGGTCAATCAGTTAATCAAGAGAAGCAATAAGAAGGAAAATCCACATCTAGGAATGCTCATGGAATGCTTGGGGAATATTTATAGAAAAAAGTACTCACAAGCTCAGGGACTATCAGGTCAGAGTTCAATGGGAAGTTGGGTCATGGTGGAAACCGTATTAAGATCAGGATAGATGGCTTCCAAAAGACAGGAAACAATATCTTAATAGACAATGCCACTTTGGCAGGGGTGAGCTTATAGCCCGGATGTAGGGTGGGGCTGCAGTACCTCATTTGGGAGCTGTGGAAGACTGACATTCTATCCCCTTACTTTGGCCCATACTCTCGAAATGGAGCAGAGTCTAGAATTGGTGTTGGATGACTTCAAAAATGAGTTTCAGGGCGCCTGGGTGGCTCAGTTGGTTAAGCGTCTGCCTTCAGCTCAGGTCATGATCCCAGGGTCCTGGGATCAAGTCCCAAATCAGGCTCCCTGCTTGGCAGGGAGTCGGCTACTCCCTCTGCCTCTCTGCTCCGCTCGTGCTCCCCATCTCTCTCTCTCTCTCTCTCTCCCCCTCCCTCCCTCCCCAAGATAAACAAAATCTTAAAAAGAAGAGAAAAGAAAAGAAAATGAGTTTCAAAGTACAGAAACAGAAATTCTGATCTTTGGGACCATGCCCTCCCAAACTCAGGTATTAATGATTTATGTTAATATGGCAGACTGCATTTTTCTAAAATTGGTTCAGCAATATTTCTGGTCCCATTTCTGGTCCCATGCTCTTCCAGAACCTTGTGACTCCCCATCAAGAATCCATTGCTCCTCCTCTTGTACCGCCTTGACAAAGGGAATGAGGTGGAAGAGACGCTATGTGACTGGTTCTCTTCCTGTCTGTATCTCTCCACTCTTCTCCTTGGAACCTAGCCGCCATGTTGTGAGGAAGCCCACACCACATGTGGGTGGTTCTGGCCAACACCCCAGGTATGAGCTCAGCTGTCAGTTGGCGCCAACTGCAGACATATGTGTGAGACTTCAGAGAATTCCAGCCCCATCTTTGAACCACCTTAGCTGATGTCAAGAGTGGCAGAGATGAGCTCTTTCCTGCAAGCCCTGCCCGAATTGTGGATTTGTGAACAAAATTAATATTCTCATTTCTTAAGCCACTAAAAGTTGTGGAGTAATATGTTATGCAGTCATAGTGACTGAAGCAGTCAGGACACTAAAACGTCCTTGAAGTTTCTATTCCATTTCTCCTTGGGTCAGTACCATGGATGACCATGAAGCCTAAGAGGCAATCTCATTTTTCCAGATGAAACAGGACTGGAAAGAAGGTAGGAGTATATCCTGAATGTAGGAAGAAACTATGGTGATAGGCCATGGGTGTAATGACTGAGTTATGGGAAATGAACCAGTGGATTGTTTTAAATCATTTTGTACAATACAATCCTTTGTGTTTCATTTTCCTTCATGTGTTTTTCATCTGTCTTCTGGCTCTTTGTTTTTGGGAGATTTCCTCCATTTCCTCCATGGCCCCACCTCCTGGTCCCACCCCAGAGATTCTGATGGATTTTCCTTATCTCCTAGCTCTTCTACTGAGTTTCATATGCTGGAATCATCTTTTAATTTTCACTTGCTATTCTCTGATTTTTTCCATGTTCATAACATTCTTACTTTATGGGCATAGTATCTTCTTTCCTGGATATTAAACTAAACCTACAGGGTGAGCTGTTCTGCTTGCTATTCCCGTGCTTTCTTCATGCTGCTGGTTTTCTTCACAGATGTAGTTGCTTGAGCATATTTAAAAATAAGGGGCTGGATTATTTTATTTACCTTACTTTATTTTATATGGAAATTTATTTCTTTAGTAGGCTTCCTTCCTGAACGGGAAGGTAGGTTGGCTCTGGGTAAATCAATGGGACATGGTGACTGTCAGGTTTCACTTTGAGGCAAGTCATTTGACTAAGTGCCTCCCACATTCCAGAATGTACCCTTTGAAGGGCTTTACCTGGGATGTCAGCATTTTACCCTGGGTGGCTGGTTTCTTCTCAAGCAATTCATTCACAAACTTCCTGCCTGACGGAAGATGCTGGACTCAGGTACTGTGAGTGCTGTTGACAGGATGGGCAGGTGAGCTTGGTGACTCAATCCCATGTGCTCAAGTGCTTTTCCCTCCTGTCCTCTGCTGGACAAATGCTTTTCCAGCACCTCTTGCTGTGGCTTCTTCTGCTCTGTGTCATCCACATAAATTTTTCCACCCACTTTCTGTCCGCAATAAATGTACCCAAATCTCTACTGTTTGCCGATGACTTGCCCCCAGCTCTTTGCTTTTGTGTGTCTGCTTTCTTTCAGTCCTTTACTGATTCCTTCCACGGGGGTTCTGAAGGGAGGGCACTTAGATATGCGCTATCATCCCCAACAGTTGAAGCCAGAGTGAACAATGTCTTTCTCAGCCCAAACCAGAATCCCCATTTATCTGCTGGTGAATGTGGTGTAAGGTCCCTATCTCTCATGACAGCAGTTGGTCTCCTGATGCCTGGTCCCACCCCAGAGATTCTGATTTTGCAGGTATGGATGTGGCCAGGGCAATGGAGTTTTCAAAGCTCCCCAGATGATGACTATGTGGCCAAGTTTGAGGACCTCACTTCAGCCAAACGTGAAGATGGCTGCCCCAAGGCTCTGCTCCTGCTGGTCACTTGTGTTGATTCTGAGTTTGGGGTTTCCCTCTCCATTCCTGTTACCTCACCAGCCATTTTTCTGCAGTGTGATTTAGGTTGTGACTATCTGTGTCTGGTTTCTCCATCAATCCAAAAAATTGTTTTTGATCCTTTTATCTTTCAGAAATTCTTTGGCAGTTCTGGTACAATTGTGGTATCCTTTCTGGGGTTATGGGTTATTGTCTCCCCGCTCCAAGATTTTATTTATTTATTTATTTGACAGAGAGAGAGACGGCAAGAGAGGGAACACAAGCAGGGGGAGTGGGAGAGGGAGAAGCAGGCTTCCCGCTGAGCAGGGAGCCTGATGCGGGGCTCGATCCCACGACCCCGGGATCACGACCTGAGCCGAAGGCAGACACTTAATGACTGAGCCACCCAGGCGCCCGAAGGGTTATTGTTTTATTTTTTATTTTTTAAAGATTTAATCTATTTATTTGACAGAGAGAGACAGTGAGAGAGGGAACACAAGCAGGCAGAGCGGGAGAGGAAGAAGCAGCTTCCCGCTGAGCAGGGAGCCCGATGCGGGGCTCGATCCCAGGACCCTGGGATCATGACCTGAGCCGAAGGCAGATGCTTAATGACTGAGCCACCCAGGCACCCCAGGTTATTGTTTTAAAAGTATGTTTTCTGTCATTTCCATGGGGCTGGGGCAGGAAGGGATGAAAAATGTGTATTTAGCCCATCTTCTTGATCTATTTCAACTCTTTTTTTATGCATAAATGTGATTTTTCTTATTTTTCCCTTTGAAAGGATTTTATTATAAAAATATCAAAAATATACAAAAGTAGGGAAAATAGTACAGTGAATCTCCATGAACCAATATAACCAGATTCACCGATGAACAACTCATGCCCTGTCTGTTTCTCACTACACACCACCCTCTCTGATCTCTGATTCTATTCCCTGTCTGGGAATTATTTTGAGGCAAATTCTAGACACCATATAATTTAATATGTAAGTCTTTCACTGTGTATCTATAGCAGACAAGGACATCCTTTTTAAAACCTAACCACAATATCAACATTTCACCTACCAAAAAAAATCAATAATAATCCCATAATATCAAATATTCAGTTTGTTTCACATTTTTCCAACTGTCTTATAATATTTTTCAAAAGTTTGCTTGAATCAGATTCCAAACAAGATCCAAAACATTGAGATTAATATGTAAAAGATTTTATTTATTTATTTAAGAGAGAGAGGGAGAGTGAGAGGGAGAAGCAGACTCTCCACTGAGCAGAGAGCCTGATGTGGGACTGGATCACAGGACCCTGAGATCATGACCTGAGCCTAAGGCAGGCGTTTAACCAACTGAGCCAGCCAGGCGCCCTAATTCTCATCTTTAAAGCACAGTTTATTTTTTTTCTTTTTAAAATATTTAATTAATTAATTTATTTAGAGTGTGAGTAGGGAGAAGGGGCTGAGGGAGAGGGAGAGAGAGAATCTGGAGCAGACTCCACGCTGAGCATGGAGCCACATACGAAGCTCTATCTCATTACCCTGAGATCATGACCTGAGCCGAAATTAAGAGTTGGACGCTCAACTGACTGAGCCAATCAGGTGCCCCTAAAACACACTTTAAAAGACGGTTTTGTAAACATTTCCAAGAGAAACTTTAAAATAAATCTGTTGGCCACTAAAATTACTCACAATATTTTAATGATGTAAGGTAGTTAAAAAAAAACTTAGTTTGGGTTACATTAACATGATAAGAAAACAATAATATTAATTCATGTGACGGAATGAGAATGTTAACAGGAAGTTTTGTTATGAATAGCTTAGAGATTTAATTTTTCTCGTTACAGCACATATTCACCAGGCTGTGAACTCATCCCAGTAATTTCAGATCCTCTATCTGTTCATATGGTTGTAGGGACAAAAAGTTAATTTGAGAAATAGATTCTTGAAGTTAAATAATTTAAAGAATAGCTTTGATATTTTGGGAAGCAGAACTTCACAAATTTTGTTACATTTGGCTTTAAAAGAAGTACCTTAAGTTTTTGCTGAAGGCGTTTTATTTCCATTTGCAGAGTCTTTGTAGCTGCTTGAGCTGCTAAGGTCTTCCGGGTCTCAATGGCCAGCTGCCGATTAAAGGCTCTATTGTTCAACCTCAGTTGTTTCTCCAAGCTCTGAAAACAGTATATATTTCAACTCTTCGGTAACCAGTGTAGTATTGTTAAAAAAAAAAAAAAAAAACTTCAATTGTAATGGAACTAATTGCATTTATGAGAAGTGTGAAGTTTTAATACAATTTTAGTGCATGGCTCCTACGGGGGACATAGATTAGAACTAAATATAACCACACACACAGACACAAAAGCAAAAAACCCCAGATCACAACTCTAGAGAATCAATATATTTTGAACCTAATGTTTTTTACACTCTGGAATTTGATTTAAAAAATACAAACAACCTTTGAGCATTTCTTGAAAATGAATAAATATGCCATGCTTTAAAACTCAACCCAAGTGGCTGTGCTAACACGGAGACCTGCTAACGTGGCAGGTGCATTCAGGAGCTCTGTCAAGCCTCGGTCGCTGGAGGGCTGTCCAGCAGCAGGGCAGCTGTGCGGGCTCGAAGGCGGGCTCAACTCTCCGCTGACGGACGCTGGGAGCTCCTTCAGGGACTCATCCTCCACCCCCACCCCCCAAAGAGGGAGGAATTCTAAGACCAGAAGGTCTCTGCCAGCACCGCGGCCGTCTGCACCCAGGGCTCACGGGTATGCGGGCACCTCCTCTCCATCCTCTGCAGAGCATGAGAATTTTACTGCAGAACTCTTTGGTCTGGACTTGGACAGAGGCTTGGCCGAAAAGGCCTTTTCTTTCCTTTTTTCCCACATTATAGTAATACTTTCTCATTAAAGAAAAGCGGGCAATATGGTAAGCTAGAAGAATGAAATAATCACTAAAAACCCCAGTCTCCAAACTATTAACATTAAAAAAAATACTACATGTTTTGGCTCATAAACATTTTCTCCGACCACCAAATGCCCTACAGCCAAACAAAATTTCCCATATGACTAAGTGCGCCTGATAAGAAAATAGTTCTTGAATTCTTTTTGGTTTTGGTTATAGATATAAAACAGGAACTACTTAACATGTATATGTAAAAATATGTAGATGAGATAAAAAGAAATTTACTTTCAAATAATAGAACTTCGGATTATGAATTACATGACTGAAAAGGAGGCTGCTCATCATTTTCTGGAGCTCACACGCCCGTTTTATGGGAGAAAATTCTCTTTGAAAAAAGAGGAGGATTTTTACCAAAGAGGAAGTAACCGATAAAAAAGTACATGAAATGAACTTGATATTTTCTTTTTTCAAGTTCATAAAAAAATCGGCCTCTTACCATCATATAATAAGGCATTAAGCAGTAAATTTTTTAAAAGTATGTTTGTCCATAGAGACCAAGGACTAACATAAAATTGGCAGAATTCTCAGTAGAATCAGGGTGTTCTCCCAAATCATCCCTTATAGTGCAGTCCCTGAGCCTTTGATGACCATGTGCCATTCAGGAAGATCAACGTGTTCATGTCAATGATTGTAGTTCCTTTCCCCTCTCTGTTCCCAGGAGCATTATCTGGGAAACGCTTCTGTTGCGAACATACCAACAATGTCTGTGCGGTGGTGAGAAGACAGCTGACCAGGGAATATGAGGAAAGGGGCAGGAGAGATGCAGGGGGCAGGCTTTTAGGAAAGTAGGCTTTTAATAAATAGTATGAAGTAGAAGGTTAGCTTCTAAGAGGTTTCACCCACCCAACCCAACCCAACCCAACCCAACCCAACCCAATACAACCCAGCCCAACCCAACCCAACCCAATACAACCCAGCCCAACCCAACCCAACCCAATACAACCCAGCCCAACCCAACCCAACCCAATACAACCCAGCCCAACCCAACCCAACCCAATACAACCCAGCCCAACCCAACCCAACCCAATACAACCCAGCCCAACCCAACCCAACCCAACCCAACCCAACCCAACACAACCCAGCCCAACCCAACCCAACCCAATACAACCCAACCCAACCCAACCCAACCCAATACAACCCAACCCAACCCAACCCAACCCAACCCAACCCAACCCAATACAACCCAACAACCTTTCCAGCACACGAACAGGCTTAGAGAATGGTCATTTCCAGACAAACAAGCCCTGCCACAGGATGAGCTCACTAGACCACAGAAGGAACATCTGCCCTTCCCCACCCCTGAACCCCCCTTAGACAGCATCACTGGTGTGGCCTGCAGGCAAAGCAGCTGGTGATGCTCTCCTACACAGGGGCAAGCGTGCTGCAGGTACACCCTCTCCGTGTCCATTTTGGAACATTACAGTTTCTAGGCCTCTGAAATACGGACCTGTATTTTTTTGTCATTTGCCTCCGTTTTTGTTGTAAGAACAGACAATCTTTGAGTAAGTTCCTCCCTCTCTGCAAGGTTTTTGTCTTCAGAAAGTTTCTGCAGTGCCTGCAAGGCATCTTTAGTCTTCAGCAGCTCACTGTCAGCTTCTCGAAGTTTCCTAGATGCACTTCTTTCCTTTTCCTGGGATTTCCTAAGTAGCTGCCTCAAATTTTTGACTTCGTTCTGATGTTTTGCCATAATTTGAGGTAGATTATTTTGTGAATTCTCATATTTCCCTATAGCTTTCAAGTGCCTAAGCTGCAGCTGTTTCAAAAATTGGTTTTCTATGACCATGGCTTCCAATTTACGATGGATATCCCCTAGTTCATTTTTTAGCTCTTTAATCTTATGAAGCCTTGCTGAGAGTATGCGATGAGTCATGGCGTCTCTTCTTTGGGTAATCATATTGTTTTGGGCATTTAAAAGTGGTGCATTCCAGTTGTGCTTTTTTTCAACTGAGATTTCCTTCTGGCCTGTGTAAGCAGATAATCCAGTTTGTTACTAGTAATATGCATACACATATGCAGATATGCACGTTTGTGTTCCCCCCACCCCCACCCCGCACACATGCGCACATACACAGGCAAACTAGAAGGGGAAAGAGCATGTAATGAATAGCCATGCTCCAGGGCAGGGATTTCATATGCAGAATACTCCATTCAAGGTCAGCAGTAGTCTATTTAACAGCTGAAGACTGTAAGTCATTTGTCCAAGGTTATATAACCACAAAGTCACATGGAATGGATTGAAAAGCAGGTCTTCTTTGACTGGAAAACCTATACTTACTTCTATTATTAAAGCTATACTAAAAACCATAATAATAGATAACATTTACTAAGGGCTTACCATGTGTTAAGCATTGAACTAAATGCTTTATGTAGATTATCTGATATAATCCTTCCAGTAATATGTTATGAGGCAATTCGAACGTAACACCTTAGAGTCCAATGTTATATATGAAGACCTCATATATTCAAAAAGACCCTTAGAAAGCCATTGAGCTGCTTAGAGAAAATATGCGGATATTCTATCTCTCAGTAAATCCAACATAGACAATTTTTCCTGTTACTTTGACTGGGCTTTAAAGGAAGTAGTTAGTTGACTTGTATTCAGAAGTCTATTTTAAACAAAATGTATCTAAACAATATTACACCCAGCTTCTAAGCACCAAGCTTATATAACTGCATTGAGTATGTCAAATGTATATGTAACATCACTGCATTATTATCCCCTTTTAAAGATGAACAAACTGATGCTTCATGAAGTCACTTATGGATGGGCACACAGCTAGTAAGTGGGAGACGGAACCCTGGTCCCATATGTATGTGCATCCGTATGACATTTCTGTACATATATGTGCACACTGCATATGTGTGTGTACATGTTATTATATTTATATGCTGAGAGAGACTGAACCTAGATTCTAGGATCTAAGAGAAGCATGGTCTTCATCCTGGAGCAAGAAAGCACTTAGTGACCAGCGTCACTGGAGTCCTAGCCTTAAGCTATTGGCCCAACTGTGGACCCATCATCTGAGACTCGGCTTAACGCATTTGGCACAGGTGGTGGGAAAGGAGGTTCAGCCTGCAGTGGAAGTGAGCCAGCAGAAATCGAGGATGCTTTAGGGGATAAAGTGCTTAAATCTTGACTATGACAGACTACGCAGGGATGACATGATCATAGTACCTGCATCACATCAATAGTTGATGGACTGTCTTTACAACTATGCCTCCAAAGGTCCTTATTTTCCCACTGGGAACAACTTAGTAAGGGCTCTGGTTGGATATTTGAGTATTTTGGAATAGGTTTTTGAGCACACTGAAAACTGGAAAGCCGAAGTCAGTCTCTAGGCCACCTACTGGAAGGCCAGGCACTTTGATACCTTAGGAGCTGGCTAGGGGAACGCCGGACCCAGGCAGTGTGGATCCGGCTGGATTACGACAGGGGTGGGTGGGGCTGTCATGTCCTACACCATGTCCAGCATGACTGAAGCCTGACTCCCAACTTAGAATGTTTTACACTCTTGGGTGGTGTGACTTGGAGGAGAGAAGGATTTCCATGGGACCAGAAGGATGAAGGGTGGCGGGTTCTGTGGGCAGTGAAGGCTTCTGTCTCTCTCTTATGCTGTGCTCACGTGATGGGAGGGCAGAGTCAGAATGAGTGGGTGCCTGGGACGAGTCCCTGTGGCCGTGGGAGCACCGGCCAAGGCGCCAGGAAGAAGTGTGCATACAGGGGAATGGGTACTTTGAAAACAGGAGGAATCAGCCTCTTAGTGATCAGTGTGCTTGGACAAGGAGCACATAAGTGATGAGAATGAAGGACCAGAAGCCCTTCCCCAGTGTTCTCATCTGTGTAAGGCCACCCACACTCTCTCCATCCCCCAAACACGCCCGAGATTGCATTTTTTGCCTACCCTGGTGGGTGTTTGGGGGAGGATGAACCAGACTTGTTTGCTTCAGAAGGTAAATATACCACTTGTGTTTGAGTGATACAGAATAAATTCATACTATACATATTATGCATACTTGTATACTAATTAAGGTTATGGAAAGTTGAAGCAGGGTTTAGTCAATGATTTTGTATCTCATTACACTAACCTACACATGTAAGAATGACAAAATTTACAATTTCTTTCTTTCTTTTTTGTTTTTTTAGTTAACATATACTGTATTATTAATTTCAGGGGTAGAATTTAGTGATTCATCAGTTGCACATAACACCCAGTGCTCATTACATCCAGTGCCCTCCTTAATGCCCATCACCCAGTTAGCCCATCCCCCCACCTACCTCCCCTCCAGCAACCCTGTTTGTTTCTTAGAGTTAAGTGTCTCTTACAATTTCTATCTCATTTTATACAATGAGGCAGATTTGGCCTAATGATTAAACTACTCTTAGTGAAGTGACTAAATTAAATTTGATTGCACCAAAATTAATTTGCCCCAATTTATGACCAGGTATCTTGCATAAAACACTCAATAAATATTTGTGGAATAATAGAGGAAACAATTTTTAAAAGTTAAATTATCAGGCACTTAGAACCCGAAGTGCAGTTCCTGTAGAAATAGTTTTATAAATTCTGCCTTTCATGTAGCCCCATAAAAGTGTAGAATCAATATAAAATGTAGTGTAGAGAGCCATGATCCCTGTCCCATAAAACCTTGGGGCTAGACTGTTTCTGAATTATTATTATTATTCTGGTGCGTATACAGTATTTTCCATAGTACTCCCAGAAGGGTTGGGGACAGCAGACTTTAATCAAAGAATATTTTTGTGAAATATAGGACTCTTCACACTAAGTGAACTAAAGATCAGTCTCATCTTAGTTTTTGTTGCCAAATCAGTTTAGGTGCCAAAGATATAGAAAATACTTGATTTTCAGAGTTTTGTAAATTACAAATGTGGCTAAGGGATTGTAACCAGGGAGCCTACGAACGATGTGGGTTCTATTGTGATAATCTCTTCCAAATGCCACAAACAGACTTCTTTTGACAGAGTCCCATGTGAGAGAAGGAACTGGACCTTTCATCTCCTACCCTGGGCCTTGCCCGTGAGTGTAAGGCTCCCACCTCTCTGGGAAAGGGGCTTTTAGCCTTTTGAGAATCTGGTAGAAATAGCTGAAAGTCTCTTCCACTTGACCATCAGAACTGCCATCGGTCAACAGCTGGAAAATACTTAAGCTCCTAATACTATACGTGGAACACGCCTACCGTTATGTTACCCGTATCTCCCACCCCCAGCCTCTTGTGACCAGGTGTGCCTAGGACTCCCTGTGCTACTTCTGGGTCATCTAGAATCTTCAGGTCCCCTTCTTCCAAGCTGTAGGGTAGGGATTCTTAATCTAAGACCCATGTCTGTGGGCCCCATGAAAATCTTTGCATATTTTGTGTCTATTTGGATTTGTAAACTTTTCTAGGGAGAAGGACCTGAAGATTCTAGATGACCCAGAAGTAGCACAGGGAGTCCTAGGCACACCTGGTCACAGGAGGCTGGGGGTGGGAGACACGGGTAACGTAACGGTAGGCGTGTTCCACGTATAGTATTAGGAGCTTAAGTATTTTCCAGCTGTTGACCGATGGCAGTTCTGATGGCCAAGTGGAAGAGACTTTCAGCTCTTTCTCTATTAGGGGTATTTATAAGCCTAGGATTGCCTAAAATGGGAGGGAGTCATCACGGTCCAGGCAAGGAGCGAGATCGAGGATATCACAAGGCTGCTTTCAGTTTGGACAGTTAGGAATGGACGGTGTGGGTGCTGCTACAGTCCGCGAGGGAATGACATTATTAACAGCCTTTGGAACCATCCCCGTTTCAAAGAATGATCTTTGCCTCACCGGACTTGAAGCTCGTCTTCTTGGGGTGTTGAAACGGGTTTTTACATTTCATTGGCAACTCAAACCTTGGTTCTTCTGCTGAGATGAAAGGCAAGAAGCCAGTGAGATCCAAGTATCTGTAGCGAGGCCACCTGTTAACTAAAAATGGAACCAGCCTCACTGCTGGGCTCCAGGAGGGTAAGTCGGGCAAGAGGGCTAGGCTTTACATTTTCAGCCTAACTTCCTGCCATTTCGTCAGGATTCTTAATTTCTCTATTTCCTAATTCCTTCTATAAAAGTTCCCTTATACAGACACATTTAGAACATGGGAGGACAATAAAACGGAATGTGGACTACTTCAAATACTAGCGCATTAAATAATAATGTCATTAGAAACAGAAATTTGGTCTTGCTTGGGAAATGTTGCTTACCTTTAGATTGGGAGATTTTAGAAATGTACTTTTTCTTCTCGTCCTTTTTTTCTTTTATCACAGGCTTCTCTAAATAATTTCTATTAAGAGCGGTTTCTGAACGTTCAGAGAGAAAGTCTTCTGAGTAATCACAGCGAGAACTTAAACTTCTGCAGGAACACTGGGATCTACTATAGTCAACACTCCTATCGGAGGTGTGCCCGGGACTGCCACTGGGACAGTCACTTGTGCCCAGGCGGCCCCCGCACTCAGCGGCCATCCTACTGAGTCCTAATGCCGCACCGGGGAGGCGCCCGTCTATGTCTGTTTCTGCTGGACCAGCCAGAGACATAGTAAACAACCTGACAGAAGAAAAGTATTTTTAGATTTATAGCTATTGACATTAAAATGAACCTATGCTTTATTATATTTAACTATAAATGGAGGACTAGGAAAGGGAAACAACACATTCCTTTGAAGTTATTTTCTGGAAAAATCTCAGTTTGGCTTTTATGTTTTCTCCACATAAGATATAAGACCCCTGAGACCAAACTTTGGTGAGATTATGCTTATAGGTAACGTAAGATAAGGTTCACATCAGAGAACAACAATGACAACAATTTATGAATTAGTGAATTACATCCTCATTCTCTAAGGATGCTGACATTTTTTGCCTTGAAGAAAATGACAGTACTTGGTAAGTGTGGGTGGCCTGTATGAAGTGCAACACTTAGGAAAGTCAGACATATTTGTGGAGATGCACACACTTTTATTTCTTAGCAATGAAATCACACTTTTGAGATTAAACATGTAATATAGAATACAACTAATTAATCTACTAGTTCTCTAGAGTTCATATTCATTCTAAAATTAAGAGTAATAGTGGGTTCCAGGGATGTACACTTGATCCATGATTATAAGGCTTTTTAATATTTTAATTAAAAAATTGCATTCCTTTCTGTGCTTCATTTAGACTATTATAACATGAATATGACTTCCCTGATTATATGCTACATGATGACAGAAGCAAATCAGAAAAACATGCTGATTTGCATGGAAAAATCATCCAAGTGTTGGAAACTTTTGGAAGACAACCCATCCAATGGAAAGTTCACATTTGTTCAATAAAGAACTGACTGTATTTGCAGCTACACAAAGACCGAACTTTTATAAATAATGGATTTGTTAAAATCAAAACTAAGTTTGTCTAATTATTATAAATTTAACTATTCAATGTGAAAAAGCAAAATCTTACTTGGGAATTAAACAACAATAAAGTAAAGCCGACTTCAAAGAAATGTGTTTAAAAGCTAAACATGAAAATGAAATTTTGTGATGTGATCCTAATTTCTCATCAGGGACAAAAGATCCCACATAGTCCAAAGTCCTTGTAACCGAAGTCCATGGCTGAAAAACTTAATTTAATTAAGACCTAGACAGAGTCACTTTTATTTTGGGTAGATTTGATTCAAATTAAGTACAAGTACAGTGTGACTTAAACATAGTAGTTCTTCAGGAATGTTTAGATCAGGAATGTTTTAGTTCAGTGAATCACTCCCCAAAGCAACTTTCACATACTACTTCAGGGGTCCATGCAGCTAAAATAACTCTTCAGCATTTGCTCCTAGCACCCTGCTTAATTAACAGTCAGTGAAAAATAAGTTACTGTATTTTACTTCCACTTTATTTTTAAGTTCTTGGTATAGAGCCCAGGCAGTAGTGTTGAACTTGACTGAGCGGAGTAATTTGTGTGACAAACAAGGCCGGGTGACAGTGTCTCTCACACAAACTCTCCTACACACGCCCCACGAGGTCTGCAATACTCCACCCTTCTTGTCTGATCGAAGGGCCCCAGGAGAGACGACAGCCCACAGTTAAATGCACACTCCCCAAGAACACAAAAGTTTCATAGAAAGTTAGCTCTCTGAGGTCCAGCTCCAAGATAGCTCAGGGCAGCCACTACATAGCTCCTCACGTGGCCCTTATCCACGGGAATTTAGAAAGAGTGATTCCAATGAACACAAGCTTTTTTTCCTCAAGTAATCTCTATGTGAGACGTGGGGCTCGAACTCACAACCCCGAGATCAAGAGTCGCACTCTCCACTGACTGAGCCAGCTGGGCTCCCCTGCACACGAACTTTGGATACTGTTGATAAGCTCTTAGTTGTCTGAAGTGAGAATTTAAAATGGAGAGAATATGAAATCAAACACAAGAAGGACCCCACAGGTGGGCTCTCTAGAACACTAACTTTAGTTACACACCAGACGCTTCTGCAATCCTCTGTAATACCGCTGCCCTAAGGCACAATAATGCCGCGAGAATCTGTTAGGTCAGCGCACTCGAGACAAACTCATCTCCCAGGGGCTTTACGAGGGTTTTTTTGTTTTGTTTTGTTTTGTTTTCATTTAATACCCCCAATTCTGTTTTATCAAGAAAGCAAAAGAGAAATTAGCTGCCACCAGACACTTCCCCACAGGGATCTAATGTCCTCTCTACTAAGAGTTTCTTGGGTTTTTTTGGTAAATCAGTTTCTACCTCTTTCTGCCTTGGCTCGACTCTCAAGCTTTCTCTTTGTCTCATGGAATACAGGAGGTGGTTCACCATCTCCCTGCTACAGAAATCCTAGCCCCAGTAATCCTACTATTAACATCATTATTGTACTTAATCTTTTGTGAGTGGTTTTACTTCCCACAAGCTGCGTTCACATTGTCTACTCCCGGCCACGTGAAGGGGACGGGCTCAGACGGGTGAAGCAGTTGTTCATGTTTTTCCCCTTCAAGGTCAGGAATTTTTTCATTAAGCATGACAACAGTAAACATCACACTGGTGGTAACATCACACATCCTAAGGCAAAGAATCGATCTTTCCAGACCCGTTCTGCTGTTTAACAGTGGACAGACGCACAGGCAAAGATCCTTACTTTTGAAAGTTTGCAAATGGATTAAGAAGAGACCGAGGACGCCTGGGTGGCTCAGTCGGTTAAGTGGCTGCCTTTGGCCCAGGTCATGATCCCAGGGTCCTGGGATCGAGTCCCACATCGGGCTCCTTGCTCAGCAGGGAACCTGCTTCTCCCTCTCTCTCCCTCTGCTTGTGCTCTGTCAAATAAATAAAATCTTAAAAAAAAAAAAAAAAAAAAAAGAAGAAGAGACCGAGATGTTGGTGTACGAGATCCCGAAGGACCAAAAATGTCCCGCTGTGGCCCTCATAGCCTTGCCTGTCCTTGTTCCTGGGAGGGATTCCCCCCTCACCCTTTCTTGCTCATGACTTCAGCTCCTAACTTGCTCCCCATCCATCTTGATAAATCCACAATCCTGCGAGAAGCTAATGGCTGCTAATCTCTGAGAAGAATTAGTTTTGACCAGTTGTTCTTGGCTGACCTCTTCTTCTAAAGCCTCTATAAAAATTCCCTCCTTCTTCCTCAGAACACTCCTTTGAGAAAGCCATCCCAGCATGGTAGGATACAGGCTTAATTCAAGAGTGTGTTTCATTTACAGTCACAAATTTTCCAACAGCTACAAGAGTGGGAGTGTGCCCGTCAAAGGTGACACTTTGAAGGCAGACTGACGTGGGTTTGAACCTGAGTCTGTCAACTAGTTAAGTGATCTTGGCCATCTATACAACGTGAATAACAACACTGATTCCATGGGGTTATTATAGGGAGAAATGAGACAGTGTTTGTAAATACCTAATACGGTATCAAAGTACACAATCAACGAAAACTAGTTCCCTCTTGGAAGAGTAATTCTAGGACACATGCCAGGACTCTCCAGGGCATTCTCTGTGTCTTTATGCGAGAGATGCAGCCATGAGTCAGTCTATTTCCCCATCAACTATTTTACTGGGAACAATTGCTTGACTAACGTCCTTTGAAAACTCCCCGAAGATAGACTGTCTTGTTCCTGTTGTAACTTCAGGCCTAGCAGAGTGCTGCCACACAATCAGTATTTGGAAACGCTTGAATAATGATCACCACCGTCACTACCGTAGACTGTATGCCAAGCACAGAGCTGGGAACTTACATAGAGTAGCTTACTTCATCATGAGGACAGTCCTGTGTAATGGGTATTAGTAACCCTATTTAATAGATGAGCACCCTCAAGCCCAGAAATAACCGTCCAAGGTCACAAATCTAGAGTAGGAGAACTGAGTTTTGAATCCAGGTCTGTCGGCCTTGAAAATTTTTTTTCACATAAACCATACTACTGGACCCCAAATGGACATAATTTGAACCAACTTATTTATCACAGAAACCTTAAAATGTTAAATTATGTCAAACCCTGTGATAAGTCTATGGGAAAAATTTGCTATTCAGCTTTTCATGTTTTACCCGTAGTCTTGAGCCCCAAATCTGAGACTATATTGAAAATTATCACTCATCCCTTAATCTTTCAGATTAATCAGTACAACTCACTTAGAATCTGACATGACAGGAACAGGGAGATGATGAATATAAGGAGGTTAGGGTAGAGGAGTATTCTTAGAATATTGAGATTTGATGATGTGTTTATACTCCACTCCATCTACATTAAAAAAAAAATATTTCCTCTGAATCACATGCTCACAAAGGGCTAAAATGAGCTTTGATTGTCCCGTGTCTGATATAGCAGAGAGCTAGCCATCCTAGAGGTCTCTTTGTTTAATCAACATTGATATTACAGGGAAAAAATAAAAAGGGAAAAAATTCTTTAAAAAAAAATTTTTTTTTAAAAATATTTTATTTATTTATTTGACACACACAGAGAGAAGGAGAGAGCAAGCCCAAGCAGGGGGAGTGGCAGGCAGGGGAGAAGCAGGCTCCCCGCTGAGCAAGAAGCCTGATGCAGGGCTCAATCCCAGGACCCTGGGATCATGACCTGAGCCGAAGGCAGCTGCCCAACCGACTGAGCCACCCAGGGGCCCCAAAAGGAAAAAATTCTAATGGGAACCCACTGGAGCCAAATAAGCCTTAATGTCTATAGACAATCTCCCTCATAAAACAGTTCTACCAGATTAAAATGTACCCTAATGGAAGGCTTTATAGGTTTAGCTATAAAAAAGAAGGTGCATCCAGGAGCGCCTGGGTGGCTCAGTCAGTTAAGCGTCTGCCTTTGGCTCAGGTCATGATCCCAGGGTCCCGGGATCGAGCCCCACATCGGGCTCCCTGCTCAGCGGGAAGCCTCCTTCTCCCTCTCCCATTCCCCCTGCTTGTGTTCCCTCTCTCGCTGTGTCTCTCTCTCTGTCAAATAAATAAATAAAATCTTTAAAAAAAAGAAGGTACATCTGAAGGCATTATTGCCCTCCTTATTTAGATTTGCAAGAACCCTAAGTCTCTCTTGATGGCTGAATCGTCCCACTGTATACTGTCTCTATTTTGCAAGGTCTCTCTAGCTAGGAGGCAGTAATTGTAGCTCCTTTAACATGCTTGGAAAAAGAATCACATGCAATTAAAAATGTCTCAGTGAGGAGATGCTGTATTAGCAAAGCTGTCCATAATCTTTCCTGCTCACTAATTCACCTAATGCAATAGGTATAGTTTCCATAGGATGGGCCAAAATGTGGTCTTAGCATAAAGAAATGTGTGTGTGTGTGTGTGTGTGTGTGATGGGTGGACAGAAAATTCTTTATTGTCACCAATTATCTAGTGGATATACTGTCAGCTTGTTGTTTTTTTTTAAGATTTACTTATTTATTTATTTGACAGAGAGAGAGAGAGTACACAGAGGGAGAGTGAGAGGGAGAAGCAGACTCCCCGAGGAGAAGGGAGCCTGACACGGGGCTTGATCCCAGGACCCCAGGACCATGACCCGAGCCAAAGGCAGACGCTTAACCCACTGAGCCACCCAGGCGCCCCTTTAATACATTTCTATAGTACGTGGTATAAGGCAGAGTCACTCTACTATCACAACCTAATCTATTTCACTGAAAAAAACATAAGTAACTTTGGATTAATTATTGGGTTCATTGATCTATCACTGTCTCATAATTAAAAAGGCACAAATACTTTATGTAGTAAAAGGGACTTTGCAGTGATCAGGTGAAGGGCCCTGAGGTGAGGAGATTACATGTGGGTCTGATGTAAACACAAACTATAATTTCAATCCTTATCTTTAAGATGTTAATTGTTTTAGGGCGCCTGGGTGGCTCAGTTGGTTAAGCGACTGCCTTCGGCTCAGGTCATGATCCCGGAGTCCCGGGATCGAGTCCCACATCGGGCTCCCTGCTCAGCAGGGAGTCTGCTTCTCCCTCTAACCCTACCCCCTCTTGGGCTCTCTCTCTCTCTCTCTCAAATAAATAAATTCTTAAAAAAAAAAAAGGATGTTAATTGTTTTGGAATTTACTAAACTTAAAAGTTGTCATAAATGCTTTACATAGTGCTATATTCTTTTGAGACAGTATGTTTACAACCTGGTGAGGCCCACGATGTGACCTGGCCGGCCCAGGGATTTACTAGAACTCATTAATATCAGTGTTATTAATATCGGCTTTTAGGTACACTTGACGTGCTTCTTTCTGCTATAATAAATAGAAAGATAATTGTTCTTAGTGTTAATAGCAGTCTTGGACAAAAACAGGTCATAAGAAAAATGGGGACCAGACGGTTTCATACTAAGCAATTCAGTAACAATGGTACCAACACTTAAATGAGCTTATTAGGTGATTCACCAACATTTAAATGATCATTTTTAATGCATCCAATAGGTCAACGTATTTGCCTTACTAAGAGCATATATTTTATAAGAAAATTAATGTGTAAGCCATTGGGATACAATTCTTTTTTAAAACCTTTTATTGAGTATATAGAAATACAGTATGCAAATGACATACGATAAACTGCACACATTTAAAGTGTCCAATTTGATCATTATAGACATGCGTATATTCTTAGGAGACGAACACCATCATCCAGAGGGTCGACACATCCAGTGCCTCCAGAAGTTTCCCTGGGCCCCCGTGTCATTCCTCTCCCTTGATGCTCCCTGCTCCCCACCCTCACCTCAGACAACCACTGACTGTATTTTGTCACCCTACGTTTGTATTTTCTACAGTTTTATATAAATGGAATCATACAGCTTGCACTTTTATTTGGTTTGCTTCTTTAACTCAGCATCATTATCCTGAGATTCATCCAAGTTACTAGGTGTATCAAGAGTTCATTCTTTGCTTTAATTGCTGAGTACTATACAATTGTGTGACTTACACCACAATTTGTTTGCTCATTCACCTGCTGGTGGACCTTTCTGCTCTCTTCATTGTTTGCCTATTACAAGTAAAACTGGCGTAAACATTGATACACAAGTCTTATGTATGGACAGATGATTTCTTTCCTTTGGGGTGAGTACCCTGGAGTGGAATGGCTGGAGCATATGGTAAGTATATGTTTAACTTCTTAAGAAACTGCCAAACTGGTTTTCAAAGTGGCTGTAACATTTTGCATTCCCATCAGCAGTGTGTAAGAGTTCGTGCTGCTCAGTACCCCTGCTGACACTTGATCTCTTCTTAAAAACCTAATAGGTCTGTTTAGTGATACCCCTGGTGTCTTTCATTTGCATTTCCCAAATGACTAATAATACTGCACATCTTTTCATGTGCTTATCTTCTTATATCCTTATATCTTCTTTTCTCAGGGGTGGATGGAACACCTGTTCAAAGCTTTTGTCTGTTTTTAAATTGGGTTGTTTGTTTTCTTATGGTTGGCTTTTCAGAGTTCTTTTATACTCTGGACATTAAGTCCTTTATTAGATGTACGTTTGCAAATATTTTCTCCCAATCTGTGGCTTGTGTTTTCATTCCCTTAAAAGTTTCTGCAGGTGTTTTTAATTTTGATGAAGCCCAACTACCAATTTGTTCTTTTAAGAATGATGCTTCTGGTGTTGCAGCTAAGAAATTTTTACAAAACTGGAGGCCACAAAGATTTTCTCCCAGAAATTTTATAAATTTTGTTTTATTTTGATCCATCTTGAGTTAATTATGATGGATCAGAAATTGATCAAAGTTCTTTTTTTTTTTTGTATAAGGATATCAATTGTTCCAGCACCATTTCTTGAAAAGACCAACCCTTTTCCACCGAACTGCATCTGCATCTTTATAACTGAGATGTCCATATGCGGGTCTATTTCTGTGCTCTCTCTTCTGTTCTGCTCATCTAGCTCTTTACCTTTACACCAATACCACCCTGTTCTGGTTACTGCAGCTTTATAATTAATCTTGAAATGCAATAGTGTTAGTCCTCCAACTCTGTTCTATCTTTTCCAAGTTTTTTGGATATTTTATTCAGGTCCACTGAGTTTCCACAGGAATGTTAGAATAAGCTTGTCAATTCTTTCAAAAAGTCTAATGGGATTGTCACTGGGATCATGTTGAGTTGATAGATAAATTCACAGAGAACCAACACCTTGACAAAACTGAGCCTTCCATCCATGGACAAGGCACACGTCTGGCTTGTTAGGCCATCTTTAATTCCTCTCAGCAATGTTTTGTCATTTTTGGTGCATAGATCTCTTACATCTTTTTTTTTTTTTCTTTTCAGATTTATCCCTAAATATTTCATATTTTTGATGATAGCTGCTGTTATACTGGTATTTTTTTTTTAAGATTTTATTTATTTGACAGAGAGACACAGTGAGAGAGGGAACACAAGCAGGGGGAGTGGGAGAGGGAGAAGCAGGCTTCCTGCTGAGCAGGGAGCCCGATGCGGGGCTCGATCCCAGGACCCTGGGATCATGATCTGAGCCGAAGGCAGACGCTTAACGACTGAGCCACCCAGGTGCCCCTATATTGGTATTGTTAAGTGGTATTATCTTTTAATTTCAATTTCCAATTGTTTTCTGTTAGTATATAGAAATACAATTGATATTTGCATATTGATGTTGCATCGTGTAACCTTGTTTATTGGTTCTAGTAGCTTTTTTGTAGATTCTATCACAGATAATGATGTCATCTGTAAATAAAGAGAGTTGAATTCTCCTTTCCTAACATGGACCCTTTCATTTCTTTTTCTTGCCTGATTGGTTGGCCAGAATCTCCAGTACAATGTTGAATACAAGCGTTGGTAAGAGTTGATGTCCTTGTCTTGTTTTGGATCTGAGAAGGAAAGCATCCAGTCTTTCACCATTAAGTGTGATGTTACTGTAGGTTTTTCCTTTATCAGGCTGAGGAAGATCCCTTCTATTCATTATTTATCTAGGGAAGTAAGGCAAAGCTTGAGAGAAAAGTGGGAAGGGAGAGGTTATTGAGAGAGAGGGAATAGATAAAGGGGAGAAGCAGAGAGAGTTAGGAAATGAGAGACGTCCATTTGGGGCTCCTGCTGAAAGCCTAGGGAATATCCACCTGGAAAACCCTTTTTCCACCCAGGCTCAGGCAGTGGACATCTGCCTTGTACAGTACAAGCAGGAACTATATGCTAGAACGAAGAAGTTATGCTTGAATTTCCCAAACCAGTTCTATTCCTGAATCCTTCTCTAAGAACCACTTCAAGCTCCCTTAGATTCAGTCGGTACTGTATTGGTTTTAGGAAAGGGTGGTCAGCACTATCTGGAAGACTACAAGGCCTCTTCACTGGTTATCAAGGGGCAGAGGCAGCACCCTCACTGTTGTTATGATAATGATCACCCAACTGCGGACATTCATTCAGCTGGGGAATCCATCAGGTGATTCCTCCACATTGTCACTGTTCCTACCCTAGAGCGTACTAGAGCATTCCAGTGCCTCCAGTGATGAAGAAGGGGTCATCATATACCTTTCCGAGGCTGTCTTTGGAATGCACTCAGTGTGGACCGTAGCTTCTGAGATGGCTCCCACTGATTCCCACTTCTTGGTATTCATGTCCTTGTGTTAATCCCCTTCCCTTGAGTGTGACTCAGATGTCTCTTCCTTCCTTCCTTTCTTTTTTAAAGATTTTATTTATTTATTTGACAGAGAGAGACACAGCGAGAGAGGGAACACAAGCAGGGGGAGTGGGAGAGGGAGAAGCAGGCTTCCCACGGAGTGGGGAGCCAGAGGTGGGCCTCAATCCCAGGACCCTGGGATCATGACCTGAGCAGAAGGCAGAGGCTTAATGACTGAGCTACCCAGGCGCCCCTAGAGGTCACTTTCATGATGAGGTAACTAAAAGGCTCTGACTTCTGTCTTAATCACCCTCTCTTTTTCTCTCACTTGCTCAAATTGATGGAAGCCAACTGCCATGTTGTAAGCAGACCCATGGAGAAGCACACATGGCAAG
Organism: Mirounga angustirostris; assembly: GCF_029215605.1. Lineage (NCBI taxonomy): Eukaryota > Metazoa > Chordata > Mammalia > Carnivora > Phocidae > Mirounga > Mirounga angustirostris. The sequence continues at coordinate 6,573,024 of NW_026991709.1, read as the reverse complement.
AAACTGAGGCCTCAAGCCAAGAGCCAGTGAGGAATCGAGGCCCTCTGTAGACTAGGCTGTGAAAACAGAATCCTACCACCAACCATTTGAGTGAGTTTGGAAGCTTGGAACCCCCCGCCCCCCAGATGAGTGTGGGAATTACGGCAGCCCAAACTGACAGGTTGACTGCAGCCTTGTAAGACACCCTGGGCCAAAGAACCCAGATGTGCCCCGATTCCTGACCCACAGGATAATAAACGCTTGTTGTTGTTTTTCCAGCCAGTGAGTGTTCATTTGAAAACTGGAGACTTACAGAACAGAAAACTTCTGTGTAAATCTACCATTGTAACCTCCTATAGGTTACAAAATCAACAGTGATCTTATAGAACATGGAAGAACAGGATTTTATGCTAAACAACTTAGTTCATTTAGGTTAACAGATGCTTTCTAGAATGTTTATTTTGAAAAAAAATTTATATAATGCCATATTTTCTCTATCTCTAACCCATTAATTTTAATCAAAACATGATCTTATCAAAATAGTTTTTGGAGTGGCGGCCAACCACACTATTGTTTTAAGCTGTTAAGTTTTTGGGTCATTTGTTACACAGGCATAGATATATTTTCTCAGGATGGTTCAGTTACCAAAAGAATTACTTGATGTTAACATAAATGATACCCACTAAAGAGACAGAACATTCTTAGAAGTTTGGAAGTCCCAGGACCCCAGAACTATTCTAAAATTTCTACCTATAGGACCCGAATACGGGTCTGTTTCGGTTCACCTGTGATAATTCCATTCTTTTTCATGACACTGATGTCTGAGAGTCATCATGGACAATGTAAAATGAAGTGTAATTTTTGGTTATTACTAGTCAGCAATGAGATGTACTGTAAATGCTTGTATCGAGCAGCTCTCTGGGATAGTCAGTCTGTTAAACACCAGTTTTCTCACTGATCTGTTAAAATTGGGTTGATGACTAGTATCAGGTCTATAAATACACTTTTAAGTTGATGAAACTGCTTTTGAGTGTCTTTGTATTAGTATAACTAGGCAATACCTCATTGTTATCAATTAAAAATATATGCAGGCTCCACAGATATGGATTTCTGATTATGTGGTGCATTACTGAAAAATCTAGGTCTTAGACCAACCATCTAATATTCTTTTTAGCTAATTAACTAATTGATTAAAATGTTCAGTCAAAGAACATTTATTTAGTATCTACCAGGCACTGGGGTTATGAAGAAGGCAAACCTCTGCCTTCAAGGATTTAAAACTAAGTAGTTAGTAATTATGTTATGAATGCTTAGTATAGAGCAAGCAGACTAGTTTTTGATATACCAGTTTATGGTGGTGTATAGTTCAGATTTTGGCATCATTTATATTTTGAACATGGACTAGTGTTTACAGTATAAAAGTGCCTGTTTGATTGCCCTCAAAGCATAATTGCACTGTTTCTATTGTAACAGGGTTTACAGTGGTTTCTTTGCTGTTATGACTCAGGAATACAACCCACAGTTAAAAACACTGTTTAAATGGAAAAAATGTAATCCAGTTGATGATATGCTTTTCTGGAACGCACCGCGAGAAGGGATGGCTGCCCAGATGAACAATACATTTGTGTATCATGTTCATTTAATTATAGAATTAGAAAGAAGAATGTTCAAGGTCAAGATATACATTTGAATCATCCTGAAACTACACTTTTGTGTAGTTGTCCTCAAGTCTGCTTTTGTGCAAAAAAATACGCTAAAATGTTTTAAAATGAATTAGTACATACCTGCTGTCCTTTATCAAACGTTCCTAAGATGTATGAAGATCAACTATATGTTCTGAGTGGAGGGTTCTTCACACTGTAGTCTTTATGAGGTTTCCAGGGCAGTATTTTTTGACATGTTTTGGTCTCTTTTTAAGGAAAGAATATATTTCAAAAAACCTAGAATATTACAAAAGGAAAATATCAAGACCTCACAAATAAACATTTACATAGAAGACTAAGTTAAAAATTTTGAATCAGTATTAATTTATATATACTCATTTGTTTATGGACTGCTGTATACTTCAACACTTGCTGTTTCCTTTTCCACTTTATTTTTCCCTATAGCACATCTCATTACCTGATATAATACATATTATACTTATTTAGCTTATCTGCTGCCTGAGTGCCCCACTGAATCATGTGCTTCATGATTGCAGTATTTTGACTGTTTTGTCTATGGCCACATCCTCCGTGCCCAGAAGTTCCCAGGAAATAATAAGTGTTCAATAAATATTGATTAAATAAATTAATGGTCAGGGTGCTTCCATGCGTCCTTAATTCCTGTCTCCATATCCATTACTCCTGACAAAGTTTTCACATCTCCTGACCCAACTTAAGATGCCCTAAGTACCCTAAATGAATGCTTTCCCAATATGATAAACAAATACGTGTCTCAAACTTAAAAGCTAGCCTTATGCTTAATAGTGAAACATTAATTGACATTGCTGCAAGGATCAGGATAAGGACTATCACTTCTGTTAATGAATACTGTTTTGGAGGTGGTAGCCAGTGAAATTAGATCTGTGAGAAAGAAATAAGAGGCATAAACATTCGGAAAGAAAAGGCAAATTATTATCATGTGCAGATGGCATGACCATTTACTCACAAAACCCTGTAAAACACTGTAACATAAAGTGCATTCAGTAAACCTACAGTTACTAAATGGATATAAAACTCAGTCTTTCCTATATGCAAATGCAAATGACTCAGAAAATAGATAAAAATATCCCACTTACTGTATCAGCTAAAAATCTGAAACCATCCAATACAGGTTTAATACAAATAATATAGAAAAAACTTTAAAATTGTTGAAAGAAATAAAAGAAGATTTATGTAAGTGGAAAGATGTATTGCGTTCTTATATAAGGACCCAGATGATAAAGTTGTAAATTCTCCCTACTTTAATCTACATAATCAAAATATTCCTAATAAAACACCAAGAGTAATTTTTTTTTTTGAAATCTGACAAAACGACACTAAATTCTTATGGAAAAATAAATATGGGAGAGCCCAAAGGATTTTGAATAAGAATGACAGGGATGGGATGGATGACCTCTGTTAGATGTGGAGACAGAAGCCCAGGCACTAAAACAGCCTGATTCTAGTTATTGAAGAAACAGAACGACGTACTAGAATAGAGTTCAGAGACAGAAGCACATACGTAGTGATACCTAGTGTAAGATAAAGGTGGAGAAAAGTGGACATTCAATAAATCATGGGAGAGGGGATAGGCTAGACATCTGGAAACCAAGCCAAAAGCAAATCCTTATTGTATTCCTTATACTAAAGTAAATATCAGATGGAGTAAAAATGTAAATGTTGGAAACAAATAAACCACCGAAGGACATAATAAAAGCAGCTGCACAAAAACTTAAAACTTCTGTACAACAACAACAAAAAATCACAAAGTTGAAAGGCACACTAGAAAATGGGAAAACTATTTTCAAGACATACGACAAAGCTAATTTCTTTAATTTATAAAGAAGTGTAATAATAATGCATTAGTAAAACGGGCAAAGTATATGAACACATTACAGAACAAACACAATACGGAAACACAGACAACCAAGGAATATATAAAAAGATGTTCAATTAGGGGCGCCTGGGTGGCTCAGTTGGTTAAGCGTCTGCCTTTGGCTCAGGTCATGATCTCAGGGTCCTGGGACCTCTGGCCCTCCCCCCTGCTCATGCTCTCTCTCTCCCAAATAATAAATAAAATCTTAAAAAAAGATGTTCAATTAATTAATGAAATACAAATGAAAACTATTAGAATCCAGTTTAATCCATCAAAAATTAAAGGATTGGATAATGTATCATTATAACTATGATTAATGATAATACTGCTAATGCATAGTGTAAAACATAAAAGAATGAAATACATCTCTGCATGTACGGATATATAAAAAACTCTAAGAGATGTTAATTTTCTTTTCTTTTTAGAGATTTATTTATTTTAGAGAAAGAGAGAGACAGAGCGTGGGGTGGGGAGAGGCAGAGGGAGAAGAGAGGATCTTAAGCAGACTCTATGCTGAGAGCAGAGCCCAGCACGGGGCTTGATCCCAGGATCCTGAGAGCATGACCTGAGCCAAAACCAAGAGTTGGACGCTTAACTGACTGCACCACCCAGGCTCCCTGAGATGTTCATTTTCTAATCAATATCTGTAGATTGCCCATCACCTGCCATAATGAAAGGAATTAAAATCCCATTTTTAAGATACAAGACTTGCATTTGGTACCATGTAGGCTGAATAAGGCCCCCAGGTCACTCCAAGGATGTCCTAATCCCCAGAACCTGTGAATCCCTAGACTCTGTGGCCAGAACTTCTTTGTATAGTAAAAGGGACTTTGCAGTGATCAGGTGAAGGGCCCTGAGGTGGGGAGATTACCCATGTGGGCCTGATGTAAACAAAGGGCCTGTGGGGGTGGGGACCTTGAAAGAGCTGGTCAGAAGACACAATATGGTGCAGGAAGCAGAGTCAGAAAAAGATGCTTTGTTGCTGGCTTTGAAGACAGAGGAAGGGGTCATAGGCCACATACAGGCTTCTCTAGAAGCTGGAAAAGGCCAGGGAAAGGATTCACCCCTGGAGCCTCCAGAAGGAACCAGACCTGCTGACACTTACTTTTAGCTCCATAAGACTCTTTTCAGACTTTGGATCCCCAGAACTGTTAAGAGAATAGATTTGTGTTGTTTTAAGCCACCAAGTTTGTGCTTGTTACAGCAGACACAGGACACTAATACTTACCTGGAAAAACATCACGCATCACAATGAGACTAAGAGCAGACTATTAGAATATAAATCAAATGCACTATTACAAATTTCAAAAAGTCAAAGAAGAGGGGGAGTTCAAATGCTTTGGAGAAGTAACTTAATGCTCCCAGAAACCATCTTGCCTAAGCTCGCCTGGGCTACATCTTGGAAAAACATGACCAACTTTGTGGAGTAGGTGGGATTGTTGGCTTTGGAAAAACTAACTGGAGAAGACAGCGGATTCTCACCAGCATTCAGGATGGACATTCTGAAAAAGCAAGAAGGCTGACCCTGTGCAGAGGGTTTGTTTGGTGCAGGTGTGCACGGAGGCTGAGAAAGCTGGGTGGCAGGGCAGGGGTGGGGGGTGGGGAGATGGCAGAGAATGGGAAGGGGCTGGCAGGCAGCTGGCAAGGTCGGGAAATTAACTACACAGAGCAAAGAAGTTAATTGAGGAAATATATTTAGAATCACGGAGGCCAAGTTTCTTTCCACTTTCAAGAGTTTTACTTATGTGGAAAAAACCCTCAGGTGTTGAATGGGAATATTGGGTTAAAAATACACACAGACGGATACAGAAAGTTATAGATCTATGTGTATGTGTGTATGTATTTTTCCTAACTCCGCTCCCTGAGAGGGCCTAGAAGCAATGGCCCCCCAGGGACAATGAGCACACTGAGCACCAACCTCCACTAAAATACCATTTTCCTTTAAGAAGAATCAGGTTCCTTGGAGGAATGGGTAACTCCAGGCCTGGGATAAGGCAAGTCCAATATAAGGCTGGTATGTGTCAAAGGGCACAGAAGCCAGCTTAATGAAGTTCTCGCTGGTCAAATCTAGGACAATTTGAGCATCAAAATAAATGATGATACAAGATGACAACCTACTAAAATAAAGTAGGAATCCGTGAGTCCATCCTGATATAATGAATAACTAAATGGATGAGGAAAGAAGAGAAAGCTCTTCCTTATGGTAGGATGACAACTAATAAGCGAACAAGGAATGGTGGGAAGATAGGATGACGATTCGACAACTATCACAGAGGTAGCTGAGACAGGCAGGAGCTGTCAACGGATGCTAAAGGCCAGTAAATGTCAGACTGATAAGGAAAAGAATTTGGCATCCTACTAATCAAAAAGGGAAAGATGGTGACCTTGTAGAGAAAATTGGCAGATACCATCCTGACCAGGTCATCAGGGTTCACATCCCCCATGATGGGACAGGTAGACCACACGTGCCTCCCCGTGCCTGAGAAGGACACAGGGTCATTTCAGAGGTCTTCCTCCCAGGAACATGGCCACAGTCAGGTCATGAGAAATCAGCAGCCGGATCCAGGGTGAGGGTCTTCCTGCAGAACAAAGGAAGGCCCGAGCTCTTTAACACAGACACTATGACACAAAATTAAGCAGAATATTAAATGAACAGCAAAGCTCTTCGTTTAGCTTATAAAAATAGTATCCTATCGGTAAGATGATCACCTATCTTAAGGGCTTTCAAAAACACTATTTCAAACATCGCGCCCACTTTTAAGATTATGTGTCCCAATATTTTGCTTCAGAAATTTGGTCATTCTCATATTCAAGAAGGGAAGTTCAAGAATTAACACTGCTTAAGGAGAAAGGGAGTCTGCTATAAAAGAAGAAGGCACGCGTGGCCAGATATGTGAGTTCTCGTGCCAGCTCTGCCGGCATGGCTAGCTGTTTGACCTCAACTCTTCAACGTCTGAAGTTAGTTAATTGTGCTCAGTAACTTCTAAGGGCCAGTCCCGCACGAAAATCCATGAATTAAATATACCTATATATACACATACCAAAGTTCAAGCTTTATTTGATAATATGAAAATGTGCCATGTTCAGTGTTTGGATGGTTATAGACAAGTGATGTAGGTTTGGTCATTTAACAACTTGATATATTTTGTTTATTTTTAACAAAAACCTTGAATTCCTTACCAGACTGAATATTCCAAAGAAGTGCCTTCAGGATGAGAAAGGAGGAACTGTGCCTCTCTACTCCCACCAAGTGGTGGCAAGTGCAACATACCACGGGAAGCTAACAAAAATTGAATGAGTTAAGGGCTAAATTTCTCAAAGTGTGCATTTTCAGCTCCCTCTTATGGTCACTGACACATTTCTTTTTAATTTTCAGTGTTGACCTGATATTTTTTTACTAGAATTTTATTCTATTCTAATAAATTGTACTAAAATACCCTACATTTGATTTTTCTTACACATTAAAATGTTCATTTCATTCATTCTTTCAACACATATTTGAGAGCTTTCTATGTGCCAGAACAGTATGAGGTACAGGGGGATGTCACGAACACAAACGAACGCTTCTCTTTTCATGGAGCTTATATGCTCGTAATAAAATAATCAAAATGTTTTAGAGGAAAGAGATACAATTCTGTGAAGATACATGACAAAGAAACCTGACCTAGACGGTGACCTTGGAAGTTCTATGGAAGGCCCAAATGAGTGGAGATATGACAGGTCGGTGGGAACTAACCACCCAAAAAGGAATGGAGGGTACGAAGGAAGTACATTGTAGATGGAGAGAGGTCAGTTCCCGGCCTGGTGGGTAGATGAGGCCCATGTGGCTGGGTCCCAGGGGTTCCCAGTGAGCCTCCAGAGGTAGGTGGGGGTGAGCACCTGGAGGGCAGGTTTATGATTTGGGTCATTAATCCAAGAGCAACGGGGAGCTAGCAGTGAGCAAAGGGGGGAGGCTGGGGAAGAGATAACATAATTTGCTCTGCTTCCTGAAGGTTACTTGGACTGCAGTGTGGAGAACAGAACAGAGAAAAGCCAGAGGAGAGGATTTCAGAAGGCTGCAGAAAGAAGGTGGCAGCTTGGACTAAGGTGCGCAGGCGGCAGTGCTCGGTGACCCACTGGATGCCGGGGTGAGGGAAAAGGTCAGGGAGGAGGTCCCACCTGGGAGGGGTGGTGGGAGACTGGTCTTCTGCACACGGTATTGGTGTCTGAGAGGTATTAAGAGGCAAGGCCATCCCGCTAGCTGGTCATATGGGTCAGCTCAGAAAAGAGGGTCAAGCTGGAGAGAGAAAGTTGGGAGTCCAGAGCATAAAGATGGCGGGCACGGGTTTGTGCCTCACGTCCGAATACGGGCGGCATGGGGAGAGACGTGATGAGAACAAACTGAGCTTTGAGAAACTGCAATATTAAGGGGCCCAGAAGAGGAGAGTGAGACAGCATGGTAGCAGGAAAAGCAGAAAGAGGCGGGGTGATGGGGGCACAGAAGCCAAGGGAAGACAGCGTTTCAAGAGATGGGAGCAGCAGTGTCGAATTTAAATGCTGCCAAGAGACTGAGCAAGATGAGGCCTGGAAATGTCTGATCAGTGGTTTTTGTTTTAGTATAGAGATGAGGGTGGAAGGCAGTCTAGAGTGGGCTAAGGGATGAGACACAAGAAATGGATACATGGAAGACGGCAATTCTTAAAAAAGTTTGCCTGTCGAAGGGAACGAGAGATTGAGCAATAGCTGGAAAATGAAGGGGAACATGGGGTCAAAAGAGATTTTCTCTCCTTCTTTTGTGATGGGACAATGGAGCATGTTTAAAAGCCAAGGGAAAGAGCCAGTTGAGATGGAACAGGTGACAGCTGATAGGGAAATCATGAGGTTTTTGACAAGCGGGTGGGGATGATATCCAAAGCACAGGAAGGGGAGGCCTTGGATAGGAGGGATAACATGGGTACGGCTGTAGGTAAGGCTTGCAGTTGTGGTAGCTGGGGCTTGGAGAGATTCCCAGCAGACAGCTTTTGTTCCTCTAGGAAGTGACTGCATGAGGGGAAGGTGTGAGATCAAATCTGAGTAAAAGTGGAGGTTTATGATCTGCAGTATCCTATGGCCCCTCTGCAAGTTGCAGTGATCCTACCATGCTACTTTGGTTAACTGGGGTTTCACTTGAGGAAAAAGACAAAAAATGGGAACTGGGGGGTCTGTGATTGGCAAGGTACAGGTGTGCCGGGGCCATCAGCTCCCTGAGGGCAAGGACCTGTCCTATCAAACCCTGCATCACTCTGGGACTGATTGACTGGAGTACCAGTGCCCAGGCACTCACTGTCAAATTGACCAACACTGGGATGATCACTTGTCTCCATTTCAATTTGCCTCTTTTGGTGCTTCTCTAAAAAACCAAAACCAAAGAGTAGGGAATAAACAGAACCTAAATTCCTACATGTCTTCTTTTTCTCACTTGGAAGGAGGCTCTGGATTCTTTTACTCTTCTGTACGGTTTTAAAGGTCTTGCCCAAGTTCTATCCAGGGACACAGTCATATACCCAAGAAAGCCAAGGGGCATCTTTCCATTTTTAGCTTGTTAACACTACAGTGTTTATGTAGCTTTGGCTACCTGTTTAAAAGCTGCAATCTTCAAAATACATACTAAAAATTATTTTTGCCTATGTAAACTATGAAACTCATATCCTTAAAAGAAAACCTGATTCACTTGAAATGACAGAGAAAGGCAACACAGAGTAAGACTGTCCACATTCCAATTAGCAGGCAGATGATGGTGGCATGGACCGGGGTGGGAATAGTGGGGGTTGGCAGAAACGGTGGGATTGTGCATCTATTCAGGATATGATATGAAGGATGTGTTGACAGACTGAATGTGGGGAGGGAGAAAAACAGGAGTCAAGGAGGGAGGACCTCAAGGCCTGGACAACCGCGAGAATGGCTTCCAGTAATGGGGTGGGTGAAAGTGTGGCAAGAACAGGTTGGAGGGAATGACAGGCCGTGCCTTAGACATCCAAGCGTAGATGTGGGCAGACCCGTGGTGAGTATGCAGGTCTGAAGCTCGGAGCGGGGCGGGGGAGGGGGTCAGGGCTGGAGACACACTTTTGGGGCTCGTTGGCGTTTAGAAGGGTTTTGAGCCTATGAGACTGGATGAATTCATCTAGGGAGCGAGTGTAGACAGGAAAAAAAAAAAGGCTCACGGTCTTGTTCAGCAGAGGAACACCGATCTTAAGAAAGTCACCTGTTGGGCGCCGGGGTGGCTCAGTTGGTTAAGCGACTGCCTTCGGCTCAGGTCATGATCCCAGGGTCCCGGGATCGAGTCCCGCCCGCATCGGGCTCCCTGCTCAGCGGGGAGCCTGCTTCTCCCTCTGACCCTCCCCCCTCTCATGTGCTCTCTCTCATTCTCTCTCTCTCAAATAAATAAATAAAATCTTAAAAAAAAAAAAAAGAAAGTCACCTGTTCGCACAGGCTGGCAAGGAAACGATACAGCGCGAGGGGGAAACTGCGGACAAAGAGCTCCAAGGCTGAGCGAGCGAGGAACACAGCGCAGAGATTTCAAGGAACTCACACTTCCACGGGCTGCGGATAAGGAAACGTCAGCGCTAAGGTCAGAAGGACAAAGCAAAACAAAGCTAAAGCCGGTAGGCAGACGCGAACCTGAAGGCATCAGATTCACACCTGAACGAAGTATCGGCCAAAGCCCGCGAGTGGGGGGCGGGGCTGGCGGAGGCGCCGGGCGGCCGCGGGTCCCGGGGTCCGTCGGGGCCGCCCCTGCCCGAACGCCCGGCGGCCCGGCCGCGTGAAGAGGCGCCCCGGCGGCGCGGCGAGGGCGGGCGAGGGCGCAGGCCCCTGTCCGGGCTGGGAGGCCACGCTCTGCGGGAGGCGGCGGCCGGCGGCCCGGCTACGTTACCCACTCCCCTGAGAGCGAGCGGCGCGGCCCCCCGAGCTGGGCAGGGGCCAGGGCTGAGTGACCGGCGGCACCGGAGGGCCCGGGGGCTTGAGCGGGAGGCTCTGGCTGGGGCCGGGCCGGGCCGTTACCTGCTCTGCGCGGCTCCCGCCGCAGCGCCAAGCCCGCGGCCTCCCGGCGCCCGCGCGTCGCCCTGGAGACGCGCGCGCGGCGCCTCCTGGGACTGGCTGAGCCGGGGAGCCGGGCCGCTGGGCCCGCGCGCTTGCGCACTGGGGAGCCGAGTGGAGGCGCTTCGGCCCGGTAACCTCGCGCCGGCTCTCCTGCACCCTCGGGGCTCCCACCATCGTCCTGGCCGCGTCTCGAGCGAACGAACGGATCCCGCGGCAGTGCAGCTGTCCCTTCACGCTCTCGGCCGCACTGGCCCGTGTACTGGTGTTTTGAATCCCGAGTCCAGTGCGCATGTCCGGTTCCCTGCCGGGAGGTGCACGGACCCAGAGCAGGGCGCTCCAGGTTGGCTGCTAGGCAGGTAGGGAAAGGCGTGGATCCAGGCCGGCAGGTGTAGATGCCAGGTTCCCCGGGAAGGGGCTGGGCCCAGCCGGGCAGGTGAAGAAGTGGACAGAGGGCAGAGCACTCCCGTTGACCTCCTCTTTATAAAGATGAATTTCTTTGGTGAAAGAAAATCTGATCCCAAAGCAATGCGTGTTGGTAGTAGAGAATTTGGAATGTACAGCAAAGTACAAAGAAAAATTAAAAATTACCTCCATTTCCAAAGAAAAATAAAAAAATTTTTATTTTCCAAAGACAAATAAAAAAATCCAGGCAGAGGATGGAATTGCAGGTGATTTTTAATGATTACATAGGAATTTTAAATGACTGCATAGGCAGAATTAATGAACATTTATATTACTTCTCTTCCTCCCCGCCTGCCCCTCCTCCCCATTGTATTAATGCCATGTTGAATATCCCTATAAGTGAGTTTTGAGATGTGAAAATTAATAAAGGGAAACATCGCTAAAGTAGGTCTGAGGCTAGAAGGGGGAGCCCTTACCATTCAACTCAATTACGGGCTCCAACAGAAGTGTCAGTTACAGACTCCCCAACAGAAGAGCGTCAACAGGAAAGAATGATCAATTATGGGCCCAACAGGGAGAGATGTGCTTTGCATCTCCTTCAAGATAGCGGCCACCCCCTGTAACTCAGTCAATGAGAAAGTCATCACCCTGAACTCTTGATTTCCCAGATGGACTTTTGAATTCCTCCCAACTTCTTCCTTCTCCATAAAATCATGTTCCTCTCCTTTGTTTGTTGGACTTGCCTAAGGTTTTGCCATAGTTGACATGCCCCAAGTTCCAATTCTTTGTTACTCCCGACTAAACCCATTTACTGGCAAAATAACTGACAATTTTATGTTTAAGGTTAACAGAGGTCACCCCTGACTCCTTAGAATAAATCCTACATGTGAAATTGAAGGATCAAAGGAAATGCCCACTTTGAGGCTTTCTGAAGGTATATGAAAGTTTGCCTTCCAGGCAAATGTCTCCCAATCCTTAACCCACATTGGGGATAATCTTTTTAATTTCTTTAAAAAATATTTGCCCATTTTATTGTTAAAAGTTGATACTTTGATTTTATTCATGTCTTTGCTCAGAAGGATAGACATTTTTTTCATATTTTTAGTAACCATTTGTACTTTCCGATTTGCTTTTTTCCTGCCTTTTGCCCATTTTTCACTCGGTGCCCAGCTTTGTAGAACTTTCTCTGTTCTGTGAAACTCAGGTCTGCTATATGAAAACTTGGTCTGCGGTATATGTTGTAAATATTTCCCCCAGTTTGTCAAATACTTTTAAATTTTGTTTGCAGTGTCTTTTGATATTTGTGTAGAGTCAAATTGATCCCATTTTCCATCTATGGTTTTTGATTTGGATTTTACGTGGTAGGGGTAGTGGGTGTTTCCAAACTGACTGTTTAGATCTAGTTTTTTAAGGGGTGAGGAGGGGACAAGGCCTCCCTTTCACGTCACCACCCCTTTCTCATTGTGCTGTTAGAGCGCCCACTCTTAATTTTGGTGGGCTGTGTTTCAACAACCTTAGGTGGTGAGTTATCCATACCAGGTGGGTGGTGGCGCTTTTTGTTGCTGGTGAGCTGGGCAGCATCTCTCGGAGGACATACAGCAGACAGGTGACACCCTAGACTTGACATTCATGGAAATGGCTTAATGGCTGATGGTGTCCCCAGCACAGTAACAAAAGTGGCAGTTTATTATTAAGTGAACATCCCAACCCTGTACTCAGGACTGGAGGATCCTGAAAGATGGAAGTCCCTCAGAGCTGCTTTTCCCATCCAAATGGTCTCCTTTTCTTTGCTAGCTGTTCTCAGTCTATAGCCTTTGTTTCTGCCTTTGAAAGGGGGTGTTTCTTTTCCATCAGTATCCATGTGTCTTATGGAAGTGGAGAGACCTGGTGAGTACAAAGCTGTAGAAATGCCTTTAGGAATTCTGCTACATAGTAACATACGCCTTTATTTCTCTGTATTAGTTTAGTTAAGTCCACTGTAACAAATCACCACAGACCCAGTGGCTTAAAACAGAAATTTACTCTCTCACAGTTCAGGAGGCAAGAAGTCTGAAATGGAGGAGTTGGCAGGGCCAAGCTTCCTCTGAAAGCTCCTGGGAAAAATCCTTCCTTGCCACTCTGGCTCCCTGTGCTCCTTGGCTCGTGGCAGCATCAGTCCTGTCTCTGCAGCCCTGTCTTCACACGGTGTTTTTTCTGTCTTTGTGTGCCTCCTCTTCTTGTAAGGACATCTGTTATTGGGCTGAGGGCCCACCCGAAGTCCAGGATGATTTCTTTTTAGAATCCTCAACCAATTTCACCTGTAAAGATCCTGTTTCCAAATAAGGTTCACATTCTGAAGTTTAGGCTGGACATGAATTTTGAGGGGGGGACACTATTCAAGTCACTACTGTTACTCTGGTGGTCACCACTGTCATTCCATGTAGTACAAATACGCCTTTATTTCCCAAATTTCTCATTTCTCATACACATATCACGTTATGTACACCAAAACATAGCATCTGATATCATTTATTATAAGATCATCTGAGGATCTCTGCCAAGTTTGGAGTTAATACCTCACACTTTTATCATTAAAATTAGACGAAATCTTTCTTTCATAGTGTGTTTGTTCCTCAAGTCACCACGATGTGCACTTTAGCTATCTTAGGATTTTACCTGTCAATTATACCTCAATAAAGCTGAAAAAAATTCTTTAACAAAATAAGTATTGTTCTTTCACTTAGTATCAAGGACTAGGGGTGTGAAATGATAAGCCTTCTGCCTCTTCAGTAGAGCACACAGCTTATTTTTGAAGTGAATTTTCTTTTTTTTTTTTTTTTTTAAGATTTTATTTATTTATTTGCCAGAGAGAGAGAGCGCACAAGCAGGGGGAGCAGCAGAGGCAGATGGAGAAGCAGGCTCCCTGCTGAGCAAGGAGCTGGATGCTGGACTCTATCTCAGGACCCTGGGATCGTGTCCTGAGCTGAAGGCAGACGCTTAACCGACTGAGCCACCGAGGCGTCCCTGTAGTGAATTTTCTAAGGCAGAGATCAGCTGAGCTTTATTTTAAGACTCACTTGGAATGTTTCGTATTTGTATTAATTATCTTGAAGTTTATTGGAGTCCGTGTCATAGATGAAAAGATCTTTCAGCTAGAGTTTTCAAAGTTCTAATTTGTACATTTTCATGGTCATTATTAAAAGGATAAGCTTCTAAAAATAATCCATAGTGTAAAGAGGGCGCACTAGGAATTTGAGGGTAGTGCGTCAGGAGTTCTTCTGGTGTGGTGTGGAAATAGAAGGATTGGGTTCGTGTCTTGCTTGGATGCATCATTTCCTGTCCTCATCCTTGAGGAGGGTTAGGAGTAGAACCCAGTGTTAGTGTTGTGCAGATTAAGGGAGTGGTTTATGCAAAGCACTTAGAGCAGATCTGGCACGTGGCACACACTTAAAAATTGTTAGTTCTTGCTTCAAGTAGGCTATTCTTTCTCCCTAGGGCATGTGGACGGAGGTGGTATGTCATTGTCCAAGGCAGTGTTGCCCCATACGATCAGCAGTTGTATATTCTCTAGGGCACATGAGGGTCAACTACAGTTTATGTTACTAATTTACAAAATCATTGAGAAATATGCATAGTTTATTACTCTCTTCAATCGTATTTGGAGAAAAACGGCTTGCTCACGTGGTAGAATTTGAGACTAAGGTGTTGAAAAAAATACTTTGACAAAAATAGCATATACTTACTTTATGATTTTGAAAATACAGGAAAGAAGAGCACAAATGACGTATAATCTTTGGTGGGCTTGAAAAAATTTACAGTGCTAAAAAAAAAATTTTACAATGCTAATGACTTAAATTTGGGGAGCCATCAATCATCTTCACCAAGGGCCTAATTTGGGGAGCAAAGTTTGCATAGTGAGGTTCTAAGTTAAATGGCAGCCATCTCAACCATTGGTTCTGATGTAAATGAATTTGAGCTATGTTGCAGGGATGGAGCGTCCCTTCTCGGCAAAGGCGCCTGTCCTGGGGGAGCGGAGCAGGCCTCCAGGCCCCTGGGACTCTGGTGAAGGGGGCAGGTGAAGAAGGCCCCCAGACCCCTCCCTGCTCCAGCATGCCAGTAACCCCCTCCTCCGGGAGTAGCGGGGGACTTAAGAATAAAAAGCAAGAGAGAGAGAGACGCAGTTATCCAAGAGAAGTAAATAACCCCCTGGTGCCTCCTATGTCCTTGAGCTTGATCTTGAAACCCATCAGAAAAATTGGGCGGTAGCATTTGGGCTTTTTACGCGATCTAAGTATCCACATAGAGAAGACGGAGAGAGACTGTGACAAACATTGTCTCCCCGCGTCTCTGAGACAGTGAAGACCTCTCGCTGGTTGAACTCATCCCTGCTGACAGCCCGCCGCTGTCGCCCTGCCTTGTCCGGGATGTCAGTGCAACCTTGCACGTCTGCCGCCTGTCAGCTTCTGTTCTTTAGGAGCAACAGGTGGGGAAGGGAGAAACGGGGGAGCGGGCCACGCCTAAAGGCATCTCTTGTATAGGACTTCACGGGACTTCTTTTAGCCGGCCGAAAACCTGCAAGTCAGGACGCCTTCGCTTATTCCGAGGCCCGCGGGGCCGCCCGGAGCCCCGCGGGGCGTTTGCCGAAAGCCGCGCAGACACGGCGGCCTCGGGGACGGCGCTGGCGTCCCCGGGGCTTTTCTTTTTTTAATAATTTTTTTTTAAATTTTTTATTTATTTGCGAGAGAGAGAATGAGAGACAGAGAGCATGAGAGGGGGGAGGGTCAGAGGGAGAAGCAGACCCCCCGCCGAGCAGGGAGCCCGATGCGGGCCTCGATCCCGGGACTCCAGGATCATGACCTGGGCCGAAGGCAGTCGCTTAACCGACTGAGCCACCCAGGCGCCCTTTTTTTTTTTTTTTTTTTTTAAGATTTTATTTATTTATTTGCGAGAGAGAGAATGAGAGGGAGGAGGGTCAGAGGGAGAAGCGGCCTCCCCGCCGAGCAGGGAGCCCGAGGCGGGACTCGATCCCGGGACTCCAGGATCATGACCTGAGCCGAAGGCAGTCGCTTAACCGACTGAGCCACCCAGGCGCCCTCCCTATCCTTTTTCTTGTAATTTACTTTCAGCTTTTCTGAGTCACTTTGTTTTACTATATTAGCATATAGTTAGATTTTATTTTTTTAATCCAGTATGAGATTTTTTACCCTTTATTAAGTCCACCTGATTATATTATAATTGATTACATTTATCTGAAAGCATTTTTTTTTTTGAGAGAGAGAGAGATTGTGTGGGTGGAGAAGTGTGCACATGGGTGGGGATGGGGCAGAGGGAGAAGGAGAGAAAGAATCTTTTTTTTTTTTTAAGATTTTTTATTTATTTGAGAGAGAGAGAATGAGAGACAGAGAGCAGGAGAGGGAGGAGGGTCAGAGGGAGAAGCAGACTCCCTGCTGAGCAGGGAGCCCGATGCGGGACTCGATCCAGGGACTCCAGGATCATGACCTGAGCTGAAGGCAGTCGCTTAACCGACTGAGCCACCCAGGCGCCCCTCCAACTCTTTTTTTTTTTTTTTAAGATTTTTTATTTATTTGCGAGAGAGAGAATGAGAGACAGAGAGCATGAGAGGAGGAGGGTCAGAGGGAGAAGCGGCCTCCCCGCCGAGCAGGGAGCCCGACGCGGGACTCGATCCCCGGACTCCAGGACCATGACCTGGGCCAAAGGCCGTCGCCCAACCCCCTGAGCCACCCAGGCGCCCCCTCCCCGGGGCTTTTCCGGCGGCGCCCGGGCGCTCGGCGGCCCCGCGCAGGCGCCTGTGCGTGCGCGCGGCCGATTGGTGCGCGCCGCCGCCGGGCCTTCTCGGGGCTGCCGGCGGGCGTTTCAAGGCCGCGGCTGCTTTTAGCGACCAATCCGGCCTGCGCCCGGCCGGTCCCCTCTCGCGCCCGGCCAATGGCGGCGGAGGCCCGCCCGCCGCCCGCGGGCGCCGGGCTCCAGCTGCGGCGGGAGGCGCGCGGGCGCAGACGGCGCGGGGCGGCCGCCAGCTCGCAGCCGGCACCCGCTCCCTGCCCGGCGCGGGCCGCGGTCGGGATCCGTGCAGCGCCGCGCGCCCTCGCGGGGGGCGTTGGGGGGAGCCCTCCCTCCGCCTGCCAAAATGGTCATCAAAGTGTTTGTTGCCACGTCGTCTGGGTCCATAGCGGTAGGTTCTGCTGGGATGGGCGGGGGCTTTTCCTCCTGTCGGATTCCCGAGGACTCAGAGCGCCAAGGGGAAGAAGCGCGTCCGCCCAGCGTTGGCCTGGAGTTTGTTTCGCGAGCCGTGTGCGTCAGCCGTGGCCCCGCAGGAGGCCTGCTGCCTTGGCTTCCCGCGTTTGCTTTAACCGCCCTGAAGAAGGGCGGAAAAGGAGGGATGCGGGCTGGCTGGGTGGAAAGGGGTCCCAGGCAGCGGGCGTGTTTGATACCAGAATTTTTAACGCGGGATTTGTGTCGCGTTGTGTTCGCATATGTTACAGAGTCAGAGGCTTTTTCTGCCAGTCATTCTGTCCGACTTAGACTAATTGAAAGTTGCAAATGAAGGACATTTTGTGCAACCGTATTTGGAGGGTGTGATGAAACAGAGTACCCAAATGACTCCTGGGTGTGATTACAGTTGACCCTTGAACAATGCGTGGCGGGGGGGGGTGGTGGTTAGGGGCACTCACACCAGCGCCGTCGAAAATCCACGTATAACTTTGGGCTCCCCAAAACTTCACTAATGACCTGTTGACCAGAAGGCTTACTGACAACATGAACAGTTGATTAACACGTATTTTGTATGTTATATGTAATATAAGCTGTATTCTTGCAATAGGTAAGCTAGAGAAAAGAAAGTGTTCTTAAGAAAATCATAAGAAAGAGAAAATACATTTACAATACTTTCTGTGGTTACAGAAAAAAAATCTGCATATAGGTGGACCCATGCAGTTTAAAAGTTGTGTTGTTCAAGGGTCAATTGTACTTGCGTGTGGGATGTAACTATACCAAGAGTGTAAAGTTAGCATGTGTAATAGTATTATTTGGGGAAAATGATGTCACAGTGACAAGAGCAAACATCTCCAAGGCCACAGTTTTAAACGCTCTAGGAATTCAAACAGGCCAAAAATAGGTACTAGGAGCGGACCCCATAACGCGGCGTCTGATTTCCCTGGGACCAGGCTCAGAATCACCCCTCCAGTTCCTGCCTTCATTCTGTGCAGGATAGACCTGCCTGAAGAAACAAGGGTAACCGAAGGAGCCACTTCTTGGCAGTGATTCAGGCTTTGATTTTAGGCTTGAACCTGCGGTGTCTCTGGGAGACTGACATTTCTGGGAGCATCTGAGCCTTTAGGGGGCTGTGGGAGGAAGCCCTTTCATCAGTCCTGAGGGCTGGACACCAGCAAGGGGGCTGTTTCCTTTTATATCTAGTTCCTGGGCCATCCTGCAGCTTGGGTTTCACTCAGCCAGGGATAATACCCTCGGCCAGCAGCTGGCTGGGAACAGCCCCAATGCTGGCTCTTGAATGCCCCAACCCATAGCCCTGAAAGTTCACGCAGTTTCCCGAGGGCAAAGAGGGAACAAGAGAGAAGAGGCTGGTTGTCCCTCTGAGCATAACCCATCAGCAACAGCTTAGTGTCTGTGGAACATCTTTTAACAGAAACAGAGGAGGGAAAATTCCAGATGTAAAACTGCAAAATCTTTTGTGGCTGTCGATGACCTCAGAAACTTTTAGTTGACGCATGAAGAGCACATTTTTGGATTACTAGATTAAAAATGATTTTTATTGAAGAAAATGGCTTTAGTGGCCTTTCAGTATGCTGTTGACACTCATTGACGGAAACTTTTACCACTGACCAATCTTCTACATGTTCTGTAGGCCAGGTGTGAGTGCCCTATGCATCCTTCCAGAGATGGTGAACAAACGTGTGGTGTTCTTAGGATTATTTGACGTCTTACCTTCTTGAAGTTTGGGCGTATGATTGAGTTAGCCTTGGAGGGTCTGGAGGGACACTGTTCACTCCAGGATCTTGGAAAAACCACATTAATTCTGGTTCCCCAAGCAAATGTTTTGTTGTCACTTGGAACTGTTTGACCTTGGGAAAGTTATTTCACCTTGCTAAGCCTCAATTTCCTTATCTGTAAAATGAGGATAAGAATAGTATTCGTCTCATGACATCGCCATGAGGATTTAGGAAATAAGCCCCGAGCGCCTTGCATGGTGTCCAGTGCTCAGTGCTTAATACATATTATAATTATTAGTGAACTTCATAATTATTACATATGGCTACTTAATATTATAGTTTTAAGTATTAGGTATTATAATTGTTAGCTAATGTTAATGTTTAAAATATATTTTTAAAAGATTTTATTTATTTATTTGAGAGAGAGACAGAGAGCACGAGCAGGGGAGCGAGGTAGAGGGAGAGGGAGAAGCAGGCTTCTCACTGAGCAGGGAGCCCAATACGGGGCTCGATCCCAGGATCCTGGGATCATGACCTGAGCCGAAGGCAGACACTTCACCTACTGAGCCACCCAGGCACCCCAATGTTAGTTAATGTTTATCAGTATTATTGTAGTTGTTATTATTATTAGCTAATATTATATATGTGAGTCTGTGATGATTATGTTTCAGAAGAACTGTCCCAAGCCACATAAGTGGAATAATTTCGATCTTATCCTAAAGAAGGACAACCGATGATTCCCATGGTATCAGTGCTAGTGATTTTCCCTGGGTGGGGGGATTTCACCCAGAAGCTTCTTTGCAGGAGAACCCCAGAGCAGCTTCCAGTGTGTGGTGGTGGGTCTGCAAACACTTTACTGCTTGTTTCTTCAGTCTCTTTACTTTAAAAAAGGATTCTTGCCTGCAACTTAGTCAACGAGGGCATGTAACTTCTAAGGGATGAATGAAATAAATGAAAAAGGAAACATCTCTTTGTAAGGGCTTACGCATATGCAGCTGTGTGTCATGTCTCTGGTTGATGATAAGGCAATGTCACATGTTTTACCGATTTACGGAGGAACGTAGTGAAGAGACCTTGGGAGCGGGAGCAGGTCTGTGTCTTCCCGAAGGCCAGTGCCACAGTGGGCTGGGGGACAAAGGGAGAGAGGACTGTCCTCACTGTTTTCAAGGTGCACAGCCCTTGGAACCGTAATCTTCAAGGACAGACCCTGAGGGTGGCTCCTGGGTTTTTCCATCGTTTCTCCAGCCTTGCTTGAGTGTAAATATAGTGGGCAAAAACTCCGCTCTTGAACGAGATGGATCCAGGTGTACATCTTGGAAAATTCCTTAATTCACTGGTGCCTCAGCTTTATTATTTAAAAATGGTGATCAGAGTACTTAACCTGGTGCCTCAGCTTTATTATTTTAAAATGGTGATCAGAGTTCTTAACCTGGCTTGGCAACCAGGACAACTCAGTGAGATAAGACTGTGCAGGCTCTTACCTTGTCCAGGATGCTGTGCCACACGTCATGTCATGTTCCTTGGTTCTCACCAGAACCTGAGGAGGGTGGCGCTTTACCCATTTTGCAGACGAGGCCATTCAAGAGTGGACCCTGCTCAGACAGCAGCCTTCTGAGCCAGGGGGAAATGCAGGTTGCCTCCGCTCAAATGCAGTGTGCTTTTCGTTAAGTGCAGTGACCTCAGTTGGAAAAGCTCCTAACTGTACAAGACAATTAAAGGGAGGTGCCAAGCAAGTGACTCAAAGATCACTCTGACATGTTACAGTAACCAATGGTGGCCGGTGACTTCAGGAAAAGAACACTTTCTTAAGAGTAAATGTAACAGGATAGGAAACACAGAGCTCTCTGAGCCTCTGCTGAAGTCCCAAAGGCTCCAAGTGACCCAGACCCCAGGGACCCCCAGATCCTCCAGAGGGGCTGCCTAGAAAGAAGGTACAGAAGGGGCGGGGATAGCACTGGTCATGGTGCAGTGGAGGGAGGAGAAGGCGCAGGAGGTGGGGAGGAGAGGGTGTCTGTGGTGAGAACGACTGGGTGTGGTGTATACCCTCCTACCCCAGGGGCCATAAAGGGAGGTGCCCTCTGGGAGCTGATGTCCCTGGGGGTCAGCTCAGGAGGCCACCTGGAGAAGAGCTGCACTTCGCCTGGGAGGGTCCATGAATAGGAGGGAGGACTGTGGGGGAGAGGGCCCCCACTCAGCGTGGCCATCAGGGTGTGGGCAGAGGTGACCATGCCACCAGGTGAGCTCATGTACTCCTTGCTTCCGTCTCTCCTCCTCTGGGCTCATCCTAAGACTACTCCAGCCCCTGGCAGAACTCAGGTGCTCCAGAGACCCAGATCAGTGATGCCTTTAACCCAGTTTAAAGTACTGGTGTTTGGGGAGGATAGAAACAGATTTTCCTCTTCTCTTTTTTGAGGGGTGAGGGGCTGAGAAATAGCACTTAACACAAGGCCATGCACCCAACAGTCCGTTAAGTTCCTGCAGACGCAATTGCTTGTCTTGCAAGAGATAACAGCAAACAGATCTTCCCCTCCCATTTTCTCCATCCCTCTTTGACTTTCTAACTGCAGAAACACGAGTCAGGACTTTGGGAACTGTTCTTCATCGATTCAGAAATCGTGGAATAAAATGAAATCCTTCTATTTCATCTCAAGTCCTGAGGCATGATTAATAGAGGTGGAAATAATGGTGAGGTGGCCAGGCTGATTTGGGCTCCTGGGAGGGTACTTGAGGAGGAAGACAGGGGTTTGGACAGAATAAAGGATGTTGCCTTCCAGATCTTCAATTAAAAGTAAACCTGCCTAAAACGGAGACATCTCTACTCTTCAAACAGCAAAGTTATCTCTGGAAATAGCCAAAGGAGTAAGTAATTATTATAGAGTGGCACAGATAATTATGGACAAGGTGGAAAGTACATACAGAAAACATGATTAATTAAAATAGTAAGTTAGTTCCAATGACCTGTCATCAGGTCTGATGGGATTTTGTAATATGCAGAAATTCAGCTGTGAAGCTATGGAATTGGAGCGCAGTTTCGGTGAGGAGGAACAGAAGGGCCGAGGGCTACGCCAGCCTCGCCTTGGGGGAGGGCACATGGTGGAGAAATACGAACTCCGTCTTTGCTTCTGGTAGATGTGACACTCAGGAATGTTCCAGAAGCTTGTGCCAGAAGCTTAGGGGAAATTCCGTCACCCCACACCTTTCTGTATGATTTTTATTTTTGTCCATGCTTGCCCCAAACTGAGTCTTAATGATTAAGTGTTGTATGGTAGCTAACGGCAGCCTTCAGTTTATTGACCTAATACTTTTAGTCGCAGTATCTTTGCTATGTTGGTGGAACAAATGTTACTTAAGAAGTAAATGTGTGATTACCATTTATACAAACCTGGGTACGTAACTTATATATACAATTTTATATGCAATGTATATTTACTTGTAAAAAATTCAAAAGTTATTTCTATTCATTTATGTCATATTTATAATTCATACAATATATACAATCAGGTCACCACCCAAACCAAATTCTACATAATCCAAAACATAATTTGGTTTTGGTGGTGACCTGCTTCCAGGGCTTAAGCATCCATATGTACTTTATTTTTCTTTATATTAAGAAAGAAATACTCTACACATGAATCATTGATAGACTCATTCACTTTGGCAAAAATGAATAAAAAAAAAAAATATATATATTTTTCTTTTGGTATACAAATCTATGAAAGGAATTGGGTTTGACCCAAAGAGGGTTTGAGGCTAGACATTAGGTTTGGGATGGGCATGAGCCTTTTATAACATTTGTTTGGGATTCTCAAATTCTAATACCTCTGCTAATGAATGAGTTACATGGGAATGACAGGGGGCCTCATACCCTATAAAACATTTTTAATGGCTTGTTTTGATATGAGACAACATTCTATGCAGAGGATTTAACAAATTAAGATATTAGGTATTTTCATGTCAAAGAAAATCCTTAAAATTTTGCTCTTATTTTTTTTTTTTAATTTTGCTCTTATTTTTAAGAAATGGCTTATTTTGCCTCTTGATCATCTTCAGCATGTTCACTGCCTAGAATGTACAAATGAGTTCTTTGCATTTTTTTCACCCACATGAGCAGGTTATGAATCTGTTCACACAAAGAACTTGGTACACTGTCTTGTGCAGAGTAGAGTGGGTAAATAAGGGTTTATAATTGTTGGGTTGACCACTCTAGACCTCTCTCCCAGAGGCTCCTAAGTGGGGTCCACAGAGTGTGCTCTAAGTTGTTTACCAGTGTGTATGAAAGAGGGCATTGTGCATTTGGGAGTGAATTCTTTGAAGAGAGAGAATGGTTGTAGTTGTCTCTGGGGATGGAGGCCTGAACGGTGAAGAGGGCCACATTCCTGAGCAATGGCGGCTGGTAGACGGGAGCCCGGGGTGGAGAGAGGGGCATCAAGAGTTGTCTCTCCGGTGAGGCTGGTGTCCTGCGCTCCACACGAGTGGAAAGGAGAAATCCGAGCGAAGACAAGGTTCTTTACTCTGTTGCTCTTTGTGAGCTGGGAGACACAGCCATTGGCTTTTCCTGGTTTTTCCTCTGTCCTTTCCCCTTTCACTCCTTCCAGTCTCCTGTATTATTTCGGAAGCCACTTTTGTTCAATGTGACTCACGTGCCCATTTTCATAACTGTGAGCGAAGCGCTTTTTTAGTTGGGTGTACTTGGTATTTGAGTTCTGTAGTGAATTGTCTTTTCTCTCTTTCCTTCTTGCACTGCTCCCAATCCTCCCTTTTCTTCATAACCAATTCTTATTTGTTTTTTGGCATTAAAGCTTAGCAGAGAATTTAAAAGCATATCGAAGACCTCAAGTATCTCTATTCTTCTTAGGTTGATTATACCATGATTGAAACATTGGTGAAATTAAAATTTTAGAATTTAAACAATGACTCTGTTGATCCTTTATAACGAAGAGGTGTGACTTTATCGTTTTCCTTGTTTAAATAATAGCAAGATTATTTGTTTTGTATAGTATAGTTGGAGAAAGGATTTCCTTTATGTAAATATAAGCAAAGCATAAAAAAAATAAACCTAGTCTAATAGTAGTCTTTCTCTACTCTTGACCAGATTAGGAAGAAGCAACAAGAAGTAGTGGGCTTTTTGGAAGCTAATAAGATTGACTTTAAGGAATTAGACATTGCTGGAGATGAAGACAATAGGAAGTGGATGAGGGAGAATGTTCCTGGAGAGAAAAAACCTCAAAACGGAATTCCTTTGCCCCCCCAGATCTTCAACGAAGAGCAGTATTGTGGGGTGAGTATTTGGTTTCTTGGAAAAGTCTTCTGCATGTATGTTTATCAGAAATTGTTTAAAAACAGATTACTTTGAGGGCAC
Source organism: Mirounga angustirostris (assembly GCF_029215605.1). NCBI lineage: Eukaryota > Metazoa > Chordata > Mammalia > Carnivora > Phocidae > Mirounga > Mirounga angustirostris. Next base: position 6,548,726 of record NW_026991709.1, on the reverse strand, counting down.
CTGGGTGGCTCGGTCTGTTGAGCATCCAACTTTTTATTTTGGCTCAGGTCATGATCTCAGGGTCATGGGATCGAGCCATGAGTCCAGCTCCACGCTCAGTGGGGAGTCTGCTTGAGATTCTCTCTCTCCCTCTCCCCCTCCACTCTCCTTCTCTCTCTCTTTCTCTCAAAATAAAATAAATAAATCTTAAAAAAATGGCTCATTTGGAGGCAGCATTTGAACTTGTTGATAGTTTTCAGGACATGATCTATTTCTACTAATACCTGGATGGTAGACCCATTGTAAGTCATCAATATATAAGATTCACAAAAGGATAGAAACAGTAAAATGGTGATTTGGAAGTTCTTGGGATTATTTTAGGCCCCTTATTTTATTTTGAAGAGTGGAGGTCACTTGTGCAAACAAAGTATGCATTTAGTTGGAAAGGAGTTCTGATCAGCCTCATGATGTACACATCCATGAATCCAGGTAGACAGAGGGTTGGCTTTCACTTTCATAAAGAATGATTTGCAGAAGTCAAATCTTAATACAGATACAAGATAAATGTGTGGAAACGTATCTAGATAGTTTTAAAACTGTTCTGGACCATTTTGATTACAACAGCAATTTTATTTTATACATTTAATAGTTCATTTCACCAGAAAATCACCTCTGCCTCCAGTTCTTTACAGTTCTCTTAGTAAATCAAATTGTTGAAAAGAAACATTTAGGGCGCCTGGGTGGCTCAGTTGGTTGAGCGACTGCCTTCGGCTCAGGTCATGATCCTGGAGTCACAGGATCGAGTCCCGCATCGGGCTCCCTGCTCGGCAGGGAGTCTGCTTCTCCCTCTGACCCTCCCCCCTCTCATGTACTCGCTCTCTCTCATTCTCTCTCTCTCAAATAAATAAATAAAATCTTTAAAAAAAAAAAAAAGAAAGAAAAGAAACATTTAAAAACTCAAAGCACTTCAGAGCATGAGAGCTGGAGGTTATCTTAGGGGTCATCTAAGCCTTGTAGGTCATCTTTCAGATGCAGCCAGGGCTCTGGAAGGCAGAGGGAAATGATCAGTGCTGTGTTGCTTCCGAAGGCTGGAGCCAGCTATGGGAATCTTAACTCACGTCTTCTCTTCTTGCACTCAACTGTTGGTTCTTTAGGTTAGCTCCTTTTTATTATTATGTTTCTCATCTAAAGCAGGTTTGGTCCAATTAAAGCCTGAAGGCCGATGCCCGTAGCTACCTGTTTTAGTAAATAAAATTTTACTGGAACACATCCACACTAATTGATTCACCTATCACCTATGGCTGATTTTGCACAATGGCAGAGCTGAGTTGTTGCAGCAGGGACCATATGACCTGAAGCACCAAGTGTTTGGTTATTGGAGGTTTGTCTTTGTTTCATAGGACTGATGTAAGAAAGCACCACAAGCAGGGTGGCTGTTACGGGCTGTATGTTTGTGTTCCCCCCCAAATTCATATGTCGAAGCCCTAACCTCCATGGTGATGGCATTTGGAGATGGGGCCTTTGGGAAGTGATCAGCTTAGATGAGGTCATGCTGGTGAGGCCTTCCTGATGGGATTAGTGCCCTTAGAGGAAGAGAGAGCGATCCCTCTTACTTCACCATGTGAGCACACAGCCAGAAGGTATCTGTCCTCACCAGAACCCAACTATACTGGCACCCTGGTCTCAGACCTCCAGCCTCCAGAGCTGTTGTTTAAGAGCCCCCCGCTCTGCCTAGTGTGGCATTTTGTTATGTGACCCAAGTTGACTAATTCAGTGTCTTAAAATAACAGAAATGTACTCTTGCACAGTTCTGAAGGCCAGAAGTCCAATAGCAAGGTGTCTGTCAGGTTAGTTTCTTCTGGAGGCTTCGAGGGAAGATCCGTTCCATGCCTTTTTCCAGGCTTCTGGTGGTTGCCAACAACCTTTGGTGCTCTCTGGCTTGCAGATGTATCTCTCCCATCCCTGCCTCCATCGCTCCTTGTGTTCTCCTTGTCTCTCTCTCTGTCTTCACTTGGCCTTTTTTTTTTAAAGATTTTATTTATTTATTTGACAGAGATAGACACAGTGAGAGAGGGAACACAAGTAGGGGGAGTGGGAGAGGGAGAAGCAGGCTTCCTGCGGAGCAGGGAGCCTGATGCGGGGCTCGATCCCAGGACCCTGGGATCATGACCTGAGCTGAAGGCAGATGCTTAACCTACTGAGCCACCCAGGCGCCCCATTCACTTGGCCTTTTTATAAGGACAGCAGTCATTTGAAATAGGGCTCAGGGGTGCTGGTTAAGCATCTGCCTTCGGCTCGGGTCATGATCTTGGGGTCCTGGGATCGAGTCCCACATCGGGCTCCCTGCTTAGCTGCTCACTGAGGAGTCTGCTTCTCCCTCTCCCTCTGCCCCTCCCCATACTCGTGCTTTCTCTCCCTCACTCTCAAATAAATAAAATCTTTTTTTAAAAAAATATTCATTTATTTGAGAGAGAGTATGAACAGGGGGAGAAGTAGAGGGAGAGGGAGAAACAGGCTCCCCAATGAGCAGGGAGCCCGATGTGGGGCTCAATCCCAGGACCCCGGGATCATGACCCAAGCCAAAGGCAGACGCTCATGCGACTGAGCCATCCAGATGCCCCAAAATAAATAAAATTAAAAAAAAAAGAAGAATAGGGCTCACTCACTCCAATATGGCCTCATTGTAAATAATTACATCTGTAAATATCCTATTTCCAAATAAGGTTGCTTTCTGTTCTGGGTGGACTTGGATTTGTGGGGAACCCTCTTCAACCCAGCACAGGGTTATATGGATTTACATGACCGTGTTAGCATTCTTCAGAGGCTTAGTCCTGTGGGTGGGGGGAGTGTTTTTAAACAGTCTGAATGTGGCAAGCACTTATTTAAGAGAACGTATGATCCAGCCCAAGTCTCCTTTGGATTTAAGCTGGGGCTTCCCAGGGTGCAGAGAGGATTTCCTGTGTGAGGAAGGGTCCTCCCCTCCACCTCCTATTCCTCCCTTCCCCTCACCCTCCCCACCTCTTGACTTCCCTCCACCATGACCCTTATTTCTAAGAATTGAGGCTCTTGTTGGATGAAGAAGGGAATAGTGGTGGTGGGCAATTTTGATTTTTAAATAATTTTTTTAATAATTGAAAAATTAATACATGTGCATGCTGAAAAATTAAAATGGTTCAAAAATTATCTTCAGTAAATATTAAGTCTCTCTCCCATGTCAGACCCCTGTGACTCTAGTTCCTTCTCCCGAGGGGACTGGCTTCATGGACCTGTGATCTGGGAAGTCACCCAGACCCCATGCTCAAGAGAGCTCTCTGCTTGGTTCCATGCCCTACTGTCTTGAAATCCACAACAGTTTTTGAAACAGGGACCCCATGTTTCATTTTTGCATGGGGACCCCGCAAATGATGTAGTCGTTCCTGCTTTGACTGACCAACGTTGGCAATTTCTTGTTTGACCCTTCCAGAAATTTTCTATGTATATTTGTAATATACATTATATATATCTTATAGATACCTATAATATCTATAATACAGTAGACATTATATAGATATATATTGTATATTACTTAAAAATGGGAGTGTGCTATACATGTTTGGTTTTTGTCAGGTACTAACCAGATCTCAGAGATCATTGCATAGCTGCCCATACTCCTTCTTTTAACAGCCGCAAAGCGTTCCATTGTATGTGACATAATTATCGACTCAGTGCTCTACTGGGGAACATTCAGGAAACATTCAGCATACAAACAATGCTGCAGGAAATGTCTTTATATACACAGATCCTTGTATTCAGTGTGAATATATGTATGGAGGATAAAATCCTGGAAGATGTGCTGGTTTAAAGCCTGCATGCATTTTGCATTTCAGAAGGTATTGGCACGTGGCCCTGTAATGTACTTGTGTCAACTTATATTTCCACCAGCCTCGCTGAGAGTGGCTAGGTCCCTGTGACTTTGACAATATTCTTTTTGCAAACTTTTGGAACTTTGCCAGTCTATTAGATGAAAAATATATTCTACTGCTTTGACTTGAATTTCTGTCCATGTGAGTGAGGCTGAACATCTTTTCCTATGTTTTTTTTTTTAATTTTTTTCCTTTTTAAAGATTTTATTTATTTATTTGATAGAGAGAGAGCAGGAGAGCACAAGCAGTGGGAGTGGCAGAAGCAAGCCCCCCTGCCAAGCAGGGAGCCCAATGCGGGGCTCGATGCAGGACCCTGAGATCATGACCTGAGCCGAAGGCAGACGCTTAATGACTGAGCCACCCAGGCGCCCCTCCTATGTTTATAAGCTATCTTTTTTCCCCCTATGACTTGCTATTTTTCTATTGGGTTACAGGTTATATTTATTAGTTTGTAAGAGTCTTCATTTGTGAAGGAAAGTATCCTTTTTATGACCATAGATGTTGCAATTTTTTCCCCCACATTTTTTGTCTTTTGGCTTTTAAAAAAAATTTTATTTTATTATGTTATGTTAATCACCGTACATTACATCATTAATTTTTGATGTAGTGTTCCATGATTCATTGTTTTCGTATAACCCCCAGTGCTCCATGCAGTACATGCCCTCCTTAATACCCATCCCTGGGCTAACCCATCCTCCCACCCCCCTCCCCTCTAAAATCCTCAGTTTGTTTCTCAGAGTTCATAGTCTCTCATGGTTCATCTCTCCCTCCGATTTCCCCCCCTTCATTTTTCCCTTCCTTCTCCTAACGTCCTCCATGCTATTCCTTATGTTCCACAAATAAGTGAAACCATGTGATAATTGATTTTCTCTGCTTGACTTATTTCACTTAGCATAATCTCCTCCAGTCCCATCCATGTTGATGTAAAAGTTGGGTATTCATCCTTTCTGATGGCTGAGTAATACTCCACTGTATATATGGACCACATCTTCTTTATCCATTCGTCTGTTGAAGGGCATCTCGGCTCTTTCCACAGTTTGGCTATTGTGGACATTGCTGCTACAAACATTGGGGTGCATATGGCCCTTCTTTTCACTACATCTCTGTCTTTGGGGTAAATACCCAGTAGTGCAATTGCTGGGTCGTAGGGTAGTTCTATTTTTAATTTTTTGAGGCACCTCCACACTGTTTTCCAAAGTAGCTGTACCAACTTGCATTCCCGCCCACAGTGTAAGAGGGTTCCCCTTTCTCCACAACCTCTCCAACATTTGTTGTTTCTTGCCTTGTCAGTTTTTGCCATTCTAACTGGTGTAAGGTGGTATCTGAATGTGCTTTTGATTTGAACTTCCCTGATGGCTAATGATGATGAACATTTTTTCATGTGTCTGCTAGCCATTTGTATGTCTTCTTGGAGAAGTGTCTGTTCATGTCTTCTGCCCATTTTTTTGACTTGATTATTTGTTTTTTGGGTGTTGAGTTTGAGAAGTTCTTTATAGATCTTGGATACCAGCCCTTTATCTATAGTGTCATTTGCAAATATCTTCTCCCATTCTGTGGGTTTGCCTCTTTGTTTTGTTGACTGTTTCCTTTGCTGTGCAGAAGCTTTTTATCTCGATGAAGTCCCCAAAGTTCATTTTTGCTTTTGTTTCACTAGCCTTTGGAGATGTATCTTGAAAGAAGTTGGTGTGGCCGATGTCAAAGAGGTTACTGCCTATGTTCTCCTCTAGGATTTTGATGGATTCCTGTCTCACAGCATCTTTTCCTGATTAAAACTCTTCAGAGTATAGGGATAGAGGTAACATTCCTCAAGTTCATAAAATCCATCTATGAAAAACCCACAGTGAGTATCATTCTCAATGGGGGAAAAGCTGAGAGTCTTCCCTTAAGATCAGGAACACGACAAGGATGCCCACTCTCGCCACTATTGTTCAGCATAGTACTAGAAGTCCTAGCAACAGCAATCAGACAACAAAAAGAAATAAAAGGTATTAAAATTGACAAAGAAGAAGTCAAACTCTCTCTCTTCACAGAATGACATGATACTTTATGTGGAAAATCCAAAAGACTCCACCCCCAAATTACTAGAACTCATACAGCAGTTCAGTAATGTGGCAGGATACAAAATCAATGCACAGAAATCAGTTGCTTTCTTATACACTAGAAAGAGAAATTAGAGAAACGATTCCATTTACAATAGCACCAAAAACCATAAGGTACCTTGGAATAAACCTAACCAAAGAGGTAAAGGATCTATACTCTAGGAACTACAGAACACTCATGAAAGAAATTGAAGAAGACACAAAAAGATGGAAAAACATTCCATGCTCATGGATCAGAAGAATAAACGTTGTTAAAATGTCTATGCTCCCCAGAGCAATCTGCATCTTCAATGCCATCCTGATCAAAATTCCAATGACATTTTTCAAAGTGCTGGAACAAACAGTCCTAAAATTTGTATGGAATCAGAAAAGACCCCAAATCGCCAAGGAAATGTTGAAAAAGAAAAACAAAGCTGGGGGCATCACGGTGCCGGATTTCAAGCTATATTACAAAGCAGTGATCACCAAGACAGCATGGTAGTGGCACAAAAACAGACATATAGACCAATGGAACAGAATAGAGAGTCCAGATATGGACCCTCAACTCTATGGTCAAATATTCTTTGACAAAGCAGGAAAAAATACACAATGGAAAAAGTCTCTTCAGTGAATGGTGCTGGGAAAATTGGACAGCTATATACAGAAGAATGAAACTCGACCATTCTCTAATACCATTCACAATGATAAACTCAAAATGGATGAAAGACCTCAATGTGAGACAGGAATCCATCAAAATCCTAGAGGAGAACATAGGCAGTAACCTCTTTGACATCGGCCACAGCAACTTCTTTCAAGATACATCTCCAAAGGCTAGTGTCTTTTGGCTTTTTAAAGTGATATATTTTTTTTGGAATGCAGAACTTAAAACATTTTTTTATGAAAATAAATTCATTAATCTTTTTTCTTTATGGTTCCTGATCCTGAGTCTTACTTAAGAAAACTTTGTGCACTCTGAAGTTATCAAAAGAATAATTTCGTTTTTTCTTCTAGTACTTTTCCAGTGAAAGTAGTATTTTATTTTATTTTATTTTATTTTTTTAAAGATTTTATTTATTTATTTGAGAGAGAGAGAATGAGAGAGAGAGCATGAGGGGGGGAGAGTCAGAGGGAGAAGCAGACTCCCCGCCGAGCAGGGAGCCCGATGTGGGACTCGATCCTGGGACTCCAGAATCATGACCTGAGCCGAAGGCAGTCGCTTAACCAACTGAGCCACCCAGGCGCCCGAAAGTAGTATTTTAAATCTCTTACTTTTGCTTATTTTAACTGTCCTTTTAAATTAAGTTAGTTATAGTAGAGAAAATATTGACGTGTGTAGCTTTTAACCTATGTTAACTCTTAGGGTAAAAGTTCTGCAATATTTTTTGCTATGAAAAGAAACCTTGAAGGCATTTCTTATCCCATTTTGCTGTGATCTAGTGATTTTTTTAATTTTAGTTGTGGAAGAAAAAGAAAAGTTTTCCCCTTTCCTAAGAAAAAGACTTCTACTTTTTAAGAGGATTATTTTGTAATATTTGGATATATATTTATAATATTTCAGTATATATTATTTTATAATAGAATATTTGTGATATTCTATAGAATATAGATAGAAATATTGTGATATTTTCCTATTATAAGTATGGATCTAATGAGATGAGCCTACAAATTATTATTATTATTATTATTATTTTAATTTTATTTTTTTATTTTAGAGGGAGAGAGAGAGTGCGTGTGTGTGCCAGCAGGGGGAGAGGTAGAGGGAGAGGGAGAGAGAGAATCTCAAGCTGACTCCCTGCTGAACTCAGAGCCTGATGCAGGGCTCTATCCCAGGACCCTGAGATCACAACCTGAGCCAAAATCAAAAGTTGGACACTTAAATGACTGAGCCACCCAGGTGCCCTGAGCCTATAAATTATTTTATCTTTAACTGTTAATATTAATTCTTTTCATTTCTGCCTTCGGAGAGGTATTAGTGTAGTTTATCTGATGAGCAAATTGCTGAATTTGCCTTTCTGCAGTCTGTGGACACTCTTAACAAAAGTGCATTAATGAGGCAGAGGGCTTTGTTTCCAGAAAGTAGCTAAAAATGATTATTTGGGGCGCCTGGGTGGCTCAGTTGGTTAAGCGACTGCCTTCGGCTCAGGTCATGGTCCCGGGGTCCTGGGATCGAGTCCCGCATCGGGCTCCCTGCTCTGCGGGGAGCCTGCTTCTCCCTCTCCCACTCCCCCTGCTTGTGTTCCCTCTCTCGCTGTGTCTCTCTCTGTCAAATAAATAAATAAAATCTTTAAAAAAAAAAATGATTATTTGTATTGTAGATTCAGATTTTAAAAGGAGACTCAAAGGTTCCCAAGACTATGTCAGGTTTAAAATGGCATGAATCTGAACAATGAATCATGGAACACTACATCAAAAACTAATGATGTAATGTATGGTGATTAACATAACACGATAATTAAAAAACCCCCCAAAACACAAAACTTATGAATGAATAAAAAAGATGTGGAGCAAAGAAAAAAAATAAAATGGCATGAATCTGGATGGTCACTCAGCGTGTCTTTCCACGAGATTGAAATGCCTACTGTAAGAATAATTATTATTTATATTGAATCATTGCCCTCATCTTGAAAGGTCACCCATACACCACACCTGATGATGGTGGCAGGTAGTGGGAACCTCACGGACGAGCAATGGATTTCTCACATCATGGCAGTAAAGGGACTGGACGTTCATGGTAGTTCTGAGCACCATCCTGTCCCTGCCAGTGCAATCTCCTGCTGTTCTATCTATGCAGAATGGATGAAGATGTTATCCTGAGGACATGGCAGAAAACCGTTAGCTAGAAAAAGGAGATACCCGGTGGAAAGCCAGGCACAGCGGAGGCCAGGTTACCCACCTGGCAGAGGAATACTAACTGAAAGTACAGACATGTCAGTCAATGCCAAGTTGGAGTCTGTGCGTCTTAGCCCAGGTAAGGGCTGGGTGCCTGCCTGGGCCTAAACACAACCAAAGGGGACCTTGGCCATTCAGCAAGGCAGGCATCCTCAGGGCTGCAAGGGAGGCAGGATCCAAGCCCAGTTAGGACAGGGGCAGGGCACTCTCAGTGCATAGATGTTACTGGACAAGCTATTTCACGTCATTAAAAACTTATTATGAAATGTGTCATGTGATAAAAATACAGAGCTTTAAAGAGGAATAACAAAATGTACAACTGTGTATGCGCCAAATATTAAAAGAGCCTTAACACCTTAATCACCGTTTCCCTGTTTACATGTTTTGTTTTTTTAGTACTTCAGGTGGTTGGCCTTCATTCCACCCCGCAAATTAGATGTTTCTAATTGTTTTTGTAGTCAATACTTGTTGAGGTTTAGATTTACACACATATTTATTAATATCTTTGCTCATGATTTCTTCTTGCATCATAGATAATACATCTGGAATCATTTCCTTTGATCTTAATATAGCCTCTAAAAGTTTCTTTAAGTGAGTGTCTATTGGTGGTAAATTCTCTAAATTTTTGTTTAAAAATGACATTTTTCAGAAAAAATGTCTATTTTACTCTCATGCCTAAAAATAGTTTCCCTGAAAAAAAAAATTAGTTTTGCTGGGTCTAAAATTCTGGGTTGGTGTTTTTTTTTTTTCTAAAGACATTGAAATTATGATTTCACTTTCTTCTGACTTCTGTGTTGCTGTTAAGAACCCAATTATCAGTCTAATTGTCATTCTTTCGTGGGGAAACTTTTTCCTTGCCCCCTCTGCCTGCTTCCTTCACTCTCTCCCATGCTGCCCTCCTTTTATAAAACTCCCCACCGTGAGTAGGCTCTAGGCTTTATCTACTCCTGCCTCTAGTCTCTGTGGCATCAAAGTGGGCATAAAGATCTACTGGTTTTGTCAGAAACTCTGCCTTGGTGTGTGCTTATGCTTAGAATCCCTGGTCTCACCTGGCAATGATCTTTCCTTTTGTATCAGCTTAACAATGGATCTGTACTTCTTTTCTTAAATTTTAATTTAAAATTTTTTAATTTCTTAAAAGAATTGTTTTTTGAGAGTGTTTCAGGGCCTCTAATCTACTATACTACCATAACCGGAAGTTGAAAAACCATTTCATACTCATTATTTTCTGTATCTATTGGTTAGCGTCAAGTCAAAAATAATGAAAAATTGTTGTTCAGTCCTCAGAAGTTAGAAAAGCTATTTGGACCTAAAAAAAAAAAAAGAAAAGAAAAAAAAAAGAAGCTATTTGGACCCAAGTTGAAGCAAAAGACAATTCACTCAGTGATAAGAAAACCTTTCTAGGGGTACCTGAGTGGCTCAGTCTATTGGGCATCTGCCTTTGGCTCAAGTCATGGTCCCAGGGACCTGGGATCGAGCCCCACGTCAGACTCCCTGAGGGAGTCTGCTTCTCCCTCTGCCTCTGCCCCTCACCCCCCACTCATGCTGTTTCTCTCTGAAATAAATAAAGTCTTAAAAAAAAAAGAAAACCATTCTTGATTTGAAAGCTTCTAGAATTGGCCAACTAGAGAAGTTACAGATCTTTATGGAATTTTTGAAAAATAGAATAAATTTACTTTATTATATTTCACCTACTCTCTACTACTACTAATGTATTCTATCATATAATCTTTTTTTATTTTTTATTTTTACTTTTTTAAAAGATTTTATTTATTTATTTGACAGAGAGAGACACAGCGAAAGAGGGAACACAGCAGAGGGAGTGGGAGAGGGAGAAGCAGGCCTCCCGCGGAGTAGGGAGCCCGATGTGGGGCTTGATCGCAGGACCCCGGGATCATGACCCGAGCTGAAGGCAGACACCCAACGACTGAGCCACTCAGGCACCCCTAATCTTTTTTTAAAGATTTATTTATTTATTTTAGAGAGAGAGTACATGCGTGGGGGAGCAGCAGAGGGAGAAGGAGAGAATCTCAAGCAGACTCCCCACTGAGTGTGGAGCCTGATGTGGGGCTCAATCTCATGACCCTGAGACCATGACCTGAGCTGAGATCAAGAATCTGCTGCTCAACTGACTGAGCCACCCAGGCGCCCCTCTATCATGTAATCTTTAACATCTTGGGAGTGCATGCTCCAGGAATCGATACCAAAGGATCACTTCCTCTTGATGCTCTATTTCCTTCAACTAAGTTTTGAGTCAACTCACAAAAATGCATACAGAGTAAAAGAATACAATTAACCACTGAGTGAATCTGGGCAACAGATAGGAAAATAATAAAGCTTTGGGTAAGAATGACACAAAGAATATGTAACATTTTCTTCCCAGTGTCAGTGGCCTGTATTTGGTTTTAAGCTTCTTAACACATAAGAGTAGTGTGGTTGGTAACATGACTAAGCGGGTTTGAGCTCTGTGTGTTCAAGCCGGCCAGACACACCACCCTCAGTGTGTCAAGAAACTGATCGCTGCCCGGATGACAGAGTTTGGCAGTCATGAAGTCGTCTGGAGAATATCTCCTAGATTTTAATTATATGAAATGAAACTCTCCTGAGCTATTGACAACCATGCTACTGAAGACTGGGTTTAGGGCTGGACCCCTGGGTGGGCCTGGGGGAGTGAGCGAGGGGGGGCTTCACTGAGCTCCAGATTTCAATCAGCTACCAGGTTTCACCTCACTCAGTAGTTTTTCCCACTTTACCGAAACAGGTACCACTGTAAGCCCTCCATAATCCTGTGGCTGCTGGTATCAGAAGGTCTGAGATGGGTCTTATCCCGCAGAAGCTATTAGAGAAATCCTGTGTTGTCTTAGTCTCAGCTGCTCAGGGTCCAAATCCATAGGGCCAAGTGATAAGGAAGCCAGCTAAAGTTATGGCACTTGTGGAGAATCCTTTCACTCTGTATATCTGAGTCTTGTCAGCAGTTCCTGAGCATGAACAGGTGTGTGTGTGTGTGTGTGTGTGTGTGTGTTTTCTCACTGCTCTGTATTCTGCCCAGTGAAATGATAAAAACAAACGTAAAGTTCATGGTTAGAGATTCCTTAACTTTTGGGGTTAGGCGTCTTTGACAAAACAAACTGGGATAACCTTTTGTGTTAGCTTCTAACTTAATGACTAATAAAAAAAGATCAACTTAGGTAAATATTCTGGCTCACAAGTGCGCAGTGGGATTTAAACATTCTTTTTCTTTGCTTCAAGGATTTTGACTCTTTCTTCTCTGCAAAAGAAGAGAATATTATTTATTCGTTTCTGGGTTTAGCTCCCCCTCCAGACTCAAAGGTAAGCTTGAACACCCCATTGGGGCTCCATACAAGTCATAATAAATGAAGCTAGAAATCAGCATCTAAGACTGTTTAATAAATGATGATCTTTAAGTTAACATAGTTTAAATGTATTCCTTATTCTGGTGAAGTCTTACGCATAGAGATAATGCAAAGCTTTTACTAGAGCATGTTGTAAAACTATGCTTTTCATTTTTTTGCTATGTTTACACCTCTTTGTAAACTAAATTGTAGTAAGTCTTACAATACTGAAATTAAGAAACATTGCCTTCAGTAATCTTAAATACACTAAATAACTATATAAAAATTTGAGTTCCCAGGTTGTGTTTATGAAATTATTTTGTAATGAATTGACTTCTCATGTGGCTTATTTTAGTTAATTTTATAATAATATATCACCGATATTAATTCTTTCTATTTAAAATGAGTTGACTTTGCTTTTTTAGAGGGGGGGAGGGTAAGATCCAGACACAAGAACAAGATAAATCTCAACAGTGGTTTTTCTTCTGTTCCATCTTTGATTATGTATAATTATGTCAATTAAATACAGAATTAGGCCAATATCCTGAATTTGTCTAATGGAGATCATCTGGCTCAGTCCATGCACCACCCACTGCATCCTTACTTCTCCCAAGAATCTCACACATGACTCTCCACATACAAGACAAGTACACATTTGTTTAATTCATTTATTCCTTAATAAATTTGTTTGTACTCAGTTTCATTTCAAAAGAGATTTGTGATGACTGAGTCCAAATTAATTCTCATTGTAGGAGAAATAACTCAAAATCCTACCTTGTAGAGATGGGTTTGTCTCAGCGGTATGTGCCGGTGTTCTTTCATATGTCAGCTTCTGCAGGTAACGACATTTGGGACCTCTTAGTGCTTAGGTTAACACGCGAAGGTGTAGCACCAATTCCTTCTCCAAAAGTAACATGCAGATTTCACAACTGGCTAATGAGGTTTTATATGAGGAAGAGAATCTTCCCTTTTAGTGAAACACCTTTCTGGCTTTGGTCAACTTAAATGTAACGCATTTCATACATCCTTTTAACAGTTTAAAAAAGGCTATTACATGCAGTTCATTCTTTTTTATTTGATATAGGAGTTTGGTATGAGAGTTTTATTTGGTGTAGGTGTTTGTTAACTGGGTCATGTTAGTATACTTATTACATTTAAGACATGGTGCCTTGGTGTTAAGGTACATTTCTTGGTAGGAACACTCAGGTCACTTGTATCTTGAAGATGGGAAGGAAAGGTGGAGGGAAGACTGTTTCAGGCAAAGGGGAGAGCAAGTGCAAAGTCCCTGAGGCAGGAAAGAGCATAGAAAGTTCTAAGAACTGCCATGAGGCCCACATTGCTGGAATGAGGGGTGGAGGTGCCCAGGAGGTGGGAGCTGCAGGTGGGCATCCCATGGGCCATAGTGGTGCTCTGGATTCTGTCTTACATGCAGTGGAGACATTGTAAGGGGTTTAAGCAGAGAATTAATCTTATTTCCTTCTTGAAAACTCATTTGGTTACATTATGGGATGAAGGGACTAAAAGAGTGCAAACTATCATAGTAATACAGATGAGATGTCATGGCTGCTTGGACTAAGGTGGTGGGATAGAACTACACAGAAGTGGATGATTTTAGGGCCATTTTGGAGGAAGAATTGGTAAGACTTGCTGATAGATTGAATGTGGGGGTGGGGATGGAATGAATGATTGCTTCTGGTTGTTGGGTGTAGACGTTCACTTTGGTGGAGGACCGTATTTACAGGGGGATGTTAAGTTTGAATGAGACATCTAAGAGAAGTGAGGTGGGCAGTTGCAGATGTGTGTCTTCCTGAGGTCTGGTTGAAGATGCATGTGTGGAGTCTGCTAGCATGTGGATGGAGCTAAAGTAATGAGAGAGGGTTGACAGCAAGGAGGCCAGGCTTGAAGGTGCTCCAAGCTTAAAGCTGGGTAGAGGATAAGCAGAGGCCACCTCTTCAGGTGACATCCCCCTGTAATGAGAGTCTTTGAGGCAGGAGGAGACCAGGAGCGTGTGGCGTTAAGGCCACCGAGGAGGAGCATTTTTCACAGAAGAGGGTCCGATGCTTCTGAGAGATTGAGTCAGGTGAGGACAAACAAGTGACCGTTGGCCTAGACAACACGGAGGTCCTTGGTGGCCATGACAGAAGTAGTTTCTGAGGAGGGGTGAAGACAGAAGCCAGGTGGGGGGTGGGGGCGTCAAAGGAGAACTAACTGGTGGTGAGAAGGAGGGATTACACATGGTCAGTTATCCCTGGGGCATCTCCCACGGACAAGAGAGTATGGCAGCATCTGATTTATTTTATTTTATTTTAGAGAGCTGGGGGGAGAGCAGGAGCAGGGACAGAGGGAGAGGGAGAGAGAATCTTTAGCAGGTTCCATGCCCAGTGCAGAGCCCAAAGCGGGGCTCGATCTCACGACCCTGAGACCATGACCTGAGATCATGACTTGAGATGGTGACCTGAACTGAAATTGAGTTGGATGCTTAACTGACTGAGCCACCCAGGCGCCCCAACATCAGATCATTTTAAAGAGTGCCTGCTCGGGCGCCTGGGTGGCTCAGATGGTTGAGCGTCTGCCTTCGGCTCAGGTCATGATCCCAGGGTCCTGGGATCGAGTCCCGCATCGGGCTCTCTGCTCCTTGGGAGCCTGCTTCTCCCTCTGCCTCTCTCTCTCTCTGTCTCTCATGAATAAATAAATAAAAATCTTTAAAAAAAAAAAAAAAAAAAGAGTGCCTGCTCATTCCTGCTGCTGGAACCCTGGGTCGTGGGTCATGGGTCATGAGTCTTGGGTCATGGTTGAGGTGCTCCACTCTGCTTGTGCCAGGTGTCCTGCTTTCTCGCTCCCACCACCTGCTGGACGGACTCCTGCTACTTCTCGGTCCCCACTTTCAAGACCCCAGACCAGTGGGTGGTGGAAGGAGAGTCTAGATTTTACAACTGAAGACCCAGTAGGGATTTTGTAAACAACAAAGATCTTTTCTTCTTTCTTTTCTTTCCTTCCCTTTCCCACTCTCCCCTTCCTTCCTTCCTTCCTTCCTGCCTTCCTCCCTCCCTCCCTTCTTCCCTCCCTTCCTCCCTCCTTCCCCTCCTCCCTTCCTCCCTTCCTCCCTCCCTCTCTTTCTTTCTTTTTCTTTCCTTTCCTCCCTCCCTCCCTCTTTCTTTCTTTTTCTTTCTTTCTTTCTTCTCTTTCTTTCCTTCCTTCTTTCCTTCTTTCCCTCCCCTTCCCCTTCCTCTTTCTTTCTTTCTTTTTCTTTTTTCTTTCTTTCTTTCTTTTCTTCTTTCTTTCTTTTTCTTTTCTTTCTCTCTTTCTCTCTCTCTCTCTCTCTCTCTCTCTCTTTCTTTCTTTCCTTTCTTTCTTTCTTTCTCTCTTTCTTCTTTTCTTTCAACTTTTCTTTTTTTTTTTTTTTTTTTTTTTTTTTTTTTTTTTTAAAGATTTTATTTATTTATTTGACAGAGAGAGACACAGCGAGAGAGGGAACACAGCAGTGGGAGGGGGAGAGGGAGAAGCAGGCTTCCTGCAGAGGAGGGAGCCCGATGCGGGGCTCGATCCCAGGACCCCGGGACCATGACCTGAGCTGAAGGCAGACGCTTAACGACTGAGCCACCCAGGCGCCCCTTCTTTCAACTTTTCTATCCCAGGTCAATAGTAGTCTGGCAAAGCTTAGGAAGGAGAGTTTTCCTTTAATCTTTTATAGGTCAAATTCTTAGACAGAGCCCCCCTCTGCCCTGGAGTCACAGTGAACAGAGGGGCAGGGGGTAGGAGAGCAGCTCACCCTCTCCCTACTCACAGCAGATCCTGGGTATCACATTCTCTTCATTTCTTTGCTTGTAATGTTGTGCTGTTTTTCATAATGATCACTTCAAACTTTGTCTAGTGCTCTGTTAAATGGATGTATCACAATTGGCTTACTTTATTCCTTTATTTATTTTTATTTTTTCTTATTCCCTTATTTTTAATCTTTACTTATTGTATCATACACTTGTTTCTGCTGTGACAGCCTCATAACGGTCATTTCACTAGTTCATGTAATATTCTATGAAGCTGATGTGCCATAATTTTCTTTACTGTGCTTATGTTTTTGAACATTTGTTGCTCACAATTTATTTTTATTTTTATTTATTTGTTTTTAAAGATTATATTTATTTATTTGACAGAGAGAGACACAGCGAGAGAGGGAACACAAGCAGGGGGAGTGGGAGAGGGAGAAGCAGTCTTCCCGTGGAGCAGGGAGCCCGATGTGGGGCTCGATCCCAGGACCCTGGGATCACGACCTGAGCCGAAGGCAGATGCTTAATGACTGAGCCACCCAGGCGTCCCACAATTTTTTTTTTTTTTTAAATCATAAATAACTTCACAGTGGTTCTTGACATGAAACATGTTGTCTTTCTTTTGGAGTATTTCCTGAAGATACATTCCTGGTAGTGCTTTTAGTGAGACAAAGGTGCATGAGTGTCTTGAAATGTGTCTCCAAATCTCTCTCTGGTGGGCTAGAAACATTTATCCCGTGCACCCTGGTATACCAACTTCACGCAAAGACTGATGAGTGTGTTTAACCTCCTTGCTCTTAGGAGCATCAGATTCTATTTTAAAATTTAGTTTCTGATTTGATTGTGCTATGAAGAGGAAATGTGGAATGGTGAATTTCCATTTTAAGTGTGTCTTTGTGACCCAATGTGTATTTTCATTTCTCTTTGAAAAGACTGTTTCTTGAATATTAAAAAATTAACTTTGATCAAATTACCATGTGTGTCATATCATAAAGGTCTGATGGTGCCACAGGATTATCACAACATGCAGGAGGCCCTGCCTCGAACCTGCATGCTTCACCTGTCCTTTCTGGTTTGCTCCGGCACAGAATTCCCACAGGTGGCACGAGTCCATCCGGGGAGTGTGAAGGCGCTGCTCCGTGTTCTGGCTGGATTTGCCGAGGTGCTGTTGGGGAGCCTGATGCCAGTCTGTGTCTTGATTGTTTATTTGTGGCTGCTTCTGTTTTTCTCATTTCTGGGAGATTTTAGGGTCCCCTTTTTACTTTTGAAGATGAGGTCTTTTCCTTGTTATTTGTGCTGTGCGCTTGCTGGGCTCTAGGAATCTGCAAAATCGTGCCCTTCGGTTCTGGAAGGGGTGGGGGAGGGGTACTACCTCTGTGGTGGTTCATTCCTCTTAGTTCGCATGTTCTTTTCTTTGTTCTTCTCAGAATTCCTCTTATTTGAATAGTGGACATTCTGGACTAATTCTCCAATTTCTAATCTCTTCACTCTCATTTTCCATGTTGTTGTCTTTTTCTCCTTTCTGGGAGATTTCTTCCACTTTCTACTCCACCTTCTGTTTTTTTCTCCCAGTTGTTTTCCTTCTTGCAAGGTGTTTTTTTCGGGGGGGGGGGGTTGTTTTGTTTTTGTTTTGTTTTGTGTTCTTTGGCTGCTCCCTTATTAAATAGCTTCCTGTTCTTGTTATACAGGTTCATTATTTTCCTTAACTCTGAGTTTATGAGATATGGTTTTTCTTTGTACACATTTTCTTCAACTCTCTGCATTCTCTGTTTCTGTGTTCCCTTTCTGTTTCCTTTTTATTTTTCTGTAAGACGTTTTCTCAGATGTCTGGGGACCCTTGACTATTTAAGAACAAGGTGCTAAAAAAAGTTGAATGGATGGTCTAGATCCATGGTCATGACTTGCTGTGTGGTAGGCTTTACCATGGGATGACTTAAAGATGACTTGTTGGCTTTCTGTTAGGGATCTTGGACTGTGGGCTTTTGCTGTTGGTTTAGGTGAGCTTCTCTGGGGAGGATCTTCCATTTTCTGAGGTGGTAGTGGGGATAGTGGGGGTGATGGTAGATGAGGAGGTGATGATGGTGGAGGTAATAGTGAAGGTAGTGTTGGTGATGCTGCAGGTGATGGAAGTGGTGGATATTGTGGTGGTGATGGTGAAGGAGATAGTGGAGGTGGTGATGGTGGTGGTGAAGGTGTTGATGGTGGTAATGGTGGTGGTGATGGTGTTGGTGATGCTGGAGGTGATGGGGGTGGTGGATGTGGTGGTGGTGATGGTGAAGGAGAGAGTGGATGTGGTGATGGAAGAGGTGATAGTGGAGCTGATGATGGTGGTGGTAAGTGTGGAGTAAATGAGTAAATCTGGTTGCCAGTGTTCTGGGAGCAAGTCAGGAAGGGGGTAGAAAGGTCTTCAAGATGTGGACTTCTCAGATAGATCTCTTGTCCTGGCTCTGGTTCTCCATCTCAGCTGGCCTCATGACCAAGAGGTCAGAGTCCCTCTGGTTCAACATCTGCAGACTCTAAACCTGCTTATTTAGGAGTGGGCAGTTGCCTGCCATCCAGGGATGAGGAGGGAATCTAAATCTGCTTCTCATTTCCCCACATCCCTTCTTATAAGAAATTAGGTCTTAGATTTTTTCTAATTATTTTCTAATTATTTTTCTAATTATTACTCAACAGTTTCCTTTTCTGCCTCTAAAATTTGTGGACATTCTTTTTTTGCAGTAACCTCTCACCTGTTTTTTTTGTCCTTGTAAGTTTATCCTTTAAAATAGTCTTTACTGTCATGTAATGGAGTCCTGAGAAGAAGCCAAGGCAAATATCTGCATTCATTTTCCCATAATAACTAGAAACTGCCTGGCATTTTCAATGACCCCAATATTCTCAAAAAGTAAGTATCATGGGCACGTGGGTGGCTCAGTTGGTTAAGTGTCTGCCTTGGGCTCAGGTCATGTTCCCAGAGTCCTGGTTGAGCCCCTCATCAGGTTCCCTGCTCAGCGGGAAGTCTGCTTCTCCCTCTCCCTCTGCTCCTCTCTCCACTCATGCTCTCTCTCTCTCTCAAATAAATAAATAAAATCTTTTAAAAAAAGTATCATTCTCTATTCTATTAAGTCCTTTCCATATGTCAGTTAGTTCTATCTAATTTATTTCTCAGTTACATAAAGAAATGAAATGTTTAATTTGTGGTTGTCTTCTTAAAAACATAATACTGAGATGTAATTCAGACATCACAAAATTCACCCACCAAAAGTATGCAATTAACAGCTTTTTAGTATAGTCACAGATTTGTGCAACCATCACCATGACCTACTTCCAAAACATTTTCACCAGTCACCCTCCAAAAAATCCAGCACCCCTTAGCTATTACACCCCACCCCTCAATCTGACCATTCTCCCAACCCTAAGGAACTACTGATATACTTTCCTTTGTATAGACTTTCCTCTTCTCGGCATTTTCTATAAATGGAATTACACAACATTTTGTTCTTTCTGCCTGGCTTCTTTAACTTAGCATAATGTTGTCAAGGTTCATTCATTTTCTAGTATGATCAGGACTTCTTTCCTTTTTATGCAGAATAATATTCTATTGTATGGATAGACCACATTTTATTTATCCACCTACCAGTCAAAGAATACTTGAGTTGTTTTCATTTTTGGGCTATTATGAGTAATGCTGTTATGACCATTTGTGTATCTTTTGCTTAATTTTATTTTAAATGGTACTATTTTGTATTATAGGCTGCTGTGCAGTAGAATCATTTGTATAGTTTTAAAAATTCAGATGCCTGAGTTCTACTTCAGACCTGAATTACTGGGGAGAGGCCCAAGGATCTTCATTTTTAAAAGTTATTATTATTTTTTTTTTAAAGATTTTATTTATTTATTTGACAGAGAAAGACACAGCGAGAGAGGGAACACAAGCAGGGGGGAGTGGGAGAGGGAGAAGCAGGCTCCCCGCTGAGCAGGGAGCCCGATGCGGGACTCGATCCAGGGACTCCAGGATCATGACCTGAGCCGAAGGCAGTCGCTTAACCAACTGAGCCACCCAGGCGTCCCATTTTTAAAAGTTCTTTGGTTGATTCTGATGCACACTTCTGTTTAGCAACCACTAAACTAGGGACTCATTTAAATATTCATGTATGTGCCTCTCTAAAATGAATGTGATACCATATTTGCTTTAGTTAAAAAATTCAAACATTACAGAGCAACTGTAAGGTCACTTTGCTTTCTTCCCTCCCTGGGGACCATCAACATTGTTGCAGGATTACGAGGTTCTTGTCTCACCTTTAGAGAAAGAAAAAGCTCTTTAAAGTGAGAGTGGTCCCAAATGGGTTGCCACTGAGGGTTTTTAGTGGCAGTTTTTCATTGAAAACTTGACCAGGAAGCTTGTGGCCTTGAGATTCTCACGCCATCTTGGTTTGAACAAGGACTATTGATAACATCCTTAATGACTTACTTCTTTGAGGTCTGGTCATTTTCTATGATTACAATGTAGCTGCCAAAGAAAAATATTCCCTCACTTCTGGGGCCAAGTGGTCCGGTCTATTTCCTTATCTCTTGTTCACTCTGGCTTAGCTTCTGCCTGCCAGGAATAGTCTCAGAGCCCAGCCAGGGGCCCTCTACCTCTCCCTGCCTAGAACTTAACCCTTTCCTTACTCAACATCATGAATTAAAAAAAACTCGATATAAAACTATATATATAAACTGTATATTTATCTCCACAAGCAATGCATATGTTGCTTTGTAATTTTAATGCCTGATTGGTATCACATTTTTAAGAATGTTTTATAGCTGGCCCTTTAAAAAACATTATGCTTTGAGACATATCCATACTAATATATATAAATTTGTTTCAGCCTCTGCTAAGTTTTATCCCATTTAAAAAATATCTAATTTCAGTTTTTATATCCTGTCCTGATCTGTGCCTAAGTCCTGTCATATTGCATGAAATTCTCTTTAACTAGTGGAAGAAAGGGCTGGCCATGGAATTATAATATCCAGCCTAGAGAGAGCTAAGAGACTGTCCAGTCCAGATTCTTCTCTTCCCAGAGGACGGGCTTGAAGTCTACAGGATTTACGCAGATATTCTGCTAATTAGCAGCACAGACTGTTCTAGAACCTCTGGTATTGTCAGCATTGCTTGGATTCGTGGGGAAAGTTCCTTAAAGTGTCCTTTGGGAAGACAGACACTTGATTTATGGAAATGATACTATTTGTCACAGTGTCATTTTGTAGTAAACAACATCGTGGATAAGTATCAGCAAGGAAATTAATCTCACCCTAAAAATAGACACTCTTGACAATTACATAGAAAATGTATGCTATAAAATGATATTAAGTATCATACACAGCATTTTTGCTTTTGGAATATTGTTCTTGTCTAAGGCAGGCTGTAGGGGGCCAAGTCTGAGGCCTGTTTTCCCCAAGAGGGCTTTGCTAGTAAACACGGGCTCCATAAATGCAACTTTAGTTCTTTAAAACTATCTGGTCAGATCTGATTAAATGAGCATCCTTGTTAATAGCACACTCCAGGCAAGGCTTTGGTTGCATACCCGGTTTCCACTTATGTCCTGGCAACAAGGAATACCTATCCTTATGGAACCTAGACAAGTAACTATATTGCCTTGAAACACAGAAAGACTTGAGAATTTTCCAGTTCTGAAGGGGTCAGGCAGAGAGAATATCACTTACAAATGTGTCATTTCAACGTACAAAAATAGAGTCTGCTACATTGTTGTGATTTATAAAAAGCTTAAGAGGAAAGACAGAGGGCTTCCTTATATATCCAGAAAATAGGACATTAAAATAATATCAACAGTATTCCAAACAAAAACTATACTCATCCTTCCCCGATTCATTGAGTTCTATGTAATTAATTCTCGTTCTGCTGGATCTGGGGTTGGTAGCCTCATGAATCCATCTGCTTCCCAGCTAGAGTTCTGGAAATCCTGACTCAGTCCACTGGTATGGCCTCAATATCTTTAAGTGTTGCCATCAGAGGCCTATACTCCGAAGTATCTGGCATATAATCCTTTTCTCAGGGGCTCTGGGTCATCCTATGTGGAAGGTGAAGCAGTCTGGCTTGTACTGGACTGCGAAAGCTTTCAGGGAAGCAGCAGAATAAAACAAGCTGAGAAAAATATCTGTCGATGACAAAAGACTTAAAATAACTGTGGCTAATTTTTTAACTGATAATTTTCAAAGGTGAAAGACTTTATGCGGATTATAACAAGAATAATGCACCTGATATGAAAATGTGGTTGTTTCTGTGGCATGCGAAACAAAATAATGAAGTCAGTCCAAAAAGTTTTAGACAAAATATCTATAAACATAATCACTAAGCCTGTTTTCAAAGACAGCAAACATTTTATCTTATTTGTAAAAAAAATGGATGAATAGAGGAAAACTCTTGATATAACATAATTATCCAGAAACATACTACACCATGAATATACCAAGCATATGTCCCATGAAAGATACCATGAATGCCAAGCACATTCTCACCATACATGGTAGGAATATATCAAGAATAGCAAGTAAAGGGGCACCTGGGTGGCTCAGTTGGTTAAGCGACTGCCTTCGGCTCAGGTCATGATCCTGGAGTCCCGGGATCGAGTCCCATGTCGGGCTCCCTGCTCGGCAGGGAGTCTGCTTCTCCCTCTGACCCTCCTCTCTCTCAAATAAAATCTTAAAAAAAAAAAAAAAAGAAAAAAGAATAGCAAGTAAGGAGAGTCAGTAGGTCTGGACCAGGCCCTAAACACCTATATATTAATACAACTATATGAGTAGGTGATGGGAATCCCTAGGTGAAAACTACTGTTCTAGAACATGCTAGATGGAGATGAAAAAAGTAAAGATATGAAAAGTAAAGCAAATTACTGAAGTTATGATTGATAACCTATCCTATGGTTGTCAAATGTGAGGCAAGGAAGCATGAGGATCAATGTCTTTTTAAGATTTTATTTATTCATTTGAAAGAGAGAGAGAGGCAGGAGGAGAAGGAGAGAGAGAAAATCTGCCGTAGACTCCCTGCTGATGCACGGAGCCCAAGGAGCCCGTCTTGGGGCTGGATCCCATGACCCGTGAGATCATGACCTGAGCCAAACCGAGAGAGACTTAACCGACTGAGCCACCTAGGTGCTCAGGATCAATATCTTTTATACATTATTTTGGTCAGGGGAATATTATTAAGATATCAATGGCAAACATCTACTCATATATGTAATTAGATTTCCTCTGGCTGATAGAGTTGAGGACAGTCATGCCCATGTTAGAGCATTATGTTTGCAGAACGCCGTGGGGGTGACTACTGGGTGTCAGAATCTCTACATGCCAGGGAGCACTGTCCTTCTCACTGCAGCTGTCCCGGGAAGTTCTAACGTTCCTGACAGCAACGCCACAGACATGGCTCAAAAGGCTTCTTTCCCATCCCCCTGGGGGAGTCATGCTGCAACCTCTTGGAAGGTGGATTTGCTCTTTGGACACATCCAAGTCTGATGAAGGGTGCACAGATGATCTAACTGCATCATGGAAATTTGGGCCCCGATTAATGCATGATGAAGAGTTTTGATACTCGTTTTCTGGTGTGATTAGTGAGCGCCTGTTGAAAGCAATTTTGAGTAATGGCAAAAATATCTAGTAAGTGCAGCATTTCCCAGTAACCTGCGGGAGGAAGGCCAACCGAGCAGCTGACCCCAGCGCCTTCCACGGAAGGGGCATGAATGAGGAAGCCAGAGGAGACCTGGAGAAACATTCCAGGGGCTCCGTAAGAGGGCCGAGTCTGGAGCACGAGCACCTGTTCTGGGATCTGCTCATTTGAAACTGCAAGCTGAACAACAGACAGGGGACACGGGTGAGGCCCGATCGTTGTTCTGGGAGCTCAACAGGAGCAAACACATCAAACGTGAACTCAAACACAGCGAAGTAGAAACCCTGCGTGAAAGCCAGGGGTCTGGAGTTTGGACACGGGAGACCTGACATGTGAATAACAGGAGTTCCAGAAAGAACAGAAGGCCTGAAGGACGAGAAGGAGTAAGTGTAGAGATAGGGGAGGGCCTTCCGCTTGAAGATGCTGCGGCCTCTTGTCTCACGACCATGCAGGAGAACCCAGCAGAGCTGTCTGAGGGCCAGAAACTAGGGAAGAACGCTCGGAAGATGGGAGGCAATAGTGCTGAATTGAAGGGGGAAACTAAGGCCCAGGCCCTGCCCAGGTGGGAGTGGCTCCCAGTGCTCTCCCCGCCCCCACGAGGTGTGTCCCAGCCACAGGAGGGCCCGGGGTAGGGCCGGGGTGCTGTGGAGCAGCCTGGAGGGTGGAGTACTCTCCCCCACCTGCATCCTGCCCTCAGCCCCGCAGCGGGCAGTGGTCAGCGGTCAGCAGAGCTGCCTGTCCCTGGGCGGGGCGGGGTGTGATCTGAGGGGCGGGGAGGCAGGTGGGCCCCAACCGGCTCCTCCCCAGAGGGTCGGGGAGAAGGGTGGACACTGGCAGTCAGCCCCAACCTGGGCTGCAGGTCAGGAGCCCCTGGGGAGCTGTTAATGCTGTAGGATGCCAGGGCTGCCTCCAAGATCAGTTAAGCCAAAATCTCTGGGAGGGGAGCTTCCAGATGAATTTAATGTACCGCTAGGGTTGAGAGCCACTTCTGTAAAGGAAAAGACTGTAATAATTCTGACATCAAGAATTTTAAACTATACTGGAAAAATCCAGGAGTTGTGGAAGGGCATATGTGAAAAAGGACTTAGGTGAAACTATCCATATGGATGGGGAATATGGAGAAAAGGAAATTGAGGTGTTCTGAAGGTCTCATTTTAATTGGAGGAAGGCAGGTAAGCCATTTTGATGGGGATCTTATGTGTTATAGAATTGTGATATATTAATAGAGAACTTTACATTTTATGAGTAGGAAACTAAGCAGCAGTGAAATAAACCATTTCAGAACATTTAGATGAACAAGGTAGAGGGCAGAGCTGAAGAAGACAGAATGGAGAGACGTGAGCCAGCAAAATAAGGAAAGGAATAGCGTGGGAGAAGACAGATGAATAATGAATAATGAATTAATATGGCAGAAGGAATTGAACTAACTACATCAGTGTTCTAATAAATTTGAAAAGGCTGAAAGTTCCTGGCCACCCACCCAGTCCCGCAAAAAGAAGGAAAACAGAAGAAAAAGGACAGTCAGTTTAGATTCTTGCATAGCTATTCCACAGCTGATGAGAGAGGGGTGTTCAGATATCCAACTAGGATTGTGAGTTGTCTCTTCCTCCCTCTAATCCTGCCAGTTTATGCTTTTTATAGTTTAAAACTCTATGGTTGGGCACATTCGTACTGATGAGTTTTAGGACTTCCTAATGGACTATTTTTATCATTACCAGATGTCTCTCTTTTTTTTTTTTTTAGAGAGAGAGAGAGCGAGAGAGAGCATGAGTGGAGGTGGGGGAGGGGCGGAGGGAGAGGAAGAGAGAGAATCTGAAGCAGGCTCCATGCCCAGCACAGAGCCTGATGCAGGGCTTGATCTCACCACCCTGAGATCATGACCTGGGCTGAAATCAAGAGTCTGACACTTAACCGACTAATCCACCCAAGCATCCCCTGGTGTCACCTTTTTAGTCTCTGGTAATACTCTTTGTCTTTCTCTCTTTCCATCATGATATTAACAAACCCACTCCAGACTTCTGCTTACCATTTGCGTGGTATATCTTTTACTGTCTTTTCACTTTCAACCTACCTGTGCTTTTATTTTTATTCTGTGTCTTTGCAGACAACGTAGAATTGGCTCCTGTGCATTTTCATTCAGTCTGACAATCCCTGTGGTCAATTGTACCAGTTAGTCCATTAACTTTTAAGTAATCATTGAATTGATTTTGTTTAGATTTATTATTATTATTTTATTATTTGTTTTTCTCTTTATGCCCTTCCTTTTATTCCTTTGTTCGATGCTATGTTGTTTTCTTTTAGGTTGAGTGTATTTTAGGATTCCCTCTCTATCTATTGGATTTTTAGCCTCACCTCCTTGAACTATTTTATAGTGGGTTGCTCTAGTGATTGTAGTGTATGGTGTTAGTGTTTCACAGTTTAGAGTTAGTATTGCACTGAATATTTTTTTTAAAGATTTTATTTGAGAGAGAGCGAGCGAGAGAGATAATGAGTGGGGGGAGGGGCAGAGGGAGAAGCAGACTCCCAGCAGGGAGCCCGACATGGGGCTCCATCCCAGACACTTAATTGACTGAGCCACCCAGGCATCCCAGTCTTATGTATTTTACAGAAAGAAAGAGGAAAAAGAATCTTTTCTGTTTACCCAGATATTTAAAAAAAAATTCTGATGCTTTTTATTCTTTCTGAAGAATCAAGTTTCCATCTAGTGCCATTTCTCTTTGTCCCAAAGAACTTACTTTAGCCTTGCAGATTGTTCTGTAGTGCATGTTTGCTGGCAGCAAATTCTCTTAGTGTTCGTTTATCTGAAACTGTCTTGGCTTTCATTCAGGAACGTTTTTGTTGAGCATAGAATTCTTAGTTGATGGTTATTCTTTCAGCACTTTAAATGTGTTTTTTGATTCTGTCTTGTGGTCTCTATACTTCTGATGAGACATGAGGATTCTTTGAATCCTTGTTCCCTGTATGCAATATGTAATTTTTCTCTGGCCCCTTTGAAGATGTTCTCTTTGGCTTTGGTGTTCAGCCATTTGATTGTGTTGTGCCTAAGCATGGTTTTCTTTGTATTTATCTTTATTGGGGTTTGCTGAGATTCTAGAATCTGTAAAAATATGTCTTTCACCAAATTTAGGAAAATTTCAGCCATTATATTTTCAAATATAATTTCTGCTCCATTTACTCTCATTTCTCCTTCTGGAATTCCAATTACATATATGTCAAACCTTTTGTTATTATTTCATACTTCCCTGAGGCTTTTTTCACTTAAAAAAAAAATCTTGTTTCTGTCTGATCTTCAAATTAGATGATTTCTATTATTAATTATTTATTTATTAGAGAGTGCAAGCAGGGAGGGGCAAAGGGAGGAGAGAGAGAGGAATCTTAAGCAGGCTCCACACCCAGCATGGAGCCCAATGCAGGGCTTGATCTCATGACCCTGAGATCATGAGCTAAGCTAAAACCAAGAGTCACACTCAGCCAACTGAGTCACCCAGGTGCCCCTAGATGATTTCTATTGAGCTATCTTTATGTTCATTTATTTTTTCCTCTGTCATCTTCATTCTGCATTCTGCATCCTGTCTAGTGAGTTTTTTACTTCAGATACTTTTTTCAGTTCTAGAATGTTCTATGTGTTCAATTTTTATAGTTTTTCTCTACTGATGAACAATTTCCAATTGTTTCATCATTGCAAGCATATTTTCCTTTACTTCTTTGAGCATGAGTGTAATGATTGTCTTGAAATCCTTGTCTGCTAATTCCAACATCTGGGTCCTTTCAGAGATTGTTTCCATTTATTGTTTTTTTCTCTTGAGGATGGGTCATATTTTCCTTGTTCTTTATATGTCAAGTATTTTGGGTTGTGTCTTAGATGTAGTGAATGTTGGGTTGTGCAGACTGTATTTTGTTCCATTCTTCTGAAAAATATTGACTGTTTTTTTTATTCATAGACATTTACTTTGTGGGACTCAAACTGCAAACTCTATGTAGCAGCTAGTGAGCAGCTCAAATCTCAGCTGAGTTATTTGTTCTTTAGCTGAACCAGTCCCATGCATGGGTGGTTGGGGGCTTAGCTGGAGATTTTGGCAGAATTCATAAGCAGAATTTGGGGCTCCCTCTCTCTTGTCCAGGATTCTGTCCTCATTTCCTGGTAGCTATGGTTGCCCCAAGTTCTGTTTCCTGATTCTTCAGGCAAAAATGCCTGAGTTTTCTGTTGTGGTTTTATCTCCCCCCATAAGATTTGCTTATTCTCAGACTTAAGCCCCCAAAACAGTAACTCACTCAGTGCCATTGTCATCTTTCTTTTTTAAAAACCATCTTTTTTTTTTTTTAAGATTTTATTTATTTATTTGACAGAGAGAGAGACACAGTAAGAGAGGGAACACAAGCAGGGGGAGTGGGAGAGGGAGAAGCAGGCTTCCCGCGGAGCAGGGAGCCCGATGCGGGGCTCGATCCCAGGACCTGAAATCATGACCTGAGCCGAAGGCAGACGCTCAACGACTGAGCCACCCAGGCGCCCCTTTTAAAAACCATCTTAGCCATTTCTAAGTGTATAGTTCAGTAATGTTAAGTATATTCATATTGTTGTGCAAAAGATCTCTAGAACTTTTTCACTTTGCAAAACTAAAACTCTGTACTCACCCAACTCCCAAGTTCCTCCTTTCCCCAGTCCCTGGTAACCAACATTTTACTTTCTGTTTCTTTTTTTTTTTTTTTTTAAGATTTTATTTATTTATTTGAGAGAGAGAGAATGAGAGAGAGCACATGAGAGGGGGGAGGGTCAGAGGGAGAAGCAGGCTCCCTGCCGAGCAGGGAGCCCAATGCGGGACTCGATCCAGGGACTCCAGGATCATGACCTGAGCCGAAGGCAGTCGCTTAACCAACTGAGCCACCCAGGCGCCCTTACTTTCTGTTTCTATAAATTTGATTATTTTAGATATCTCATATAAGCAGAATCAAACAACATTTGTCTTTTTGTGAGTGGCTTATTTCATTTGACTAGCATAATGCAATCAAGGTTCATCTGTGTTGTGGTATGAGACAGGATAACTTTTCTTTTTAAGGCTGAATAATATTCCATTGTATGTATGTTCATTCATTCATTCATGGACATTTGGATTATTTCTGCTTCTTGGCTATTGTGAATAATGCTGCAATGAACATGGATGTGCAAATAATTTTTTATCTGTCAAATGTCAAGTCCCTCTTGAATCTTTTTGCTTTGGCTCATTTTCCTCTTATTTTTTCTTCTCTTTGGCTCTCTTATTTGTTTGTTTGTTTTTCAAAGTATGTTCCACATCCAACATGGGGCTTAAACTCACAACCCTAGATCAAGACTTACATGCTGTACTGACTGAGCCAGCCAGGTGCCCCTGTTTGTTTCTTTTTTTAAATTCAGAATTTGTAGTCATTATCTGTTGGAAGGTTGGGTTCAAAAGGAGAGTTCTTGGCTGTAATGGAATTGGAATTGACAGTAAAATTGGATTTTATTTTATTTTATTTACTTATTTATGTATTTACTTTAAAGATTTTATTTATTTATTTGACAGAGACACAGTGAGAGAGGGAACACAAGCAGAGGGAGCGGGAGAGGGAGAAGTAGGCTCCCCGCTGAGCAGGGAGCCCGACACGGAGCTCCATCCCAGGACCCCAGGATCATGACCCGAGCCGAAGGCAGACGCTTAATGACTGAGCCACTCAGGCACCCCAAAATTGGATTTTAACAAAGATGAGCCATATGTTAATTATGAGAACATAATAAAACAATCATTTAAAGAAAACTTGAAATAAAGGGATGAGTATACAGCAGGCATATACAAACAACAAAAAAACTGGAGTGGCTTTAATGATATCAGATAAAGAGGAATTCAAGACCAAAAGCGTTAACTAAGTGAAAAGGTATTATATAATGAAAAATGATAAAAATCTATGAAGAAAATACAGTAGTCATGAATCTTTATGGATCATGCTACATAGCAATCAAATACATAAATCAAAAACTCCTAGAAATACAATGAAAACTTGTGAAAAACATATCTTTTAATAGATACATTGTACTTATTACTTATCAGGTACTATTTTAAGCACACACAAATATAATTAGAAACTTAATAGATGTATATAGGATATACATATGCGTACACACAAGAATAACAATATATTAGATAGATATTGATAAAATATATTGTTCCCTGAACTTATTAAAACAATTTCCACAGCTATCATATACTTGGTCACAAAGAAAACCTTCATAAATTTCAAAAGGGGATGATTTTACAGACTATATTCTTATCCCAAATACAGAATTACAATCTGAAAGAAAAATATCATGGAAACTTGAGAAATAAATATATACCATTTCAAATAACCTCATATCCAGAAGAAAATAAAACTGATATTATAGGGGCACCTGGATGGCTCAGTCAGTTAAATGTATGATTCTTGGTTTCAGCTCAGGTTATGATCTCAGGGTCGTGAGTTCTAGTACTGTAACGGGCTCCATGCTGGCCATGGAACCTGTTTTTAAAAAAAGGATTGTCCAGAGCATTTGGTTTCCTGGTGCTCCTAAAATAAATACTCAGTTTAAATAATTAACAACAGGAAAACAAAATAAAAATGTAGACAGTATGAACCAATAAAAAGAAAAGCCAAAATCAGTTAAATACAAATGAGGGAGAAAGTTTGTGTCTTTGTGCATATGGACATGCATATGTACATATATATGTATGATTTGAATAAATGTAATTTGAATACATATATATGTAATTTGATTATATATAATTTTAACAGAGAAATGAAATAGATGAAACCCCTGACCAGTTGATATATTACTTAGAATACTTTCAGTTTTACTTAGATCAATTCCTATTATAAGTACAGAGGGGAAAAGTCTAAATAAAATGTTAGCAAACTGTATAATGCAAAGCAGAGTTTATTCTATTAACATAATTAGTTACATGAACTGATTAATGGAGTAAACCCATATGATTGCTTCCATGAATACCAAGGAGATATTTGATACAGTACTTCAGACATTCCTAGTTAAATTTAAAATGGATTAAAATATAAATAGGAGGAAACTAATTAAACATGATAAAAACCAATTATCAAAAGGCAGCTGTGTCACAATGAATCATGACATGTTGAATCATTTCTATTACAGTTGGAGGCAAGATAGGCAAGCCTGTAATCACTATATTATTAAACTTTGTTTTAGAAGCTGTAGTTATTATAGTCATGTAGGAAAGTAAAATGTATCATGTATATGTAATACATGTGAAATTTAAAAATTATTTGTATGTGATGTAATTGTACACCTAGAAATCTCAAGACACTCCAATAAAATCTATTAGAATTAATAAGAGTTTATGACATTTCTACGAACCAGAAATAGCACTACTGGGTATTTACCCCAAAGATACAAATGTAGGGATCCGAAGGGGTACATGCACCCTGATGTTTATAGCAGCAATGTCCACAATAGCCAAACTATGGAAAGAGCCAAGATGTCCATCGACAGATGAATGGATAAAGAAGATGTGGTGTTACACACACACACACACACACACAAACACACACAATGGAATATTATGCAGCCATCAAAAGGAATGAAATCTTGCCATTTGCAACGACGTGGATGGAACTGGAGGGTATTATGCTGAGCGAAATAAGTCAACCAGAGAAAGACATGTATCATATGACCTCACTGATATGAGGAATTCTTAATCTCAGGAAACAAACTGAGGGTTGCTGGAGTGGTGAGGGGTGGGAGGGATGGGGTGGCTGGGTGATAGACATTGGGGAGGGTATGTGCTATGGTGAGCGCTGTGAATTGTGCAAGACTGTTGAATCACAGATCTGTACCTCTGAAACAAATAATACATTATATGTTAAAAAAAAAAAGAGGAGATAGCAGGAAGGGAAAAATGAAGGTGGGGAAATCGGAGGGGGAGACGAACCAGGAGAGATTATGGACTCTGAGAAACAAACTGAGGGTTCTAGAGGGGAGGTGGTTGGGGGGATGGGTTAGCCTGGTGATGGGTATTAAAGAGGGCACATACTGAATGGAGCACTGGGTGTTATATGCAAACAATGAATCATGGAACACTACATCAAAAACTAATGATGTAATGTATGGTGATTAATATAACATAATAAAAAAATAAAGAGTTTATGACATTTCTGGATAAAAGAAAAACATAAAAATTAGTAGCTTTTGTATCAACAATAATGGATAGGAAGTTAAAATGTAAAAATCAAATCTCATTCACAAGGGTGATAAAAATCCATAAAAGTATTGAGGAATAAATTTATCAAGAAGCATATAGATCTTCATATTATAAAGAACATAATTGTATTCTGAAGGACTTCCACAAATACTAAAGCAATAGAGAGACCTACAATGTGTCTGGATAGGATGACTTCACAATAAGAAGTGAAAATTTTCTAAACTAATAAATATGTTTAATGCTATTTTATTTTTTAAAGATTTATTTATTTATTTTAGAGAGAAAGAAAGCACAAGTGGGACGGGCAGAGAGAGAGGGAGAGAGAATCTCAAGCAGACTCCATCCTGAGCATGGAGCCCCATACAGGGCTTGATCTCACAATCCTGAGATCATGATTTGAGCCAAAACCAAGAGTCAGATGCTTAACCAACTGTGCCACCCAGGCGCCCCTATTTAATGTTACTTTAACCAAAAGCTTATTTTTAAAAATTTGACACTAAGAAAAATGACCTTAAAATTTATTGGAATAATAAATGTCTGAGGAGAGCCAAGAAAATTTTATTTTTTATTTTTTTAAAAAGATTTTGTTTATTTATTTGACAGAGAGACAGCGAGAGAGGGAACACCAGCAGGGGGAGTGGGAGAGGGAGAAGCAGGCTTCCCACGGAGCAGGGAGCCCGATGCGGGGCTCGATCCCAGGACCCTGGGATCATGACCTGAGCTGAAGGCAGACGCTTAACTACTGAGCCATTCAGGCACCCCAAGCCAAGAAAATTTTAAAAAAGACTTTGTGTAGCAACTTGCCTTTCTGAATATTAAAATTCATATTAAAAGCTACACTGGTAAAAGCAGTATGTTGGCATGGGAACTGATAAATATATTCATGGATATGTCTATATATTCATATATAAAATAGTGTATTAACAGATCCAAATATATACATAAAACTTAATAAATGACAAAAACGTCTTAACTAAATGGGAAAATGATGGTATATAAATAGTACAGACATACTTTGCTGTTTATCTGGATGAAAACAGAGCCCTAGAGGGATTAAGGCTCTGGATGTTCATAACTAATATAAATTAATAGCACTGAATTTCAGAGAATAAAAATTAGATAAATTTATTTTTATAAAATGCTAAAAACTGAAAAACAAAATTTATAATAATTTATAGACTAAAAATAAAAGTTGTAACCTGACAAATAGCCAATATTTCTATTATATAAATAACCTCTAAAAATTGACAATAAAAGACAAACAACTCAAGTAAAAAGGGGCAAAACATATGAAGGCAAGTATGTGGACAGGAACATAAGTGGCTAAAACTCATGGAAAATATGCTTTTCTCTTCTAGTAATTAGGAAAATGAAAAGAAAAACAAAATTACATATTCTCCAACACGTTGGCAGAGATAAAAAAGAGCAATCATCTTTATTGGTCATGAGGTTATATAA
The DNA here is from genome assembly GCF_029215605.1 of Mirounga angustirostris. Lineage (NCBI taxonomy): Eukaryota > Metazoa > Chordata > Mammalia > Carnivora > Phocidae > Mirounga > Mirounga angustirostris. Next base: position 6,515,439 of record NW_026991709.1, on the reverse strand, counting down.
AGGAAAAGAGGACATTCATTTATTTACTATGGAATATGAATTACTACAGTTTATTTTTTTGGCAAGAAATCTAATAAAAAACCCATCATTTTATTCAGGTTAATATAGTGTTGTTTATAGAAGTACAAACATATAAATTCTGAAAAACCATCAGCTGGGAAATATTTGATTAAATTATATATTTAATATTCAGCAGGTATTTAAAAAAATGAGGTTAGAAACATCTGAATTAACTTGGGCAAATGTCCATGATACATTAAGCTAAAAAATCAAGTTGTGCCCTGTGTTCCCATGTCTATTTAAAAAAACACAAAAATAAAACAAAAATAGCAACCAACCAAAAACAAAAAAACCAAAAAAACCACCAAACCAGCCTGTATGTATGTATTAGGATAGATTTAGGTACATATCAAAATTTTAATATTGGTTATCATAGGAGCAGGGCACTAGATGGTGTGTCTATGGTTTAACTGCCTTTGTAATACAAGTAATTGATCTCCCCCTAATTTTATTGAGATATAATTTACATGTAACATTGTATTAGTTTCAGATGTACAACGTAAGGATCTGATGTATGTATATATTGTGAAATGATTACTATAATAAGTGGACATCCATCACCTCACACTGTTACAAAATTTTTTCTTATGATGAGAAAAATAGCTTAATATTTTAGAAGGTTGGCAACTGTGGATAAGTCCAAAGAGCATGAAGTAGGAGGTGTAGACCTAATCCCACCCCTAATTTGCAATGTGACACTTTCTGCCTTGATCTTCTCATCTCTCATGTGTGAGTGGTTGTAACCACCCTACTGGTCAGGCTACAGTGTTGTTGTAGAGATAAAATGAGGGATGAAGACAAACATAATTTGAATAGTTGAAAGATGTTGAAATGCAAGCTATTATCCTTAAGAAAATTCTCAAACATTCTCAATTTATATGATGCAGGTGACAAAATCATCTGAGGAAGCATCTTCCCTTCCCAATGGCGATGTAGTGGGAGAGGTACAGGGCAGCACGGAGGTAAGAGTTAGTATCTTGAACCATCTTCCCCCAGACTAGCTTCCTCAGAGTGTCTACTTGGTTCTCATTTTTCTTTTTCTTTTTTTTTTTTAAAGATTTTATTTATTTATTTGAGAGAGAGAGACAGAGAGAGAGCATGAGAGGGGGGAGGGTTGGGAGGGTCAGAGGGAGAAGCAGACTCCCTGCTGAGCAGGGAGCCCGATGCGGGACTCGATCCAGGGACTCCAGGATCATGACCTGAGCCGAAGGCAGTCGCTTAACCAACTGAGCCACCCAGGCACCCTGGTTCTCATTTTTCTGTCATTCTACTTTACATAGATAGAATATCTGTCTGTCTGTCTATCTATCTATCTATCTATCTATCTATCTATCTATCTATCTACCTATCTATCATCTGTCATCCATCCACCCACCCATCATCATTCCATCTATTTATTCTCTATGTATCTTTGTATCTATCATCATCCATCATCCATCCATTTATTCTCTATGTATCTATGTATCTATCATCATCCACCATCCACCATCCACCATCCATCCATCATCCATCCATCCATCCATCATCCATCCATCATTCATCTATTATCCATCCATCATCCATCCATCCATCCATCATCCATCCATCTATCCATCTATTTCTTCACTATCTATCTATCCTCTATTATCTTTTCTTACTCTCTAAAATTATAAAGCCTACCTCCACTCAAGCAACAGAAAACAAACACTGCCTAAATATCAAATCCTTTGGAGTTCTCTTCATAAGCCTTCAATGGGTGAATTATAGCTCCTTATTAGTGCGTTTATTTCTCTACCATGCATATACATGATTCAGATCTATTGACTTACAACAGCAGGTCCAATGAGCAATATAGGGGGTTGGTGATTCTATACACTAGTAGCGAAGTGACCTAATAAATAGGAAATCTATGATTGCTTTTTTTATATATTGTGTATCCAAATAAAAAAACCATAGCATGTGTGGTTTGGTTTTTCCTTGAAAGCTTATCTAATGTTAATGATACTGTGGGTTTCCTTTATGACCAGGGAACAGAGAAGACTGAAGAGAGTGGAGAAAATGAGGCACAAAAAGAGGACAATGAAGATGCGGGCAATCTCGCCGAATCTCAAGAGAAGAATGTGAGTGTTTGCTTTTTGTACCATAGTTTCACTGGATTCAGGTTGAGAAGCATTAAAGCACCTCCAGGTGCCAGGAATCTTCCTGGGCACACTGAAGTGAGCATGGAAGCCAGGAGCTGAGGGTTCAGCCAGGGACGAAGCAGGGGGAAGTGTTCACTACTGTGGTCAAGGCAGGTTGAGGACTAAAAGGAAGCCAGAGGACCCTGAATCCAGGCCTGGAGGGACAGGCTAGACAAGGATTTAATAATCTGTAATTGTGTTGTTAGGGTTAGGTTAGGTTCAAGTTCTTCATAAAACAAGGGACCTTATCCCTTGGTCATGAGTAATGATGATTCCCAGCAAATGCCCACCAAGAGCACTGCTTACTGGGGACACAGAGGTAATGGAGTGGGACATTTTGTGGGAAGCCAGCAGGAGCTGGGGATAGAGCAGAGGCCTCGGGGAGGGAAACCCACACTCAATTCAGATCCAGTCATGGGACTATCAGCTGCTCCAAGGCCTGTGATCGAATTCTAAAGGGGTCCCAATTCAGGGGCCCCAGAATAAAGGGCAGGGGGAATATGGGAGGGCAGGGGAGACTGTAGTTCCACAATGGCCAAGCTGAGAGAATGGGAGATCAGATGGGCCACTTATTGAAGGAATTCTGAAAATGTAACTGGGAAGCCAGGTAAGGGGAGACAGTGGTGCACAGGGAGCTGAGCGGGTGGGGTCGCGGGCATCGGGCTGAGCCTCCCCTAGAGTTTCAGTGATCGTAATGCGTTGGGCCATTTGTAACAAAGACTGTTTACTGAACCATGATGGTTTGCATTTTTACCTATTTATGATTCTTTTTACCTATTTATTGATTCCAGGAGAGGGTGTAGACATCTGTTAAGATAGTTGGACTCTCATTCCCAGCAGATGGAATGTGGTTAGGAAGGGCCCTGTGGAAACGTGCTATGGGCATGTTGGGGTGGGCATGGGCATCAATTGGTCTGTATTATAAGGAATTTAAATCTGGAGGAGCCAGGGCAATAAATTCCTCATATTTAAAGATTGCTATCCCAAAGTGCTGATAATTTAAGACTCTTTGAAGTCTTTAGTTTGGAAGAAAGACAAGATCTTTAATCCTGACCTAGAAGTTAGATGGAGTTTCATGGCAGGCTGTATCATTCAGAAATAATAAATTTTAAATTAAATATAGTGGCAATTTCATTACCCTGTCATTTAAAAATCCATGTTTTTATAATGCAGACTTTACAGGAATTGCCTAGTGCCTTCTTTTATTTATTTATTTATTTATTTATTTATTTATTTATTTATTTATTTGAGAGAGAGAGTGAGAGAGAGAAAGAGCACAAGAGAGGGGAGCGGGAGAGGGAGAAGCAGACTCCCTGCTGAGCAGGTAGCCTGATGCGGGACTCAATCCCGGGACTCCAGGATCATGACCTGAGCCGAAGGCAGTCGCTTAACCAACTGAGCCACCCAGGCGCCCTGCCTAGTGCCTTCTTATAGTATTATCGATTGTATTTTTTGAAATCCAGTTTGCTTCCTGTAAGACAGAGAGACAAAGATAAGAAACATTACACCCCAATCCCTTTCTCTTGGGGACTAAGAGGAAAGTAAATTTTCATAACTACAGCAAAGATGGGTCTGCTTCCTCTTCTCAGCTACTGTTCAGAGAGGTGGTAAGCCATCAGGCCCGGGGTTCTCTTTGTTAGTATTTTTTTTTTTAATTGAGAACGCTTTACAAAGTAAATTATAGTCCTATAAATCCTGATAGGAATGAAAAAAAATCATTTTTGTTATTTTTGCCTGGGCTCTGATGAAGATATGACTAAGTAAAAGACATTTTAATTTTAGATGAATGTATTATTCACATTAATGATCAAAGTCATCTTCAACTCTTGAATAATATTTGTTCTACATAAAGATAGATTCTGACTTTTTCCTATTTGACAAGTGATCCATGCTCTTTGACTTACTTTAATTCAGTTATATAAGAAAGAAACCCCATGATACGTCGGTAGGATTACAAATGGCATAGTAACATGATTAGCTTTGGGACTGAATATATAGGAAAATGGATTGAAATTTGAAAAGGAGATGAAACTATCTGATATTTTGAATGGTTGCGTTTTGTACTTAAAGAACCTCCCATCCGCTTAAATGGTTTTTGGGTTTGTTCTTATTTTATTTATTTATTTATTTTTAAAGATTTATTTATTTGAGAGAGAGAGGGAGAGAGCAAGTGCACAGCAGGAGGGGCGGAGGGAGAGAATCTCAAGCAGACTCCCCGCTGAGCATGGAGTCCAACGTGGGACTCCACCTCATGACCCTGAGATCATGATCTGAACTGAAATCAAGAGTCGGACACTCAACTGACTGAGCCACCCAGGTGCCCCTTGGGTTTGGTTTTCAAGGTTAAGATGGGAAGGCCACCTAGGCTGTCATCACACCTTTCGGCCCACAGTGCACTCAGGCTTAGATAGGCTAATTTGTAACAAAGAGAGAAGCCAATTAGATTTCTGTGTTTTACTTCTTTAAACACTGATTTTCAAAGTACTAGACACATCCTGCTGGGTTCTTCTAGATCTTACAGCTCAGATCAATCCAGTGCTTTTTAGATAAACTCTGGCCCTGTTGAAAACCGCCTGGAGGAGATTTCATGGGGTCTTACCTTGTGCTCCTCCTGGCCCCTTGTATTTGAACAGCAGGGCTCCCCCTGCTCCGTGGAAAATAGAAGGAATACAGTATCTGTGGGCTGCCATCTGGTTCCTAAGCCATGTGGCAAGAATGTCAGCTTCCTTTATTTGTCTAACAGCATGATATCTGCTTCACACCTCCACCTCATGCTGGCAGGACCTTCCGTCAGGGTGAGGGGCTGATGGGCGGTGGCCCCTCGACTGAGTCAGGCCCTCGGCCTCTGACGGAGCACAGCTGCTGCCCCTGCGGTCAGTGTCCCCCCTTCTGCCCCTCTGTCTCCAGTCTGGCTGCTTCCATCAAGACAACTCCAAGCCTAAGCTCTAAGCCCCCCCCCTTTTTAGGGACTGTCTAGCTTCATTGCCTCTCCTAGCTAGCCCAGGATCTTTAAAGCAAGGCCTCTCCTTTCTTCCCTAGGAGCCCAGAACCCCCACCAAACTGTGGCTCTCTTCTTGGAGTGTGGGAGGGGCAGTAACTCTACTCCGTCTCTAGTGTTGTGTGCCGAGGAATACAACCCATAGTTCATATCCTGGTATTCAGCCACACTAGGTACGACAAGGAATCCAAACGTACTTTCACCTTTCATTCTGAAATGATTGCAGACTTACAGGGACGTCGTTCAGAGCCCTGTGTGCCCTTCACGTGGCGGCGCCCTGTGCTGAGGTCTCCGATAGCCATGGAACGGTGTGGAAACCAGAACGTGCCCCCGCCGCCTCTCTATCAAACAGACTGCAGAGCTCAGTGTGCACCATTATTTCAGACCTTCCATTTGTGTGTTAGGACAGTTTTCGAGTGTATAGTGGTAGCCACGGCCGCTGGCGGCTGGTCGCGGTACACGGAGGGATGAGGCAGCTAAGTAATGTCTGGGCGTGATCTTGTTCTTCTAGATATTGCACATGCTCACTCAGGACGTACTTGATGCCTTTTTATTTTATTTATTTATTTTTTAACGATTTTACTTATTTATTTGAGAGAGAGAGACACAGAGAGAGTGCAACCATGAGCTGGGGGAGCAGCAGAGGAAGAGGGAGAAGCAGGCTCCCAGCTGAGCAGGGAGCCAGACATGGGACTCGATCCCGGGACTCCAGGATCATGACCTGAACCAAAGGCAGATGCTTAACCGACTGAGCCACCCAGGCACCCCTTTGATGCCATTTTAATGGCCAGAAATATTTATCTAAGAATGTCACTCTTGATTTAAAAGCAAATCAGAGGTGGAGACAGAAACCATCACCTCCTGTAATGAAACGGACCTCCCCGACCACCAACCCAAGCGTCATGGCTCTCAAACACCAGATGCCAAGATGCATCTTACCCACATGCTGGTGGGTTGGGGGGCATTTGGGAGGCAGGACGGTGAACACGGGGGAGACTGTTCATTCCTGCCTGAGAAGACCTCCTATGTTGCTCCAGACCCCAGTAGAGAAGGGACTTTGTGGTCACCTTCCCTGCTGACCCGGGAGGGACAGGGGGCTAGGGAGGAGAGGCGGGCTTGTGAATGGTACCTGAGGAGGAAGGGAAGGAAGCAGAAGGTCACTTCAGCTCCAGGGCACACTCTGAGGCGGGCCTGCAGACTGGGGGCTTCGTGAGAACTTTATGGGAGACTGGACAGGTCGCAGCTTTGTGTTTGGTTTCCACTGAGGTGAAATTATTTTAAGTTGTGCTCCTTGCCAACTCAGTGGTCCTCTCCAAAACCTCTTAAGACCTTGGCTTGACTGACTACATGATTATGGCTTGTAAAGCCCACTCAGCTTCCTCCAAAACCGGTCCTGAGGAAAGTCGCTTTCTCAAGGGGCAGACGTTGGCTTAGGTCTTTGAGGAGCTGGTGAGTCTCAGGCTGGGTCCCTGCAGTGCCAGCAGATAGAGAGAACTCTGCCCTTGTCCCTGAGATTTCCAGCCATTCGGAGGCCATCTGCCCTCCTCAGGTCACTCTGGGCTGGCCCTCGGCTTCCTTCCACACCAGCCACCTGTCCTATCCAGCCACTGCCTGACACTCACCACAGCTGACACCTGTCCCTCATCCTGGCACTTTCTGTCTCTGCCGCCTGCCTCGCTGGCCAAGTTCCCAACCAGGATAGCTGCCGGGGAAGGTTCTAAGACTACCTGCTTCGGACGCTTCCCCTGACTAACTTTATTATAGGAGCAGCAAGGTAAAATGATTTTAAGTTGTAGCTTTGTCAAGTGAATGATGCATAGCCTGTCCTAAGATTTGCAAGAGCTTAGCTCAACTGACCATGTGATCATAATGATCTTAAAAAACAAAACAAAACAAAACCTTTTTGCTGGTGTAATTATTTGCCAACCATAAAGGTCCATCTCAAGAATTGAATATGGATGACTTTTAAGGTTCTGTCCAATTCTGATATTTTATAATTCTGTGAGCTAAAGATGGAAGTTTAAATTCTATTTGTATAATATATCCCCCCCCACTCCTCCTATGAGGGATTCGAGGCAGAAGTCGCAAATATAAATGCATCCATTCAACATGTTACTGACAGCTTGTCTGCCCCCTGCCAGGCAGGATTCCGGGGGCTGGGGACAGAGCAATGAGAAAGACAGAGTCCCTGCTCCCACAGAGCTTATGTTCCAGGAGAGCTGGTGATGGTAACATCCGGGGTTCTTCAAAGTGGCTAAGTATTTCTATAAATACTCTGGGCAATTACTTTCCCCATTTAATGTCTCTTTTAAGAAATTAGGTCAATTCAGTGCAAGACTGTTGAATCACAGATCTGTACCTCTGAAACAAATATTGCAATATATGTTAAGAAAAAAAAAAGATAGCAAGAGAGGAAGAATGAGGGGGAATCGGAGGGGGAGACGAACCATGAGAGATGATGGACTCTGAAAAACAAACTTGAGGGTTCTAGAGGGGAGGGGTGTTGGGGGATGGGTTAGCCTGGTGATGGGTATTAAGGAGGGCACGTTCTGCATGGAGCACTGGGTGTTATGCACAAACAATGAATCATGGAACACTACATCAGAAACTAATGATGTAATGTATGGTGATTAACATAACAATAAAACATTTTAAAAAAAGAAAGTAAGATCAATTCAGATATGGATAGAGAGTCCTCGGTCCCTTGGTAATTGCTGCTGGCTAACCTGTCAAAGCTGAGACTTGCACTGATTCCTGTGGGACCCCCTACCATCCTCCAGCCTTGCTCTAAAACCCCATTTTTAGCAGTGTATTTCTTGTTAGTGCATTTGCTTCAGCTGAATACAGTTCATACAGATAATTGAACTTAGAAAAATGTGAAACTCTACGTAGCTGATAATTCTCTGTTGCATATTTTAATTTGATCTCATGTGGATAAGAGGGAAATTAATGTTCTTTGAGGTCCAAACAGTTACTAGCAGAGTGTATGTTCATTTATCTGGTCACTTAGCACATTTATTGAGCTTACACCTCGGTTCCAGACAGTGGCTGCATCCTGGAGATCCAAAAATGAATAAAGACACATGTCATGCCCCAAGGAGGACACAGACCAGTCAGGGAGACAGATAAATGATGGTCATGGGAGCAGGTGAGGGGTCCCATAACTCAGCCTTATGGGTCAGGAATGTCTTCCTTGAAAATGTCGTTCTAAGCAGAGTCCTAGAAGGTGTGGCAGATGTGAGAAGGTGGCATGTGGTCCATATGGCTGAAATAAAGAATGGCGAGGGACGTGGCGGGGTGAAGTTAAGCCGGGGCCTGATTGTGATGGCCTTGCAGTCATCCTAAGGATAATGGATGAAAGTTTCTTGAAAAGATGGAAGTTTTTCAACACGAGGGAAGCATGGTAAGGTGTGTTGTGTTCTGGAACAATATCCCTGGCCACAGTGTGCGTTAGAGATAAGGAAGACTAGGTGCTGTGCCCTGGGTGAGAGGAGCTGGGGGTCATGGAGGGGAGGGCCCAGGCGCGGGCCGAATCAGGCAGTCCTAGAAAGGTACACTCAACACATGGCTGAGAAACCAACAAGCGCAGGCCTCTCTTTTCTTGGACGAAACTTGGTGTGTTGCCGGTGGTGTAAGGATTAGTTTAGGGGTTCCCCACGCTGGGCAGACTTATGGGGCTGACTTGGCCTGGCCAGCTGCAGCAGCGTTTTAGGTTCTGTATTTTCTCTGCCAACCTCAGAAATCTGAAAGTATGCTTCCGGAACTGGCCGAGAACATGGGGCTGCACTGGGGAATGTGGTGGGTCCTTATCACATGCCTTCCGTGATTTTGCCTTTTCTGTTCCTTATCTTGAGACAGCATGGTAGGTAGAGTAGGAAGGGCAGTAAATCAGGAACCTCAAAGTCAGTCCCGATTGTGTTGCTTCCTTGTCCTCTGATCTTCGGCGAATTACTTAACTCTGTGGCCTCGGTGACCTCCTCTGTCCAAAGGCAGGATGGAGTGAGAGGCTCTGGGAATGTGAGATTGCTTTCAACTCTCCCAGTGCAGGATTCTGTGAGCTCTCTGCCCGAGTCGGAAGGCATGAGGAATTTTTAGGGAGTGCTTCCTCTACTTAATTAAAGCGATTCTAGTACACTGGCCCCCAGACACTTATCATGGGGCCATTTTGGGAAGGGCTAGAAAATTCTTGTTTCCTTGCATTTGTAGGAGATACAGCCTGGTCCTACTACTTTGATCCAGGGAAACAGAAATTCTAGTGGGTTGGCACAGTGGAGACCTATTTGAATTTGGGATGGCCTCACCCTCTCCTACCTTGCAAATTTCTCTCTTTAACCAGAAATCATTGTTTAAATACTAAATGCTTCAGAAATGTTATTATTTTATTTTGATGGAGGGTAAGTGTTTGACCTACTCTTATTTACGGTTCAAAGCTGAAGGAAAGGCATACTTATAAGGACATAAAGTCAGAAAAGACATAATTTTGTTCAAATTTTCTAATTGCTTGGCATGTATGGTCTGAATTTTCCTAGATAGTGCTACAGATCTGCAATATTCTTTGGATATAGACAGAATTAAACATGTAATTAGGCAGTATTACTAATGAATTATATTTTCTTGGGAGTAAGATGGTGGAAAAATGTCTCTAATCTCATTCTAAGGGCTTCACATATAACACATGAAATAAGTAGGCATCGCTTAGTTATCATGTCTTTGTTATTTATATATTTTGTCAATACATTAATGTCTTTCATTTTGATGAAAATGTGTCGTAGTTTAATTTTTAAATACATTTGTAAAGATTTTACTTATTTTAGAGAGAGGGAGGGAAATAGAGTGTGAGTGGAGGGAGGGGCAAAGGGAGAGAGAGAATCTCAAGCTGACTCAGTGATCAGCATGCAGACCCCGAGGTGGGACTTGATTCCACTACCCCGAGATCATGACTGAGCCAACCAGGTGCCCTTTTTTGCTTGATTTTTAGATTCAACTTAAAACTCAGGTGAATTCATAGGTTTTTTTAAAATTTCTATTTGTGGGCCTACGGAAGAAGCAGGAGAGACAGCGACGGACGAGGTACAGTAGCATATTCAACCCTGGTGCTTAATAGAATCATCTTTTAGGTCAGAGAATTGTGGCTACAGCCACCTTCTCCTTGTTCTTCATGACACGAAGAAGCTGATGCAGCCTACATCCCAGAAAATCCTCTTTTAGCCTGCTGAGAAGGGAACTATAGCAAGTCGGAGGTAAATTTATCAAAGAGAGGTGGATGGAGAAATAGGGCGTGGCAGTGCCCTTCCCGGAGCCTCCCGTGCTGAAGGTGTTGTCTGCGGAGTCGGGCAGGGCTGGACCACGTCGTGCTTCCGTTCTTCCCCTCCCCCGTCCTGCACAGTGTGCACAGTTAATGCAGTTTGCGTGGTGCTTAGCGGTGCTGTTTCGATTGCCTCTTATGCACCTGGTTGGTGAGGGAAGGATTGCCTTCTTGTATTTGTGGGGATGGCCGACACGCAGCCCCTGACACCGGGCAGATGTGAGTGATGGCAGTTTATGACATATTCTCAAAGCCCAGGGATGAGGACATCACAGTGCAGGGACACAGGGGGTGCACTCGGGACAGTGTGAGCAGTCGGGGGCTGGGAGGCAGGCTTTGTGGTATCAAGAGGGCGGAGTGTGCCCTGGTTCACATGGAGGATGTGACTGGCTTGTTGGGATAATTCCAGGGGACAGGGAGGCAGTGTGCCTGGGTCCTTGGTAAAGCGGGCTGCTTGGGTAGGAGACCTAATCTGTGGGAGCTTTGGCCAGTGCTTAGGCCATTTCCAGCCTTCCAGATTTTACCAGATGTCAAGATAGCATGTAATATCGAGTCAATTTTAGACGTTGCACTACAGCTGTGTATGAAAGAAGTTTACACATGCAGCTCATCATGAAGTGTCTGGAAGATACGTGACATTAGGAAGCCATAACATGGCTCTAGTGGGAACCTATCCAGGGAGAGTGTGGCCGACTTGGGAAGAATTTCGAGCCTGCCCCCCACCGGGAGGTTACATTAGAACTGTGGTTCTCATCCACCGGTGTGCAGTAGAGCCCCCCAGGAGCCTGCCTCCCGTGGCCAGGGAATGAGGCCCTATAGGGCTTGGTCCGGCATGCCTTCAGTTGTCTGATAGAGCTGAGGTCGAAAGTCTGTCTTCCTTTTAGGAGGCCAGGATTGAAGGGGATGAGAGCTCACATAGCAAGAGCCTCTGATTGCCTGTTGGGGCATAGCCTTCCTCCCTGCCACCCTCCTAAGCCCGCAAGAGGAAGCACCCGCTGACAAGAAAGAAGAGGATTATGAAAAGAATTAAAATTAAGGATGTAAAGGAAACATATGCATTCCATAAGATAAAGAATTTAAAAAAGAAATGTCTTCTATGAAAAAAGGTAGAATAAGAAGAACTTAAATATAAGAGAATCAAGTGTCACAGAGATAGAAGATTAAGAATCGTACAAAAGAAGTATTCAAAAATGAAGAGTACTGAGGATATAAGATTTAAGAGCACAGTTAACGCATTAAAAGAAAAACTAGAGGGGCTCCTGGGTGGCTCAGTTAAGCCTCTGACTCTTGATCTCAGCTCAGGTCTTGATCTCAGGATCGTGAGTTCAAGCCCCACGCTGGGTGTGAAGCCCACTTAAAACCAACAACAACAACAAAAGAAAAACAAAACAAAATAAAACCCAACTAGAAAACAGTATTAAAGCTATTAAAGATGCAATTTAAGGAAATAAGATTTATTCTCTGTAATGTAATATAATGTATTATTGGCTTGGCTGATAAGTTTGTTTATAGAGTCTAGGCTTAAATAATAACCAACATTCCCAGGTACAAAGGAAGACCTCACGTCCTATGTTTGGAACTGAAGGTGGTTTGACAAATTGAAGAAGTCACTTCAAGTGCTAAATTGTAAACACACAGAGGCCTAGAACTTTTTTACTCTAACTTGAAATATATAAACATATACTTACTGCCAGTGTTTTTGATGCAGGACAAAGACTATTTTTTAAGGAAGAATCTAACGATTAGAGTTACCTGTTGTCTTTCTAACATAAGCATAACTCATTTGTCTGTCTAGAAAATCAGTTTTGACTTCTTTAAAACAGAGCAGAAATTTAAAGACGCTTACAAAGCAAGCTAGGTGCATAATCTTTCAGGTTTTGTGAGACCTCCCTGCCAGCCCAGCTTTTTTGACACCTCATTTGATGATGAGTTTTTAAGGTGACTTGCATGTACTGGGTCTTTCCAAAGCATTCCATTAAGTTCGCAGAGGAAAAAAAAAAATCCTTTCATGCTCCTATTTCATTGATTTCCACGATGTTTATTTAAATGATGTAATTACATCATGACTCTAACTTGCATGCACAAGTGTGGGAACGAACCTAACCCACCCTGGAAAATTAAGGCCTTGGCGGGTGGGGATGCCAGGCCTACTGCTTGTGAGTGCTCACTGTGCTCTGGTTATTAATCAGCATGATTTAAGGGAGGGCATAGGGATGCAGTGGGGGTTCCCAAAGCCGCAGCAGTAACCCCACCTGGGCACCTCTGTAAATGCAAATTTTCAGGCCTGGCCCCAGATCTCCTGAATCAGAAGCTCTGAGGTGCAGCCCAGCAAACTGTGGGCTAGCAGGCTCTTCAGGTGTTTCTGATGCCCCATGAGGCCCGAGAACCACTGCATGAGAACGTGAGTTCTAGGTACCCTGAGGTGTTGGCGGGGGGAAAGCTAGTTGCAAGACCTTCTACTGTTCGGATGCTCATCGTAAAAAGTCCATCTAACTTCAAAGACAATAATGTTTGTTTTATATTAAGAACTTGTATTTAGTAAACAAACAAAACCCAAATCCATAGTTTTCTTTCAGTGATTGAAATGAGTTACAGGAAATAGGAGGGGGAAAGAGACCCCAGACCCAGGGAGGTCTGTAATTCAGCTTACATTTTTTACGGACGAGGGGCGCCTGGGTGGCTCAGTCGTGAAGCGTCTGCCTTCGGCTCAGGTCATGATTCCAGGGTCCTGGGTTCGAGTCCCGCATTGGGCTCCCTGCTCCTTGGGAGCCTGCTTCTCCCTCTCCCACTCCCCCTGCTTGTGTTCCCCTCTCTCGCTGTGTCTTTCTCTGTCAAATAAATAAAATCTTTAAAAAAAAAAATTTTTTTTTTACGGACGAATTCTCTTCTTTCCCATTCTTTTCCTGCTTGTTGAAATGTTCTAATTCTTCCTGTTTAATTGTGAGAGCTTCCAAGAACGATCTTTTCCTTCTCCTAGGAATTTTGTTTTGCTTGCTAATCGGCACTGGGGGAGGGACTTCATTATAAGGAATTTTACGATAATTTTCATTAATTTAACCCTGCAAGGGCAGCATGCTATTTTTATATTGCTGCCAATGCGCTGGAGGGGCTACATGTCCAAATGAGGCAGACTGAGATTCTTGCCCAGCTGCTTGCTTGTTGAATCTGTGGCTTATTAGCTGGGCATTCCATCCTCGCAGGGATGGAATCATGTCTGTATATAGAGGAATCAGCTGAGAGAATGTTAGTGGATTCTGAGGGCAGGTCCTAAGGGACATTCTCAGATTCTCCCTCCTATTCCAGCCCCTCATGTTAGCTGAGGCTCAGTGACGTTCATTGTAACCAAAAGTTTTAGGAATATTGTGAATGAAGATTTTTGATTAATCGTTTCAAAATGCTAATCAGAGAGCTAAATCAAAATGAGAACTCAAGGATAGGGAGAATAATTTACCCAAAATCACCAAATATATTGTCTCAGTGTCTCATCAAGTCCTTTGTTGATGAAGGTCATCAACATTAAAGAAGGTCCCAAATGTCAAAAGAAATTCCCCTTAAAAATCTTTTGTTTCTTTTTAAAAGGCCAACACATACACACGACAGCTATTAGATATAGTTCATGATCAGGGTGCCTGGGTGGCTCAGTCGGTTGAGCATCTGACTCTTGATTTCTGCTCAGGTCGTGCTCTCAGGGTCCTGAGGTCGAGCCCTGCACAGGGCTCTGTGCTCAGGGTGGAGTCTGCTTGTCTCTCTCCCTCCCCCTCCTCCTGCTTGTGTGCATGGACCTGCTTTCTCTCTCTTGCTCTCTAAAATATATAAATAAATAAAATATTTTAAAACAAGGAATTAGGGGCACCTGGGTGGCTCAGTCGTTAAGCGTCTGCCTTCGGCTCAGGTCATGGTCCCGGGGTCCTGGGATCGAGCCCCGCATCGGGCTCCCTGCTCAGCCGGGAGCCTGCTTCTCCCTCTCCCACTCCCCCTGCTTGTGTTCCCTCTCTTGCTGTGTCTCTCTCTGTCAAATAAATAAATAAAATTAAAAAAACCACAACAACAAAGAATTAGTTCATGATCTTTATTTTTAAAAATTTTTTTGTTATTTATTTATTTTTAGAGTGAGAGAGAGCATGAGTGGGGAGGGGCAGAAGGAGAGGGAGAGACTCTTAAGCAGCCTCCACACCCAGCACGGCCATACTTGGGGCTCGATCTCACGACCCTGAGATCATGACCTGAGCTGAAACCAAGAATCGGATGCTCAATTGACCAAGCCACCCAGGTGCCCCAGAAATAGTTCATGACTTCATAAAAAATTTAGAAAATACCGATAGAAGAAGAAAACAAAAATAGTTTACAGCCCCATTACCCAGAGATAGCTGCTAGCTACACACACACATCAAATCTTGATGAATACTCTTTTGTAATCTACTGTCATTCATGTAATGTGTGTATATTTTTTGGGGGAGGGGGAAGGCAGTAAAGATAGATGTGCTTCATTATTTTTAATGTCATTTTGTCAAATTAATCTCTATTCCGAGACCTAAAGGTTATTTCTAGCCTATTCTATGCTATGATTTTTAAAATTATCTATAAGTTACATCTTTCCAATAATTAGTTTCTTTGTTATTAGACAAGTCTCCATTTTTAAAAATCCCATTTTTATATATAAAGGTAAGAGGTACTATAATTTGGAAGTAATTTCAGGTTATATGTATAGGTTGCTGATGACTTTGGTTTGAAAAACTTAGATTGCTGTAACAAAATACAACCAACTTCTACATTTAAAAGCTTCATCCTTTCTGACCAGATTCTATTCATTGAGATTCTTTTCGCATTTTATTCTTCTAACTGCCTTCTGAGTATTTAAAAGTGATTTGATGACAGGAGTCTGTTCATATGAGTAAAGACTACATGCTTAAGAGAAATCATGATCCCATTAGAAGGAACGTAGTGCTGCGCAGCACCGTCCCAAATTGCGCGGCCTGTATGTGTGTGCATGTGCTGTTTGATGTGTGCTGTGTGTGTGGTCTGTGTTGTGTGTGTGATGGGTGTTGTGTGTGTTTATTATATTGTGTGTGTGATGTGTGTTGTGTGTATTGTGTGTGTGATGGGTGTTGTGTGTGTTCATTATATTGTGTGTGTGATGGGTGTTGTGTGTGTTCATTATATTGTGTGTGTGATGGGTGTTGTGTGTATTGTGTGTGTGATGGGTGTTGTGTGTGTTTATTATAGTGTGTGTGATGGGTGTTGTGTGTATTGTGTGTGTGATGGGTGTTGTGTGTGTTTATTATATTGTGTGTGTGATGTGTGTTGTGTGTTGTGTGTGATGTGCATGTGTATGTGATGGGTGTGTTGTGTATGTGATGAATGTGTGTTGTGTGTGCGATAGGTGTTGTGTATTGTGTGTTGATGTGTGTGTGATGTGTGTTGTATGTATTGTGTCTGTGATGTGTGATGTGTGTGATGTGTGTTGTATGTATTGTGTCTGTGATGTGTGATGTGTGTGTTGTGTGTGTGATGTGCATGTGTATGTTATGGGTGTGATGGGTGTGTGTGATGTGTGTGTTGCATGTGTGTTGTGTGTGCAATAGGTGTTGTGTATTGTGTGTGTTGTGTGTGATGTGTGTTGTGTGTGATGTGTGTTGTGTGTGATGTGTGTTGTGTATATTGTGTGTGTGATGTGTGTGATGTGTGTTGTGTGTTATGTGTATTGTGTGTGTGATGTGTGTTGTGTGTATTGTGTGTGTGGTCTGTGTTGTATGTATTGTGTGTGTGATGTGTGTGTTGTGTGTGATGTGCATGTGTATGTGATGGGTGTGTTTGTGTGTGTGATGAATGTGTGTTGTGTGTGCGATAGGTGTTGCGTATTGTGTGTTGTGTGTGATGTGTGTTGTGTGTATTGTGTGTATTTATTATATTGTGTGTGTGATGTGTGTTGTGTGTGATGTGTGTTGTGTGTATTGTGTGTGTGATGGGTGTTGTGTGTATTGTGTGTGTGATGGGTGTTGTGTGTGTGTTGCATGTGTGATGAATGTGTGTTGTGTGTGCGATAGGTGTTGTGTATTGTGTGTTGATGTGTATGTTGTGTGTGATGTGTGTTGTGTGTATTGTGTGTGTGATGGGTGTTGTGTGTATTGTATGTTGTGTGTATTGTGTGTGTGATGGGTGTGTGTGTGTTGTGTGTGATGTGTGTTGTGTTTATTGTGTGTGTTTATTATATTGTTTGTGTGATGGATGTGTGTGTTGGGTGGGGAGTGTGGGAGGCCCTCATCTCTAGCCTGAGATTTTACATTTCTTTCCTCACTATATCTGTGACCTTTCTCACAAATAATGAAATTTTTGTTAACATAAGACGGAAGAGATAACTGAGGAGGGAGCAGAAGGGGACGCAGAGGAAGAGGAAGCTGAGAAAGGAGAAGAAGAGGCAGAAGAAGAAGGAGGAGAAGAGTCTTAGGCCTTTTCGTGCTTTATTTCTTCAACATTTCCAGGTAACCACACAGGCCTGGGGTGGAAACCTTGTGTATGACAGCGTTGCGTACCACCTCTCACGGGTGACAGGAGAAGGGGACCCAGTTCAGGCCCGTTTGACTGTCTTCGCACGGTCCAGGCTGCCCTGCTCTGGAGCCGCAGGGCTGCTGAGCTCTGTTGGACCCGTGTCCGGCGTGCGAGGGTGTGGAAGACCATGGTTTATATGACTTCTAGGAAAAAGCGCACCTTGGGGGCAAGGAGGGGTTTGTCTTGTATTATTTATTTCCTCTTCTTCCTGTGTGACCTTCAGGTAAGTGAGAGCACGGGGAGTGTTCTGTTACCCGCGTTCTAGTACATGGACCCTTTTACGGCCCCGTGTACTCACACAGTTATAGGGGAGTGGCAGTCGGTGTTCACGATGGTGGCAGTAAACGACAGGCTTGAACAGTCACAATGCAGACTCTTCTTGAAAGAGAACTGCTGCGGCTAGAGATGGAGCGATAAGTACTTGATAGACATTTACATTTACGAGAATGCTCACGTAGAAACGTGGAATACGGTGAAAATCACCTTAGGTCTCTTTGACAAGGATGCTTGCTGCCTTGTAATTTTAAACTTCTGATGATGTAAGATAGCTATGTAATTCTCAGTAGTTCGGTAAGTGCCGTGTAAATATATTAATGAGGTGATGACAGTATCTGATGATAGTGGATATTGAGGACCTAGAAGAAATGCTCAAATATTGTGGACCGTATAGATAAGACTGTATGAAAACAAGTCAAGATCAGTAAATGCTACAGAAATATCTGGCTATTCCAGAAACTTAGCAGATGCTGATGCAAGTGTTATATTCTTATTAATATTTTTTAACCTTGTGAACAAATTTGTGTCAGCAGTTTATTCTCTAGGCAGTGAGGTCTACCGTGTGCTCTGGTGCTAGAAGCATTTAAAATTTAAGTTAGAACAATTCTTTTAGTCTCCTTACTAAAAATTTATTTGGTCTCCTTCCCTCCACGGAAACATGTAAGGCAGATTTGGGGGCCGCAGACATCAGCGGGGCTGGGGAAGGAGAGAAGGAGGGAGGGGCTCTGAAGCACAGAGCAGGTGTTCGGTGAAGGTCTGCAGTGCATCTCGGAGCCTATGGCGTGAGGGGTGGGCAAAGGTTCAGAGGGAGAAAGAAAAAGAAATCCCTGGTGCTTTGTAAATATTGGCTAAGGAATAGGGCCACTCTATATACCAAAGACCAATTTGTTTAGTGTGAGTCTCCCCCCTTGCTACTCTTACACTTATACATAAAAAGTTAATATAAAAAAATTCATTTATTTTTAGGGAATCTCGGAGTTGGTGAGAGTAACCCCTTATTATCAGATCATGGAAATTTCATTATTCATTTATTTAAATTACAAAGCGAATCAGGCCCAGCATTTGAAATTTCCCAGGTGGTTTCTTTCATGTTCTGGACATGCAGACCTCCCCTTTAAGTCCTAATGGTTGTCATTTTGGAAATAATCCCATTTCTTTTATTTAAAAATTTTTAACAGTTTTCTTCTGTTGTTACTATTGAGAAGACTTGTTAATCTTTTTAGTGTCCCTACTCTCATTTCTAAGGAATGGTTTGGGACACATTTTTTGAAAAAAAGAAATTGAGCATGTTTACTTTTAGAAATTCTATCTGAAGAATGTTGGGGAAGGGAAATAGCCTGATTATTTATTCTTATACCAAAAAGCCCCAAACAGTGAAAACTCGTAAGTACTGTTTAAATCCATTTCTATTCACTGTGCTTATAAAGTTCTTTTAAAATTATGCAATTTTAGTGTGGAAATTAAAAAAAATATTGAATGTGAAGTGGCAGAGCTCAGAGCATCCTTCCTGTAGCCAGATGGCTTTATAGGCTGAGAGAAGCAAAAAAAGAAAAAAAGGCAAATACAGCTGTGGTCAGCAAGCGCATTTGCCTATTTCAAGGATTCTCTACTTTGGAATCCGTCCAGAGTAGTCTGTTGTGAGGTCACAATGCCTGGTCGTGAAGGAGTGACTCAGACACCTCCCTCAAATCCTTCCCCTGACCCCTGGAGAGATTCAGTATCCTTTCAAATGCAACAGGGCAATGAGGTCATGCATTCAACTGGGCAGGCCCTTCAGTGTCCAAAGCAAACCCATCTCTTTGCTCCTGGAGAATCCGGGCATTTTATTTGAAGAGATTTGACTTTAGGGAGAATGTGGAGAACCCAGGCAGAACAATAAATGGAATGAGGAAGGAATTCTCATTTCCTGTGTTTGAAATTGATGCTCAGTTAATGCCCCAGGAGAAATAATCTCTAGTATGAGACTGAATTCTCCCTCCCCAAGGGCTGCTAATCAATACTGTCCTCCAGTCGAGGTGTGGACCATTTAAATTTCCCTCTCCAGGACTAAACTTGTAAATTCGGCCTCTCCGTTCTCCATGAAATTTCAGTGGGGAAACTGTAATCGGAGATACTGACTTCCTTACGGTGTTTGATATGTGTTAGTACAGAGAAAGGATATAAACCTGGTCTGGTTTTCCACGAAAAAATATTTCCTTTCCTTTCCTTGCACTTGGAAGGAAATGATGAGTAATGGTTTATAGAGTAAAAGGGAATACTTCCCACTAATGCGTGATAAATAGTGAAGATCGTGGTAAACACTGGCTTTCTCTCCTGAAATCTTCTCCCTGATATTCTTCCTTTCTTTTAGAAAACCCAAGCCATGAAGCAGTATTTCAACTGTCTGCCCACAAACCAAACTCAACAAAATGCTTTGGCGTGAAGCTAGCCCACCTCTCTCGGTACACCCGGGTTCACTGAGGAATTGTACCATTTGACATGGTTAGATGTGCATGGATATGTCTACCTGATCTTAGAAACGTGAAATTCTATGTGAAGACAGCTCATGCATACCTTCATGTGCCTGACATCCTTGGCCTTTGCTTAATTTTTTTTTTTTCTCTGCATGAATAGATCTTCTTACTAATACCCTGAAAAAAAAATTTTTGAAAAATGTTTTCAAAATATAGAACTTCTCTTTGTGATGTAATAAAAGTATTTCTTCGTATGTGCCTTCTGCTACTTGTCTCAGAATTAGCTGAAAATAAAGAGCTTTGAAAATAAAGAGCTTTCCAGAAAACAATCATACAAATAAAGATTAATGGCAGATCTCTTGTCCCGAGGAACATTAATTTCTTTAGTCTCTATGTGGTTCTGCCTGAACTCAGTCTGTCTGTTGCCAAGTCTGAATTCTTAGCACAACCTTTCTGTCTGCAGTGGGATGGGCATTTTCAGTTGTACTGGTTATTCGGTACATGTTTTCAAGTGACACTGGTTGTCTTCTTACGTCATATTTTGTATTGTCCACACAGCTGTGCCCATTATCTCTGAAGCCTTATTTACTTTTAAAAATTTTTTATTGTTATGTTAATCACCATACATCATTAGTTTTTGATGTAGTGTTCCATGATGCATTGTTTGTGCATAACACCCAGTGCTCCATGCAGAACGTGCCCTCCTCAATACCCATCACCAGGCTAACCCATCCCCCCAACCCCCTCCCCTCTAGAACCCTCAGTTTGTTTCTCAGAGTCCATAGTCTCTCATGGTTCGTCTCCTCCTCCGATTTCCCCCCCTTCATTCTTCCCCTCCTATTCTCTTCTTTTTTTTCTTAAGATATATTGCATTATTTGTTTCAGAGGTACAGATCTATGATTCAACAGTCTTGCACAATTCACAGCGCTCACCATAGCACATACCCTCCCCGGCGTCTATCACCCAGCCACCCCATCCCTCCCACCCCACCCCCCCACTCCAGCAACCTTCAGTTTGTTTCCTGAGATTAAGAATTCCTCATATCATACGATACATGTCTTTCTCTGATTGACTTATTTCACTCAGCATAATACCCTCCAGTTCCATCCACGTCGTTGCAAATGGCAAGATCTCATTCCTTTTGATGGCTGCATAATATTCCATTGTATATATATATACACCACATCTTCTTTATCCATTCATCTGTCGATGGACATCTTGGCTCTTTCCACAGTTTGACTATTGTGGACATTGCTGCTATAAACATCGGGGTGCACATACCCCTTCAGATCCCTACATTTGTATCTTTGGGGTAAATACCCAGTAGTGCAATTGCTGGATCGTATGGTAGCTCTGTTTTCAACTTTTTGAGGAACCTCCATACTGTTTTCCAGAGTGGTTGCACCAGCTTGCATTCCCACCAACAGTGTAGGAGGGTTCCCCTTTCTCCGCATCCCCGCCAATATCTGTTGTTTCCTGACAGATGTTTTAGCCATTCTGACTGGTGTGAGCTGGTATCTCATTGAGGTTTTGATTTGGATTTCCCTGATGCCGAGTGATGTTGAGCACTTTTTCATGTGTCTGTTGGCCATTTGGATGTCTTCTTTGGAAAAATGTCTGTTCATGTCTTCTGCCCATTTCTTGATTGGATTATTTGTTCTTTGGGTGTTGAGTTTGATAAGTTTTTTATAGATTTTGGATACTAGCCCTTTATCTGATATGTCATTTGCAAATATCTTCTCCCATTCTGCCTGTTGTCTTTTGGTTTTGTTGACTGTTTCTTTTGCTGTGCAAAAGCTTTTTATCTTGATGAGGTCCCAATAGTTCATTTTTGCCCTTGCTTCCCTTGCCTTTGGCAATGTTTCTAGGAAGAAGTTGCTGCGGCTGAGGTCGAAGAGGTTGCTGCCTGTGTTCTCCTTTAGGATTTTGATGGACTCCTATCTCACATTTAGGTCTTTCAACCATTTGGAGTCTATTTTTGTGTGTGGTGTAAGGAAATGGTCCAGTTTCATTCTTCTGCATGTGTCTGTCCAATTTTCCCAACACCATTTATTAAAGAGACTGTCTTTTTTCCATTGGACATTCTTTCCTGCTTTGTCGAAGATTAGTTGACCATAGAGTTGAGGGTCCATTTCTGGGCTCTCTCTTCTGTTCCATTGATCTGTGTGTCTGTTTTTGTGCCAGTACCATACTGTCTTGATGATGACAGCTTTGTAATAGAGCTGGAAGTCCAGAATTGTGATTCTGCCAGCTTTGCTTTTCTTTTTCAACATTCCTCGGGCTATTTGGGGTCTTTTCTGGTTCCATACAAATTTTAGGATTATTTGTTCCATTTCTTTGAAAAAAGGGGATGGTATTTTGATGGGGATTGCATTGAATGTGTAGATTGCTCTAGGTAGCACTGGCATCTTCACAATATTTGTTCCTCCAATCCATGAGCATGGAACGTTTTTCCATTTCTTTGTGTCTTCCTCAATTTCTTTCATGAGTATTTTATAGTTTTCTGAGTACAGATCCTTTGCCTCTTTGGTTAGATTTATTCCTAGGTGTCTGATGGTTTTGGGTGCAATTGTAAATGGGATCGACTCCTTAATTTCTCTTTCTTCTGTCTTGTTGTTGGTGTATAGGAATGCCACTGATTTCTGTGCATTGATTTTATGTCCTGCCACTTTCCTGAATTCCTGTATGAGTTCTAGCAGTTTTGGGGGGGAGTCTTTTGGGTTTTCCACATAAAGTATCCTATCATCTGCAAAGAGTGAGAGTTTGACTTCTTTGCCGATTTGGATGCCTTTTGTTTCTTTTTGTTGTCTGATTGCTGTGGCTGGGACTTCTAATACTATGTTGAATAGCAGTGGTGATAGTGGACATCCCTGTTGTGTTCCTGACCTTAGGGGGAAAGCTCTCAGTTTTTCCCCATTGAGAATGATATTTGCTGTAGGTTTTCATAGATGGCTTTTATGATATTGAGGTATGTACCCTCTATCCCTATACTCTGAAGAGTTTTGATCAAGAAAGGATTCTGTACTTTGTCAAATGCTTTTTCTGCATCTATTGAGAGGATCATATGATTCTTGTTTTTTCTTTTGTTAATGTATTGTATCACGTCGATTGATTTGCAGATGTTGAACCAACCTTGCAGCCCAGGGATAAATCCCACTTGGTCGTGGTGAATAATCCTTTTAGTGTACTGTTGGATCCTATTGGCTAGTATTTTGGTGAGAATTTTTGCATCCATGTTCATCAGGGATATTGGTCTGTAATTCTCCTTTTTGATGGGGTCTTTGTCTGGTTTGGGGATCAAGGTAATGGTGGCCTCATAAAACGAGTTTGGAAGTTTTCCTTCCATTTCTATTTTTTGGAGCAGTTTCAGAAGAATAGGTAGTAATTCTTCTTTAAATGTTTGGTAGAATTCCCCTGGGAAGCCATCTGGCCCTGGGCTTTTGTTTGTTGGGAGATTTTTGATGACTGCTTCAATTTCCTTAGTGGTTATAGGTCTGTTCAGGTTTTCTATTTCTTCCTGGTTCAGTTTTGGTAGTTGATACATCTCTAGGAATGCATCCATTTCTTCCAGGTTATCTAATTTGCTGGCATAGAGTTGCTCATAATATGTTCTTATAATTGTTTGTATTTCTTTGGTGTTGGTTGTGATCTCTCCTCTTTCATTCATGATTTTGTTGATTTGGGTCATTTTTCTTTTTGATAAGTCTGGCCAGGGGTTTATCAATCTTGTTATTTCTTTCAAAGAACCAGCTCCTAGTTCCATTGATCTGTTCTACTGTTCTTTTGGTTTCTATTTCATTGATTTCTGCTCTGATCTTTATTATTTCTCTTCTCCTGCTGGGTTTAGGCTTTATTTGCTGTTCTTTCTCCAGCTCCTTTAGGTGTAGGGTTAGGTTGTGTACTTGAGAACTTTCTTGTTTCTTGAGAAAGGCTTGTATTGCTATATACTTTCCTCTTAGGACTGCCTTTGCTGCATCCCAAAGATTTTGAATAGTTGTATTTTCATTTTCATTGGTTTCCATGAATTTTAAAAATTTTTTTAATTTCCTGGTTGACCCATTCATTCTTTAGTAGGATGCTTTTTAGCCTCCATGTATTTGAGTTCTTTCCGACTTTCCTCTTGTGATTGAGTTCTAGTTTCAAAGCATTGTGGTCTGAAAATAGGCAGGGAATGATCCCAATCTTTTGGTACTGGTTGAGACCTGATTTATGACCTAGGATGTGATCTATTCTGGAGAATGTTCCATGGGCACTAGAGAAGAATGTGTATTCTGTTGCTTTGGGATGGAGTGTTCTGACTACGCCTGTGAAGTCCATTTGGCCCAGTGTGTCATTTAAAGTCTTTATTTCCTTGTTGATCTTTTGCTTAGATGATCTGTCCATTTCAGTGAAGGCGGTGTTAAAGTCCCCCACTATTATTGTATTGTTGTCAATGTGTTTCTTTGCTTTTGTTACTAATTGCCTTCTCCCATGTTAGGGGCATAGATATTTACAATTTTTTTTTTTTTTTTAAGATTTTATTTATTTATTTGAGAGAGAGAATGAGATAGAGAGCATGAGAGGGGGGAAGGTCAGAGAGAGAGGCAGACTCCCTGCTGAGCAAGGAGCCCGACGTGGGACTCGATCCTGGGACTCCAGGATCATGACCCGAGCCGAAGGCAGTCGCTTAACCAACTGAGCCACCCAGGCGCCCGATATTTACAATTGTTAGATCTTCTTGTTGGATAGACCCTTTAAGTAGGATATAGTGTCCTTCCTCATCTCTTATTACAGTCTTTGGTTTAAAATCTAATTTGTCTGATATAAGGATTGCCACCCCAGCTTTCTTTTGGTGTCCATTAGCATGGTAAATGGTTTTCCACCCCCTCACTTTCAATCTGGGGGTGTCTTTGGGTCTAAAATGAGTCACTTGCAGACAGCATATCAATGGGTCTTGTTTTTTAATCCAATCTGATAGCCTGTGTCTTTTGATTGGGACATTTAGCCCATTTACATTCAGGGTAACTATTGAAAGTTATGAATTTAGTGCCATTGTATTGCCTGTAAAGTGACTGTTACTGTATATTGTCTGTATTCCTTTCTGGTCTATGTTGCTTTTAGGCTCTCTCTTTGCTTAGAGGACCCCTTTCAAGATTTCTTGTAGGGCTGGTTTCGTGTTTGCAAATTCCTTTAGTTTTTGTTTGTCCTGGAACCTTTTTATCTCTCCTTCTATTTTTAATGACAGCCTAGCTGGATATAGTATTCTTGGCTGCATATTTTTCTCATTTAGTGCTCTGAATATATCATGCCAGTCCTTTCTGGCCTGCCAGGTCTCTGTGGATAGGTCTGTTGCCAATCTAATGTTTCTACCATTGTAGGTTACATATTACTTCTCCCGAGCTGCTTTCAGGATTTTCTCTTTGTCTCTGAGACTTGTAAGTTTTACTATTAGATGTTGGGGTGTTGACCTATTTTTATTGATTTTGAGAGGGGTTCTCCATGCATCCTGGATTTTGATGCCTTTTTCCTTCCCCAAATTAGGGAAGTTCTCTGCTATAATTTGCTCCATTATATCTTCTGCCCCTCTCTCTCTTTCTTCTTCTTCTGGGATCCCAATTATTCTAATGTTGTTTTGTCTTATGGTATCGCTTATCTCTCAAATTCTGCCCTCGTGATCCAGTAGTTGTTTATCTCTCTTTTCCTCAGCTTCTTTATTTTCCATCATTTGGTCTTCTATATCACTGATTCTCTCTTCTGCCTCATTTATCCTAGCAGTTAGAGCCTCCATTTTTGATTGCACCTCATTAAGAGCCTTTTTGATTTCGACTTGGTTAGATTTTAGTTCTTTTATTTCTCCAGAAAAGGTTTCTCTAATAACTTCTATGCTTTTTTCAAGCCCAGCTAGTATCTTTAAAGTGATGATTCTGAACTCTAGATCCGACATCGTACTAATGTCCATATTGAGTAGGTTCCTAGCAGTCGGTACTACCTCTTGTTCTTTTTGTTGAGGTGATTTTTTTCCGTCTTGTCATTTTGTCCAGAGGAGAATAGATGAATGAGAAAACAAAATGCTAGCAGGGTAACAACATCCCCAGAAATATACTCTAAACAAATCAGAAAAGACCTGAAGCAGGGGGAAAAGAAAGGGAAAGAGAGAAAAAAGAAAAAGATAAAAATAAAAACAGAACAAGACAAAAAATAAAAACAGAATATGATCAAATATGATCAGGCTGGTGCATAGATCAGTGCCACACACTAGATTTTGGGTGTATTTTGGTCTCTTAGAAGAAAGTGCCTCCCAAAATTTTAAAGAAAGAAAAACTTATATATGTACAAAAATAAGGGTTGGTATGATGAAGGGATGGAATATGACTGTAAAGATGAAAATTATAAAAAATTTTATAAAAGGAATTGATAAGAAGTTGTTTGAAAAAAGAAAAGAGGATTTAAAAAAAAAAAGGGAGAGAATGTGACCAGGCAGGAGAGTAGAACAAAACCATACACTAGAGATTTAGAGTATATTTTGATCTGTTAGAAGAGACTATCTCAAAATTTTAAAGAGAGAACAACTTATATATATATGCCAAAAATACAGGTAACTACTATGAAGGGATAGAA
The DNA here is from genome assembly GCF_029215605.1 of Mirounga angustirostris. Classification (NCBI taxonomy): domain Eukaryota; kingdom Metazoa; phylum Chordata; class Mammalia; order Carnivora; family Phocidae; genus Mirounga; species Mirounga angustirostris. Next base: position 6,489,044 of record NW_026991709.1, on the reverse strand, counting down.
TATGACTCTAAAAATGAAAAATAAAAATGTTTTTTAAAAAAGGGATTGATAAGATGGTTGAAAAAGGGAAAAAGAAAAATTAAAAAAAAAAGTTAAGAAAAAAATTAACTTTGAAAGACTAAAGAATCATGGTAAAAAAGCCATGGATTCTATGTGCAGTATTCCCCTAGCGCTGGAGTTCTGCCGTTCTCATTGATCGGTAAACTTGGTCTTGGCTGGCTGTTCTCGCTGATCTTCTGGGGGCAGGGCCTGTTGCCGTGGTTTCCAAATGTCTTTGCCGGAGGCGGAAGTGCCCCGCCCTTGCCCGGTCCGGGCTAAGTAATCTGCTCGGGTTGCTCTCCGGAGCTTTTGTTCCCTGCGAGCTTTCCCTTCAGCTTTGGAGGCGGAGAGTGAAAATGGCGGCCTCCCAATCTCTGCCCCAGAGGAGCCGAGAACTCGGCCCCGCTCCTCAGTGAGCCCCCAGAGAAAAGCCGCCAGTCACTCCCGTCTCCCCGGTCTCCGGCCGCACTCCGTGCTCACCCGGCCTGTGACCCCGCGTTTCTATCTCTGGCCCCCGACCCCGGGTGGAGTCTCCAAACCCATCAGATCCCTGCGATATGCTCCTGCGCCGCTCCTCCCAGGGGAGGAAGGGGAGTCTCCCCGGATCTGCCGCTTGTTGGGTCCCCACTGCAGGAGCAGTGGCCCGACTGTGCCGTGGATCACGGTCTATGGCAACCCCGAGCTGAGAGCCCGCACCTCGGCTCTGTCTCTGCAGCCGGCTTCCCTGCTCTGTTACCTGGGAGCTCTGCCACACTCAGGCACCCCCGGTCTTCCTGTGACCCCGAGGGTCCTGAGACCACACTGTCCCACGAGGGTTCCGCCCCCCGCTTAGCCACTGGAGCGACGTCCCTCAGCGAGCCGACTTCTACAAGTTCCGATTTTGTGCTCCGCGGCTCTATCACTTGCCAGAAGCGGCTGACGGAGGCCCCTCCCCCGCCATCTATCCTCCCGAATATCGCCTCGGATTCACTTCTCCGCACGTTCTACTTTCCAGAAAGTGGTCGCTTTTCTGTTCAGAGAGTTGTTGCTATTCTTTTCTTTGATCTCCTATTGAGTTCGTAGGTGTTCAGAATGGTTGATCCCCATCCAGCTGAATTCCTGGGACCAGACGAGATCCAGGTCTCCTACTCCTCCACCATCTTGCTCCGCCCCCCTCTGAAGCCTTATTTAAATGTAAGTCTGCCATCCACATGTGTAGGGGTGACGGGAAGGACAGATAAATTTGCACCCCAGTGTCTTGGCACGTTTCTGCGCCAGCAGAGTGGCTGCGCTTCTCGTCCTGCCTCTCACTGATTTGCAGCCCCTGGCTGTGACCTGCAGAGCCCGCTCCTGTCGTTGTGCCTCCTGATGCCTGAGTTCACCACGAGCTGGTCCAGCCCCGTGGCGGGCGCACCAGGTAGGCTCGATGCGTTTCTCTGCTCACACACCTCATCCCCGTTTATCACAGGGAGTTTTCCTTCCGGGTGAGATTTTGTTGACATCCCTCTCCTCTCCCGTGTCTGTGCTAGTCCTTGTCTTTCTCATGCTGCAAGCTTTGCTTCCGTTCTGTCAGGAGAGCTTGTCCCCTCCATGTGGTCCTCTTTAAGGGCAGTCATGGCGCTTCTACACATGGTGGCTGTAAACTTGACCTCCTCCTCCATCTGCCTATTGATTTTGCGGCGGAGCCTGTTTGTGTCATCCGGGAACGTGTTGTGTGGTGACAGAGGTCGTGTGCCTCACGGGAACTCTGCAGACAGCTCTTTTCTTGTTACCCTAGTAACAGAGGCATTTTGAAGAGAATTAAGATTATTTTGTTCCCAACTGTTGAAGTAGACTGCCTTAAAAACATTTCTTTCTTTGTTACATACGAGGTGAGACTAGAGTGAAATGAAAATGCATGTATTTAAAAATTAATTTCTGTTTTGTACTTTATTGCACTAAATGTTGTCCTGTCTCAAGAGCGTGCGTACTTAGTAACAACTCCACTCAGAGGTAGCCCTCAAGCTCTTCACTGTTGCTTGGGCTGGATTTCAGCCCTTTTTTGATGGAGTCGGATGGAGATAGATTTATTTAGCTGGATGCCAGTTTTCCTCCTGGTTCTTGTATTTTTAGATGGAAATAACTATTTGTGCTAATAATAAGCAAGAGAACAAAGATGACCACTTACTTAAATGGAATTATTTTTTTCTTATATTGTCTTTCTGTAATCAGAAAAGTAACATTGTATGAGTGTAGTTTTATTTACTCTCACCTCCTTTTCTTGAAAGTATTGCAATGCGGGCTCCACTTAGGTCTGTAATGCCCTATAAACAGCACCATCTCTCTTGCAGACTCAGCTTAGACTTAAGTGGTTGGTGAGTCCGGGGGCACAGTGAGGAAAATCCCTCAATACGGACTGTGCAATATCAAAATATAGTTTTAAACCTCCACACACTTCATCCGTATAGGAAATTTCTAGAAACCAAACAGCATTATGAATATGTAAAAATGAAACTCAAAAGAAAGACCCGAGTGAATAAGCAGAATCATTTTGAAAAAAGAAAAGACCAGAAAAATGGAATAATTGTCTGATGATATAGGTACAAAGAATTTGATGTATTAGTCTACAGAAGGCCCACATTCCAAGTAGTGGTTTCTCTTTTGATTTTTTAAAAGATTTTATTTATTTGAGAGAGAGAGAGAGCGCACAAGAAGGGGGGAGGGGCAGAGGGAAAGGGAGAAGCAGACTCCCCGCTGAGCAGGGCGCCTGACGCTGGACTCGATCCCAGGACCTTGGGATCATGACCTGAGCCCAAGGCAGATGCCTAAGTAGAAAACAACTACACAAAATTCAAGTGCACTTTTTCTAAGCCCCGAACAAGAAACACTCCCTTCTGCACTCTGCTCTTTTCCCATCTGGGGTCTCCTTGCATTTCTTTGGGTTGGAGTCTTCATTTGGTGCCTGGATCCCAGATGTGCAATAAAGGCAGTGTGTGGTTTTTTGAGTTCTTTGTTTTCTAGGCTAAAGGTGAGAGGTGCATAAAGAGAATGAGATGTGTTGCCTGCATAGTTCCTTGAGGAACATTTTAAAATGTTTCCTTAACAAAACAGTTTCAGTATGACACCTACTTGTGTAAGCATGATTCTGCTTAGTGACCCTAGTGAATTGTAATAATGGAGAAGGACCATTAGGTGGTGATAGAACATAAGCTTCTGGACACAGCATGCTGCCCCCAGAGCCCCCTGCAGCTCGGACAAGGTAGGGAACTGTTGAAATCAGAAGGTGGGCATAGGGGATTCGCCAACCCGACAGAGGAAGAACAGATAGAAACCCTGCATGCCAATTGGTCAATTAATTAGCATAATCTTTTATCATGCTTTTAGCCAAGATAATGTATCTTGGGCAAAATGCTCTGTATTCTTTTTTTTTTTTTTTTTAAAGATTTTATTTATTTATTTGAGACAGAATGAGAGATAGAGAGCATGAGAGGGAGGAGGGTCAGAGGGAGAAGCAGACTCCCCGCCGAGCAGGGAGCCCGATGTGGGACTCGATCCCGGGACTCCAGGATCATGACCTGAGCCGAAGGCAGTCGCTTAACCAACTGAGCCACCCAGGCGCCCAAAATGCTCTGTATTCTTAAACGCCATTAAATCAGTAATAGATTGAATTTCACACCCTTGCATTCCGTGGAAGGAGTCTAAACCCAGTCAGTGACCGACTGCCTACGGATACTTTGGGTAAAGTTACAGGATCTTCCTGTAGCCTCTAAATGGTTCTAGCTCCTCCCAGGAGTATAAACAGAACATTGATGAGCCAAGTGGCTCCCCATCCAGCCCTTCAGCCCAGCCCTAATACAGCATATTTCCAACTATTTGGAGATATATTCATGATCCTCCCAAAAGCATTCCTTTCATGATTGTCTAAGATCTTCAGCTTTTTTTTTTTTTTTTTTTCTATTTGTTTTGGAGGGACTTTGTTGGAAATAGAAAAAATGAATTGTGAAATCTTGAAACGTATCAGCAGGTCGGGTTGTTTTCCAGAACTAGAAGTCCGGAGATTGTTCAAAGATGCGGTGATGCTCTCGGGGGGGGATGATGCCCAGTGGGAAAGGACTTGGCCAGGCAGGTGCATGCGGGGGTCAAGGAGTAACTTGGGTGGAACAGGTTCAAGTCCAGCAGACGGAGCCTGTTAGCACCAGAGTGTGCCCCCTCCTCTCACACGAATCAAACTCACAGTTTAGGATTAAAATTAGGCTACTGTGGTTCTTGTATTTCATAGTGTTTTTATTCGCTGACATTTGTTGGGTGCCTGCAATGAGTCAGGCTCTGTATTAAGGGCTTCACATAATCCCTATTGTAACCTGATGAGGTGGACACCATCTTCATTTGACAGCTTAAGAAAGTGAGGCAGCAGGGAGGTGTGAGGGTGGAGTGTTCAGTACTCATGTAAGGTCCCACAGTTCAGCAGTGGCCAAGCTGGGACCGAGATGTACCTGGGTTCCACCCGTGGCCAGGAGCAACCTTCCCAACAAACCCTTTTCTCTGCATCCTTGACCACAGCTGCGCCCCCTGGACAGTTCCCGATTGGGCAAAAGTGGGCAGTGCGTGCCTTGTCCTCAGAGCCTCTCCTTCCCTGGACCCCCATGGTCCTCTTGTTCTGCCTTTAAATTCAATGACACAGTCATGATTTTCAGGCCTTGGAACTTCTCAGCTGTGATCCACATATTTGAGTTCTTAGTTGAAATATCAGTTTCATTTCAACTCCATCCCCTTCATTCTCAGATTCTTGGGCTGCTTGCTGTGGGCCCCCGTTATAGAGGGAAATGGAGCCCTGTCAACCCAGAGCACTCTAGAAGTCTGTCGGTGGCTTCCGATCCAAAGTCTTAGGTTGCAGAGAGAAAAAAGTAAAATTGTCATCTGCTTTTTCCAGTCTGGTCGTCCTTGGGTACACTCCGCTCGCTGATGCTGAGGGGTACATACACTCAGGACTCCTCCGGGGCTTAGCTGTCACCGGCCACTAAGTGATGCGCCGGTGTCGCAACGAGCTCCTTATGGTATTTTTAGCTGAGAGGATGGTTCCTTCTGGCTCGTCGTTGAGGCAGATTTAATGAGGTGAAATATGCTTTAGTCCCAGGGCATGAATTTTAGTTTGCTGGTTTTGTAGCAGATCGGATTTCTCTGTATTCCCTTTATAAAAAACGTTTGTCTATCGCTGGAAGGAAACAGAAGTTATCTAGGGAGAGAAATAAAGCTCCTATTAAAAACCTCACACTCGGGCGCCTGGGTGGCTCAGTTGTTAAGCGTCTGCCTTCGGCTCAGGTCATGATCCCAGGGTCCTGGGATCGAGTCCCACATCGGGCTTCCCGCTCTGTGGGTAGCCTGCTTCTCCCTCTCCCACTCCCCCTGCTTGTGTTCCTGCTCTCGCTATGTCTCTCTCTGTTAAATAAATAAAATCTTTAAGAAACAAACAAACAAACAAACAAAAAACACAAAAAAACCCCAAAAACCTCACACTCATAAGTTAATTTCTCTTCAGATTCTGCAAAAATAAAGCAGAGAAATAGAGCCTGGTTTTAGTTTGCTCTAAGGGGTAGAGATATTCTCCAGCCTTTAACTAGATTCAGAGATTGAAATACTATTAGGTCAGATCCACCAACCAGGCTGCTTGATGGTGTCTCAGAGTGGCTATAAGGGATTTCGGTGGTATGAAGAGGTTCTCTGTGAAATATTTAGGTGGGGGACTGGGAGTTCTGGGTAGCTCCTGAACACACCAGGCGATGGCTCTCCACCTGGCTAGAATTCCTGGGGATTCTCTGTGCCATGATGGTGTCTTTGATCCACTGAGAAGGCACCAGAGTATTTTTGGAAGCTCCTCAGAGGGTTGAGATGTGTGGCTGGGTTTAAGCAATGCTGCCCAGGAAGAATCTAGACTCTGGGGAAACAACCAAGCCCTTGTTCCCTCACCTGCATGGGCCAACCAGACTGTTCACTTCCAACGGACTCTTACAGAGGAACCAGTGCCTTTCAAATATATATTTTTAAGCCACGTACCTCTCTGTTCAAATGGATCTCCAGTGTAAAAATCAGATGGAAGGAGAGCCACTCTGAGTATAATTTTGGGAACCTTCACCCCAAGGGGACCCAATGCAAAGAACAGTGTGAAACACTCTTTGCTTGGTTGTAGATTTTTCTCTTTAAATCAACTTCATTAAGGTTTGCTTTATACAATCATATGCCCCTGTTCTGTTTTTCAAACACCGTCCAGTTCTCCAATTTTCTGACACCAACTGGGTGTCTTACAATTCAGTTCTGACACTAACTCCTGGGGTTAATTTCTGAGTTTTTTAATCGAGCTTTCCTACATAAGGCACGAATCATGGATTGGGGACTGAACTCACTCTCCTGCTCATCTCCCTTCCCCGGACGCCTGGGTAAGGTGGGCAGGGAGGTCTAAACTTCTAATCATGCCGTTGGTTTTCCTGGCAACCACCTTCCATCTCTCACGCCTCAGGTCCAAAGGGATCCAAAGGGACCCAAAGGGGCTCATTACGAATAACAAAAGACACTCTTATCACTCAGGGAATTCCAAGGGTTTTAGGAGCTCTGTGTCAGGAACTGGAGACAAAGATGAGCTATGTTGTTTACTGTATACCACAGCCCCCACTTGACCTGGACAGCTCGATGCATTCTGACAACTGTGTATTTTCACGGAGCCCATACCCCTGTCAAGATCCAGAACATTCCCATTACCCTGTAAAGTTCCCCTGTGACCCTTTGGTAGTTGCTCCCTCCCCTCCCCCCGCCAGGCAACTGCTACTTTGTTTTCTGACACTATAGATTTCCCTTTTGCAGAACTTCACAGAAATGAGTAAAATGACTATTTACTCTTTTTTTTGTCTGGCTGCTTTTCCTCCTCAAAATGTTTTGGAGATGCACCCATCTTGCTGCTGATATCAGCAGTGGTTTGTTTCTTCTCGTTGCTGAGGATGGAATTACCAGTCTGTTTATTCCTATGTCTGTGGATGGACTTTGGAGTCGTTTCCGGTTTGTGGCCATTTTGAATAAAGCTGCCATGGACATTTGTGGACAACTCTTTTTGTGCACAATGTTTTATTTCTCTTCAGTAAATACCAAGCAGTGGAATTTAGATGGCAGGTGTTTGAGGACGCAATCCACATGTCCTTCATCTTTGTGACTCAGCCTAGTTGCCTTGAGCCTAAGTGTTAAATGAATTTCTTGGTTGGAAAAAGGAACTAATACTTATTAAATGTTCACTACGGGCTAGATACTCTTTTTTTTTTTTTTTTTTTTTTTTTTTTTTAAAGATTTTATTTATTTATTTGAGACAGAGAATGAGAGAGAGAGAGCACATGAGAGGGGGGAGGGTCAGAGGGAGAAGCAGACTCCCTGCAGAGCAGGGAGCCCGATGCGGGACTCGATCCGGGGACTCCAGGATCATGACCTGAGCCGAAGGCAGTCGCTTAACCAACTGAGCCACCCAGGCGCCCCCGGGCTAGATACTCTTTAAAGCATTTTTAATTTATTGTTGTCTTTAATCCTTCCAATGATCATAAGACATAAGTGTTATTTTATTTTTTTTATTTTTTAAAGATTTTATTTATTTATTTGAGAGAGAGAGAGAGAGAAACAGCATGAGAGGGGAGAGGGTCAGAGGGAGAAGCAGGCTTCCTGCCAAGCAGGGAGCCCGATGCGGGACTCGATCCCAGGACTCCGGGATCATGACCTGAGCCGAAGGCAGTCGCTTAACCAACTGAGCCACCCAGGCGCCCTATTTTATTTTTTTTTAAGATTTATTTATTTATTTGAGAGAGCGAGAATGAGAGAGAGTACATGAGAGGGGGGAGGATCAGAGGGAGAAGCAGACTCCCCGCTGAGCAGGGAGCCCGATGCGGGACTCGATCCCGGGACTCCAGGATCATGACCTGAGCCAAAGGCAGTTGCTTAACCAACTGAGCCACCCAGGCGCCCCATAAGTGTTATTTTTATAGAGCTTTATTTCTAGCTGGGGAAATAGAGGCTCAGAGAAGTCAGGTAGCCTGCCTAGGAGCACACAGCTAGAAGGGGGTAGGAGTAGGAGTCAAACCCTCTGTTTGACTTCAAAGGCCAGGTTTATTTGTCACTACTATTTTTTTTTAAAGATTTTATTTATTTATTTGAGAGAGAATGAGAGAGAGCACATGAGAGGAGGGAGGGTCAGAGGGAGAAGCAGACTCCCTGCCGAGCAGGGAGCCCGATGCGGGACTCGATCCAGGGACTCTAGGATCATGACCTGAGCCGAAGGCAGTTGCTTAACCAACTGAGCCACCCAGGCGCCCTTGTCACTACTATTTTTGACTGCGTGCCCAAATAATTAAGACAATTTAATTTGCAGGAGAATCCTGGAATTATCCAGAGAGCCTCTGTGGGCTAAGCAGAGTCTTTCCAGCCACTGAAGTGGGTCAGATCCTGCTACCATGAAGTCTGAGTCAGCCTGTAACTTTGGGATACTGACCATTTTGTCCTAGCATTTACTGTTAAAAAAAAAAAAAAAAAAGAATCATCAGCTAAAATTTACCTGCATTTTCCATTACCTGTTTTACTATTAAACTAATTATGAATTGCCACCTTGTGGAAATTTAGACTAATTATCTGGCTCTTCTTGTGTTGACTCGTGTAAACAACACTTCCAGCATATCCATAGACTATTCTAAAACCTTTTTCTTTGGCCTCCAGAATCTTTTGAAGAAAATGAATTTGTGGGGATCCAGTGTTCTTTAAAATTTTATTTTCATCCACTTCCTCCAAGTGGGCATGGAATATAGGAGAGCAGTTCCTACCAGAGTTCAGCGTGGCCCGTGGTACCGCAGTGAGGACAGAGTGGGCTCAGGTTGGCCTGACCTGCACTGGACGGCACTGGGTTGAAGACACTGATTGATAAAATGTTGAACCACTTCTCCAGTAGGAGGTGAAGAGCGTGCGGCTCTGGCCCCTCCCCATGGGCCCTTTCCTCTCTGCTGCCCCCGGATCCAGCAACTAAAGGGTCAGCACCCATCTCTGCAGGAGGCCTCCAGAACCCTGTTCCAATGCCTTGGCCATGGCCCATTCCCCCTTGGCTGGCCCCCATGACACAAAATTGTTGCATAGTTTGAATATAGCTCTTGGCTAAAAGTTGTTTTCAAAACAGAAAAGTACAGGCCAGGTTCTGTAGTCATGTTCTCACCCCAATTTTTAGTATTTAAAACCCCAACTAAGCATTGTTTTCTCCCTTCACGATTCGTATACACACTTTCAGCATAAAAAATTGGATTCACGTCTGTTTCCAAGTTTTTCTGGTCATGCCATGGAATAGGCAGACATGGTAGAGTAGTTTTGAGCACAGATTTGGGGTCAGACAGCTTCACTTTTGATTTTTGGTTCTGCTCTTTCCTCACATGTTGATCTTTGGTGAATTATGGCAAGTCACATGCCTTCCTAACATTTCAGTTTTCTTATCTGTAAAATGGGTAACATAACCGCTGCTTCACGGTTGTTGCCAAAGATGAATGGGTTAATGGGTGCAAACACCGCACACAGAGGGCTCCCGGCATGCTGGCCACTGTATTCCAACTGAATTCTTGTGGATTCATTTACTGTAGACACTACTCTAAGACATGGGCATGTGCACTCCCTTTAAAAACTAAAAATTAAAAAAATAGTAGGAAGTAAAGAAGAAACAGGTTTGAGAACAAAAAACTACATGAAACTAATATAACGTGTCAACTATACTTCAATTAAAACAAAAGAAAAGCAAACTTAATATTTGGATTTTGCACTTACACAGTCTTCACTCTTTGCTGACGTGGTTGGAGGGAGGGTGCAATTATGGTGTGTCTTGCATGGAAAAATCAACTGAATGCAATGAAGTATGGCTTTTCTGGGCAGAAAAGCTGTAAGTCTCTCGGGGTTTGAATCTTTGATTTTTTTTTTTTTTAAGATTTTATTTATTTGAGAAAGAGAGAGAGAATGAGCGGGGAGATGGGGAAGAGGGAGAGGGTGAAGGAGGCTTCACACTGAGCAGGGAGCCTGATGCGGGGCTCGATCCCAGGACCCCAAGATCATGACCTGAGCCGAAGGCAGACGCTTCACTGACTGAGCCACCCAGGTGCCCCTGGGGCTTTGATTTTAAATAATGATGAAGGTGGAGATTCCTATTCTGCCCATCCAGTCTTTCCCCTGATGAGGTTGTATTTTGGAACTGAAAGAACACACATAGCTTAGGGACAAAAGCAATAACAGATTTTATTCTAAAACTGTCAGGAAGTGACGCTGGAAAGACAGGTGTTGCGGTGTGTGTGTGTGCGTGTGTGTGCATGTGTTGGAAGAATATAATGACACCAGAGATGGAAACACTGAGCGGGAGAAGAAGAGCAGGGAGCTTCCAGATGGAACACATAGCTTCCATGGAGGCAATGCATCAAGCCACTGTTCCTCCTGCGATCACACGGAGACCCAAGGAGAAATGATTGCAGACGGTGGCCATAGTTCTCTAAGACTGTGAACCATTCCGTGTAATTCCTTTCTGGAGGTCTAATCTTGGTTAAAAGTTCATTTGATTTATCTTGAGGAAGACAAAGGAAGAAACTAGAAACATACCCAAGAACTGGAAAGATGTTTTGCAAGCAACAATAAGATTCTTCTCAAAGGTGCAATTGCAGATAAGTTTTATGAAAATTATGATGTAATAGAGGTCCCAGACGCCTCTTTCCTTTTACCAGGGTAATGTTGATGTCAAGTAAGATTAGCTGTCCTTTAAGATTTACTTAAATTTGGCTCAAATTCCTGTTTCGTTCATAGGAGGAAACCTGCCCCCACTGTGAATTTCCCAAAGGCAAAGATTATCTTGGTGAAATGTTAGTTTAGTGGATAAAAACACTACAACGATTGCATTTTATGTGTACATTGAGTATGTGCATGGACATGGATCTGTCACAGTTGTTTTGCCTCCTAAGACAAGCGGCATAATTCCATTCCTTTGATTGGACTTACTTTCTAAGTCAAAAGGAAGAAACAAGGAAGGAAAGGCAAACGAACCCTTCTACTACGGGTCCTTTTGGAAATAATGACAACTTTCATGTGGCCGAATTTGGACTGGTCTGATCTTAACTGTCACGTTTGGCTCACCGTGGTATACTTGTTATCTCGAGGGGTGTTTGTGCTTTTCCTACTAAATAGAGTTGGTGGCCAAGCTGGGACTCAAATCTGGATATTACAAGATCCTAAAGCAGCATGCTCGGGTGGGCCTGGGGGGTGCATCCGATGTTGTGGAGAGGACTGGGAATTTATCTGAGCGCCTGGCCTCCAGTCTCGCTCATGCTCAGTCCACGATTGTCAGCCACATCAAACCTTATCATGTTGTCTCGCTGCTTGAAATCCTTCCTGTCTGCCCTCTTGCTTTTAGCATTTAGTCCAGATTGCTCTAAATGTCCAGTGAGTCTCGGGGCGCCTGGGCGGCTCAGTTGGTTAAGTGACTGCCTTCGGCTCAGGTCATGATCCTGGAGTCCCTGGATCAAGTCCCGCATCGGGCTCCCTGCTCGGCGGGGAGTCTGCTTCTCCCTCTGACCCTCCCCCCTCTCATGTGCTCTCTCTCATTCTCTCTTCTCTCAAATAAATAAATCTTTAAAAAAAAAATAAATGTCCAGTGAGTCTCTACGTGAAACAGATGTGCTTTTTAAGGCTGCTCATCTCTCTGCATTTCTCCGCCACAACCGGGCGGTAGTTAATTCCTTCCTTCCTTCCTTCCTTCCTTCCTTCCTTCCTTCCTTCCTTCCTTCCTTCCTTCCTTCCTTCCTTCCTTCCTTCCTGTCCTGTGTTCTCTCCTGTGTCTGAGCCTTCACCCCTGCTGTTCTCTCTCCTGGAATGCCTTTGCTCATTTCATACCCAGACAAACCTCACCTTTCATGTGCGAGCTGCCATATCTGTTCCTCGGTGCAGCCTCCCCTGGCCTCCCCACTCTCCTCTGGGCCCAGTTAGTCCCTCTTAGCAGCACACACACTGTTTAGAGCTCCCATTACCCTCTTGAACCATAAACCCAAGGCCATCCTGGGAAAACCAAAGACAGCCACAGCAATCAAGATTCCCAGGAGAAGAAAGTGGCCAAGCCCATTTGCTCACTCTGTTGTTCTCCTGTTTGATGGGGGCAGAAAGAAGGTGTGATCCCGAGCCTGCCCGTAGAGGACCACCGTTCCAGCCGGCTGGTATCTGATCACGTAGCTGCTGCTTAGTCATCACCTGGTTGACTTCGTCAGAGCGGGGGAATGTGGGCAATGACAGAACTTGGTGATGTTAGCATTCCCTTATCTGGCAGGGGTAGCAGTGAACCTATTCATGCCACCCCAAACACAGATGCATCTATAACTTAATCTTTGTTATATAATCATGGTGCATGTATATTCTGCATATTCCTTCATGAAATATTTCAGGAGAAGACAGAATCAGAGATGACACTGGATGAAATCTGAATCAATCAGTGAAGAAATTGTGGATAAATTGAGTTAAGAGGTTAAGTTCAGGAAGCTGGAATATATAGCCCCATTTGATCACAAACGTATTAACAGGTTGCCACTTAAATGTGATGCAGTTCCCTCCTTGTTCTCTCTAATTCAGCCATGCTGATAGTACTTGGCTATTCCTTAGACATGCCAGGTATGTTCTTGTCTTTGATCTTGCTGTTCTCTGCCTGGCACGCCCTTGCCCATCTCTAGGTATGTCTTATTTAGATCACCTCCATTCGATGTCTGCTCAATGTCATTTTATCAGCAAGGCCTCCTTGATCACTTGATTCAAAATAGAACTGTCTCCCCAAAGGTGAAATGACCTATGACCCTGCAACTCCACTCCTAGGTATATCCCCAAGAGACATGAAGACATGAGTCCACATAGAACCTTGTGCACAAATGTTTACAGTAGCATTATTCTCAGTAGCCAAAAAGTGGAAAAAACCCAAGTACCCATCAACTAATGAGTGAATAAACAAATTATAGTAAATGCATACAGTGGAATATTATTCCTCCATGACAAGGAATGGAATACAGACACATGCTATCGCATAAACAAACCTTAAAAACATTATGGTGACTGAAAGAAGCTACACAAAAAGCCACAGACTGATTCCATTTATATGAAATTCCCATAACAGGTGAATCCAGAGACAGAAGGTAGATTAGTGGTTGCTGGGAGCTGGGGACAGAGGGCAACGGGGAGGGAATGCTAATGGTTATGATGTTTTTTGGGGAGGGGATGGAAAATGAGAATGTCCTGGAAGTAGGTAGTGCGGAAGGTTGCACCACTCTGAATACACGAGAAACTGCAGAACTGAACAACGTACAAGGGTGAATTTTATGGTATCTAAAGTATATCTCAAGGAAGCTGTTACAAAAAATGTGAACTCCCTACCTTCTTGGCACATATTGTCTCCCTTTTCTGCCTTATTGTCCTGCTAAGCCCAACTCAACATACCATTTATTCGTGTTGTTTATTGTCTGGCTTGTCCCACTGGATTATGAGCTCCACGTGATTAGAGATTTTTGTCTGTATTGTTTACTGTTGTATCCCTTGGGCCTAGAACAGTGCTTACAGTCGGTGCTCAATAAATGTGTTGAATAACTGTATAAATGTAACTATATGTACATTAAAGCTGGCACAAGAAAGTCATTTCAAAAAGATGATAAAAAGATGGTTGCTCAGAAAGGGAAAGAGAATAAAAATAGGGATGTTTTTGTGGTAGACACTGTAAGAAGTAGGGACCCAAGGTTTGGGTTGAAAACATTAGCACAGGGCGCCTGGGTGGCTCAGTCGTTAAGCGTCTGCCTTTGGCTCAGGTCATGATCCCAGGGTCCTGGGATCGAGTCCCACATCGGGCTCCCGGCTCGGCAGGGAGTCTGCTTCTCCCTCTCCCACTCCCCCTGCTTGTGTTCCTGCTCTCACTATCTCTCTCTCTGTCAAATGAATAAATAAAATCTTTAAAAAAAAAAAAAAGAAAACATTAGCACAGATGGAAAACTTCGTAAGACAGAAGACTGTTCTCTCAGGGATGACTGAAGACCCCTTTCTGGGGTCACTTTGCCTACAACTGTGTGGTCCCCGCAACTAACCTTCAATCCTTGACTCCCTTCCCTCCAGGAAAACTTGGTTTCCTTGATATTTTCAAATACAGCGTGTTTTAGGAAATGTGAGGCTCAGTAAGGCCAACAGACCAGGAGACAATTGCCATTGAAATGATAATTTGTTACTCACAGTTCCCAAAGGAGGGGGTGCACCATGCTTTGCCACGGGGGCGGGGGGGGGGGGGTAACAGGGAAGCGCCAGGTGGGTCAGGAGACAGAGGGAGGGGGGAAATGGGGGCAGGAGCTTTTACTATGGTTCCTACAGGAAGACATGGCCTTGCAGGGTAAGCAGGCATAGGACAGGCTAGTTGGAATAATTTCAGCAGATGCTGGGGCATAGGGACTGTCCCTCATTGTTTGGTACCTGGCCCCAGATGATGAGGGCAGGGGGTAGTGGCCCAGAGTATGAGAGAAGGTGGTCAGGGGCGTGGGCTCTGGATTGGTGGGTTTGCATTTGAAAAGCATGCACGTTGTCTACTGTCTCTAAGAATTGACTGGTCCTGCAAGCGCAGTCTCTCCAGGGTTAGCAAGGCCCCGGCTGTCGGAGCATCAGAATACAGAAAATAAGCCATAGCTAATGTATCGGGAGGGTACATAGCACTAAATCCTAGATCTCAGGGCTCTAGATAATCCTGAAATGCCTTGTCTGGGGAACCCAGAAGTACTTGGGAATACTGCCAGAACGGGTATGGAGGCCGTTGGTGGGGAGGCCGCATAGGGTGGCCATACACTGAGGAGCTGGTCTGCAAGGCAATGACAGCTGCCAGGTAGACAAGCCAAGTCTGTACGAATCTTAAGTCCATGAAGATGCTGAACAGACTTGTGTCAGAGAGTGCTTGTAGTGTTATAGGGACTTCAGTGCTATTTGTTTTAGGTACATTGTAAAATGATTGAGCTACATTATGAGCTCCTCACTAAAATTTTGGCCGACACCCAGGCATCACGCCTCTGCATATCTTCAGACCCGGTCAAGTTCTTATGTTGGAGGCTGTGAATGTGGGCAGCTCTTCATGATTCTGGACCATATATATTGTTATTGGATGAAATGTTTGATGTGGGTGCCAAGCGAGAGTTGGTTTCTAACAATGCATAAATTATATTTCAAATGCTTAACTTACACACACACACACACGCGCACACGCACACATGTGCACGCACACCCACGCAGAGTGTAGGATCTGCCGTTCAAGAGTCCTGGAATGGAATGGCACAGCTGCCTCACTCTTGGAATCAGGGAAATCACCCTGGTTCTTAGTTTAAAACATTCCGTGGAAATGTCTCCACAAAAGATGGACAAATCAGGGCAGCACTGTTTCCTGAAGCCTCATTGCTCCCTGACTCCCAGGCCCAGTTCTGGAGCCAATGGTGGTAGATGACCTCTTATATTTCCTGTGGCGAGAAGTCCAGCCAGTTCCCTCCATGAGGAAGTTGGCTTAGTGGCCCTGAGTAATTCCGAGGAACAGCCCAGCCTCTGAGACCCCCTTCTTGGCTATGCTCTGGAGAACAGACATAGGAACAGAACGACCATTCCACAGAGACAAGGAGAAAGGGAACAGGGGAAGATGGAGAGTTTCGGAAGCACCTGAAGCTGGAGCCTCCTTTCGTCTCTTACGTAGTATTCCTGTTTCAGGGGGAGGTAGTTGGCTGGGTTCTTCCCTTCAGTCAAACTATAAGCAAAAAAGTGAACTTATGTGGTCTGAAGGGAAGATCAAATGGGTAAATTCTGGAACTAACAGAGATGGGGCAGGAG